>NC_056466.1:25299333-25925131 GCF_008729295.1 Plectropomus leopardus | reverse complement strand
TAGCTTGTTGAAAAAACAACGGAAAATGCCATACTATAAAAATGTAAAAATATGACCCAAAAACAGCTGAAAACCCTATAAAATTGTGTGTGGAGATACGCCATAGCATAGAATGCTGCAAAAATGGCCAAAACCACCACGATATATAATCATCATGATATTTTGGACAACATACTATAATATGACATTTTGATGACATTTTGTATGACATACTATAGTATGACATTTGTATGACATTTTGGATGACATTTTATAGTATGACATTTGATGATAATTTGGACAACATACTATGCTATGACATTTTTGTGATATTTTTTAAGATATACTATAGTATGACATTTTGATGGCATTTGGACCACATACTATAGTATGACATTTTGATGATATTTTGGACGACATTATTATGACATTTTGATGATATTTTGGATGACATACTATACTATGACATTGTGATGATATTTTGGACGACATACTTTATTATGATTATGTTTTTGATAGCCTACTATAGCATGTGAGCGGAGCAGAGTGGGATGCAAGATTGGGAGGATTTTGGCTGGAGTGTGGCGCGCCTTTTACAAAATGCTGGTGCATTACCTTATTTGTCACTCCATGCTGCACCAATTTTGCTCCGGTACCGCTCACACACAGATACAGGTCTACGCATTTCTGTAAAAGTAAAAGATGACAAAGATATAGTACACACAAAATAAAGTGGTGACATAATTTCCCATTATAAAGGTTCACTCTGGAGCCAAGCTTGCGCTTTCACAACTCAAACAAGCTAAAATTAAAATACAAGGCAGTTGCTTTTATTTTCTTATTCTGGAGTGAGCACTGAGTGATTTGAGTTGAGTGGGGTGAAATCTGCGTGTAGGGTGGAGCAATAATTAGTGGAGCGGTCTGCATTGCCCCTGAGCGGGCAAGTCTGCAGAATGTACAGCTCCATGCGTGAGGAGCAGGAATCCTCATCACTCCTTTCTGTTCACATGCTCTTTTGATGATCTTAGAGGACAAACTATGATATCATATTCTGATGATATTTTTGACAGTATACTGTAGTATGACTTGTTGATGATATTTTGGACAACATAGTACGCTATGACATTTGAAAACATTTTTCATAGTATATGACATTTTGATGATATATTGGATGACATACTATACTTTTATTTATATTTGTGAAGATATACCATGTCATACTGCTGATATCATTGCTATCATATCATTGCTGATATTTTTGATATATACTATAGATAGATACTATAGTAGACATCGTACTATATTATATGACATTTATATGGTATTTTTGACAATGTCAAGGCAAGTATATTTTTCTTTTGGACCCAAAATGCTAGAAGCCAAGACCAGGAAAAGGTTAGTAAAGAATATATATTTACATTACAACTAAAGGTTGGAGGTGGAGCGGGCAGGACAGACACGGAAAGCCAGGTAGAAATGATCTCAAACTGGAGGAGAGACAATTTGAACAGGAGGAGTGGAGTGTAATGGATGAGACAGGGAGAGCAGAGGATTCACACCGGGCAGTCTGGAGACAGAGAAACACAGGTGAGTCCAAAAGCCAAAAACACCAGACACAAAAAAAAAATCCTAGAGGCAAAAACACTTGGAAAATGAGTACAGGGGGAGTAACAGTAAATAAACTGAAAGCCTGAGTAGTTACCACCATGAAGTGGAACAATCTGGCACAGGAGAGGTGGAGAGCCCAGGTATAAGAGGACTGCAGTGATGAGCTGGAATGAATTACAGGTGTGTTCCTCTGTAGGAGCATGAGATAGATAGTCACGTCTCCACACACACACACACACACGCTTAGTGAAAAACAGGTCAAAGAGAGGGGGGACAGAAGAATAAAGTGAACAAAAACAAAATCTACAAAATGTCACTGTCCAGGCTGTGACAGATGACATAATATAGTATGACATTTTGATATTTTTGAGGAGATACTTCTGTATGACATTTTTATTATATTTTGGACAACATAGTATAGTATGGCATTTTTATGATATTTTTGACAACATACTGTACTATGACCTTTTTATATCAGTTTTGTCATGATACAATAGTGTGGCATTTTAATGATTTTTTGGATAACATATAATATTTTGATAATATAGTGGACAACATGGTATTCTATGATATTTTGGATGATATTAATTTGTGTGTCAGTGTGTTTTGTGAGCCAGACTTCGTACTGTATGTGTATTGTTGAAGAGAAAGAGTGCTGAAATCCAATGCTTGGTTTTCCTTACACAGATACTGACAAATACTATTGTTTGCTTGCAAGTGACATTTAACCGCTTCACAGAGGAAATCAGATGAAATTTGTGTCACAGCCAACAGGCAAAGTTTACTCATGCCCATGAGAAGAAATTCCCAAATTTTGACATTTGTTGATGTTCTTTCATAACATTTTTGCCAGGATAGTTATCATCATGGTGCAAATGCTCTAAGAAGTCTGTCTGCTCAAATACATTACATGCTTCTGTGTTTGTTTTTTCTCCTTGTTTACAGTGGCCAAATAAACAGTTAATGAGTTTTGTAGAGTGCTCAAGATTTATGTGAAATGTTACTGAATACGTTTCTTTCCCTGTCCTCTGTTTCAGGGGAGGAGAAAGGCCGGTGTTTTACCATAGAGTATGTGATGCCCACTAATGTCCAGATGACCTCTGAGTCCACTGTTAGCGTCCTGAGTAAGTAACTGTTCACACTCTACTATTATACCAGCAATGCATTCAGGCCATTAGTGTTTAGTTTGAAATGGTTCACTGTGAATCAAAGAGTTTGCTGTGAATTTTTTCACAGTAGTAGATGGAACTTAAATGCCCATAGGGGCTGTATAAATGGTATTTTAAAAATCACCATGTTTGGTAAGCACTTGTGCAATGGTCAGTAGAACTGTCTAGATGGCATGGACATCCAGCACATTACGCCTTCCCAGTGGACCTCATCTCTGGCAGGTGAAAGTGTCTGTTAACACCATGTGTCACTGAGGCTCATGTCTGTCTGTCGTCCTCTGCAGGCCAGTGGCACTGTAGGGTTTGTGTTGACGGACAGCAATGCCTTTTTCTTTTTTACTTTGTAATGCAGAGTCTAAAGTCATGCCTGACCTAAATCTGACCTTCGTACAAGTCATGTTACTTGAATCCACACCTCTGCACTATGCTGTCATCTATGCTGTTTGTGCTATTCCTAGCCCATTCCCCAAGGCCAGCCCACTCAAGATAAGAGCTGGGTGTGTATGAAAAATGTAAGGGTGCCTTTTTTCATTTTGTAGAGACCCCCTGCAGGGTGAACACGCATGAATACACATGAGAACTGGTGGTGTGCGGACAAGCAGCCACTTCATATCTCGTATCCCTCCTGTTTTAAAGCTGCAGTCCATAGATAGCCTTTAACTTCAAAGAAGTAAGACATAGTAAGTCAAAGGTAAAGAAGTTGATCATCGAGGTAAATTTACAAACCTCAGTACCCTTTCTGAAGGATGTTGTAACGCTTGAAGAGAACTCATTAACTTAGAAAAGGTCAAGAAAAATCTAATATCCAAACAAAGATTTCACCACCTTGAATAACTTTTGAGATGCACTGAATAACATACCTTTAATAAAAACTAATAATGTGAAAGTATCAAAGCTGTGATTATTTTTTTCATTATTTAAGGGTATAAAGAAACAAAAGGAATGGGGCACAGTAGTATCAATTTTAAGATATGGAAATGAAGAAGGCAGAGAAGGCAGAAGTGAAAGCAATTTAAATGTCAATGAAATGCTGTGAGAGAAAAGGTGTACATGTGGGAATGATATAAGAAGGCTCCTTGAAGTAATGGAAATATTGGAAGTAAAGCTTTACAGACAATGGTCATAACAGTTACTTGGCTTTTTTTTTCTTTAAAAAAAACAAAAACAAAAACAAGATGAATGTTGAAATAATAAATCTTACGGCTGTAAAGTGTTAACTGCCTAATGTTGTGCCATAAATTTAAGTATACATCCAGGCACACCAGTAAAATTAAGTGAAGATATTGTAGGTTTACATTCATTCAGAACTTAAGCTTTCCCAAATTTGTGTTAGACTTAAAATGAATCCAGAAAACTCACTTTCACTTTTTTTTTATGCGTTCATGCTGGTAACGCAGTGGCCAAAGGCATAATGTCTGTCTCTCCATCAAGCCTCAAGAGAATTTTTCCAAATTTGTCACAAACCTCCACTTTGAAAAAGTGATAAACTGATCAGATTTTAGTTGTTAAAGGATCAGGTCATCATGACTTATCTGTCTCATGCTTCTGTAATGGAGAACATAATGGGGGTCTGGAAAAATAGTATTTCAGACTCATTTTTCTTCTGGGAGACACTGTACCATTTGCTCACAGTAGGGGGGTCCAGCTTCATCTTGAAATAAACAAGGAACAGATTCCTAAACCCATGAGATGCTGCCTCAACAAGTAAGACCATCCTCAGTGGAAATCCCCATGCTGCTACTCTAAGGGAAAACTTTTGTTAAAAAGTTTCACATAGTCACTGAAGAAAAAGTAGTACAAAGTAGTTCGGACAAAGTAGTAACAACCGCTGAATAATCAGCACGTCACAAAGCAAACTGTTCTTGTCTTCTTACAGAGATGATCCGCTCTGCCACACCCTTCCCTCTGGTCAGCCTGTTCTTCATGTTCATTGGTTTTGTACTCAGCAACATTGGCCACATCCGACCCCATCGCACCATCCTGGCCTTTGTATCCGGAATCTTCTTCATTTTGTCAGGTACTTAGTTTGGCTTTTACTCACAAAATATACATATAAATTAATTTAACAACTTGAGAAAGTAAACTTGTGCTAAAATGACTAGAGAGCAGGAGGATATTTTAATAAACATTGTTGTCATGTTACATAGGTCATTTCAGATCAAATCTCTTCTAAATCTATTGTTCTCCTCAAATCTGTAATAAGTAGATGCATGGTTTGTAATACTTACTAATAATACTAATAGCAACAACAGGGCAACCAATCATATACTATGGATACGTTTTTGTGAATTCATTCTTTCTTTCTCTCCTCATGAGAGTTTGTCTTCGTCTCTCTCTCTCTCTCTCTGCCTCCCTCAGGTCTCTCCCTGGTGGTCGGTCTGGTGTTGTATATCTCCAACATTAACGATGAAATGTTGAACAGGACCAAAACTAATGAGGCATACTTCAGCTACAAGTACGGCTGGTCATTTGCCTTCGCTGCCATCTCTTTCCTGCTCACTGAGGTAACTTTACTACATCAAAATGTTGATAATATAACCTTGTATCTTGCATGAATGAGTTTCAAAAGCATGCATCAAAATGAGGACAAAGAAATGCTTTACACATTAGGTGTTTGCATGTTTTACCATTTTGCCTAATGCCTTCCTTCAGGTATTATTATCTGTAATATATTGGGTTTTGCCAAATGGTCAAGATGATAATGTAAGGTTATAAGCTATGATTTCTATATTTATCCTGTTTCTTTTGTGAATACTTGGCTCTGCCTTTCAACCAAGCAGTAAAGATCTGCAAGTCACTTTGGATGCTGCTAGTCTTTCACAATATCTGACTTTACAATGACAGGGAATACTGAATATATGTTCTTCTTTCTCTTTGAAATTGTGAATTTGAGAAACAGAAAGAAAAAGAAAAACAGCACAAACACACCTGCATGCTGGTTAAACGCATTCAACCAAGCCACAATTCAAGTGTTCAAAATAGGGGGTTGATTTTTTCTAATGGCTACAGGCAGGGCAAAATCATTAATCATCAAATAATTGCAATGTATGCTCTTTCTTAACTGTAATTGTTTCAATTCACAAAATGATTTATTTGAATGGTAATTAAAAAATCAACCATGGGATTGGTTTAAAATGACCCAAATTTGCAAAGTGTTTGTAAAAATAATGTGTTTAGAGAGTAACCTGTTTCTTTCCCTCTATTTTCCCCTGCAGACGGCAGGCGTCATGTCAGTGTACCTGTTCATGAAGCGCTACACAGCAGAGGAAATGTACCGGCCCCATCAGGGCTTCTACCGGCCTCGACTCAGCAACTGCTCAGATTACTCCGGCCAATTCCTCCATCCAGACGCCTGGGCTGGACGTGGTCGCAGTGCCTCCTCCATTTCATCTGAGGCCTCCCTCCAGATGAACTCCTCCAACTACCCTGCTCTCCTCAAATGTCCAGAGTATGAACAAATGTCTTCCTCACCCTGCTGAGGCAGAGATGAGTTGTTGTGTTAGCATCGTAGGGGTAATTTCTATCTATCTGGATTTTGGAGTAAAATTGTCTGATAATTTGATATTATCCAGTTGAATCGCTTCCCTCTACAAGTGTCCTGACTATGACCTGATTCTGTCTGCCCTCCCTACTACCGATTCTATCCATTTACACTTTTTGGTTCAGTGGGGAGTAAAACTTAAGTTGAGGGTTAGCCAGTTCACTTTATTCTCAGCTCAGTCTTGTTTCAGGGAGAGCTGTCAGGAGAAGCAGCAGGCATGAGTTTGACTAGTTTTATCTGCTTTTTCTACTTTTTAGTGATAGGTGACTAGCAACGCGCAGACTCGACAAAGGTAGGGTAAAGTCGTCGCAAAAGGAGTAGATTTAACCTGCTTTGAAAATGTCCACTATTTGCTTGCAGTACTGTCACGATCATGGTAGCTTTTTAACCAAATTAGAGCTGCACATCTGCAGGCACATAGAGTTTACAACAGGGATTAGAACTGGATAAGCATCTGTGTGCAATGGATGCAGAGTCTGCAGGTTTTCACAAACACTACAGCATTGGCTTTCAGACAGCAGTAACTCATCAGTGGCATCACCTTAGGTGAAGGGGAAAAATTGCTCAAAATAGTAAATCGTAGAGGGTGGTTCACAAAACATTTCCTCAATTTGACCTAAAATTATTGCACACATTGTATATACTTCGTTTAAAAAGGTGCACAAGCTTAAAATAAAACTGTTAAAGCTACATGTGCACCCAGCTGTGTCAGTGTGCAACTTTTACCCACATCATCACTTGTCATTCCTCAGATGCAGAAAACAGGTTTTTGTTGGATTAAACTGTTTTCTCATATGCATCACAGCTGTGTATGACACATTTATGTCAAGTCACGTGTAGAACTCAGCTCAAAACTTTTTTTATATTAAAGTGTAAAGCTTAAGAAATACATGATGACTGTGATTTCAGCCATTTAAGCAGATCATTTTAATTGACATACACTTTTACAAACAAACTGACAGGCTAGGAGAGTTGTAATTATGACAGATGGGATTTGACCTTCCATATGAACTTCACCTCTCATACCATTCTCTCAGTACTTCTGAAACAAGCGTGATTTGTTAAATAATGTGTGCACTGGCTTTCAGTTAACAGCCAAAAGTACTTATATTCCCCTTTTGGTCCTTTGCCGCTGAGCCATTCAAATTGAATGCTTTTACATGGACATGAATATGATCAGGTTTTTGGAGTATCCCATTTATGTGTTAGCACATGTAAACACCATATTCTGGTTTTGCGAAACCCAAATATGCTAACTGGAGTACTCTGCAAGAAATGTGGATGTTTACGGGGAATATGAATGACCTGATTTCTCTTTGCTCATGTAAACACCATATCCCAAATATGACCATAACAGGAATAAATCTCACAAAGGAGTTATTCATGTCCTTGTAATTGCACCATTGTTATGTAGCCACAGGTGTTTCCCTAAACTTTGTAAACTATAACTATATTTGGAATATATTTTCATTGTGACAACCTAAATATTGTCATATTTGGTTGTGACCACATACATTATATGTAGTTGAATTACACCGTGTAAAATTCTTCACTGGATTCTTGTTTTCATTGGTTCCTTTCATGGTTTAAATAATAACACAAAAGGAGGGTTTTGTATTATAGGCTTCTAGTATAAGAAATATTTGTTTTAAAAGCCTATTAGTCTTTATAGATTAATGGTGATATAATTTTTGACTTATTGTATATTCTTGTAAAGTAGAGCAAACAGCCAAAACAAACATACAAAAGATGCTCTCATCATAACCCATTACTAAGAACAATACAAGACTGCTTTACATCAAACATTACAGATGTACATACACTTTTTATATTCTCAAAGAACATATGATTCCTGCATACAGTTGTCTTCTAAATTATCCTTGTAATTAAGGACAACAATTGTATTTAACCAATTTTTTTAAGAAGATAAGCAGTACAGGGGCAGCACTTTTTGATTATGTTGATGAGATTGGAAAAACACAACTTTTAAGGAAGAACAGGGAATATGTTGGAGTTTGTGTGGTCATGGGTTTCGATGGAGAATGTGAATGAGTCAGGTGGTATTAAAAACTATTTTGTCAAGGAGCCATTGTGAATGTAAGATATGCTGAAGGAAAGTTGAGGTTTTTTTTGGTTTTTTTTGTTGTTGTTGTTTTGGGGTATTTTGCGTAAAGTAAAATACCTCTACTACAGAGATATATTTACTCAAATCATAGATGCATATTTTTCTAATTTACCCCCTTATAATGTCAGGGTATTCTATATACAAATATACTGCAATCCTTTGTGTGCCAAGGAGGAAGTTGTATCCAGGTTAAGTGACTTAAGATTATTGAATATATACATTTCATGCAGCATTAAGTGTGAGTAAACATATTAAAGAGAAGCATTTTGTCTTGTGCAATAATCTTTTATTAGTTTGATATATTACTACAATTATAATTATTGTTAGTATTTAGTGTTGCATGGTGTGAACTCCATATATTGTTACTGGCATGCAACATCACTCGATCACGGTATTCCACCTGCAATACATGTCAACAAACACAAACAAAACTAATAAACACAAACTGTGCCAAGCTCACTATGTTTTGATATATAGACCTGTTATATTTTATTTATTTTAAACACTGTAAATATGAAATCATCAGTGTGTATATAGATTCATTTTTCTATAGATAAAAGTACATGTAAAAAAATATATGGTTGTTGTTTGGTAAATTCACCTGAGGTATATGTGAAAGCTGCTCTGCCTCCTGCATCACATTGAGAATATGAGCTTTTGCAAAATGTTATACTGACATAAATATAAAGTACTGAGATGGTGTCACTGTCAGACATGAGTTGTCAATATCTGTGTATTTTTACAGTCATTTTCATGATGTTAAATGTGCAATGGAATATGTATACTCAATGAAATAAAGTTTAATGGAATTTGATATACAATATGCTTGTTTCTTTTTCTTGTGCATGTGTCAAAGCGCTTAATGAGTGTTCATCAATATCTCGAAAAGAAGTAATTTTGGTTGGGATCTAATTATATTACTTGCCATTTTTTCATGGTTCAACTGCAAAAATAATAAAAAAACGTATTGTTGTAACACAGTAACAAAGCCATTTAATAAGTCTTAAACTAGAATAACTGTGTCCCAGTTAAAGGCCTCAACAAACCTGTCAAGTTGAAATCAACGTTTACATCAATGTCTGTGAAAACATGGATGCCTCACACCGAAAATATATACGATCATTTAAGTTTCTAGGTAGGCACCTGAGATATGTGTCACCAAGTCAGTGCCTGACCAAATGTCACTCCTTGTGTTTCTGAGTTATGGTGTTGAATAATTACCATGAAAGTGTTTTTGCTGAACATTGTGGTGATACAGTGAAGCTGGCATTTGACCTTTTGACATAAAATTTTATCACTTTATGATTTTATCCCTTTAAGATATATGTGTTAAATGCTGTCATTCTTAGCAGATATATTTCTGAGTTAGGGCTTAAAACATGTTTTCTGAGGTCACAGTGACCTTAACCTTTGACCACCAAATTCTAATTAGCCCATTTGTGAGTGCAGTTTGACATAAATGCCAAATGTGAAGAGATTCCGGGGTGTTCTTAAGAAACTGTGTTCACGAGAATGTGACAGATGAGGTAACAGCGACCTTTATCTTTCTCCACCAAATTCTAATCAGTTAATTCGTGACTCAAAGTGGATGTTTGTGCTGAATTTAAAGAAATCCCCTCAAGCTGTTCTTGAGATATTGCATTCACAAGATTGGGGCAGATACAAGGTCCTTAGTAACCCTGAACCTTAACATATGACCACCAACATCAAATCATTTTATCCTTAAGTCCAAGTGGATGTTTGTGCCTAATTTTAAGGAAAAAAAATCCATCAAACTGTTTTTGAGATATTGCATTCATAATGGGACGTATGGGCTGATTGATGAACAACCTGAAAACACCAAGCTTTCAACTATGGCTATTGCTGAGGCAGAGGCATAAAAACTCAGACGGTAAGAGTAACATACTAAACAAGACAGAAAAACAGCTAAAACATCAATAAATGTTCATAATTGTATTAAAACGAGTCATAAGGGGCTGCTGTTACTCAGTTAAGCACATAGGATAGTTAACACCTGAGATGGACACTTTGTCATTGAAGAAAACTGTCAGTAAATTACACGCTGTGGTTAATGTAGAGTTGTCTCCCTCAACAACAGAGTATAAACAATTGACCACATTCTCATTGTTTTTTGGAGTCTGGTTACACAACCTCTATGGCTTAAACAGTTTAAGAATATCATATGATGCCACATGACTTTCCCATTAACTTGCACTGAAACATCAAATGATTCTGTGAGGATAGCAAGTCCTCTTGTGGGTTATCAAAGCACATTAACGTGGCTCTTCCCTCAAACAGTGTTAAGGTTAGATCCCAGTCACAGAGCGTTAGACACAGTGTGAAACACAGTGCTGCTCTAACTGTGAGAGCTGGCACTCATCCATCTGGGGGAATGGGATGTAATGGGGGCTATCAGCAGGATGGAAACAGCTAATCTGTATCACAAACTGAACGAGCAGTTACATCTATTGACCTGATGATCTGACACATTCCCAAATTGATTACCCCCAGCAATGAAACCTTATGTTGCAAACTTCACTGTTGGTGAAAACTATTGCACATGTGGTGGTACAGACTTTGATATAAAGTGTCCATCTTCTGCTGTACTATTAGGGAATTAAGTAATTAGATTTATTATTTTTTAATCAAATTTTTCTGTCCTGGCTGTTGCTGATGAGAGGTCGCTCAGTACCCCTTTGACAACAGCTCCCTCTAGTGTCATTTCTGTGGAGACACACAGCTTCCCATTAGAGATCACTATTGAGTTTACTTGGTGCTACATGCAAGAGAAGAAATGCAGAGCCCTAAGTCACTCGTGGGAGTGATTGTACCTGATCTGATCAACATATTTTTAGAAATGTTAATAAAAAAGTGCTACCATTTAAAACCTAAAGTACAAAGTGGAGTTAGGGGGTTAGTCCTAGGGCCCCAGAGCCACATGCTCTTTCAAAAGTCCCAAATCTTTTTTTCTTTTTTTTACTTTTAACTTCCAGTTTTAGTTTTAGTTGCATTTAGATGATGATATAGACCCACATTATTTATCCTACAGTGTTATTCCCTAAAAAAAATGTAACAATATTAACGCAATGACCATTGTTCAACTTAAACTCAGTGGTACTCAGTCTTCTGTAAAAGCGCAACTTATTTCTTAACCACAAAAGTTAATGGTAAGTTAAGTTAAGTTTAACAGTAAAAACAGGTATGTAAATCAAAATTCTAATTCACTTTCTTCTGAGTAACACAACTAAAAAAAACTCCATTCTTCTCTGCCTATCTCAACCATTGTTTTCTATAAATGAACTGATTCAAGCTCCTCTTCAGCTCCCTCATTCAATAAGCTGATTTGTTTCAGCTGGGCAGCAATCAGTATCCTGACTGCCCTTTTTGTTCACTGTGGGTTTTGTAGTCTTTTACTGCATGCCATGATGGTTTGTAGTCCTTGCTGCAACCACCGGGAGGGAATGTGTCTCCTCTTAATGACTGTACCACTCATGACATCACAATAATAAAAATAACTTTATAATAATAGCTTTATAATTTATATAGCAGAGGAACATGATAATATGAGCCAACAATAATACCAACTAAGGCCAGGCAAAAGAGAGAACATTTACAGAGTAAAAAAAAAAACAGCAGCAAGCCATACCAATAGCTTTCCAGTAGCCTTTCAGCCCCTAAATGTGAGTGCTCTCAGAGACATGCATATGTGTCCAGCTGGGATAGTGGCATAAAAAGTGATAAAGGGAAGGAACAGTTTCTCAAAACTGGGTATTTTAAGCCAAATCATGATCTTTTTCCAACCATAACCAAGTAGTTTTTGTGCCTTAACCAAACCACAAGTTTCAACTTATCAACGACATAATATTGTGTAAATGTTACAAATCAATAGTTTGCAGAAATGTATGTATTTTTTTCTGGACAATTGGGTTGATAAATTGTAATCCAGAATAGTACAACAAAAATCGGTGACAAGAGTAGTATTAATTTTTATGCCAAGAATTTAGGCTCCACAAGATGACTTTTTTTTTTCTATTGGCTTTCATGGCAAAGGATCATGCCAATGATCATGCTCTTCTCCAGTGTTGTACAGGTTTTAAGACATTATATTATCTGAAATGGCTTGAAAAACAGTGCATACAGCTGCCGTAAATAGGCCAAAAATATGTAATAAAATGAAATGAAATACAGTTCTGGTCATTTATTTGAATGTTTGTATTAATTCTTGTTCCAAAGTCATATTGATGAAATATTTGACTTTGAAAGATAGACTTGAAATGCTTTTCTCCTACAATGGCAAAAATAACTCTGCAGTTACATAACATATATACTAGAGAAGTAAATAAAAGTTACAGACTGTCTTTAAAATGTAATATTCTTACCTATTATGTTTTAGCCAAACAACATTAGGTTAAGTCATAACAAAAAGTTTTGTAGATGTTGCACGTAAAGACTGATTATTATATTATTAGCTTTTGTGTAACCCATTTTAAGTGTTGTTTCAACACACTAAAAACTCAGGGGACTTTTGTAAGATCGAACCTTAATGGTTCAAAGAGTCAGTGAACACTTCACTGCCACCCACATCTGGGATTGTGATAGAAGTTTCTGTGCACAATGTTCAGTAAAGGAATAATGGATATGTAAGTAAACAAACAATATTTAGATATCTATGACAGTTGCCCATCTGCAATTCTTCCCACTCACACAATCAGCATTCATTATGCTCAATTGCTTCAGGGCAAGTTAGCCCCCTTTTCTATCCTGCACTCCTCTTGGGCCCTGCCCCCTCACTCTGCCAGCGGCCACCTGATGTGTCATGTCTTTATCACCAGTAATCTACTAGAGGTTTGTGTGTTTTCCAAAAATCAAGGTCACAGTTAATTGGTAGATTGTTACAGGCAGTCTAGTTTGGTAATTACAGTGCAACAATGAATCTGAAAGTCTTCTGTAGCACATTATCCAATATTCAGACTCAGTTTTTTTCTTGAATTTTTTTTTGGATGAAGTCAAAGCACATATATGCGCCAACAACATAGAAAAAATTACTATTCCTGAACAAGATGAGAACTGCACCTTATTGAAATCAACACATTCAACCCTGTTCTCTCTCCAGACTCATCAAATAGCGCCTCTTTGTCAGTGCTTTTGGCATACAAGTGTGATGCCAAAAGCAACATTCCGCGTCTACATGAGACGCACATGGACACCTCACACGACAGCGCAGTGGGACAGTTGTGTAAACATAGGGGCTATGCTGCTTGTGCATTTGCTGACATTACCATAGCGGCATCCCAGACTGTATGCTGCTGATGCACAAAGATACCTAAAATGTCATAGGTTGATGCAGTTGGTGTGGACAGAGAGACCATGTGATGAGTTTGGAGTGAGAATGTTTTACATAGTCTCACTCCCAATCTGTCGATTAATAACTCCTGGTCAGTGGCCCTACAGGTCAAAGTATGATACGCTAGGTAGCCTACCCTTCCTACATCAGTTTGGATTGAGTGAAAATTCAGCATGTTACCTGCATTGTGTCTTTTCAAAATAAACATTTATTTTTGCAGGAAAAAAAAAGAATGAAAGGTAAACATCATTTTTAAGTTTACTCAGATTTAGCGACAAAAGCATCGGTTAGGTTAAGAAAAAATGTAAAATGTAATGTCAGGTCAATTGGCATATGTTACATGTATGCTGTTGTTATTAAAATAACTCAGAATGTGATTTGGTGTCTCACAGGACATGAACAACGGTCTCAGGGTAAAAGGCTTAGTCACAGTAGCTGCCTGGAGCATCAAAAGCTTCTGCAGCTAAGTGCGTCTCATATCGCCGCTAAAGGGTGTTTCCTTGGTTGGCTCCTGACACTCTTGACCAAGTGTCAGTATTTGATGAGTTGGGAGTGAGACTGGTTATGTGTCAGCATGGTTATCATAACTGAAGTGCTGAACTGCTAAGAAACACACATATAATCTTTTATAAAAATTCTCACACATCTACCCAAGACATTATAGTGATGTACTGTTCTTCAAAAATGCTTCAAAACTTTGGTTTCTGGTAATTATATGATAGTGAAATGTAACTGGATAACTACTAGTGATTAGTTTTATGGCTTGTTGTTTTAGATAATAGGCACTGACATTTCTGTATAGAAACACTTAAATATGTTAGAGATGAGAAAGGAGAAACACTGAAATAAAAAAATTAATGTGCAAAAGAAATAAGCAAAAACAAAGTAGTAGGTATCTGCGTGTCAAAAAAATGTTATTATGAATGCTTAATGAGGTTTTTTGTTTTTAGAATAATGTCACATCAGCCAAGTTACATATATCTCTGGTTCCTGCAGCATTGGCACAGTTTGATATAAGTCTGGCTATGCAAAACTAATCATTGGTAAACTGAATGAAAAGCTTATTCGATCGACTTTTTATCAAAATTTGAGCAAGTGGAAATGGATCTTGCTGCTTGCTTCTGCTCACAGCAGTATTTTTTTTTCATTTTTTGGAGGAAGCCAGCGAGAAAAACAGGACAATCAGTTCTTACAGTTTGTATTTTACTCCAGTGTGTGTGCTGGCAAATGTTGTGTGGACCTAAAAAGATGCGACAGGCTAGAAAAGGCCTTAACTTGTATTTTAACAAGCCCAAAAGTCAAGGGCCACATTAAATTGTGAGATTGCTGAAGGCAGTTTGGTGTGGCAGTGTTTGCATACAAATATTAGTATGATTTCATGTATTCTCTGTGCCATTGACCTCATGTTTATTTTAGTTTTGTTTTCATTCTTAAAGGCTTATTTTTGTAGATGAATCTACCAACTGGAAGGTTTGGTCAAGAGATAATGTGAATAAATAATTCCTTCTTATACAAAACTGATGCAATCCTACTGTGAAAAACTGATGGACTAAATTTGAGGAAATACAGGGCAAGAGAATAATGTTGTAAGACCAGTATAATGCAATAATGATCTAAACATATAGTAACTCCCAGGAGTCCAGCCTTACAGGACCGCAAAGAAAGGTCATGAATAATGTATCGCTGGTCCACACACACACACACACACACACACACACACACACACTTGCTTTATCTCTCAATCTTTCCTCCTCCCTCAGTGTTCCCAGGTCTTTCATCCATCTTTTCTCCAGTTCTCTGTTTCTGTTTTTTCCCCTGACAGCTTGTGGAAAAGGCAAATTTACTGTTGCCTTCTGTTCAATAGGTTATTTGTAAGTACAAAAGGTTCATCTCCATCCAACGAGGAGACCTGAACGACAAGCGCTTAGCAGCATGGAGCCTGAGGCTCTGTGTGTTTGTCAGGTCGTCTCATTAATGGTGGCAGTTGTGGCTTTCTAATGTTTCCCGCTGGATTTTATCTATACTGTATCCTCTCTGCTCAGTGCTTTCTTTGTTAAGAGTGATTATTAATTAATTTAACTTAACATGATCTGATAGCAGTGTGTGTGTGTGTGTGTGTGTGTGTGTGTGTGCACAGTGTGTTTTACACCACGACTGATTAGCTCTTTTTCACTGAGTGATGGAATAATTTGTTTCACTCCAACTGTGAACCCCCTGCTTGTTAAATCTAAGGCCAGAACAAACCAAAGGTCTTTTAAGATTTTACTGAAAATACACACAGATTTGAGAAAGGCTGATGGATTTTCTACTACAACCACACATAGATAGACAAAATAATATGAACATCAGTGCAATCACTGCTAGCCTAAACAAGCTGGAAATGTTTGACATTTTGAGTTTTTGTTAATACTGTGTCCAAGTGATTTTGATTTCAATCACATTTTGAGGCGATATTTTTACCCATATTTTGTCATAGTATTGTTAGTGAGCTGAGCTGTTCATGCTATTTAGTCCACCAAAATTTACTCAGTGTTATAAACATTTGGTTTTCTCTGGACTCATCTGCATGTGGAAATCAACTCACCAGTCTGTAAACTCCCCTTATGCTGATTTCTAGATAGCTAACCAGGTGAAGGTTTTCAAATGTAAACACTGATAACAATGAAGAAATGGACAGCAGCTGATTTAGCATCCCGGCGTTGGAAAATAATCTGGATGACCTCCATGCAGTATAATGTTTCAATGGGTGATCAAGAGCTGTAATATTTCTTGTTTTTTCACCGAACCTGCTAAATCCTGGACAGCACTTTTCAACCAGGCAGCTGTCTTTCAATCTAACAAAGTAGAGGACTCTAGCAAGAGAAGGCGTGGGATTTATGGTGAATAAGGATCAGTGTGAATGTGAGGTGCGGTCCTGTTTCTGTTGTGGATAACTGCTGTATGCCTTTTAGAGGTGGTTGCTGTATGGTGCTGTCTATGTTGCAGAGGAGCGACCATACAGCCGTCTTGTTGGGACTGGGACGTGTAGACAGTTAAATCATTCCTCAACAAGAAACCATGGATTACTAGATCTGTCCAGACACAATTATAAAGCAACAACTAACAGTGTAAGAAGAGGAGAGAAACAACTAATTTACGATTATTATTACTTTAGGAGGATTACATTTCACCTTACATAATTCCATTTGTCAAATAAACAACTGATTTGACTTATGTTATTTGATAGTTTAGACAGTGTCGTAAAATTATTGAAAAAGCAGCAAAGAAAGAACACAAAAACAGACAGAAGCGGGTTTGCTGCTTTTATTTTGAAGCTGTTACTAAGACAAAATTAAGGACAGACAAGCAGGGAATCAATTCCACAAGGGATGTTGCTAACAAGCACCAAACACCCACATCTTGTTCATTTGGGCCGTGATGTTAGGCCTGTGAGCAGCCTCTGTTTTTAACTGATTGGGAGTAAAAACATTGGTCCTGAGATTGGGTCAGTGTGCTGTACACTGTGGAATAAACCAGTGTGTTTACTCATTAAATCTGGAGGCCGAGAAAGAGAAAGAAAAAAGAGAGGCAAGAACTGACAGTTTTCCTTCAGAAGTTTTATATCGAAAGCATGTCGCAGTAGTTGAGGATACATCAGGAAGAGTCACAGAACCAGATACATTAATTAGCAGCATTTCCTTATTATGTTAATAGAAAATGTAATTTTCTCAGCATTATGTTTCCCTGAAAACATATTTAGTGTTTCAAATAAGTTGTAAGAAAAGATTATTTCTAGGAGACAGGGCTGGGTGGTGTTATGACAAAGTATGTTTCTATGTTTGGTCTGTTTTGTTTGTTAAAATTTCATGCAACAAAGGCTGCCAGTTGCAGCTTAGCTGGGATGCTGTAGTTTGTGCTCAGAACCTTTGTAAGGTTTGGCTGAGGACGATAACACCACCAAGCAGTTCAGACTGATTTTAATTACTAAAACAAAACTATATACAAAATTAATAAACCAAAAGGTACAAGTGAACATTTCAAAAGAACATAAGGAAATACATGATGAAGCACAATAACATGCAGTATTCCTATGGTAGTGTAAGTAGGTCTGTGTCACCTTGTTTTTAACTTTGCCCTTGATTTGATCAATCACTACAGGAGGGCTCACTATAAAAACAGGTAGTGCCCATCTATTCTCTCTTGCTCTTTGGTGCAAAGACACACCCATTTCCTGGTATCCGCGCTTCCTTCCTCTTGCCTGCAATTGTTGCAGGTATGTTTGCAATGGTTGCATTGTTTGTGCTTAAAATTAACCATTTGGGTTGCTAAAGGGCCCTCTTATTAGTCATTTGCATAGCACATCAGTGCCACTCGCCACAATAAGTCAACAAAACAATGGCTTGACTAAGCCCATGGCTATTAGGCAGCTGGTAGCAAGTTCACAGCAGGGCTGCACCTGAAATTAATCAGTTATAACAATATACTACCTCAAGGGACCTCTATGTCTTGCTTATAAATATGAAGACAAAGACAAATCAAAAGTTACTTCATAACATAGATAGACAGAGACATTGGATACATAAGTGACCAAATATGCCAACTCCACTACAGAGGCCTGGGCTACACAACTTTCCAACACCTAGCACGACAGATCTATTTTGCCAGCAGGATGGAATAGACAATAGAATTGCAGAAATGAAAATGTATCTCGCCAGTGTGCAACCTACTCTAATACAGTAGAGTTAGCATTGTGTTAGCATCTCTTACAAAACACACTGTAAGAGCCCAGATTGTATTTCTCAATGCTCCACTTCATTCACCCCCTTGAAGAGGAAAGCTCAAAGAAACATTGAGACGTAAACACAGCTGAACGAGCATTCCTATTAATAAGCAATTGCTTTTGAATCTATTAAAGTTTGTGTCTGGGTTATCTATTAAACCCAGACTCGTAACTACATGAAATGAACACATTTGCTTTCTTGTTTTCACCTTTTTTAAATTGGAAAAATGCCAAATATTTCCCAATCAATTAGCAACACAGCATCTTTATCTGAAAATATGTTTGGCTTCCTGAAATATTAAAAGAGAACTTTTTAATCACTGATGTAGCACAGCCGGATTCAAAGCGTGATTGCACTCAAGAGACTTGAAAATTTGCATTTGAAGATCAGCCCTCCACATATGCACCCCTTTTCAAAATCTAAAAACCACCCACAGTAGCGACTGCTTGCTGCCGCTGACCTAGGCGTGCAGGATTTTGAGAAGCCAGCGGGTGCAGGGGACAGATGGTCCACAGTGAGCGCTGTGAAACCACCAAGGGACTGAATGCCTTGGTGCTGATACCACTCTGTGCTAAACGGCTAGGAAAATTAGAAAACTGAAAAGTCTGTTTTTTTCCCTTTCTTTCTCTTCCTGTGCCAGCTTGTTTCACTTGGTGTGATATTAGAGCTCAAATGCATCTAAAAGTCACCTTTAAAGCATATACTCAATCTCTTTTTATCTAGCTTGGGGAAATTCTGGTTTATTACAACTTGAGTCTTTTTTTCCATATTTGAGTCATTGTTTCTATCACTTACATGACATTCAGTTGACCAAGGTAATTGCTGAGATCTGGGATTATGGTGATATTGTTAAAAAAAAACTAAGAAGTGAACATGAACATCAGACAGTCATGTGTTTTTTTTTTTTGTTGTTGTTGTTTTTTTGTTGTTTTGTTTTTTTTTTAATCTCAAGTTGAAAAGCCTCTAGGGGCAATGGTCAGTATTTTGCAGATTCCAGTGTAGTCAGTGTATATGCAGGCCACAAGTTATTCTTTTGTAGCAACATGAGTCATGTCCAGACAACAGACTAATGAATTACTAGCTAAATAATTAATAAGATGATAAACAACTGCCTGTTTTGCTCTCAACATGGACCTTTTACCTGCATGCAACTAATGTTTCCTCAAATGTGACTGGTCAATACTACTTGAACTACAAATGGACAAAGGAGAAAAGATTGGATAGCAAATTCTTGTCCCAATACCTACAGATTCTGCGTACATATGCAAATATTAGGCTTATTTCAGGCATGTCCAAAGTCAAACCTGGGGGTCAATCATGGCCTAGTGTGGTCCACAACATGTGCAAGCAGATCTTAGTGTAAACAATCAAAAAAAGGTTACCAAACATTGCTTTGGAGCAGACATGGCCACGTAAGGAGTGGTGGAATGTTTAATATTTTTTTAACTGAAAGATGAGTTAGCTGCATTTCTCTCATTTGTATGGGATTTTTTCTTTTTAAAAAATCCATTCAATACCAGAAGCAGACAGCCCCCAGGTATATTCACATTATTTAATCTGGCCTCAATTAAAAACATTAGACACCCATGTCTTAAACAAACTCCATGTTAGACAAAGTGTGCGTGCACACAGCTTTCCCGTGCAATGAGGGATAACATCAACACTTAAGGTTCAGATTTTTACCTCCAAACACAGCCTGTGTTTTGATAATCTAACCAATCTCTTGTCTTGTTTACAACCTGTCTGAATGTCTGATTATTCATTTCCCTCTCTGACTTTGTCATAGCATGTTCCCAGATCTCAGCAAAGTACCCTGTTAGCAAGAATGATGCCAAATCTATTACAATAAGACTTGAGTTATAATGACTAGAACATTGTTTTAAAGCTACATTATAGGTATCCATTCGTGTTACTGTAAGAAATTGGAGAAAACAGAAAAAATTGCTGCTGCTTGTCATGGCGTAGCAAGTCTCTGGCAGCCTGAGGGCTAAGTCTGTGTTTGCTTTCTTTTAGCCCAATCTCATATGCTCTTTATCTCTCTCTCCTGCTCCAGGCGCTGTCTGCACACTCAACATCTTGCCGCTGACTGCAGCAGGCAGCATCCATGTGTCTTTGCTTCACCTCATCCCTGAACAACACTACAGAACAGGGTTCAACAGTAACTGGCCATGTTGGTCATTATCTCTTCTTATCTGCCCTCATCTAGCAAAGAATAATAACGAGCACATATGTTGTCTGTTAACTACTCATGTAGTTAAACCTGAGAACTGCACAGTAATATCCCCCTATTCCATTTATAATTACTATTATCCCCTTCCAAGTTCATTGTAAACTGAGCAAGTTGTAGTGCCCAAGAGTGTTTAAAAATTCTCTCATATCATTGCTCTGCAATTTGGAATTTATACAGAATCATATAAATTGTTTTGCAAGTCAGTCCTTTTCACAGCCTTATGATAATATACTGTAATATCATATTATGAAAATGTATGGTCCGTTTACATATTCACGTATGTTAACTGTCAAACACAGTTTTTCAAACTCAGAACATCTAAAGAGTTTATAGGTCTCGGTGCAAATATAAGAACAACAAATAATCCAAACCCTCTCACTGCTGCTCTGTTTGGTTCCAGAGGTCTTAAAATAACTTTCTTTGAATTTGAGCTGATTTACCCATATCTTACTCATTTCCTCTTTTTTTCCTCATTTGCTTTTCAAAAAGAACAACATTTAAATGGTTCCTCCTTGCCCTACAATTTTGCCAAATTCAGCCTGAATTTTGACAAAATTAAATCCAAAAGAAATAACCAATTACTTCCTCGATGTAGCCTCCAATTTCCTATCTAAATAGGCCTGGCACATTGGCACATCCCCATTTTGCTGTACACCAAGCAGCCATGCAGCTTAATCTCTCTGACTAGATAGGCCAGACTGTGGCAGCCACTCAAACTGTGTGGAAAGCAAGCAAGCACACACGAAAAAAGCAGAAAAGAAACACCAGCAACACTTAAACTGCCATAATTGTGAAGCAAGTTCAGCGAGGTCATAGAGGAGGCGCTCTTCTTGGCACCCGCCAAAACCTGCATGAAAGAAGAAAACACCATGAGAGAAGAGGAAGCTGGCAGAGGAGACATCAATTACCAGAGTGAAATGGCAAGCTGCGCCAAAGCACTCCCTCAAGTTACGCAGGGACAATGGAGAAGCTGGGAAGTGAAGAGAGGAAGCAGTGAAGTTAAAAAGAAGTCGGGAACATGGTGATGAGAATGAAACTCATTATCGGTTGCCTCTGTGTACTCCCATTAACACAGACAGTTTACAACAGGCTAGCTGAGAAGCCAACTTGTCATTCTTTACTTGAAGAAAAAAAATAACAGCACTTAGGCACAACTTGTCAGGATGCAAAAATAGTCCAAGGAAAATACACTTAAAAGCTAAACCACATGGGATGGAGGGAACAATCACAGACTGAGATGATGTGGGACAATGTGCCTGGAAAACCTGGGCGCACCGCAATGTAAGTCATCTAATATATATAAGGATGAAAAGTTAAGAGTTTTTCAATCTTCGGTTAAGATGCCATCAGGGGTCCCTTGTGTTCCAGTGGAGTTTAAAAAATTCACAAAAAGGCCTTGAACTCATTAATAGAGTTATTTTAAGGGACTCACGCTGGGTTCACACTGGCTTCATGTAAAATGGCCATAAGGCATGCCACTTTACATGGAGCACCAATCACTTCCATGTTGAGCAATCAGACTGTTTACACTGGACATGCCGCAGCCCCAAGCTCTGCGGTAGGCTCACAATCTGCAATGACAATTTCAGCATCTGGTCTATATAGACATTTTAAAATAATGGTAGCGGACTTTGAATATATATATAGTAACTGATTATGCCAGTTGTTTAAGTTAAGGATGTGGACTCCTTGGAAATTTAAACTAGTATTTTACTAACATCTGGCTGTATGTGTGTCAGGTAGTTATTATTATGTTTATCCATACATGTTGTAGTTAGTTTTTATGTAAGGAAAATGTGTACTTTTTCTTGTTTTCTTTCTCTTTTTTTCCACAGAAACTACCATCACTACATGTATCTTCAAATATACTGGGCACCAAACAACCATCTGGAATTATATGAATGTCTGTTTCTACCAAGAAAAAAGTTGAGCGTCATTTGGTGATCCTGTGCTCTGAGATCGAAGCCCTGTAGTGATCAATACAAATTATCCAATTTATTTTAAAGTAGAAAACCCAGCCTAATTGTTAGTTGCATCCCTATATAAAGATTTGTAGTCTGCGCCAAACTGTAAAGACAAGGAAACATTGCTGAAACTAAAACACCAAAAAACAGCCTAAAGGAAAAACTTCAGCTGATGGTTTCATAAAAGCTATCTTTTGCAATTGTGTAAAATATTGTCTTATGTTTGCTCATGCAATCTAAAGCATCAAATCTCTCAGCCTCTGCTCACCTGCTGTGACTCCCCCGCTCTCACCCCTTTGTTAACATGATTGAAGTCCAGCGGACATGTTCCAGCTCGATCCACAGACCGAGAGCTAAACTCACTCTGCTGCTTCACAGCCAAAAATGAGGCACAAATGCATTATTATCTCTTGCTTTCCAGTCTTAATATGTCAAACGTGAAACTAGTGAGTTCTCTTCCATATTCTCCACCCCCGTCTGTTCTGCATACCTCTCTTTATCATATCCTCAGTTTACTATTCCCCCATCCCTTTCTCCACTCCCTTTCCTTTCAGCTTCACTTTATCTCCTAATCCACACTATCCTATCCTATTTCCAGCCTCCATATTCAGACCCTGCACACACTCTTTCTGCTCTCCTGGCATGGACCAGGAAGTGATGAGGCATCCAGTCTGTCCAAGAGATGGGATAGTGTAAACATCAGCAGCCCTGGCCAAATCCTGTAGTCCCTCTCCGGTTGCCCCTCTCACTGTGTGTCAGTGTGAAAAAGAAAATCTCTCCACAGAAAAAGACCCCCAACTGCAAATATCCCAGAGCTTAAAGTGACAGGCCTGGCCTTAACGTAGACTTTAAACATTAATTTAGAAACATGAGTTTCTGGTTGTGGCGAAGATTTATGTCTTACTTTTATGAGCTGGGTGATCTTGCAAGCCGGCTGCTCAAACTTCAAAGTGGGTTTGATGGATGTTTAAAGAAATATTTCATCAGTGGCGATGCTTTCAACTTTTTTTTAAGTTGCTGCTGAAGTAGTTCAGCCACAAATCAAGCCTCTCTAATATCCACTTTGCTGTCAGTGGCTGTTTTTTTCTTTGCTTAATTTCTGAAGATGTTTTTGACAACATCCAACCAAAAAACTAGTTTATGTGTGTATGGTTTTTGTACGCGGGTGAGTAGAAATGTTTGATTCTGTTATTTGATTATGTGTGAAAGACAAACTGCAAAACTCCAACGCTTCTTTTCTCCTTACAAAAAATGGCTAAATTCTGCTTTTTAACATTACTGTGTATGTTAGTGTAAATCTGGTGTTTTCCTCCTCCAGCAGCTGTTCACAGCGCCCTTTCCCATTGGTTTGGCTACAGCCGTGGAAGGTGTGGTCTGGATGAACGATGCTGCATCCTTTGTTAAACTGTGCACTTTAGTATTGAATAGTAACCCGTAAAGAAGCTGTGTCTGGTCGATATAGATGTTATGGCCTTACTTTGAATTTACCATAAAAGTGTTTTTGTTTAAAGGATGCGCTTTCGTTTGTTTCTTCTCATCCCCACCTGTAGCAGGGATTGAAGATGTGTTCAGACAACTCAAAGGAATTTAACAAAAGCTGCGACCGTTTCAAACTCTGAAACTTGGATTGAACTCCGACCGAAGTTTAAGAAGAAAGAGGACCACTAATCAAGCTATTATAAGGATCGAGACTTGGCTTGATGAGAGGAAAAACCGCGAGACGCGCTTTTCTCTGACCACGATCATGGGCACCAAGCGCTCATCGCCGTGTGCGTAAGCTGCTGTGGGAGATCCACACATTATGAGACGCCATGGCATGGTGTGACCGAGGGGTTCAGACTTTGCTGGCCATCGTGGGGGCCTTTGCCGCCTTCAGTCTCATGACTATCGCCATCGGCACCGACTACTGGCTTTACTCCCGGGCGTACATCTGCAACACCACTAACGCCACGACGGACGAGTCCCAGATGCAAACCAAGAAAGTCAAAGGCGACCTGACGCACTCCGGACTGTGGAGGATCTGTTGTATCGAAGGTAAAATAATAAGTTAGTAACCTGTTAGTACACAAACTTTTTTCTTACTTTTTGTTTAAACTCATTGGCACAGGTGAACATTTTATCCAAAGATCAGCCAGCGGATCTATCCCGATTGTTTTATTGTGGTGAGGAGACAGTGTACGCAGTGTGATTTATCTAATATTTGTTCTGTCAGTGGAATAAACTGAATGCTCCAGTTGGGAACTCTTAATGAAATCCTCAAAAACACAGTTCTTTTTGTGCAAAAAAAAAAAGCACACGGACATTCCCAACAAATTATTTCCTGTGTGACGACTCATTAAAGCTGAAGCTCTCCCAAGCAGTGCATCATCATAATCACCCAATGCTGTTGTTGAACGCGTTGAATAATACTATAAAAAAGGTATATTGGTATTTTTAAATAGGAAAATTTGGAGGGAAACTGCTGCTTGTTGCGCGCAAAGGCGATGTTGTGCGCGCGTAATGCAACGTTTGCATCAGTTTCCCTTGTAAAAGATTTACTTTGTGCCTGAAAAAGAACATTCACTTGTCAGGTAATGGCATAAAGCCATTCTTATAGTATTTTTAAATATATTTTAAATTTCTGTTGCAAGCAGGAAACGTCTCTTAATTGCACAGTAATAATTTAAGGATTCGTCCTAATTTTCCCATTAACTCAGTTCGGTTGCTTGGCAACTACTCTCATAAAATTGCTTGGATTGGTGAAATCATTTTCAGCTGCAGAAGTCAGCAAGAAACTGACTTCATGAAATCCTGTCAACATTTTCTCAGCTGTGGTGCTGGGTTTCTGTGATCCCCTAACACACGCGCGCCTGAGGAGTTTTGGGCTGGGTTTTCTGAGCTGTTTGAGCTGCTGGTTGTTGTTTGGACACGTTTGCACACCACTGCGCGCGACTGCTTCATTGAAGAGAATGAGATCAATAAGTTGAGGTCACCATCAGTGACGTCTTCAGTCCTGCCTGTTGTGGCGCTGTCCACTGCTGCTGGTGCTGAAATCCCCACTCTGAATGATTGTGCTCCTTTTAACTAACAACCCAAATAAATAATTAGGCTAAATTAAAATAACTCAAGATTTGGGAGACACAAGACATACTGTAAGCCAGAACTAGTCAGATGCTGATTTTATAAGTGTGGGCTTTACAAACCCCACGACTGACTGCAGAGTTTAGCTAATCAGCTTTTCTACACTCCCCTACAGGTGGTACTTCAGCATGTTTGCGCCTGCTCATTCATCTTTCAGATGTTCCAGCAATTTGTTAAGTACTGTGATTGCATTTTGGCACAATCACATCACAACACTGATAATAAGTATATCACAGAATGTAATACAAATATTTAAATAATGATCTTGTTTGGAGTGTTTGAATTTAGTTAAAAGAAAAAAAAAAGTGAAGGGAAAAAAAAATTCAACCATGTAGCATCTATATCAGTGGTTCTCAAACTTTTTTGTGTGTCAAGATCAAAGACCCCTTTTAATGATACACATTAGGTCACAGAGCCCCATTTGATAAGGTTTCGTTTTAGGAACCTCTGTTTTAAAAGATTTTATGTTGTATACGATTAACAGAATTCTACAGCTGTCAACTACAGTTGAGGAGATAACTGTGGAGCAAAAGTAGGACCAAGTCCTTGTTTTGCAAGTCACAAATAAGTCTTGAGTCTTTATAACTAAGTTCTAACTAAGTTCCAGGTCAAGTTCTAAGTCTTAAACTTTGAGTGTCCAGTCCCTAAACAAGTCATGAATTACTAAATAAAGTAAAGCCAATTTCACGTTTAAAATCACGAATGCTTTTTAAATATGCGTTTGTTTGTTGAAACCATCTTGTAAAAAATTCTCGGCTGTTAAGCTAACATTAGCTTAGCATTAGCTTGCTAACCATGTCAATCCTTTGACCTATTGTTCTTTGCAACTTCAAATGTCAAACAAAATTGGAAGTTGTGCTCCTGGATTTTTGACCCGTACAATTTACATACTAAAATTCCTTTTTTGTTGACCACCACATTTTTTTTTGTTTGTGTGAACAACATTTTTGGGCATTGGTGTTAAACTCCAGGTCAAGTTGTAAGTCTGTTTTGATTTTCACAAATAATGTGTACCGTAATCAAATTTGTGACTCGACTGTGACTCGAGTCCACGTCATGCAATCTGAGTTCACATTTTTGCAGTTTAGGAAGTAAAACCTGTGATCAGATACTTACTCATAAAACTATTATTCACACTGGGCTTAATACCATGTGTCTGGGTTCCTGGACCCCTGGTTGAGAGGCAGTTGTTTAGACTATTTCATGACATGAGCGCCTATTGAAGAAGGAACTTTGCATTTCCTATATTCCCATGTGACCTGAGGGCATCATCTCTCAGACATGCAGAGAGATCTGACAGTGCTGTGGGTGGGGGGTCCAAGTGAAGAGGCAACACTTGCCCAGTGGTTTGTCTCATATGCAAATGAATGCAGCCATTATAGAAGTCCCACTCCATGCACTTTTGCTCTGCACTGTTGCAACTCTCACTGGAGTTTAATATATATAAAAATCTATGACTATTTATGGCTTTCCTGTAAAGTTAATCAAAAGACATATTCCCTTCTCTCTTGCTTCCAACCCTTGAGAGTACCATCAGCAGCAGTGAGATGGAGTGCTCACTGTTCTTAAACATCTGTCATCTTTTCCACCATCTTTTTTTCCTTGCATAGATTGTGGATGTGTTGCACACAAAGTAACACTTTTTCACCTGCTGTTTCTCTCATTGACACACACACACACACACACACACACACACACACACACACACACACACACACACACACACACACATCACATCACATCAGTTCTTTTGCCACACAGTTTCGAAATTCAATCTGTAATGTATAATAATCTACAACTGATGCCGGCTGAGTTTAAATACTTTTTGCTTAATTAAAATGTTAATGACAATCTAGACTCATGCAAAGATTATAGTGACTTTTGAACATATAAGCAGCTGGGATACATCCCCTAAAGTTGAGCTCATCTATGTATTCTTCAAATGTCAAAAATTAAAAGTAAGTTTCTGTCTATTTTGCGTACATTTTCCCTTTGTGTTTGATTTGTTTGTTTTAAAGGGAACCTATTATACATTTCCTTATTTTCTGTCATATTTATGATGTAATAATGATGGGTGTTCATATTAAACATGGCTATGTTTCAAATAATAAGGTAAACATATATATTCTTTTTGAGAAAAAAATTCAGGCTTCAGACCATTCTGGATACTCAGAATACTTCCTTTTTTTTAAATTTTTTTTTTATTTTTATTTTTGGCTACAAGCTGACGTCAGATCATGACAAATACCCTCCTTTGGTTATCAGCTCCAGGTATGCTCCTGCAAGTGTTAATATTACATTATGTACACTGCTCCATGTAGCTTAACTTCAGAGAAATGTATCATCTTAATTGTCAGCGTCGTTTAATTCTTCCCGATTTTGGACCATATTCCTGCTGGAACTTTTCTGGTTGTGTTAGGAAGTGTTTATTGGTGATGTTTCTCAGTAAAAAAGTGACGCTGTACTCTGTTACAGTCATTCCCTAGCAGCTACATGGGTGTTTAAAGACAACTGGACTCAGTATTGTAGGCAGGGCCCTGTTCATTCATATGAAAGTTGCTCAGTGGCACATGAAGCCAAAAAAGCTTCATTTCTGATATGAAAATAACTGAATTTTCTGCACTGTGGGGCCCACAGGGCAAGTGCACACAAAATTTACAATGGACAAGCAGCTAACTTCCGGTTTAGCCCTCAGCCAACTGGAATGGGCATGAAAATTATGTAATCATGTGGCCTTTTAGACTTTAGAAATGTTATCGGACAGAATGGATCAGATCTTGATGGTTGTGATTCTCAAAAAATGTATCCACTGCTTCTATGAGAAAAATTCCCTTTGAGCCCAACGGGCTTCATGTGATTGACCTGGACGTTTTAGCACTATGTTTGGCCACTATACAAAATTAGCTTCAAAGCCAGAAATTTTTCCCATGGGCTTGGGAGGCAATGATAGTACAGAGATGCAGAGATATGGCAGACCTGGAACGCTGACCAATCTAAACAGACTAGACAGTTTTGGAGGTGGGGCTTGAAGATATAGATGCTAAAATTCATCTTTTAAACAGAGGTTAAAAACAGTAGTTCTGGCACGGACAGTATGAGGAAAATAAAATGTTAATTGACCAGTAAAGCATGTAACCCAGAATACATAACCCAAAGCAGAAACCCAAAATACATGTGTGAACCTCAAAATTAGCATAACAGGTCTCTTTTAAGAGAAAAAAGTAAATAAACTTTAATTGTCCACTCATTTAACTGTCCAGTTTTAAGATTATCTCTTCCATGAGTCTAACCAGTTATATTAGGTCAAATGAGAAGCATAATTAATGGGTAAGTCTCAGGATGCATTGGCTAACCTTGTACCAGAAATTACACTTGTCTCCCTTATGCACCCAATAGACGCTTGTATGAGTGTTGTGTCTTGTAGAACAAAGAGGTGGTTCACTAAAGGTGAGCAATGGTGGCAAATAAGCTTTAAACGGAAACAAAGTGAAGTCTTGTTCTGCAGTCATTCATGCTGAAATAGGACAAGAACTCTCAATTAAGCCCATCACCCCCTCTCTGATCACTGAACATGCCGGAGTGGCACTTAAACATATGATGTGTTTCAAACAGACATTTGGTCTGACTTCAAATGGACAAATCCTGCTGATTTGCTGCCAGCCACCATCTCACCAAGTTTTGATTCTCAGTGTCATAAAGGCTGCTTTCTGGTTTTGTGGCTTTGTTAGTGTGTATATGTGGCACCCGAGTTTGTGTGTGTTAGTCTGGTGAATGCATTAGTAAGATGTCAAAGGCGTCCTCTGAGAAGCGGAGCTCGAAATGTGATTCTGGGTTGCCGGGGGGAGGTTGCCATGGTGAAGCTATGCTGAGTAATAAAAGATGGGCTCGGGTATCTCAGACAGATGGGCTCTGGGGAGATACCTCCCTTACTGAACTCACTCTCTCTCTCTCCTCTCTCTAGCTCTCTCAGCATCATCCCTCTGATTATTAACTCCCTGGTCTTTTCCATGTATTATTCATTTATACAACTATTTTACATTGACATCTTCACTTCTCATTTGATCATATTGAATAAAACTCTTTTTTAATTTATTTATTTTTTTTTAATCTTTACACCTGTGACTGCTATTCTTCCGAGACCTTTTGGATGACACAATCAGGAGAAAACATCTAATTACACTGAAACGCTGATCGTATAGATATAAAATACATGCAAGACACTCACACACCCAATGTAATGATCATTTTACACTGTGATCGTGCTTCTGCATTGATCCGAACAATGTGCTCGGTACATAAAAGATCGAAAGGAAGCTCAGAGGGAGTTGAAGAGGAAAACATTTTAGAACACAGGAGGGAGAGAAGTGGGTAATTGAGACATGATAGTGTGGTGAGAGTGTTGTAAAAAGAGACGAGCGGTGAGAGTTTAAAGAGAGTGAAAAAGGGAGGTCGAGAGAGCGGAGTTGGTGAAGACAGACTCTTTGAGTCTGGGCTATTGAGCATGTTTCATCACTTTATCTCTGGCTTTTTCTTTCATTCTCTTTCCCAGCACCCTCAGACGTTAACTATGGAAATGCAGCAGACACGTGTGACATTGAAATTTTATGGCTGGAATAAAATCATGCCGCCTTAATATGGTAGAAACATGTTAAAGGTGCCATTTTTGTTTAAATTTAGTGTTTGTTATCAAAACATATCATGTGCGCTGCCTGACAGACATGGTGAATGCGTTTTCCAGCTTATAAATCATTTCCGCCACGAAATTTGTAATTCATCTATATGAGCTGTCTACCACAATATGCCATGTAGCCCAAGGCTATGCTAACTAGGATGCAAAAAGCCACTCAGGCATAGAAGCAACCAGAGATTCCAGCTAATGAGCTAATGTTCACATGGATTTTGATTATATAGCCACAACACAGCTCACCACTGGCCAAACCCATAGCCAAAAATGAACGCCCCCTCAAAAATCCCATCCCTGAAAAGCTACTTTCAGCAATTGCATATGAAGTGAGGCTGAATGTCAATGTCATACAGTACAGTCATAGAGTACTTGCAGTATGTTTATGTTTCAACATGTCTTCCAACCCATACAACCACATAGGGCATATGTTTCTACCCTTCAATAGAACCCTCAGGAGCATTTCCTAAATTAGAGCCCCTACCGGTGGAAAACAGAGTAGCTCGTATAAGACTGTCAGAGTTTTACATACGTGGTTAATATGATTGTTTCAGCTGCACCAAAACTATATGGTTTAGGCAACAAAACACCTTTGTATCAGGCCCACAGGCAATGGACCCACATGCACGACTCAGAGTCAGATCAGGCCAGTGATATTTAAGGACTTTAATAAAAAAAAACTGTGTACCCTGTACACAAGAGATCAGTCAGCTAGGTAAACAAAAAGAGGCAAGGCAAAGACAGTCAAAAACAGTCCAACAGGCATCAAAAGGCTAATACAAAGAAAAACTGCTGGAACACTTTCTACAAAAGACAAAGACGAACTGGCACAGAAGGACAGGAACAGCAAGCTTATATACACCAGGTGAGGATGATTTAACAAGACGCAGGTGTGGCAATCAGATGTTTGTGAAATACCTGTGGGCAGGGCAGGTAATCACACAGGGGGAAAACTTGACAGGATGTAGGAAACTGAAATTGTATGAGGCAGAGATTAACAAAATAAACTAAAACAGGAAATGGACAACATGAAGAAACAGAAGCATGACACCTGGTCAGGTTTAGAAAAAAGGTCATGGTTTGGCTTAAGATGTGACAAATCTCACATGACATAGGCTACAGTATATGAAATACTATACTAGACATACTGCGATGTGTGCAAATGATGGATGTAGCAAATGTGACAGTGACATCCCCCATTGGTTTGTGGCCTCCTGTTTTGAAGCCTCGAGTTTGGCATGTTGGCCGTCACCATATTGCTTTTTTTGGAGCCAAAAGTGACCATATTTGGGAAAGAGACTGGCGCTGTGAAGAACCAGGGGTGAATCTGACTCAGAAGTTGAGGGGTATCACCCCAACCTTAATTATTTAGGCTTTAATAAAATGTAAACAGGTGACTTATATAAAATTTCGTTCTCCATTCAGTTGTCATGAATGGGGAAATTAGCTATAGAGACCAAAACATTTTTTTGTCCCAGGCTGTAAACATGTTTATCTATGCTGTTAAGTTGGGGATTCATGGGGATTGACCTTCAGAGGCAGCCTCAAGTGGACATTAGAGGAACTGGAACTGGCCCTTCATGTTAGCTTCATTTTTCAACCCCAGGGGTTGCAGCTTGCACATTGTTATTGTAGTCTGTACATCATTGACACCTAAAGAACCTATTGAAGGTCCGTTCAAAGAACTGACCCACTCATATAAAAGTTGCTCCATATTGTTACTGTTGTACTTTTAGTCATCCACATTGGTTGATGCAATTACATTAGCTAATCTTCTGGGGGACCTCTCTTAAGTATAAGAAAATGAAAAAGAAGACATTTAAACATGAAATAAAGACAAAATAAAACAGTCCCAAGGACTTTTTACATTTTCATAGTTATTGAGTGTATGAGAGAGTGTAAACTGTATTATGTCTTGTTTTTAGACACTATATCAATTTCACAATAATGATGCATGTCCATTGATGCATCTGGTGTGTTATGGGTGTCTGGCATAGCTCCAGAGCAACTAACCCAGCAAAGACAGAAATGACAGGATATGGTGGCAAAATCAGACGTCAGACTTTTAATTCAAAGTCTAACCTTTCAATATTCATAATGCTCCAATGTTTTATTCTGTTAAAAGTGGAGGGAAGATTTTCTCGCTGAAGAGACTGGGTCTTTGAATAGAAGGTGCCCTAGGGCTTGAGAGCTTCAGAACCTCAGATCCACAGCAACCCATCCTCAGATGCTTTCTGACTGGTTAGAGGTGAAAACAAGACAGTTCATGACTAGTTTAGATGTTCTTTACCAAAAAGAGACTCTATAGCTTATTTGTCTTATGGGTAATATGTTCTTTGATAATTAGAGATCACTTTGTCCCTGTGCAGACTGTAACTGGCATTAGTCACATTAACACGTGTGCTTTTGGCCTCTCTGCAGGTATCAACAAAGGAAGCTGTTTTCGGATCAATCATTTTCCAGAGGATAACGACTACGACACAGACAGCTCAGAGTACATCTTACGTAAGTCGCTGCAACCTCTTCATCTTCAAACACTTAAACCTTTAATCCTTTGTCTCTTTTCTTTGAGTGGTGATGGAGTCATTACAAGGGTACTTAATGTGTCATGACATCTCCATCCCTCCCCCATAAAAGCCCGATGACATGACAGTAATTGGAGCGATGGAGATGATATAGTGTGTGGTGTGCTGATGAGTAATTGGTCTAAAAACATGACTTTACTCACATAAGATCTCATGTCTGACCAAGGTAGTTTGATGAAGACACGGTGAAACTGTCTAAACACTATGACTCATACAGTTCAATCCATCTATCCAATTTGCGTGAGGCTTTAGATCAGCTTCACTCTGCATATCACATTCTAGTTTGCCCTGTGGCCCAAAGCAGCTGTTTCCGTCTTACAACCTCTTACAACACTCTGTTGTCTAAAATGATGAATTTCAATACGCTCATGAGCTCACTTGGCGAGCAGCACAGAAAAGCAGGGACGTCTTCTAATCAAGTGTCTGTGGAAGAATTCATCTGTTGAACCTGAGGCAGTTTTTTGTCTCCTTTCACTCCCTTTATTACTACATTTCAACATTTTTATTACTACCAGAGTGCCATACATTGTTTATTAGTTTTAGGGTGGTTACAAGAGACAGTTCAGTTAGGTTGCTGTCTATGTCACCTATAGGAAGGTTTAGAGCATTTAGCACACAAACGTCTAGATATCGACTCAGACTTGGTGGAGACCAAAACAGAGGTAAAAGACAAGTAAATATTGGATTTGCCAGGTGGCCAGAAACATGATTTCAAATGAATGCCAGTGTTGTCAGTATTTGCTGGATGAGTAAACAGACAATTGTTTGCCAAAACATTTGCCCTGCCAAATTTATAAGGTATTGATATGTCGATGTTGTTTTTATACTTTGTTGCGTTGCCCCCAAATGGCCAAAAAGTACTACTGCAGATTAACAAACCTCGTGAATAATAATAATTATAGTAGTACATGAATAGTAAATAAATTAGCTTTTACTTCTTTTACACGTAATATTACTAAGACTATTACTATTACTGTCCTAAAGTTAACAAGGACATGATTTGTACTACTACATCTTATTCTACTTTACTGGCGCTATTGTTATTTTCAAATGACTCACATGCTGCTCAGCGTTTGTCTAATATAGTTGAAGTGATGTGATCTTCATTCTTATTAACCACAGTGCTTCACTGTCTTGTATGAACAGGTATAGTGCGTGCATCGAGCCTGTTCCCTATCCTCAGCAACATTCTGCTGATGTTGGGTGGCCTGTGTGTCGGGGTTGGACGCATCTACAACAACAGGAACAACATCCTGCTCAGCGCCGGCATCCTGTTTGTGGCTGCAGGTAGGATGGGGCTGACAGCACGCTACAGATAAACACACAAACTGGTTCAACAACAAAAAGATTCCGTGCAGAGCCAGAGACAAAAAGAAGGAAAAGACAGACACAACACATGGGGGTCTCCTTTTGGTGTCTGTGTTTCATCTTTTTCTTTCAATGTTACCCTAACTTTTCCTGATTTGTTGTTTTTTTACGCAACACAATGAATAAATATCTAACTCACTTGTAGAACATCTTCCCTTCTCCGTGAATGTGTTATTTCTCTCTAATTGGAAGTCAGAAATAATTCTCTGCAAAGAAGGATGTCAGAAAGTGAGAGTCTAAAGGAAAGGTGTGGATGTTCAAGTTGTGTTTACTTGATTATACCTCATTGTTTAATTACGAGGATTCTATCACACATTAAGGTATAGACCTAATTTGTGAAGATGATGTTCTCAGGTGTTGATGTGCTGAATATATACTGTAGGTGTATACAGTATTATAGGCTTCATACTACTGTATAGGCTTCATATTTCACTCATGTTCTTAAGGAGTAAGTAGTCCCCAAATCACTTTTTTTCAGTTGAAAAGCAATATATATGGGTATTAGGTAAAGTTGTTAATTGATTCGGGTGCAACATTATACACTTGAGTGCAAAGTGTTAAAATTCTACATATTGTATAGTGGCTGCCCTCTAAGGTTTGAAACCTTGCTGTTGCAATTGAATTTGCTGTTCCGATCAATTCCTAGCAAGTCTGTTTTTGTCACCAACCAAGCTCCCGTTGCTATCCTTTCACTAACCAACCCCACCATGCCACCCCCATCCCCACCCTATCATACGGACAGTGACTTCCTCTAACACTAAAGAGTGGCTGCAAAAACATCTCCAGACTGCACTGCTTTCCTGTGGACCTAGGAATTTCTATACTAGGGGTTACATGCTATGGGTGTAAAACATCCAAAGAACTGACTCTGGGAACTGACTCTGGTCAGTAACTTTCAAATAGCAAAACATTTATGCATAGCAACACAGAGCGCCGCCATCATCAACTCTTAACTGATTACTGCCTTTCTCTCCCTCATCTCTGAGGAAGAGTTAGGGCTGAGCAGCATGCAGCAAAATACCACCCACAATACACAATACACAAACACGTGGTATGAGACTGTTTGACGAGACTATTTGTTATTTACTGAAGTTACAAGCACTCATTTTATTTCAGCTCAGTGTTTCAGTCTGTCACATTTTCTATGGCGCATGGTTCTTCACCTCAGGCAGTGGAGATTCACAGTGGTTTGTAACACTCACCATGTAAGTGCAACATAAACCCTACGAACAAACAGCAAATAAGAGTAATATATTAATGTTGCCTTATTTGTGGAAAAGATGTACAGACAGCTAAAATAAACACTGAAACACAGGCTGCACCAAAGCAACAAACACCAGAAAATACTACATTAAAGGGACAGAGAAATCCCCCCAAGACGGCAACAAGGCCAGAAAGATTACAGAGACTGTCTGTTATTTTGTTTTTTATCATTATGTTGAAAAAAAAAAAATTAAAAGGAAGTGTTTCTTAAAGCAAATCAGAGTTATTCAAGTGTCAAGTCTACACTTAGGATGATTTTATTTTGTGTGTGTGCGGGGGAACAGGAAGGGCCTGTAGAGGCGGCACGAGGCGGGTCAATAAGTGCGTCTTAGGTCCCCCCGAGTCCTGCCCATTTTTGATACTTTTCTCACATTCCATGGCAGAGGCACTCAAGCCAAAACTCAGGGGTTTAGTTACTCTGAACTTTTACATTGATATGCTTTTCTTTCTCACCATCTCCCCTTCTTTCACCTCTCCTCTCTTCAGGCCTGAGCAACATCATCGGCATCATCGTCTACATCTCCAGTAACGCTGGAGACCCCAGCGACAAGAAAGACGAGGACAAGAAGAACCACTACAACTATGGCTGGTCGTTTTACTTTGGCGCCCTCTCCTTCATCGTGGCCGAAGCCGTGGGTGTCCTCGCAGTCAACATATATATTGAAAAAAACAAAGAGACACGCTTCCGAGCCCGACGTGACTTCATCAAGACAACCTCTTCTTCTTCACCATACTCTCGCATCCCAAGTTACCGCTATAGACGAAGACGCTCACGCTCCAGTTCAAGGTCCAGTGACCCATCCCGTGAGCCCTCTCCAGTAGGTATGAAGATCGGTGGAGGAAGTGGTGGAGGAGGAGGAGCGTTGGGGATGGGTTTGCCAATGGGAGATATATCTCTGTACGCCCTCAGTAGGGACCCTCTAAAGGGGGGAAGCGCAACTGCAGGGCCCTACAGTCCAGAGAGGGACTCTGGGTTCTTACAAGTCCACAACTGCTTCCAGAAGGATCTGAAAGATGGAATGAACAGGAGGACCACGCCGGTATGAGGTCAGCAGCACGTGTCTGTGAACAAACAATAAGCTTGATGCAGCACATTAGATATTGTACAACTGATGAGAAAGGACATTTCCTCCCTGGGGCTGTTCAGGCAGCAGCAATGTTGAAAGGTCAGGGCTCAAAATTGTTTTTCCATTGCGTCCCTCTGTGACAGAAAGGTGCCAATCTGTGTTTCATTTGGAGGAAGAGAAAAGGTGATATCAGAACTACTTTTTATGATATGACTTCAATATCTTAAATGTGGATGCAGACGATTTGTAGCAACATTTGAAGAGTTTAATTCTAAAATCTGATACCCACTATTTGTGAGTGACCTCTCCTCTTGAAAAGTGTCGTTCTAGTTCTGGTATTCTTTAAAAGTTAATCGCTTGTTAAAAAAATTTAAAATAAATCAAGCCTTTATAGACTTGATGCTCAATATGATAAAGAATCTGAACACTGAACTTCAGGTCACAGTGTTTTGTGTAGTATTTTGGAAATTTCTTTTACTCTGCGACAGAAAAGTCTTCAAAATTGTTTGCTGAAATGAAGTAATTCATGTGATCGTTTGAATATTATTGTATTGTATTTGTTTGTTAATTAACACAACTGGTGCTAACTTAATCTGTAAACCTTTGATAGACTTAAGCCTTCTCAACTGCCATTTAAATACTCCTACGTTATCTCAATAACCTCTCTCAAGCTTGTGTGTGAGTCAGGTGATAAATATGTGTGTTGCGGTGTGTGAAATGTACGTTATGGCTCTGAGACACTGCCAAGCACATATGGATTACTGTATATATATATCAACAAAAATGTCAAGGCACACAATAATGTCAGTACATTCCAGTATGCTGTGTGACGTATCGGTGTAAACATTGTGTGTACAGACTGTGCCGTTTGCTCTCCATTCGCTCAGGGACGATGTATGGAACAAATGAAACTTTCTTTTGGACAAGTAGAGAGAGAACAAATATGTTTAAGTTGTTTTCCTTATCTAAAGCCAGACAGACTGTTACTGTTGTGTAAAAACAGAGGTGAGATCACACTGTGTGTTGCTGTTGATTAACATGACTCTTGTTTCTGCAAGTACTGCCTTTGTGTTAAGAGGGTTTTTGTTATATTTGTAATCATTGCAGAACTCCTATTAATATAACATATTTCTGTTCTCTTACTGCCCCACGTCAATTTGTTGTTGTTGTTTGGTAAAATTATAATTTTCAGCTTCCTAAATTGACAGCTATTGTTGCATGATGGATGATTGAAAAGTTGCACTGTTGGCAGTTAATGGTTACATTTGTATGCAGATCAAATTATTCACTTTATTGACTCAGTGGTGGAAGTGTAAGTTAGGTATTTTTCAATTTGGACACTATTTGTTCATATTTTTCTGTGTCTAAGTGACTAATAAGTAATATTTTTTTAAATGGTCCATTTGAGCCAGAACGCTGCAGCAAGCAGCCGTGAAATAGGCAACAATGTAATTAATTTACCTCAAGGACTCAGATTTTTTTTTTAATTGTCTGACAACTTATTCAAAAGGTCCCTATAGAGACGGATGTTTTTGTTTCAGAGTAGGATCTTTTTTGATCAACACTTTTTATCAAGACACGGACTCAAAATCATCATTGCTAAACCCACCAGACTCTTTTTTTTAAAGTCATTTTAGCATGTAATAAGCCACCATAATTGCACATCTAACTGTGAATTAAGGGTCCAGTTGCAAGTCTCAGAAAATATATTGCTGCATTACGCTATGCTAATATTTGGATTTTGTGTGTTAAATTCTGATATACATGTCGGTACTGACATAGTGTTGAGAAAAAAGATACATACATACAAACATACATATATACATACATACATACAGGCTGACACCTTCCCTCTGCCTCCCTGCTGAGAAGACAAAAAACTAACCCTAACCTTCAGTCAGGACTCTTTACATTCAGTCAAACGCTCTGACTTTTATTGCATCACAATTACAGAACAGCTTATCCTAAACAGTGACTGCCGGTGCTGAACTTTGTAATTACAGTTAACTTCACTTTGAGACTTGCTAGTGGTTTAATGCCAAATATGAAGCAAGAATTGGTCCACTGCGTTTGCTTTTCTCTATAGAGGAAGTATTTAGCTAATGACGCGGGGCTGATGGGCCTGCCAGGCTCCGCTATGAAACTGCATGGCAGCCAGTCGGGCAACCACAGGATGTTAAAGGAAATCGGCATCAGCCAACTTAATGCTTGACTGAACTAACAGGCTCCCAAATGCTCATCCAGACTTCAAAAAGCTTGTCTCCTTGTCTCTCGAACAAGAGTCGTAGCAGAGCGAGCATTGTGTGTGTGTGCGTGTGTGTACGTGTGTGTGTGGAGGGTTAGTAAAAGTTCAAATTACTCATTCTTGGTATAGTGCACGCTCGACTGGGTTCAATGTCAGCTTCATGGTTTGTTTCCCAGTTGAATATTTTTAGCAGCAGTTGGAATTGGCTTAATTTGGTTGTTGGTTAGTGAATCAGTGTCACGGCGGTTGCCATGCATGTTTAAATGACAGCGCCATGAGAGGGCGTGTAGTCTATGCGAAAACACTCTCCCAGCTAGAGTTGTCATTCAAGTAGCTGATGTAGACAAGGGAAGGCCTCAAATAAGAACTGACTTATTTCCATTCTGCGAGTGTGTGATATATCTTTGTCATGCCAAACTAGTCTGATGACCTTGTTTTCCATTCCAGCCCCGAATCTGAGCGATTCTTCCTCACCCCTCTGCTCCGTCCATCACCCCGGCTGTTAAGCCCTGTGAATTTGAATGCCATGGACCCTCACTGGTATTTTCATCCTCAATAAAGCCGTGTCCCCATTCTCTCCTGTCGTGCACCAGTGAAATGTCTCCTCCAGTAATTGAGAGGAAAATGGCAGGGTCGCCTCTCCATGCAGTCACAAAACTAGCCAACATGCTTGTTAGCATTGGTACCTCGCTGTGCAGAACGGATAAAATAACGCTTTGGGGTCTCAAGTAAGGTTCTGCTTTTGTAACTTGATTTGCTGGCGTGACAAATGGTTCAGCACGCTTCATGGTTCACACTTCAGCTATCTTTACACTAAACCTGATACACCCTGATGCCATAACAAAGCATTTACAGCCAGCAGTGATTTATTTACAAAGCACTTTAACAGCTGGGATTTTAGTCATTAAAAGTTAATCAAAGATATTGTGGATGTAGTTTTAGATCACACATCTAAATCTCCTCTTGTTACAGTTGGAGGGATGACAGAGGCTGTCACTGGGGAACAATATAATTACAAATATAATCGTATACAGATTTGGAATACATTTTGTTTAAAATGGTGGCATTGACTGACAATGATTAGGTTGTTTTCCATTAAAGCAATACTGCACCCACTAAACTGCCATATTTCTATCATTTACTTTGACTTTGTGAATAAAACTTGGTTTTCTTGCATGCCTCTACAGTGAACATCAAATCAAATCAATCAACAATCAAAAGATTGCTAGTGAACTGAAGTAAAAGGGGGCAACATTAAACAACTAATGCAGTATAATCCAAGTCTCATTTGCACAGTTGTATGCTCAGTACAGAGTGTGTAAACCAATTTTTGATATAATCTTGCTGCTGTAAAACACTGTCCCCATTTACTTGAATGTTAGTCATTTTTTGTATCCTTCGCTCACCAGAGAGGCAAGCGAAAAAAACGTTTTTTTTTTCATGAATTCAACATAACATGTGATTGCAACACAAATTGTCATTTCAAGGGTGAAGTATTCTTAAAAATAATGACTTAACCTTTTGAGCTTATTTTAGGGCTCTTAAAAGATAATCTGCGCACACAGATTAAAAAGTCCAAAAAGATAATTAATCTTTTCTAAAACCTCACATGACTGACTGTCTAGTATAACGTCACAAACTGTCACCAGAGAGCCAGCTCATTCATTTATATAAGAGAATTGCAGTAGTTTAATATTGTGTGATCATCCTACTGTTCATTAGCGTACAATGTATCTCGAGGTAACAGGATGGATGAGAAATAACTATTTGATTTCCTCCTGAGTGATCCCATCTCCACAGGCAGTGTCCTCTCCTTCCGAGTTGGCTTTGAAAATTTAAAGTGGCTGGGATTTCTCCCAGCAGGGGGGCTTGATTCCTTGCTCCCTGTTGATATATCTGTGCCATACTGTCGATCCAGGAACCACAGGCACCCATTGCCATTACCATGACACCTGTCACTGTGCTAAGACTGGATTTAGCCGGCAGCAGTTGAAGCTTAACCTTTTTCATCCACAATGACATGTGAAAAACAACAGACTGTCATGATAAAGTGTATTTAATCAAACTGTTTTTGTCTGCAGAAACGTAGCTTATCCGATAACAAGCAAAAATTACTCACTCTAATAATAATACAAATAAGCAAAAAAAAGTGAGTGTAAATTCAGTCTTATTCTCTTGTTTTTTTTTAATAAAAATGAGTCGGGAAGCCCAACTCTGTGTGTAATTTTATCAAATAAAAGAAATGCAGTTGCTATTGCAATGAGTTCCACAAAACGTTGCTTGTTCCTCTGGTCAAAAAGGGGCACATGATATTAAGGTGAACAGCTGAATAAAACAGAAGATTTCGAAATGGTAAGATTGGTACAGAGGAGAAGTGGTTCCATTTTTTGTTACAGTCAGAATACTGGCAAAAACTTGTGAAAACTGTGAGAATGGTGCAAAAAGATCTCTGTTGCATTCTTTTATGTGATTTTATCCATAACTGTGCTTTATAAACTTCTTGCGCAAAACCTTCAGTAACCCCGTCTGATCCGTGTGGAATACTTACATTGTGTGCTTTAGTTGATGACTTGTATTTTGGTTGAACTAATAATGTATATCAATAATGTATAAGATATTATACAACCGAGCCTGTAAATACAAAGTGTCTTTAATTATTTCCATGAAAGGTTTGTATTGTATCATTTTGCGGATAAATTACTCTGAAATAAAAAAGGGTCAATAGATATTGAGCATTTGTTGATCTTCTTTTAAGGTGTAAATCTCATTATGATTTATGAAGTATGTGATTGCTTTTTGACATAATCTGCTAAAATAAGCGGATCAGACCCTATTTGAGTGGAGAGTATAGTATAGTATAGATGTCAAGTACATTTATTAACATTTACCCTGTTTTTATTATCATTTTTTTGTCTTATGCCCATGACAACTGGTCTAGCAAGTCAAATGTGTCTGCATTATTTAATATCACACACAACAACTCAATGGACTTTATGCCCTTACCAACCCTAGCCCTACAACAGCACATATCTTATAATCCTTTGAAACTTGGATCAACATCAGTTTTATTGTGCTCCATTCAGATGCCTTTTCAAAAGTATTTAAACCTTTTTAACTGATTTAATGGGAAATTGTACAGAATCTTTACAATTTTTAAATTTTTTTTTTTTTTTCTTGTTGTTTTTTTTTGTTTGGTTGTTTTTTGTTTGTTTGTTTGTTCATTTTCAGGTTATTTTCTTGTGCTTTTCTTTCTTGCTAATTTTTGGGTCATCTCTTCATAAGTTGCTCATTGCCTCCTTCCCATGTTTTTCAATGAAATTACATTAGTTTTGTCCAGGTTTCAAAGGTTTAAGAAGCAGAGGGGAAAAACATGGGATGAAAAATTGGGAAAAACGGAAGGTTGTAGCCACAGCAGACAGCAATGGACTGTCAAACTGAAGATATGGGCGGTTGTCATTCCAGTGTGCTCCAGTGTGTTGGTACTGAGATAACACGTGAGAGCGTAATTTTTTTTCCACTCAACACCATAAGGATTAACCCAAGACAACAGCAGACAACAGCGACAGTAGTTAATCCAGGCCCCCCATTTATCAACACTTCAGTGGATAGACAGTAAATAAAAATGTTACTTTTTAAAACCCCATGTTCATACACACCCAATCAGTAACTTCAAAGTGAACTGCTGCAGAAAGTGAACTTTTGGTAAATGAGATTGTCAAACACTGTCGTGGATTATAAATATGCAAGAAAAAAAACACATGGCCAAACAGCAGGCGAAGGCTCTGGATAATGTTAATTCTTCATAAACAGCCAGGAAAACAACATCCTCTGAGTAGCCAGTTAATAATTTTAGGAAGCACAATCAACATTGCTTTCCTTGATTACTGCAAGCAATTTCAACAACTCACTTTAATATAAGTTATCATTTTAAGTAAGTGTGTTAAAAGATTAACTCAACAAAAACGCACCCTCCAACTTTTTGTAGAGAAAACCTTCAAAGACTAATTCTGCAAAAGTTGATTAATTTGCTTCTTGCACAAAATTAAAAATTCCATTCAGTTTAACGTTAGTCCATACCATAGACTGTACATGGTCCATACCCCTGGACATGTGCACCACAACTACAAGCAGACTTCAGGGGATGTGTGTAGCTATATGTTGGTGCAGACTTTGCCAAAAATACAAATAAACAGGCTAAAAAAATGAACATTGGTTTTTAACAGCTCTGAAAGACTGAAAAATAGCGCTTTATTTCTGCTATTCAAGCTGCAATTCCACGTTCAGCCACAACATGGGTAGCAATGCCAGAGTGGCGCTGTCCGTTTCTTCACTCATTGACGTCATGGGCAGAAGAAAAAGCAAGTCAGCGTTATTAATGAAGTATTTTTATACAAAACAGTCACTGGGAGTGGATAAACGAGACAAAGGGCTTCGTCAGTCTCTATCTATGGCAGCTCTCAATGGCCATGTGCAATTTCAGATTGATTGGGTAACCCATTGAGGAGAATAATGGATGCAGACAGACCGAGTTTTCTTTGTTTTATAGTAGAATATTTGGCACGCACATTAGGTTTGGTATGCAGTGTGCAGAAATGCAATCCCATCATTATATCAAGTCCAAAGCTGGAATGGGCCTGGTGCATCAACACACTTTATTTTTATAAAGCCAAAATAAAGCTGGTTTCTAACAATTAAAACCAAAGATGGCTGCACTGTAGTTTAAAATATAGATTATCTTGACCAAAAAGTGATCAATGACTCTCTTGACCGTAACATTAGGGTGTTATCCCTGCAATTGAGAAGCAGTCAGAGTAAGCCATAATCAATATCACCTTGTGTCCTCTGTGATTACAATCAATATGGTTTTGTGGTTCGGGTTGTGTCCACACCATTAGCCCCAGGATAAGGTTTCCATGGAAGATGATTGAAGAGCCAGAAGCTTCCCTGAGGACTCAGACTTAACACTTACAGCTCCAGTTTTACAGTCTCAATGTAACAGAGGTCAGAGGTGGAAGCAGCCAGTGTGTGTGAGGTCAGGGGTTGCTGCTCTTTTGGAAGTCATTATGTCAGTGTCATCATTCAAAATGATGTTGAGCTGTGCAAAGAACTGGATTGACTAAGGGTTCATTGTGGATTGTTGATCTGGTAAGTCATCCAGGCCAGTGATGATGTGTGACTCCCGTCCATCACTGTCACAGACTCAGTAATGTCTGTTATCCAACAACTAATTGTGTGTGGACTGATTGACTGCAAAGAGCAACTGGTGTAGTTGTGTAAACAGTGTTGCTTTGCTTTGTGTCACAGTGTTCCTCAACATCATGAATTATATGTAACTGATATTGTTTGTGTCACATTTGAGGCAGCATGAGGACCCCAAAATGCAGAACAAACAAAAAGGGAGCCAGAAGTACAAACTAAAAGCGAGCTTTAATGCTCAAGATTATCCACTGAAAACCAACAGGTGGACAAAAATACAGAGTACAGTGAATGAATGAATGAATTATTTTGTTTTAGTGTCTTGCCACCTAGTGGCCCATCCTCAATGGGATTCTAAGACACCTTTGCAAAAAGAGGAAAAATAGTCCATAGTAACTTCCAATATTGCTGGCCAAAAAAATCATAATTCCATCTGAATAGATCCAAAATTATTCAAAGAAAAGAAGAAAAAGAAAAATGATAACAACAATAACAATGAAGTATAACAAACCAAAGACAACTAAATACACAACATGCACCTACTGGAACAATGCTTCTTTCCTCATGTCCCAGGCTTTCTCCAAATAAGTTGCTTACTTAAATGTCTCTTTCTCAAACAGCCAGGTCAGTCGCTACAAGTTATCAATTTTTATCAAATCTACTTCAGTCTTTGTATGAGTTGACAATTCCTCAGGAATCGTCCAGAAAAAAAGGAAAATACAGAACAAATACTGATAATCATTTTCTATTTCCTTAAGGTCACACATTGGGCAAATTCAACTCTCTTCTTCCACCCCTCCATACCTACCAGTTTCAATATGAAATGGAAGTGTACCTTCTCTAATCAGGGAGTACAAACAAAACATGAACAAAAAAATGACTGAAACAAACACAGGGCAGGAACACGACAAGGACAAAGAGAAACACAGGAATAAGTAGAGAGAGAAACTAACCGAGACAAAGACACCCAGCTGGGTAGGTGGACACAGGAGCAGGAGGGCAACACAGGGATTGGTTAACTAAAGAAGGCTGGAGCAAATGAGACTTGAACAGAAAACGGTGTGCAGGGCAGACTGACAGGGAAGGACAGACAAGACTGATAACACGGGTGAAACAAATCAGGGAAACAGAGAGACAGGGAGAGAGACACACAGAGAGACAGAGAGATGGTGAGACAGAGAAAAAGCACAGGTGACACAAGCAGTAAAAATAGAAAATAAAACAGGAAACAGAACATCAGTAACTAGAAACAAGAAAAAACTATAAAAACAGAAAAATCCGAAACAAAGACCACAGACTATGACAGTTTGAAACTTATATACATTTACTAAAGCTTAAGCTAACGATTATTGTCATTATTTTTTAATCTTTCAATTACTTTTCATGATTGGACAAACATTTATAAAGATTTAATAAACATTTAATCTAAAAAATGTTTTAAAATAGGGAAAAATGGCGATCACAATTTTCCAGTCAAAAGTGACATATTCAGATTGCTTGTTTGTCTGACTTATAGCTTTTAAATTGAAATAAATAGATTTCATATATTCAGCTTTGCCTCCCTGCATTACCTGACAGAACCTTAACTTGTCAAACACTCAGGAAAACAGCTGCTGTAAATCAGGATTTCAACGCATTTAGGAGGTTAGACTCTTGAAATCAAAATAGCAAAACCAAGGTAATGGCATTCCAAAGTGGAGTCCTAAATGCCAAGAATAGATCAAAGGAAGTTAGGGGTAATATGGGTTGTCCCGGTTCATATAGGGTGAGGGGCACGATACACACTGGACAGGCTGCTTTCTGTCCTCAAATAACACATGCAGGGAGTCACCAATTCACCAAACCTGTAGGGTAGCTAAGGACACCCAGGCAGATACATAACATAAAGCCTGATACCAGACTTTAATCAGGAAATTCTGAGCCTTATTTTCAGTTTTGTACACATCTTCTATAGCTTATTATGGTATATTAAGACCTGCTCTCATTACCATCTTGGCAAATACAGCCGCTTGGTCAGTGGCCCTTGGTGTCTGATATTCATGCACAAGTCAACCTGTAGCAGTTCTATAAGAAGCAGTAGGCTTGCAACTAACTCCAGTGTAAACCCATCAATGGCAACAGACACTCAGAGGAACTGACATGGTATAAAGGGTGATAAAATCCATACAGGGAGTTGGTCAGGCTGGTGAATAGGTCAACCAATCACAGAACTTTCCTGTCCCATGTGAAACAAAAAGTCAACAATGAGGTTTTTTAAATTGTGTAACATAATTCACATTGTGTGACACACATGGCATGGCATACATCATATGACATACAAGGTAACTTACTCATGTTAGTGAAGTAAAGTAAGAAACATGTATATTTTTACCCAAACCCTTATCTTTTTTATAAAGTATTTTTGTTGCCCACACCTAAAGTAGTTTTGGTGCCACACACTTTAAGTTATCTTTTTAGACATTATGCTTGTAACTAGTGAAAACTGACAAGGAAAATGACAAGTCCAAAACTGATGCTACAAGGGTACCTGGAGTGTTATAACTTCCTTATTTGACAAGTTGGGAGTGAGAACATGTTGTATATTACACATTACATATGATATAGCAAAATCAGTTCAAGGCGGCTTTACAATGGAGACCGCAAGGCCTCACAAACATAAGAAATCAAAAGGGTTTAAACATTTCTCTTTTAATTGAATTACTTGTTATTTTCTTAACAACCTATATGGAAGTGAAAATTAAAGTAGAAAAGCTGCTAAAATTATTACCCAAATGTACCTAAATGTGATAAAGGACAGCATGGGTGCCAACACTTTCAATTTGCAGATCCCTCAGCAAGGGACGACACTCATACATATGTTAGCTTGATGTGTGTGTAGGTTTGCTGTGATTTCCCAAATTCTATTTTGTTGCTGTGACAACTTTTTTCACTTTCATGGGCGCCTGTATTCACGCCGAGGGGAAGTGGGTCACAATTCTTTTAAAGAAACTCAAAGTGGGCCAAGGCTTAAAAAAGACAAACAGAGATGTACCACCGTGATTTACTGTAGGGGAGTTATCAAATTTCTTTTTTTCTCCACTTTTTTCTCCACTGACGTTACAGCTCTGGAACGTGAGAAGAATTTGTGAATGTGAATATTTTCTTCTTCTTTGACAGTGACAGTATACAGAGTACATTTTACAGTATTAAAGGGAAATCAAAGGCCTTTAAATCTGTAATGGCACAGCTTTTAGTTATCTTGTTCTTGGAACATTTTGATGTTTGATGCATTTTGGTGTGTTTCTTTCAACTGCAGTTAGATATTATAAACTAGTGCATCTCTGCTGGTGAAAGAGCCTCAGGATCAAAGGTCAGGCACTTCTCTTTTTTTTCACCATTTTGCACCAATCGTGAATATTGTGCTTTGCTATGGTCATTGCAATAGGCCTTTCACACAGTAGACATTTTAACCTGTCATAGTGGGAAAAGCACAGGTGTTACTAATTTTGATGTGATATATATTTATTTCGAATCTGCAAACAAAGGAATTGAGAAATTATTATACAAAAACAGACACACAAAAAAAGGAAGTAATAAGTACAGACAATGAAAAACATAGGGCAAAAGAAATGATCAAATACATAATGACTTTGTTTACATATTTGAAAAAGAGTGAGAAGAAGAAAAAACGTATTTAATCCCACTCCTGGCTTCCTCATTCATCTAAACCTATGCTATATCCATTTAAACCTATACTATACCTACTGTATACTATATTAACTAAATATATACATACACCCACATCAATCAATAGTAAATATCTATGATTTTTCATCACTAATAACTGCTCCAGTGAGTGATGGCAAGCCAGAATGTAGGGACCTGAAATCAAAGCAACTAAATAGAATTCAGTTATCATTCATTTCATTATTTACAATTGTGCTTTTCCTGCTGGTAAGTTTCGAAATGTGTTAAATTCTACGCTAAACCAGAATTAAGCTGCGCAGCCAGCAATATGTGCTTACTCCATGGGCCCAAAAATGCAGGAGATATGGATCATTTTATACCTGGGAAAAAAAATATACTGGCTTCATGATCCACTGAGCAACTTTCATAAGAATGAATGGGGCCCCATCTAAAGTGCTGTATCCAAGTCTCTCTATATATCCAGGTCCCCATGCTTCAGTCTTTGCTCAGGATGCCATTACTCCACTAGATCTTTCTATAGCAAACAGTGGTTTAATGCTTTTTGTTCATAATCTCTATTTTACAGCTTGGTGAATTTAACATATTTGTAACAGTTATAAAAGCTTACGTTTTCTTTTCTTTCTTTTTTTTAGATAGGTATTGTCGCTTCTATAGGGCCTTTAGGTTGACTTATCCACTTATATTCCACGATACAACTAAATAAACTACACACTGCCGCAAAGAGGAAATATTTCTAGTACAAGTACAGCGGTCAAGATATGACTGATTTTGCCTTTTAAAACTACTTCTGAGATGTTAACACAAATGAGAAAAGATTTTTACTTGATAATATTGAGATGACACATTGCACATCTCAATAAAGACAACAGTTGGTCTCTGGACAATGACACATAGAGTTAAATGGGCATCCTGACAGGAATAACTGAAAGCAGCATTGTTCCGTCAGGGAAACCCTCCTGTTGTCTGACAACTGTAGCTGTGGCGCTGCTCTTTATAAACACATCCACCTTCTTGTAAATAGTTTACAGAGACAAATCAACACAGTTGTATTGAGGCAGAGAGTGAAAACACAGCCCCTGTGGATGGATGGAAACTAGATGTGTGGAGAACTATTCTCACAATGCTGAGGCGTCCGTTTTGAAAGCTGCGTGTACATACGGATAAGAGAAACTGTTTATGTGAGTGCACTTATTATGGCACGTTACACATCTCCACCCAGTGGTACTGTAACCGGATAAGCAGACAGCCTGACAACTTGACTCACCGCTCACATTTATAGCATCAGACCCCCCACCCAAGCAAAACACCTACCAACACATACCCACACCCAGCATGGCAGACAGTTGGTTTGGTCATCAACTTTCTTGATGTACCTCAACAGCTGTAAGTCTTAACTTGCAGCCCCCCAGTTGTGCAGCAAGTGAGCAGGGAAAAGGGGACTTGAAACTAGGACAGAGCAGTCTGGCCCCTTTCCCTTCGAACCACAGGCACAGATTTGCGACAGGGAGAGAGGACACCAGTCTGAGGCAGAGAGAGAAAAGGAGAGGAGACTTTGTGGGAGGCTTGCTGCAGTCACTGAGGGAAGAAGCCCTGGGACACAGACTAGTGTGTTCACATTGCAGAAATAATTTATAGTTTTTTTTCTATCATTTTTATTGTATCAGGGAGGAAAATATTACTGAAGAGAAATCTCATCACCTGGAAACATGCACAAGCGCACAAAGATAAAGATTGCCATCTTTGTGCTGCTGGTGGGCATGGCTTGCATGTTCACGGCGGTGGTAACGGACCACTGGGCAGTGCTCAGCCCAAAGGTGGAGAAAGTCAATGAGACCTGCGAGGCGGCCCACTTCGGCCTGTGGAGGATTTGCAAGAAGTCCATTTACATCAGCTCAGAAAACTACAAGGAGGGGCATGGCTGTGGACCCATCAGCCTGCCTGGAGGTACGAGAAAATATATTCAGAGGAAATATTAAAGCTGAAAGTTACATTTCACTTTTTTGTCTACGATTCTGTACCATTTAGAGCAAAGGTGTGATTCTATAGTGTATGAATATAGTTAGACTGTGAGGTGCTTCTATGCTATCCTGCTCTCAGCTCTGAGGTACGAAGTTTCTAAGAATAGATCCAGGATCACTAGACTTGTCATATGACATTTTAAACTTTCATAAGCGTCCATGTGATAAGGCAGAAAGATGCTATTCTGAGTGGCATGCATGCAGCCTTACATACAGTTATACATTTTTTTTTTTATTGTGAAAGCATTGTTGATTTTTGTCATCTGAAACATGCCAGAAGACTTCCGTCCCCAGTCCTGTTAAATAGGCCGGATGGAGAGGGTGGAAACAGCTTTCAGTCAGTTCAGGCCCCATGACAGGGCCTTGAGAGGAAGCCTTAGCTATCAGTTAGCTGTAAAGACTTAAACAGACCACAGATGACATTTGACATCAGCCAGAAGCATGAGTTGTGCACTCCCACAAGGCTTCAGGCTTTCACTAAGCAAACACCACAACAGCTGATTTTACTGACTAGTGTCTCCACTCTATTTATAGAGATAACCAGCCTGCAGACAACTGATGCTGCATACATTACGGGTGCACCTGATATATGCAGACTTTCTATGGAGCATCCTAAGGAAATTTACTTTAAAATAGCTCATAATAAGTAGTGGAAAATAACTAAGAACATACTGTTCTTAAAGGGGAACACCACCTAAATTAATAATTCTAATACGTAATTTGCATGGCCTAAGGAAGTTCATTCAATATTTGTGAACATGAGCTATTCTCTCTTAAAGCCAGAAGCCTGAGAAGACTTGTGATTCCAAGGGGTATAAAATCTGGAGCTGCTCCACAGACAGTAAATGGGAGCCTGATTTTGTTGATGCACCCAAATAAGCCTTAGACAACTGTATAGTACTCAGTGTTCAAACAGAAAACGCACCCATATACTTAAAACAATTCCCTCCATGCTCTTAGATTCATCTAGAACGGGACACGCCATTTATTTTCTACAATGCAGCTCCAGACTTAATACCTGATGACATTATACATTTGAGTTTGAGCAACCTAGTTTTTGAATTTGGGAGAGATGTTCATGTTTACTGAAACTATTGGACTGTATTAGACCATAGAAATAAACATGTATGAATTTTGAAAATGGGCATAGTTCACCTTTAAATAAAAGTTACTTTATTTCACTATTCCCCATTTGTAACGCTTTATTTCATTCGTCACTTGACCATCTTTAGTCAGTGCATGGAACAGCAGGCCAACTGAGAAAATAAAAATTGTGCTACAACATCCACTCACCTTGCTAAGAATGTCCCAAAATAACCCCTCTATGATAACAGATGCTCTTACAGCTGCTTGAATGAAAAGCAGATTGTAATTGAATAAAATGGAGGTAAACATCGTTGAGTAGTCGATATCTTGGCAGTGACTCACCTCTCAATGACTTGCTGTAAGAGTCACTCCTCTGTAGAGCTCCGCCAGCTTCTCAGAAACCATTATCTGACTGTTGATGGTTATCTAACCCTGATGTGTCACTTAATGTTAATTAACCATGAACCTTTCACCAAATTTGTCCAACTCACAAAGCTACAAAACACAATATGTCGCTGTTTTGGGAAGACTTTTGGGAATCCTGGAAACACTGCACTGCACTGCAGGGCCATTCCAGGAGCAGGTGAAATGAGTGAATCATTGGTGCAGGCATCTCAGCCATGTGCTGAATATACTAAATCAGCTTGGCTCACCCAAGCATGAAGGGAATTCATCAGATTGTAAAGACAAGTGGCAAATGCTTCAAGAGCCTTTATACGCACAGCTGGAGCCAGATTTAAAGTCTTTTGAATTCAGAAAAGAAAATGTTGAAATGAATATTTGAGTTGAATAACTTTATTTAGTATTACTAAATTGGTTACTCCAGACACTTAATTAAGATGAATAAATTAGATGAATATTTTTATTTTTAATTTTAAATCTTAAATTATTCTTAAAGTAACCTGATGTCTGTGTGACGTGTGCGCTTCACCTGGCTTCTCTGGTCATGAAAGCGCTGATAGGAGGCCTTCAAAGGGGAGTGTTTTTTCTTTGTTTGAGGGTTAGATGGCGGAGCGCAACAGTTCTCCGACCACATCTCTGTTTAATTGTTATGTTTGAATTTGGTTTACTTCACTTGAAAAGTCAACCGGAGCTTGGTAATAAATTCATGATGTCTCCGTGTGCGCTTTACAAAACTCCTCACCTAACCTCAGATGGCTAAAGAATGGACTTTAAATAGCCACTTCACTAACAGTGGGTATCTATAAACATTTAGAAACTGAGTTTTTTAAATTCATTTAATTTTAATTTATTTTATTTGCAAAGAGCCAGAACTTTCATGCCAATAGAAATCCATCTGTAATCTGTGATGGTTGCCTCGGCAGCCTTTATGCAGTGTATGTAAGTGTAAACCTGATAGATGTTCCATCAGCCTCCAGGGGTTTCTCCTGTCCCGAAATCTGTATTTGGACAGGAACGTTATTGTTTATCATAGTCAGCCGCACTTCTTTAGAGAGTTGTCAACCTCTGATCCAAAGCAGGACTTGCTTAAGGAGGTCCCTCTAAACGTGGGACAGTCATCTGGAAAATATGGGCTGAGTATTTGTTTAGGTGTACTGCCAACAAAGTGGGGGAATGTTGGAGTGATCTCAAGGACTTCTTTTTTAAATGTGTATAATGCAGACTTATGTCATTTCAGCTCAAAGAAAGAGAATATTACTGAATATTATCAAGCGAAAATGTACCTGACAGGCACAGGATACATGTCTCTTAATATTTAGAACGTGTACATTTGTGCCTTCCCTATTAAAACTGTAGACTGAAAAATAATGGATGTAGCTGCTAGGATTTTACCCACTGCTTCTTGGACTGCCGTTTTTAGTAGTTCGACATTCGACAATCACCATCTTGGCATTTTGGTGCCAAAAGTGACCGTATTTGGATGAAAGGGTGGTGCCTGTCATTCAAGTGGCCTCTGTGTCAAGTGGTTCATAACTTTGGTCTTTAATAAAAAGTAAACAAATCAGAAAAAAAAACCTTGATAGTTATATATATTTAAAGACTAAATCCTTTTGGGTTTTTTTTGCACCATGTTTGTTTCTGCTGTAAAGTTGGCCATTTAAACATGGATGTACTCTGTTTTGGAGCCAGTCCAAAGTGGTCATTTGATGCATTTTTTGGCACTTCCGCATTGGCTTCATTTATCAGCTTAGAGGTAGCCACTTGAAAAATCATGAAAAGGACTTTTATTTTTATTAAATTAAACACATTTCCATCATAAATTATTTGCAGATAGGGCACAAACAAAATAACACAAAGTGTTTGAGACTTTCTGGGGAAGCCCCCTTCTAACTTCCAGTTAACATGTGTGTTGAAACACAACCTACACCCTTAATGAGAGAGTTTTCTTACTTTCTTTTCATTTCATGAAAGAGGATTTCTTTTGATACTTGCTGTCTGAACTGCTGCGAGCTGAAAATAAACAGCCTCAAATATGTTTCAAAGCCGTTCTTTCTCACAGCAAACAAAGACCAGCGATTAATTAAATGAAATGTCCTCCCCATGGTAACTGAAAGGGTGTGATTTTTTTAATCACATTGTGCAAACTGCCTCGGCAAGCAGTCGTTGTGGATATAAATACAGGCCACGTAAATACTCAGCTGTCTTGGGTGGAAGCTGCGAGGGTCAAGTGTGCACGCCAAGTGCAGCGCTCCTCTGAGTGACGGGGCCGCCTGGAAGGGTCAGGCATAGCTCTGAGAGCTGCTGTCCCACCAAAGTGTTCCCACGAGAGCCTCCTGCAGCTTCACATCTCTGTGCAGCCCCACAAAGTCACTCAAATTACTTGACACTCCCTGGAATGCATAGTCCAAAAAGAAAGTGGTGCCACTGGTATTTTGCCTTTATAGGCACTCAAATGACCATCCGTGGGAGCGGCATTGTATATGTGGATGGGGAATTACCAGTCATGTCTGCAGTATTTATACAGTCATGTGTTCAAATACTTCTGCAGGTTTAAAGCTGATTTAAAAACTTTAATTTATTTATTTGGACATGGTCATAAGCATGGAAAACCTGGAAATGTCATGTAATTTCACAACCTGGTAAAACTGGTAAAAATCCTTGAAAGTTTTGTCAAAATCATGGACTTTGACAATGTAACAGTTTTTTTAAATTTATTCATTTGTTTATTTATTTATTCATTCATTTAAATATTTGTAGAGTCGGCATAGTGTAGCACAAAATTGCATTGATGTGTGACGCTTTGTTCACCCTTATGTGCGTTTCTGCATTTTCTCCTCGTGTTCCGTCTCTCTTCATGTATGCCAGCTACCTGAAATTATGTTAAAAAGGTCCTGATATGTTTGAAAAATGCCAGGCAAGTGGGGCAAGATTGTATTTTTATTTTTTTTATGGGTCATTGAAAAGTCATGGGTTAGGGTATCAACAGCTATCAGAAGTCACATGCAGGGTACTGTAAATGTAAATTCCTTATATTAATACATTTTGTACATGACTTTCCAAAAAAAATTTAGCATCGTCACCAGCCTGGCTTCACAGAAAAATACATTCATTTTGGTGGCCTGCATACTTGTGTTGACCCTGCAACAACATAATTGAAGTTGTCTTCACTTGTCTTTGCTGATAGATCTAGGAATGAGGAGGGTTATGAACCCCAGATAAAGCTGCCAAACAAAACCCCAGGCTCAGAAGTCTGTGCATGACTTAACTTCTTCCGCAGACAAAACAAATAGACGGTGCACACTAAAGCTATAAAAAAGTGTGATCTCCAATGTGCAGATATGCTGCTAATCACAAATCCTCTCCTGATCTCTGGAAAGATGACAGATTGCCCTATTAGGAACACGAGAGGCTTTATAGCGCTTGTCAGCAGAGCCTAGCAGGGCGAGGAGTGGCAACAAGTGGTACAGTGGTGCGTGCAAGTGTATTTGCCTGTGGTGGCGTGCTTGTGCAGATGAATACAGATTAATTTATGACCACCAGCTTTCATGGAAGCTCTAAAGATAGTACAAAAAGGTGTTATTAGGCAACGCACACAGTCACATGTTGGAATAATTCAGCATGATACGGATAATGAGCTTAAAGCATCCACTCTGAGGCTTAATAAATGCCGAGTGCCTCCACTTAAACACACATAACAAACCAGATCTGCATTTAGCAAATGAAGAGCTACTTGGCCTGAAATCTTATCTCATCCAGAGATCATGCTGCTGAAAGTCTGATGCCGAGGCAAAGGAATAAAGCAGACTGTCGGATGGATTTGCATTTCCTTAAAAACATGAATATTCATAGTTTTTGGGAAATGTGTTAAGTTCAGAGATATTTTTCAGCCTCCCTTTTGAATGTTCAGCTCAGAAGTACAACTAGTTACGGAGCCTCTATCGCGCCCTCATATGTGCCTTCTTCAGTGAAAATAGTGAATGCTTGTTGCTTAGTAACAACCTCTGTTTTTTTTATGGCCAGTCCCTGTCCTCATTCATAAAAACATCTTTTTTTGTATGCCGTATTGTGCTGACCCTCAGCATTAAAAGCCTGTAATTTCAAATGAGATTTTGCAATGTTGACTTGGCTTGGAAAACTATGATTCAGAGATATTGTTTGTGCCTATTATATCAAATAACTCATTTCCCGGAAGAGCCATCTGACATCCCCTTTAGCTTAATTTCACGGTTTCCAGGGTACATAGGAAAACTGCCTTTCTTTGACAGCACGGTTCATCAAGCTCTTACCATCATATGATACCATGCAGTACCGCATATTTTCACATGAAAGCATTTTGCTGATGTCCTATGCTGAGATGTATGTTAAAGGGGATTAGGGACATGTGTGTGAGTGAAGACAGCAGGACCATCATGGATGTGTACTTGACTTTTAATGCGATTAGGTGATCTGGTGTTACAATCTGTACATAAATGTCCTCACCCTCTCAGGTTATACCATCATTCTTACTCATATCATTTTTATTTGTTTATTTTTTTTTAATTGCTAAGACATTCTTCTGCTCTCAGAAACACATGCTACATGAAGTGGAGCCTCAGATGTTGAGTACCAGCCGCACTTGAGTGCACTTGATCAACTACTTTTATCTCTATATACATGTTTAAACCCCTACAGGATGTATGTGGTATGAGATAAGTCAAATGTAATCAATATTTGAAAGGAAACCAAACTGTTTAGGGTTTTTTTTTACACTTGGCAAAGCATCAAAGAATATTTACTCAAGAAAACCAGCCTGTGATCACATAAAGCGGCCTGGCTTTATTTGTGCAAATCCCAAAGGTTTAACACCGCGTCTGCTCATGAAAAAAAATTTATTGTGATGAGTGCTGTAACCATTTTTACTTTGACAGTCAAACTACACAAAGCAGACCAGCGTCTGCATGGCATCAGGCAGGGATTTTAGTTGTAATATTATCCTGGTGGCGTCAATGTGTGAGATGCTTTTGGAAAAACAATGTAAATAGACTGTAGATAGTGTGAAGTATTCAAAGTATCACATTCATATGATACATATGGTGCAAAAGTATGCAGGGCAATATTTAAAAGGAAGTGTGAAATAGTTCAGGGGTTTAGCAAAGGAAGAAAGCGAGTTAAAATGAATTCTAAAACAGACAATAAAATGTGTGTTGAAGTAAAACAATTTGATTTATTTGCCACCAACTAAATTCGGTTGAACAGGGAACTTCAGATTTGCCTTGACAAAGACAGAGAATCACAGAATGAGCACACAACAGAAATATTCCACACAACACTTTCTGGTCATCTAGTTGAAAGCAGTGCATTTTTAATCAACTAATTAATGATTATGGTCATGTCTCCGCTACATGACCCTTTCTTGATGCTTCCCTCGCCTTTTATGCATAAAGGATGTATTTGCATATAAGGACATTTAAATTTAATGTCATGAAATTTCATGAGAGATGACTGAACTTAAAAAAAAACATAAAAGAATAGTTCAATCAAATCCTGTGAAGTATTAATTATAAAGACCAAATGACTGTGTAATGTGAAAGGCTCATGGTGGAGAACCTACAGAGAATTATCTATGAACCAAAGAGCACAGTAGGGTTTTTTTAGCTGATTGTTTTGGTTTTACAGTGTGGATGTATGGATAAATAGGATGCTCTTATTCCTATGTAAGTTGCTCAGGTGTGCATGAAAAAACTGGTTATCAAAATAACCCATTACTAAGTAATACTGAAACTTTTTCAGTTGATCAGCACACATTCTGTTGCTGCCATGGACCACTGCAGCGAGTGGTCATTTCAACATCTTGAACCAGTTAGCACGAGCTAACAGAGCGGTGGCTCACATCCAGCTCAGGGCCAAGAGTCCCAACAAGCTCACAGCGACACCGAAACAACTTGTCTCTGTCATTAAATCTGTTAATAATCTTTAGGTAAAGTTAACTTTACATGTTTACAGTATCACTCTGTTTGTGGGTGGAGTCTAGACTACACGCCATTCCATTCATATTATGGGTATCAAACGAGGTACTGTAAAGGTATCAGTATCACTTTAAGGGTACTGGTGTTGATACTAGCATCATCATTTTTAAACAATACCAATCCCCATACACTGACCAAAAAAACCCATCTTGGTATAATATTACCTAGATCTTCTGTATAGTGAGGCCCATGGAGCAAACTCACAAGTGTTTCCTCAAATGGCCATCTCTCAGCCACTTTGTCTTGAGCTCACTCACATGAATGCCAGTTCACAATAACCCTGGATTCAGCTGATGATGAATTTGACCACTTTTAGGACAGAATGGTGATTTAGGGTTATTTTGTTTTTTGTTCTTTTTGTCATGTTGATGTACCTCCATAAAAAATGACTCACTCCAAGTAAACAAAAAAACACTTAACATAGGTTTAACTTTGAACTAAATCCTTATTTCTTTTTTTTCCACAGAGGAAAACTGCACCTACTTCAGACACTTCACTCCAGGGCAAGATGCTGAGATATTTGAATATAAAACACAAAAAGGTAGGTTTCTGTTATCAGCTCTACAACGGTGGTTACATGCTTTCACCATTTGTGAATTTATTTTGTGAATATGTAACTTGAAATATTAGGACAGCACAGTCTGTGTGAAGTCGAACATCAAGCCGGCTGCAGCATCTATTCCCAACTGACCTCACCTGCTGCTGCTGCTGCAATGCTTTGTGGGTTCAGATTTTCATTCATGTTTCACTTCTGATCTCAGAAAAGTCATTGATGTCACCGCAGGTGTTTGACCGACTGTCAATGACAAACCCTCCATAGGACATAAGGACGTTCTGGGTGAAAGGCAAATGGATTTTCCTTTATCTTTACCCTTTGTCCAACTGTTTAGAAGTCAATATGCCTACACAAATCATATCTGGCAAAACTTTATGTGTCTTTATGCAGAAACAGAGCGCATACATAATGTACTGGCCCTGCACTGCAAGTGATTTTATAGTGTACTTCAGATTTTTTCTGTCAGGAATTATACTGGCAGATTTTTGCACATATACTAATACTTTTTGACAGTTTTACATTGGAAGTTTTTTTCCTCTATGACGGCAGCCTGCTAGGTGTCAAAGGTCACTCACTAAGCAACAGAACTCACAACACGTACTGACACAAGGCTGACCATGTTTCACCCATGGTGCCTCAGGAACAGTGCGAGACATGCTATGTACATATAGTAGAGTTAACATTTCATAGCTTTATATGTGTGTGTGTGTTTGTTTCAGTCCCCCCTTCCTTCCATACTCTTTCCAGTGACCCTCTTACAGCTGTGACCATACTGAGACCCAGCCATGTTGTATGACAACCCTCCAATGTAACATGCATTAGGGGACCGAGCACATGTGGTACACTGTCACACTCAATTATTGGGGTGTAAAAGCAAAACGTCTTGTGCATGGGATGCTAATGCGAGAATACATAGGTACACCTCCCCCATCCTTTAATACACACACACACATACACACACACACACACACACACACATACATGCAGTATCTCAGTGCTGATGGCCAGCCCTTGAGACATACACTGCAAGTTGGCTGGAATGATTGCAGCACTGACCTAAATTCCCTGTAGTGTTATTCACTCTTGACTTAGTCATTTGGCTATACCATAATGGTGCATAAGGTTGAATGAAAATAGTAGATGTATATGTCACCATGGGCACATTCATCCGCATAGTAAGACGCTTATCTGCCATCGGGAGTTTGCCAGTAGAGAACAAATGAAGTGTAATGATGATCTTGCAAGTAAAGAGTCAGGATGCTGGAGGAATGAATCTGGGTGTTTGGAACTTCTTTATGTATTTACCATCAAAAGTTTACTATACAATATGACACAAACTCTATTGTGTCGTCTTATTTTAGAGGACTGTCTTCTTCTTCAGGGCACACAAAACATGGAGAAAAAAAAAACTAACAAACGTGTTTACTGTTGCCAGACATACAGTTTTACCTGCGTGTGTGGTTGTGTGTGTGTGTGTGTGTGTGTGTGTGTGTGTGTGTGTAAAAATGTACCTATGTAAACATAGGAGGTGATATGTTAATATTTTACAAATCAATAAAATCCCACCCATTTAGAGACAGAGAGAATGAGCATGTATGAGTCTATTCTTGCTTAAAAGCTTGTTTTTTGCTGTCTACTTTTCACTCTAGAGCACGCCATGTGAAATTACTTTTCTGCGACATTAATTTCTCCAACTGTTGTCACCTGCTTCTTGAGTGGCAATGCTTATTGGAATGCACATATTTCATTGGCCGAAAAAGCATCACATGAGATGATTTACAATGAATCTGGATGAACTTTGAGCTCCCTGGACCAGTGTTGTGAAGTCTAGAATGTTGCTCCGTTTAAAGTAGGAACATTTTGTCAAAACTGAATAATTCTCAGCATTTTATCGGCTTTAGGTTGTGGTGTAAGGTGGAGCAGGTGGACCCGAATGCACCAGACAACAGACACTCAAAAAGATCACTCTTTCATCCAAACTAACAGCAACTGAACATTGCATGACCAGAACAAGGATCAAACAAAGCCTGAGCTGTAAACCAGGGCTTAAATACAAACTACACTGACGAGGGGATGAAGTGCAGGTGGAGAAAAAGTGCAGAGAGGCTCAGGCGAGAGGAATAAGCTGATGAGGTAGAAGAACAGGCAGAGAGCTGATTGGCTGGGAGAAACTGAGGAGAGGGGAAGGACTAATGAGGCTAATACAGGACAGGTGTGCAGCTGTCTGGGACAAACTCAGGAGCAGGAAGGACTAATGAGACTGATGTAAGACAGGTGTGACAGAAAACAGGAGGTGAAGAGTCAAAGGCAGGAAGTAATGCAAGACATGACACATGAGGAGATAACCTACAAAATAAACCAGGAAACAGACTGACCATGATGAATACATGAAACAAGGAAAAACACAAACAGAAAACCCTAAAATAAAGTTCAAAAGACAAAAAAATAACATGGGGTCCAGTTAGGGTCTAGATGAAATCTTGCAGATTACTCACTTCACTATAGGACCAGACTGTTCTCATTCCAAACTCATAAAATAGCACAGATTTGTCAGTGCTTTTGGCGTTAGAGTACAACTGCAAAAGACACCTTTCGCATGTGCATGAAATGCCACTAGACGACATCAGGTGAGAACGCAGCCAAACCGAACTTGGTGCAGTTTTATTAAATGCTAACAGATATCCAGATGGCACCTGCCACATCCGCCCGCTACGCCCTCGAGCAGCATCACTTGAGAACATGGCTCTATAGAACCTGTCTTGCGTGTATAAAACACAGCGGGACGCTCAGGTTGAAACCCTGATAACGATTTAATACAAGGAGTGTGAGGGCTCTTGTAGTGCAGAGGGGAGGGGCGGTGGATGGGTCAAACAAACCCAGACTTTGATGCTGGTTGCCAGTGCTTTTCTTTTGAATGTGATGATTTTTCATTCTACACCTACCCATGGGCTCCTTCCCTTAATCCCAACTATTGTCAGCTAATCCTTATTGTCTGTGCCAGCATGTGCATTTGTTGACATCCTGGGGTTGGTTGCCATGTGCTGTTTTTGTCCAAACATAACCACATGCAGCATCATCCCAGCATGTGCATATGTTGACATCACTGTGGTGGCATTCTGGACCGATAAAAGGATACCTAAAACGTAATATTTAGACATAGAAGTCCACTGGCAAAGTTGAAGCATGTCACGAGTTGGAATGAAAACATGGTGATTGGACACCCACTTCACTGTGACAGACCTACCTCACTATGACACACCCACTTCGCTATGAGATACACCCACTTCACTGTCACTGTGTCAACTGAGGTAGAGCCTGTTGTTCACTATTTAGAAGATCGCTGGTTCAATCCCTGGCTCCTTCAGTCTGGATGTCAAAGTATCCTTGAGCAAGATACTAAAACACAAAGTACTTCCAATGGCTGTGTCAGAGGTGTAGCAGATGGCATCTTGTGTAGTAGCCTCGGCCACCAGTGTGTGAATGGGTGAATATGAATCTGTAGCGTAAAAGAGCTTTGAGTGGCCAAAAGACTAGAAAGTTGTGATAAAAATGCAAGTCCTAAAAACAAATGACAAACAAAGCTATATTATATTGCCTCACAGACCTTGATATCACACAAAAATCAGTGTTTTTTTTTCCTTTCACTGCTGCAAGCTGTTGACTTTTTAATAATGTCCATTTCTAAGAAATCCTTCAACAGTCCAACGGAGTGAGCCCTGCATGACTAACATGCAGGTATCTTTTGATGTCTACATTGCTCTTGGTGTTGAGAAACTCGGGTGTTTCAGGCTGAGCTAGCCAACGAGCTCCACTGACGTGCAGTATCTCAGAGAACACACAGTGTTCAGGGTGCGGCCCATCCTCCCCTGCCAGCAGAAGATGAAGGCTCTCTCCCCCAAAGGAGGGCGTCTCCCCTGAGCATGGTTCACAAGTGAACAGGCGGCAGATCAAAGGCCTCACATCCTATCCACTTCTCTGATCGGAAAAACAAGCCAGCTGCTGTTCCTATTACACAGACGGCCTGTATCTGTAAACAAATTACTTTCATATAGTTTATTTGTTTGTTGGATGTAACGATTATTGCCTTTACTGCAAGTCTGTTCATACTCTATACATTTTTGTTACTTTCAATAAATCCCATAGTTAGATCAAAACCAATAATGAATTGACCCTACCAACAAGTAACACCTGCATAGCTGAAGCCTGATATTATGATTATTATGTGCCACCTGATGTGTAAGGAGGAGATGGAATTAGACGGTTGGGTCAGACAGACACAGGACTTTCACCCAGGAGACTACTATTTGTGTCCCATGTGAAACCAAAAGTCAACATGAAGTTATATTGATTACAAAACATCATGTAACATATATATGCTTCATCACATTGGATAGTTATCTGGCATACATAAGTTAATATAATCATGATATTCTTTCTAAACCTTTCTAAACCTAAAAATATTCTTTCTAAACCTAAAAACCTAAACCTAAAAAAAGCAGTTTTAGTGCAACTGAGACTGTTTCACAACATTAACCATGTGTTTAAAACTGCAGCCATTAACTTTCATATACAGCCTATCATCATCACAGTACCATGTCCTCAAACTTGATCTCAACTAGTAGGGGGAAGGTGTGCTAATTTAGGAAACACTCTTGTGGGGTCGTATGTAAAAATAGAAACAACCATAACTCATAAGGGGTAAAGACTTTTAAGCTCCATTGTTGTCCAAAAGTACTAAAACACAGAACATAGTATTATACATAGTATTAACTGTTGTAAATACTCACCAAAGCACCACATGTGAATTACCCACTGCTGACAATAGTCCCAAACAATGCACTTTATTTTCTCTTTTTTAATGTTTTTTTTACAAACCACAGTAGAAGTAGCTGTTTTAGGAAATAATTGAGCATAAAAAAATAGAAATTATACATTTCTGAAACAATTTAAAGGAGATGTACTAATACATTCTTGTTTTTTTCTTTAGGGGATTTGTTGACAATAAGAAAAATATAGAATAAGGCAAGTCTAATCCTTTAAGCCTGACCTGACACTAATGACTTGTTAAGAACATCTCTGAAAAGATACACTCATAGGAAACTTTCATGGAAAACCAGCTCATTTGTAAAGGATATAGTATAACACAGTGACTCAAAATGTAAAACCAATTAGATCGTGACAACATTCTGTTAAAAAGGTTACAACGAGGCTTCAGGCGTGAAGCAATTAAAAAACAAATTGTCTGTTTTCTGACAATTTGTGCTCTGCTCTGACCACAAGTTGTTGTCTTTGTATTTATAAATAAAAAAATACATTAAATGGATTGTTGGCCTAATTCAAGGAATACTTCACCCACAAAATTATTTATCAGTTACTCACCCCATGTTAAGTTAAATTGCCTCTATGGTGAACAAAGAATCCCAAAAACTGAGAAAATTCTTGATGATATGGAGTAGAAGGGGATGACATTTAACAACAGCACAAACTATATCAAGCAACCATTTACAAACTCTCACATAATCCGTGCAGTTTAATCCAAGTCTCATTTATCCAGTCATATGCTGCAGGTCTTCCCAAACACATGCATTTATGCTAAAACCTCACTATGTAAAACACTGATTCACTGATATACAAATGTTCATTTGGTTGAAGTGTGCCTTTAACCCTTTGAAACCTGAGCAAATTGGTTTGATTTCTTTCCAAAAAAAACATGGGAAGAAGGCAATGACCAATTAAAGAAGAAATGACCCAAAAACTAGCAAGAAAGTAGTAAAACATACAACAAAATTACCTAAAAATGAATCTTTAAAATATGAAGAAAAGAAAGTTTAAACATATACGGAAATGACCTGGAAAACTTAAAAACTATAATAATTCTGACATGATTTTAATGATAATTATGAACAGTTTTTCTCTAGCCTTTTTCTTTTTTCTCTTTTCTAGACCTCTCTACCTAGCTTTCTTAAAACAACTTTCTAAATCTATTAGTTTCTTGCAATTTGTGGAACACTTCTTACCACATTGCTCATTGCCTTTTTGCAAATGTTTTCAAAAGAAATTGCGCCAATTTGCTCAGGGTTTAAAGGTTTAAATACTTGTGAAAGGTGTCTGAAAGCAGTACAAGAAAAGTGACGTAGCTCCATGTTTTAAAGCATAAAAGCAATCCTAAAGGGAGGGGTTTTAGCTTTACTGAAATAGTTACTCAATAAAAAAAAGTTAATTTAATTCCAGTATATAATGTGAACAATATAAAACTGTTCATGTTGTATTAAGATTGATTTACAGTCCAAGGAAATGCATGAGCCACATCATGTCAACACTCTTTCTCTCCAGAGTACAACATCTCGGCTGCAGCCATCTCCATCTTCAGTCTGGCCTTCATCATCCTGGGCTCTCTCTGTTTGGTGGGATCATGTACCGGTAAAGGCAAAGGAAGAGACTACCTCCTCAAACCTGCTGGCATGTTTTTTGCATTTGCGGGTGAGTTCAAGTCAAACCAACAACATTTCAAGTTCACTGTAGCATCTACAGTTTGTTTATGCATCATGTCTTCTCCCCAGGTCTCTGTGCCTTCATCTCACTCGAGGTGATGCGTCAATCAGTCAAACGCATGATTGAGAGCGAGGAAACAATCTGGCTCGAATACTACTACTCCTGGTCATTCGCATGTGCCTGCTCAGGCTTCGTCCTCCTCTTCCTCACTGGCATCGCCCTCCTGCTTCTCTCCATGCCGCACATGCCCAGGAATCCATGGGAGACTTGCATGGACGCTGAGCCGGAGCAGGTCGAGTGATAGCCAGACAGACGGATGAATACAGGATATGGGGAGAGTGACTGGTGGGAGTGACTTTTTTTTTGAGTACAGATGCTAGATTGATTTTGAGAACAGAAGCTGGCCATTAAAGGGTGACGTCCTGATGACACAAACTGGTTTGAGTGTAGATGGACCATAGCCATGATGGGAAATTTACCTCCCTGCAATTATATAGCAATTTGAATGTGGGGATTTTGGCAGATTGTCAAATGTTTGCCTTATACTATATGCCCACCCAGAGTGTAAAAAATAGTTGTCCTTCTCTTTTGGTATGAGATCAGAGCTCAGATCTGCCATGAGGCCTAAAAACCACAATACTTTTCAGTAACCTGGTCCAAATACCATCTGAAAATACTTGTAAGCACTATTAGTATACTTCCATTTTTCTTTACTAGCGGCATAGAAATGTTAACAATGATTTATCACATGGCACTGTCATAAAACACGGTCTGGTTTGGTTACCCAAATGTCATCATCATGCACTCTTCAGTTAAAAAGACACAATTTTAGATTCAAAAACATTTTGAGAATACAGTGCATAAAGTTACTGCCTGACATCCACAGTAGACGACTTTATGTGATTTTATGCACTGCATTATGTATGATATCTTGTACATATCGAATGTTCAACTGTTGATTTTTGTATGGGATCGCTCAAGAAATCACTTACAAGAAATATCAATTAGGTAAGACAGGTCGAGACGAGCATTCAAATGTTAAATTTTGTATTTTTAGGATTAGGATTATCTTTAAAGATGAAAACAAAAGAAGGAATTTTTTTATTAATTGATGGATTTCGAGCAGAGCAGTAGCACAGAGCAGGTTTGTGTGTGTGTGTGTGTGTGTGTGTGTGTGTGTGTGTGTGTGTGTGTGTGTGTGTGTGTGTGTGTCGGGATGAATGCTAAACACCCACTCAGTCTGCAGCGCTGATCATGCTGGAAAAGGTTCAGCCCCAGCAGGTGCACATACAAGGCCTTTTACTTTTTGTTGACAGCTTCCAAATCAAACTGGTACAAAAAATTCTCTGTTCGTTCTCATGCGTCATCGTGACTGGTTTGAAACATGTGGCGAAGTGGTAGTTGCATCCGTCCATGTAACTGCATTTTTGCTCTGTGTAAACAAATGCGCAGAACATCACAGAAACCCCTACGATCATTATTTTTACTTGTCAGCCTTAAGCTCCATGTGCAGACAGCTTCAGCTCAGCTGTCAGACTTTTAGTTTAACTGTAAAGAAATAACTTGCTGTTTTGTTTTGAATGGGTTGTCATTAATTGGTCGAATTATGTAAACACAATACAAAAAATAATTATGACTCAGTTTGAGAATCCATTTAATCTGTAATTGTTTACTGTACGAATGACAGCCATAGCCTGGCAACATTATGTGTTAGAGGTATTTATTCATGCAAGGAGCAAAGAGAAAATGTTGGCTGGTGCTGCAAGGCCAAGTTGCTGCTTTGGTCCAATTAGGCTGGAAAATCTGCATGAGCTGCTTATCAGTCTTCACAAAATATACTACACACCTTTTCCAAGATAGTGAGACTGGGTGTCTTTCAGGCAGACATTTGCAGTTACTTTGCTCAGCATCACCTACCGTATGAAATAGCTGCTGTCTTGTACATATAGATGTGAGCAGTTAAGCAGTTCACGTATTTGAACTTTTTATGCAGAATCAGCGGCTGTTTGCAAGAGCTACGGTACATGTTATGAGCTTGTTGAAGTCCATTTAAGTTATCTCTGATTCTATTTATTTTGACTTTCACTTTTCTGATGTTTGAATTAAAAACAAGTGAAATTTTGAAAAAGGGAAAAAAAACCAAAACAAAACAGGAATACTTAAAAAAGGGGCAACTGCTCTAAGCATATTCTTAGTCTTTCTTATGTTTTTGTCTTTTTCATTGAATATAGTATCCAATTAAACAGGTTTTTGAATGCGTTATCTTTTTTTTGTTTGTGTGTGAGTGTTATGTGCTGTATCTTTGTAACCAAAATTAAATCTTGATAAGCTTTTGAAAACTCTTGTCTGGGATCTTTTTGTGTGTGTGTGTGTGTGTGTGTGTGTGTGTGTGTGTGTGTGTGTGTTTCCTTTGCATTCATGTAGCAAAGAAAGGGGGTGAGAATGAGCAGATGTTGGTGGTGTGCCAGACGTGTTTTGTGTCAGATAGTAGTAGGTGGAGTGTTATATGTTAATATGATATTCCTTGTTACATTCCTCGATCGGGCTCAAGGGATGAGGGGAGTAACAATGAATAAATAACCGAGGAAAAAAACAAAGGCTGTAATTTATTTACAAAAATAAGTCAATAACAGTGTACAAAAAAATGTAACAAAAAAAAATTCATTGAAATCAAGGACATGAAAATTTAAAAACAAACATTCTGGTCCTTTAAAATTAACAAGTCATCTTAATGTTTAACACTCTCAATCCAAAAGGGAGCAACAATCACCAATTCCGGTGTACTACAACAATTTTCTCCAGTCTTCAATCAGACACACAGCACTCACGCTGCCACACTGGTCCACAAGCTCCAACATTTGGCTTTTTCAGCCCTTTTGTACCACATGCTCCTAATCAGCAGATTAAGCACAGGTGTGTTCAATCACTCTCTACACGGTGAGGAGGAGGGGATGGCGGCACCTGGAAAGACAAAAAAATTAATATAGAAAATGACAATGGGCACATCCACCGCTTCATCTGTGACTTTCCTCATAGAGTATGGCCCTTATTTTGTCACAGCCAAAAGAAAAGCTGCTGCTGACACTGTGAGCATTTTCTAGATAGGTGGTGGGAAAGCTTTTTACTGTCTCTACAGCACATTTGTGGTTGTCCATATGTTAGTATGAATTTGACCACAGACTGTATATGAAGATGGACAGCATGTCCCCCGCTATGCTGAAATGAGGTTAAAATAACCGTTGCCATCTTGCAAGGGGGATGTCATTGAGCGGTGGGGGAATTCCCACTATAACACTTGTCAGACCAATCTTGAGCAGTTCTTTTGAATGTGAGTGCACGGATTGGCTGTCACAGCTATCAATCATGGTGGAAAAGCCCCCTTTTATATAATTTAATAATTAATTAAAACCGGACTTATCAAAAGTTGGACAACATGTCAGTTCACCCGAAGTGTAACTTTTCAATCTCGATTGCCCCCTGGTGGCTGGCTGCAGTATAGGTTATAAAGCTCGACCCTCCATGTTAGTGAATGGGACACAGGCCAAACTAAAAACTCAAAAGTACGCCAAATAAATGTTTCCCAAAGATGGTTTCTGACAATGAAGGTAGTTCTCATCACCATGATGTTTGTTCAATTGTTTGTTTTTATAAGTTTGGTTTTAAAGTGTTATTAGATTACACGGAAAGGGGATGTTCCACATGATTGACAGCTGTGACAGCCAATGCGTGCGCTAACATACAAACAAAGTTGCTTGCAATTGGTCAGGTGTTTTTTGTGTGAACCCCCGCCCAGCGCATACATCGCTACTGTGCAGACTCTGACTTTCCATGACATCACTCGTGCAAAATGGCAGCGCCCATATTACGGATATTTTAGCCTCACTTAAGCATAGGAGGGGAAGTGGAGGCGCGTCGTCCATCTTTATATACAATCTATGGTTGTAGCTGTAGAGAACCAAACACAATTCACATTAAATTAAAGAATGCTTGTGGTGTTCCGCTGTAAGCAAATTATACAAATAGGCTTTTTTTCTAGATCTAAGTACAAAAATGATTAAATACATCATTCGACTAGAGAAGTTTCAATAGTACTTTAAACTAGGCTATCTTGGTCAATATCTTAAAAGTATTAAGTATCAATACACTGCCCTAACTGTACTACACACCTTGCATCTCCTGGCATTTTATATGTTTGAATGCATCCATTCACATGACGGGTATCAAATTAGATTGAGAAAAAGGTATGAAATGATGCACTCTGGTGGTATTGGTATCACTTTAAGGGTACTGGTATTGTAAATGATGTTCAGCTGTACTACACAGTGATATATTCAATATAGGCACAAAGGCCTCTCTTCTGTGTAATAAAGAGGACGATAAAAAAGGGACAACACTCAAGCAGCTTCAATAAAAACACTTTAATAGAGAAACAAATAAAAAAGAAAATAAACCTTTGAAACACAGTCTAAATCCTTTATTATAACCACCACCAATTGAAATGAAGAAGAGTAAAACAGATCTATTCATTATTTTGTACCCACGAGGGAGGAACCAATGGGACTGGGAGGCTGGGAGAACAGGTGTGCCATTGATTCACTGCAGCGAGGGAAGAACAGAGGAGAGCAAACAGATAACAGGAAGAGATGTGGCGTTTATAGAAGGCTGAACACAGTGCGCTCTACTGGCTGGGCAAAAGGTTGCTCCCTTTCCATGTGCCAGACACACAAGTTGGTTTCAATTTCCTTAAAAGGCAACACAGATTTATTTTTTTAGGAAAATAATTCATGTGATGACACATGGTGCAATATTGCTTGGTGAAAACATTTCAAATCCATCTTCATTATAAGAGTAAAGACCCTCCTCCAGATCCTGTCACTCTCATTTTGGAAACAAACAAAAGGAAAAAAGGACAAAAAATGAAGTCTTAAAAACAAATCAGCAATGCCGAAAATTTGTAAATAAGATCCCTTTGAAATGTCTTTGGCTCAATCTCTTCTGCTTAAAAAATAAATAAAAGAGAAGAAGCGGTGAAATATTAGTATTGCACAACTTCAGAGATTAGCCAGGACTGTTTTCAGGGGTAAAAAAATGATTCCCCGAACAAACAGAAGCTTCGGAAATCCGTCACACACCAGGGAGCAACCTCAGCTGTAGCCCTGCTAAATAACTGCAGAAAAAAAAGAACTTACATGACCATTACATATTCGATTGACATGTTAGTAAAATATCATAAGTTTTGTTGATAATGTCACAAGTTATTGTACACATCAAATAATATACCAAAATTTGACTCTGTAGGTTGAACGAAAGCTTTTTTTTTTTTTCTTTTTCATTTTCTTCATCCACAAATCAATACAAACTGATAAAAACAGGGATAAAAGCCAGCCAGGTCATCTCAACATGCATGAAAAGAAAACAGTCTTCACATGAAGAAAAAAAAATCCATGTTGATTGTTGTACAGCGGTGAGAACAGAACAGGACAAATCCAGCAACATATACTTCAAAATATGTATTGTACAGTGAATACGTTTTCTTACAACAGCTGCAACAGAAATTCTCCTCTTTGTCAAATCAGCCAGACACCATCTTCAGAAAAGAAAGAAAAAAAAATCTAAAAAGTTACAACAAGATGTTGCAACTACCGACTGGGTTGTTGTTGTCCATTTCTAGAATTCTTATTATTTTTTGTGAATTTGCATAATTAAAAAGGGCATACCTCTTCTTTGAACAGCTTCTACAAAATTGAGGCGCTCCCAAAGTTCTTGTTTGTAAATACCTAGAAAATGCATATTTACAAGTATGTGTTGTTCTCTGCTAAGTCAAAATATCTGGACCTTCGTAATACAATGTGAAAACTTAAAAACATACAGATAAAACCATGAAGCTCTCCGCTGACTGTTAAAAACACATCTAGGTTATTAGTCGTGGGGTACTTGCTTTCTGAGAAAGTGACACTTTAAGAGATTTAACAGTGAACAACTGCTGTATGAACGCCATGAAACAGCAGGATGATGTTACAGTTTTATCAATTTGCAAATTGGGGCAGTGGTGTTTTTTTTAACAATTAAAATCAATGACACAGAACAAGAGCACTGGATGACAATTTCCAGTATTGCTTTCATCGTAAAGGAAAAACCTTGGCAGATAAAGCATCAGTATCTTTTTTTAATATTTTACCTGCAAGGGACTTCAGATCACCGGGGCATCAGTATGTTAGCTGTGAAACGCATGTGCGTGAAAGCTGTGTGGCCTCTCTGTGTGTGTGTGTGTGTAATTACAAGCAACTTACTGACTGGAATTCAAACATGATTGTTCCTGTTTTATGTTTGAGTGTTTTAGGTTGTGAGAAAAGACAGTTATGTGGGTGCTGCAAATGTAAAGCTCAGGGCTTCTTCAATTAAAGGATATCTTTGGTATTTTTCAGCCTAGATTCTATTTTGATATGTTTTTGTGTCTAAGTGACAAATGCTAAGCACAATTCTTTAAATTGGTCCTGTATAGAGATAGAGCGCTGCAGCTGGCAGCTGCGTAACAGGCTGCAGTCTAACCCTTTGGGGCATTTGTGCAATTACATCCATTCAAAGTGCTTAATCCAACACAGACTGAACATCATACAAGAGTATGATGTTTTTTGTTTAAACATAAACAGCCCAAAAATCACTATCATCAAACTCAACAGACTCAATTCAAATAAACAGTACTTTTAGAGTCAGTATATTTTTACATCTAACTGGGTGAATGAAGGTTTTTTTTCAAACTATCCAGAGTTGGAGATTATTGAAACAGTGGAAAGTTGAATCAAGACAGTTTTCATGAGTTTTATTTTGTGTTTGACTTTAGGTGAAGTGTGTTTTATAATAATAAAATCTAAAATCTAAAATATTTGAATGGAGTCTGGTGGTTGGCAATAGCAATTTCCCAGCAGTCAGTGGCAAAAACAAGTACTTTTCATGGATGTTAATTCATGGTACATAAATGCCCTGAATTGTTTCATTTAAGTCTCTTCCATCTCACTCAATACTGAACCAATTTTAAAAATTATTGTTCATATTAGTCACTATTAGACACGGGAAACATGGGAAAATAGGATTCAGGTTAAAAAATATCACATTTACCCTTTTAGGCAAAGGAGTGAAATTAATCTATTGCTTTAAAATTAATATAGACTTTTGAAAAAAAAAATTGAATACTGTAATTCTCTGAATGACAAGGAATAACGTACACAACATTTCAGATTCATTCTTGTTATGCACAGTCTAAAAAACAGACACATTAGCAGTCATACGTCTTTGAACAGGTTACGTTGTTTCACTTAAGAATTTTTTTGGTTAAATCTCATGTAGAATGTTGAAAGTGACAGGGACTTGTTAACGCTGAACGCCCTGAAATTAGAAAATAATAATAAAGAGATAAATATTAGGGACAGGGAAATGCTTTTGACTCACAGTTTTACTGCCAATGATCAATGTTTTATACTCAGAGATTAAAAGATTGTCTTACAGAGAAAATGGACAATGATCTTTGGGCAGTCTGGCTTTTAGTATGAAAAGTTATCTAAAAATTGGGAAACGACTGAAAAAGATCTGCGAGAGCAACTGCATTATAAGAAGCTAGACAGCACCAACGTTCTGAATAATGTACAGTATGCTGTATGCTACACTGAGACGCCTAGGCCATTTACAATCCCATAAAAAGCTGCAAACATGAGTTTATTAATGTGCATTCTAAAATGTTAGGGTACTTCCTACAGTTTTAACATACTACAGATTTAACCAAAAAAAAAAAAAAAGGCTAAACTTTAGCGTGTTTAAAGATGTCTGACTGGCAGTGTTGATCACACCCTCAGTTTCAACTTACTTATCATGACACACCACTCTGACCTCACCACTCTTTCTTCACTTTCACAAACCTTCAGAGTACTGCAACCTTTAAAAAAAAGCTCAATGTCAATAAGTGACAAAAAAAACAAACAAACAAAAAAAACAACCACATTTTATATCTCAAGCAGTTATTGAAACATTTCCCTGGTAAAGATCTTTGTTGACACAAACAAAAGAAATAAAATAAAATGACTAAGCATCGGCCACAAGCGAAGCAGTTTGGGATAATCTTTCATAGAAAATGACGTCTGATGTTCTCTGATCCTTAAAACAAACAAAGAAGGAATGACATGGTTGTTGCTATTTTGACATTGTCACGCTGTATCTATTGTTGCTGATGAGACATTGATGAAAATTAAAATACACGATCGATATCTGCATTGTTATTTTTCAGTAAATAATCACATTTACTACTTAATCACAGAAGATAATTCCCAGCTATTCCCAGGGTGTCTAAGAATTAAGGATCAGAAGCCAACAAACAGAAAATAATTCATAATGCAAATGCTAGCATGATACAGGAATTTAAGGACATGTCTGTGGCATACAATTCAGTCTTTTATTTTCTTTATATTTACAGATTAGAGGAAAATTTATCTACTTCTATACACTGTTCCATGTAGTTTCTGTGTCGGTTGACCACTAAGCTTTTGTCCGTTACCACGACTACAGTAGTATGAAAATCAAGACGTAACGTCCACTCAAAAACTGAGGAATACAAAATGATAAAAACTTCAACATACTTATTTAGTAACCAACAAAATTAACTTCAATAAGGAAAAATATGCAGGTAGCTAAGTGGTCAACCAACTCTCTCCTTTTTTATTTTTAATTTTTTTTGTTGTTTTTTTATAACTTTTTTTTTTTAGCATTACGTACATATACAAGTGTAGATAATATAAGTATATATTCATATATACATAATGAGTATGTATATATACCAGTAATGCATTCATTATATATACTTATTTTCTTCACAGATATGTGAAACAGGAGAAAAGATGGCTGTTACAAATAAAAAGTTAAAATGAAACAAAATGCAGAAAACAAACCTACTGATAGAAACAATTTGTAAATGCACTTTGCACTATTTTTTTGTGTTTTTAAAAACAGTTTTTCTCTTTTTTTTTCCTTGGTTTAATTTTATATTTCATCACTTATGTGGGAGAGGTGACACTCATTTAAAGTAGGAATAGTACCCATTGCTACCATTTGAACTTCCTATACTCAGCTCTTGTAGGAGGGAGAGAGGGTCGCTGTTCTTTTTGACCTGTTCAGGCCGAACAGCTCGGGGTTTGGGTGGAGCACGGAGGGCGCTGGCATAGGACATGGTGGGTGGTTTGCTTAAATTTGGAGCTCCCTGGCTGGCCTCTGCGGGAGCCTGCGGCGGTGGCGGTGGTGGCTGCTGCTGCGGCTGCTGCTGCTGCTGCTGCTGCTGCTGCTGCTGCTGCTTATTATTGGGCATGAGAGGAGGAAACTGTCCAAGGTGCTGAAGGGAGGTGAGGGAGTGTGGGTGCGTCTGCTGTGCTGCTGCGGCCTCGGCCTTCACCTGCTCGTCCGTCTGACGAAGGGCCTTGGAGGCTGTTAGACCCAGAAAGAAGACACGAGAAGAAGAGAGAAAAGGTGAAAGATAGGTGAATTAGACTTGGATGGAACGTGACAAACACTAAAACTAACAAAACTAGAATTACCACCTTGTGGTTGTATGCCTTCATGAATCTGTCATGTTGCAGTTACAGCTGACCACCAGAATCCAGGAATTCGGATTCACAGTGACCTTTACTTTTGACCTATGACCACCAAAGTGTAATAAGTACACCATTGACTCAATGTGGGCATTTGTGCCAAATTACTTGCTTTCACAAGAAAAAAAAAACAAATGCAAGTTCACAGTGATCTTGACCTTTGATCTTTGGCCACCAAAATGTGATCAGTTCATTTTAGGGTCCAAGTGTCATATTTGAAAAATTCCCTCAAGCTCTATGTGAGATATTGCATTCACAAGAATGAGACAGATGAGGTCACAGTGACCTTGACCTTTGACCACCAAAATATAAGTTCTCTGGTGAGTCCAAGGGGACGCCTGTGCAAAATTAAAAGAAATTCCCTCAAGTCGTTCTTGTGATATTGCTTTCACAAGAATGGGACAGACAACCCGAAACATAATGCCACTGTTCACAGCTGTCCCAGGTGGGGAAGCAGAACAGCTCAGTGTATTAGAACACACTGCCTCACAACAGCATATTTGCCGATACTTACCTAGAAGGTCCCGGTGCTGAGCGAGTGTGCCGGCTCCGTTACATGGAATGTTCTGAAACGGACCGGGACCCCCACCATTACTGGGCCAGAGGTCATGTGAAGGGTAACCATAGGGGGGGTGCGGGTGCTGATGATGCTGTATGTGTGGATGAGGGTGGTCCTGGGGGTCTGACGTACAGGGCTGGGACTGCTGTGACAGGGCGTTGTGGGTGTTGGCTGGAGACGATTCATCTGGATAGCTGGAGGAGATGCGGCGTTGATAGAGAGGCCGGCCTGGACCTCTGGGTTCATACTGCACGGACAGCAAAGACAGGGATGAAAAGAGACAAGGGAAAGAACAAGCTACTGAGTCAAACAGGATGGTGAGCAATATGACGTTAAAAAGAGAAGTGACGTGTAGCTCTGGAGAAGCAGTTATCTATAAACAACAAGCACAACATCTTTTTAGCACTTACTGATCCAGTAATAGGGGAATAAATGAAAGAAAAAAACACTCTTGTGCAAGTACTTGCCAAATCACTGATAACATTCTGCTCCATTACTGTGCTTTATTTTTTGTTATTTTTATTACTGTGCTCATTGTTTTATGAAGATCAAACTACCACAGTATTTATATAACTAGTCCCTCTAGTGAAAGTCTTACTCATCAAATTACACTTGCCACTACTAAAAACAAGACAAGAAAACAAGTGTTTAACACTTGTTTGCTTTACCACATCACACATCCATAATCCATCTTCTCCTTTAATACATTTGAGCTACACATCTTCATATTCATTCTGCATCTTTGTCACATGTAGGTGAGATGATTAAATTAAAGTAAATTATCCAAATATGCCTGTCAGCACAAATGATTTAGAAACTGAAATCACTACTTCTTGCAACATTTAGAGCTGGGTGTTTGGCAGAAGCCTGACTGGGCTTATCCAATTGTAATGCTTACAACAGTGCCAGTGTGGAGACAAACCATTTACGGTATTTAGGACGGGTGATGCCCAACTTTCCCCTTTTACAAAGATTGTCAGACAAGTAGAAAGAGTGATAAACAAGTTGTTTTGTACACTTTGCAATGCAGGGCTTCTTACAAAATTGTTTATTTATGCTGGCCCATCATGATTAAAACATCTGCAGCCATGCAACAGTGTTATATTTTTGGAGCTGGATGGTTCTTTAGGAGGGCTGTTGGAATATGTATACTGTTATGTTACGGTTATTGACTGCACCACACTCTAGTAGCACAGAATGCACTCCAGGCACAGACGGAGCAGCAGAACGACAGGTGTAGTGAAAGTAAAACTTAACTGTTTTACTTTTACTTGCCACTGGTCAATTACCCACTTTGCAATAAAAACACCACAAACTGCTCCCCGTCAGCTACCGCCCGGCACAGATTCTAACTCTGTGGAAAACACTGCAATGAACATACAGTACTGTGAAATACAACAGTTCATAGTTCTCACTAATGTCTGCAGTGAATTCTACACTTTACACTTGTATATATGTTAATATGTATAGTCTCTTAGTTTTTAGTTTTTTAAGCGTATACCTTTTATATTCTATTAATATTGTTTGCTCTTTTTTCTCTTTGTTTTTACTCTATGGCGCTGCTACACCCCAATTTCTCAGTGTTGAGATCAATAAAGTATATCTATCTATCTACCAATCTACATGTGACTTTGAGTGCTGAATAAGTTAGCCACATCAAGACGGGCATGAATTGGGTAATTCCAATATGAACCCCAAAACACCATCCAGGATATTTTGGGATCTACAGGCATACACAGGTTTGTTCCTTCAGACACACAAACAATGCAAAGAGATGTAACTTGAAATACCTTTACTACAGCATCTTCCTTGATTATTTCTTGCCTGCACCAAAGCCACTGTACCCTAAACTCCTTTAGTTTAGATATTTATTTCTAGTTAAGAAAATTTTTAGGGATCCAAGTAATGATCCAAATAAATGAATAAACTTACCTCATCTACATTGTGAAGGGCTGTGGCTGCTGATGCTCTGGGGGACAGTGGGTGGTAGGACTCCTGGTCTGGACCTTGACTTTGTTGGTGTTGCTGCTGCTGCTGCTGTTGTTGTTGCTGCTGCTGCTGTTGCTGCTGCTGCTGCTGCTGGTGCTGATGGTGGAGTTGCATCAGGTGGACTTGCTCCTGCCTGCTGGGGTGAGCCATGATGGGCAGTCCGTAGGGAAGGCCATGGCCCTGGTTCCCTAACAGATGGTTCTGCTGCGGTGGGCTCACTGACGCAGCTCCACCGTGAGGCCACTGGGCCTCTTGAAGAAGGTATTTGACCTGGGAGGGAGGGGGGCTGGCAGAGTGGGCTGGTGGCTGGTGTGGGTAGCTACCAGTATTGTACAGGGAGTTTCCCGGGTGCTGCTGCTGCAGGGCTGGGTTGTTAAGAAGGTTGTCGTTAAGGAGATCGCGGCCTGCATCATGGGAGTAAGGTCCTGATGGGAAAGGGCCAGCATGATTGGATGTGGCAGCTAAAGAGGATGACGGGTCACCTGAGGTACGGGACTGGGACTGGCGGTACTGAAGGAGACGAGATTGGGGTGGGGGCTGCATCTCAGCTGCTTCCCGGGGTTCAGGCTGTTCCTGGGAGGGCATTTCTCTCAAGAGGCCCGGGTACCTGGGAATGAAAATTAATCTCTTTACAGGGTTCCCACACCGTTTAATGTACAAAAAAAATGGAAAAAACAAATGTTAAGAAAAAAAGCCTCTAAAAATAAAATTTTAAAAAAAAAACCCCAAACAAAAAAAAAGACGCCAAATTTCCAAGCAAACATGCCTTGCGGGCCTGCAGCTTAGTGATGAACGTAAACAACCAACACTAATTTCATCCAGGTTTTTCATGACTGTGGGATCCCTGTCTATAAGACCATTAAAAATGACAAACATACAAACTGGTGCTCAGTCTAACCTGGTGAAAGGTGGCCCAGTGGAGGCAGAAGTAACAGCTTCATCCTCTATGTTGGCACTAAGACCCCAATTAGCTGCTCGTAGCAGCTGATGGGGGAAGCGAGCCATGCCGGGCTGAGCAAGGTGAGCAAGCTGTTGGGGCAGAGGGAAGGCGACGCTGCCCTGAAGAAAAGGCCCTGCTGCTTCCCCCCACTGACCCAGTCTGGCTGCTTGCTGCTGCTGCTGTTGCTGGCTCAGGGCCTCTAGAGCCAGGGGACCCTGGAGGTCTGAAAGAGAAACTCTGTGATTAGTATTAGCGTCACTATATACTAATTTGATTAGTTTAAGAGTCACTGGTGATGTCTTCATGACTCTCTGAGCTAAGGTACTGTACACTGTTTTAGTATGAGTTATTATGTAGTTAATATTTTTATACAGGAAAGGTACCAAAAAATTAAATATTATTGCATAAATGTTTTACATATGATAGAAAACAGTTTCCGTGCCATCAAAAGCAATGCAGAATTTACAAGAATCCAATCTTTACATCAAAAAGAACTGATATCACTGTGGATGAACACATTGCTTGAGCAGTGTAATAAACAACACTAGCTTTAGTCCAACAGATAAGATACCAAGTAATAATATGGGCACACATGAAAGTGACAGTGATCTGGATGAGCTTTGTAAGCCCCTTTCCCAATTCACAAAAAAAAACCCACCTACACCCACCAACATCTAGCTTTTTAATGTTATGGGAAAAGTCCCAATGAGCACTCACACCATGGTCAAATGACTCTGCAGTACTCAAGGGTATTAAACGCCTCCGATCCGAGAGTAATGGAAATACAACACCTGAGTGAATCCCTAATCCTAGCCCCTATACTCACTAGATGCATACTCATGTGCTGCATAGCTGTGTACACAGCTCTGGTCTACTGGCATAGGAAAGGAATTGTCAAAACAAACAAACATGTACATCGGCTAATTTTGGTGGAAAAGGAGTGTAAGAGTGGGTCAAGGAAGCTACAGATAAGCCGCCTCCAAAACAAAGGATCTAAAACAATGAGTCAGATTACCAGGATATGAACTCTTTTCAAGATTTTTTTAAAACACATTTTTCATCACTGCAAGTCTCAACTAAACAGCAATGCACACGTCAAGAAAAAAATAGTAGAACAAGCAGCATGAGATCTGCTACATCCACAGTTGATTAATTAATTAACTGAAAGAAACTTTGACCAGAACAAATACAGTTACATTTAACATTCTAGCTTTAAGGATTTCCCTAACCAAGGAAAAAAATGTGATGCTCCACTCACCTAAACTGTCTCCCAAGCTTCCCTCCTGTGCGTCTTCCCCAAAGCTATTGACCCTGTTATGCTGTGACAGACCTGGGTGGTGGCCTCCTGGGTGGCCCAATGGAGTCCTAATGGAGCTACTCATCTCCTCCACCCCTCCAGGCTCCGGCCCGTCCAAAGTGGGAGACTGGACAGCTCTGTGAGCGGGTATGGGGCCACTGAAGAAGGAAGCGCTGTGGCTACCAGCAGTGTAGGCAGGGCTGAGCTGTTGCTGCTGCTGTTGACTCTGTTGAGCCATGCCTGGGTGCTGAGGCTGGCTGACCCGATAAGGAAGCCTGGAGACTGGATACTGAGGGGGGAAGGCTCTGCCACTGGCAGGATGTGGAGGAAAAGCTGGGTTGGGTGGTGCCAGGTGGTAGTTGAGGGGTCTTTGGGCAGCTGAGGGATCTTTTCGATGGAGTAGCGCATTGGGAAATCCAACTAGCCCGTCTGACTGCGAGTCTAGACTTCGACTTTGGCCTGTGTCTAAATCTCCCTGGACCAAAAAATAAACACCAAGTCAAACACCACGAACAAATATGAGTGGCTCTACATTAAACAAACAAGTTATTTATAATTTAATAATAATAATCATAATAATAAAATAAAATAAAATAAATGTCAACGACTTACCTGTTTTTCCTTCATGTCTGCAGTTTTCCTCTCTGGTGTCTGAAGGCGGCTCTGTTCTGACTTTGGACATCCTTCTAATTTACCTAAGAAAGAGTCAAAAACAAAATAAACATTACTAAAATATGATGGGCTATTTTAAATGGTTAGTTCTTTCTATTTGAAGGCATGAAGTTATAGGTCGTTTTGGGTGGTTGCTTGGTGTGGTAAATAAAATAAAGGCACACCATTTCTGATGGGGTCTGCCTGTAGCTCCTTGTCAGGGCTGGGCTGACCCATTCCTAGAGGAGAGGGGTGGGCCACCCCACTGTAAGGGATGGGGGAGCCTCGATTCTGGGCCTGCAACAGATTGAAGTTGTAGGCCATGGCTGCTGGGTGGCTCATGATGCGAGGATCCACAGCAAAGCGATTCTGGTAACCTGGCCATGGCAACTAAGGCAGTTGAAAAACACAGATTAGCAGATTATTGATCAAGAAATAATGACACAGGAAAGAGGCAAACACATACTGTGGGTTATGGACAACACATTGACAATAATGGTGATTACAAACAGTAACATATTAAACAAAACACCTAAGTTTTAGTCATTTCATTTCAATTTTGATCACATGCACAAACAAACCACTTAGAAAGTATGGCATTAATGGTTTAATGGTAATGCCTACACATACTTCTATATTGTACTAGAAATCAAGTAAAGCTTTATTGTCCATAAAATAGGGGATACAAGACAAAACATTATTTACAAATTACATTACATTACAGAAGACTAATCTACAATAAATCTCATTGCATTTGGGTAATATGACTCAAGGCAATGTTGAGGTATTATTTTGCCTGTGGTATACCAATATTGAGAACAATCAATAATAAATCTGAAGCAAATACAGTAATAGCTTAATATGATATTTTTTAACCTGGAATGGCATCTGTGAATGAGTAAATTCTAATTGCCGCCTTGCAGTTTTACATCTTGAAGTTTACTTTTATGTCTGCCCAGACTCATATGTAGCCAAGAAAGTTGACAGTGCTTTCAATATAGATGCTGCAGCAAATGAACTACAAATGTCTTAAATGCTGATGCTCTAAACGCATCTTCAACTTGGCAGTGCAGAAGATCCATGCACATATTTTACACATTTTCTCAGAGGTGCAATCTTAAAACTAAACTGATAGAATCCTTTGCAGTAAATGAAATCTATGACTTTGGCATGTGTTGCACATAGACTGGCTTAGTATATATTCTTACATATGCGCATCTGTCGGTTTCAGTTTGTTACCAGGGGCAGAGAACTTACAGGCAGGGGCATGGACATGACCATGTTTCCACCATACACGGCTGGGACGTAGAGGATACTGGCGCCTGTATGAGGATCTATCCTCTGAACTGGACTGGGTGACTTGCCCATGCCAGCAGGTGTGCCGCCCAGGGGGGGTGTGAATGCCCGAATAGGGTTTCCCATCAGCACAGCTGGGTTGGGTTGGACTGCAATGGGAGAAGAAGGCATGGTAATATAATCAACGCAAAAATTCTTACCCAGAATGTGATGACAGATCGATAGCAAGTGATGCAAAAGCCCAAGGCATATCTAAATACTCATAGCTTGGCAATGTTCAATCCTAACCTGCATGATTCTATCAGAGAGGAGGGTTAGGTATGAAAAGCCGACGAGCAACCTGTATTCAAGGTAGTGTTTTGCACAGATTTCATTTGATCTTTTATTCCGTTTAGGGTAATGGAACTGGCTGACAATTTGCAGCAGCTGAAACAAACTGATTGTCTTCCTGTAGTAAACTGCGTATCGACTTCTTGCTGTTTTGTTCAAGGCTGCATCACACTGATGGCTCCAATAGCCTCAGGCCTTCATGCATCCATCTGGGCTGCTGCATTACATTGGCTCATATCAAGCTGTCAAGATGTTTGCCTGTTTGTGTATAGGGAGCCTGAGTAAAAGGAAACACTGGAAACTCTTCCACTGTTGTAAGCCCTAACCACAAAATACAAAACATTTGGTGACAAGAGGAGAAATCCTAAGTGGATGGATTTACGTCTATATATGCTATTATGTGTCAATGTTATTGTATTTTAGTCAGTGTCAGCTGTTTTAAATTGCTGCTTAAAGGATATTGACGTTTTGATGCAGCATTTATCAACAGTGGATTATATGATGGTTATATATACCTTTCTCGCATGAGTCTCAGATTTGGCCTGTATTTGATTTCCTTCCTTTTCCTTTAGCAACATTCAGGCGAATTAAATTCTCAGCAAGCCTAAAAGAGCTACAACATGTTAACATTAAAGGCTCCAGATTGTAATTTTCTCTAGGTCTACTTCTGCATATGCCCCCGAGCATATGTCAAGTTACTGACCAAAAACTTATAGCAAGAGCAAAAGTCCAAAATCCAGGCATACAAGTAAGAAACATTTACCTATTGACATTTGTAACATGACAACACAAAGACATTACCAGGAGCAATACACAAATATTTGTATTAAAGTAGTTCCATTTAATATTTAGATAATCAATAGGGGTGGGCAGAAGCACAAACTCACCATATCCTTCAGGTGGAAGGTGCTCTGTGTGGTTTGCATGTTTCCCCTGAAAGACAAAATTGGACAGTCATGAAAAAAATACAAAGAGTTAATTGAGACAAATGATGAAGAAAAGAACAAGTCTCAGTGGTTTAGCGTGTGGGAAAAACATTTGATTTTTTGTCAACTGTAAATCAATATAGGAACTGGGCATACAGCAGCTGCAGTATGGGCCTGACTGTCCCACATCTGTCACAACAGCTATAGGGGCGACACCTTATCAGAGATGCAGCAGTAATTAAGCTGGCAAGCAGAGCACAGCTAAATGAATCTATTATATTAATATGCCATGCAGACATATTGTACTCTAACAGATCAGGCTTCAGTAAAGCACGTGGTTTTGTCTTAACACTTATCAAAATAAAAGTATCAATTACTAGAATCATAGCCAGCTAAGTTTCTTCAAGTTTTGCAATTTCAGATTTAAATATATGACAGTTTCTACAATATTTGCTCCCACTCAGGATTCCAGTTTTCAAACTACATTGGACTAATTACATATTAGAAATTGGTACACTGCCCCTATAAAGTCATCCATGGGACTTCATAGAGAAAGTAGATTTAGTCAAAAAACTGAATGGTCAAATGAGCTTTAAGGCAACCTTTTCTTTTAGTCTTGTGTGCAAGTCCCTTTTTTCATCATTCTTTCACCCATCTCTTCAATTTGTCAAGTTTGAGTCACGACGTGAATAACTGATCTGTGAATCCCGTCAGAACTGATCAGATCAATGAATTTGAAGAGGAGCTGCTGCAGAGGCAAGGGAATGCCAACTTTTAGACCCAGGGCAATTGACGATTTTCATTTTCACTGTGCCTGACGTTCTGCTGCTCCATCTGTATCCAGCGTACTCTCTGAGCTCTGAGAGTCTGAGGTAATGAATGATCAAATTGTATATATACTCCATAGCGCACCTAATGACGATCAAGCTCCAAAAATAGAAAATCAATATGTAGCGCCAGATATTTTGATTATGGCAGGCTGCCACAAGTAGACGAATGTGTGGGGAACCCTGGACACAGGTGTGAATGGAAGAAGTATATAAGTGAACTGTCTCAGCTGTCTAATTGGGCTTGGATCACTGAAACACATCTCAAAATGAAGTGTAAACAGGGTATATTACGGTCGCCTGGATATTTTAATTAAGTCAAAAGCTTATGCACTTACAGAGACAATGAAACCTCATGCAGTATAGACAAGATTGTATTTGTTGTCACAGAAGAGGCAGTGTATCCACTATACTGCCTTTCTCACTGTGACTGCTTCACTTTTTAACCATAGATTAAATTAATGTTAGAGGCATAATCAGTCAATAAATACCCTACAGACACGGCTTGATACAGCTTACACTATGGCTCTCTGTCCTACAGAACTCCACTGTCCAAAGAGACACATTCCTTGATGACCAACATAGTCAGCATAATTCTAGATCACGTTTTCCATGCAAGAACGAGTCAAAGATTTATTCTTTCCACGACTAGATGATAACCAAACTCCCTCGCTCCTCGCTCTTCCTCCTGAGGGCTTCACAATACAGCTTAATCCACTGTAGGTGTACAGAGTGTACACAGAGTGTTTGAACTGAATTCTGATCGATGTTGACACACACACACACACACACACACAAAATTATTCATGTTGGGGATTGCACACACAAACACAACCTATACATACCTGCACACACAGAGACACAAACAGCACTGGACTCTCATGAGATCTCCCCATACCTGGGTTTAGGTCTACCGATTCTCTTGTATTATTCATCATTACAGGAAAGCATACACAACAATCTACTTTGAGCTCTTTTAGCGGCTGGTTCAGTAACACGCAGTCTCTCCCAGTTGATTTTAGTGTTAACAGATAGTACTTGACAGTTGCCCCGTTCAAGGAGGAGGCAGAAATGAATGACATCCTCCATTTCAAGAGATACACTGTTTCTATGCTGATGTCATATAAAGCTGATATTTACTCCTCAGATTAGGGGTAATGGTCATATTACTAGGAAAACAGTGCAGCCTTGAGCACAAGGACATTTTTTAGTAATGTAGCAAGTAGTTATGAACAAAGTATGGAAAACAAATTAAACTTTTGACATTTTGATACAACACCACCGCCACAAACTATTACAAGAAAAAATATGTCAGCACCTTAACGAAAACAAATTAAGTAATTCCAGTAACATACTTCTTTTCCACCAAAGTCAGAACATGTATATGAGTTTTTTAAGACACGAGAAACCCCCTAAAAATAGGTGTTAGACTGCTTTCCTAATGCCAGTAGACCAGAGCTGTGTACATGGCTCTGCAGCAGATAAGTATGCCTTACTATGTGTTTGTTAATTTATTTATTTAGTTGATGCATCACACTCCACATCACTGATGGGCCAGAAAGGTTAGTTAACAGTAGTTAGCAGCATGGATACCAGTGAAAATGTTACAGCAGTTACTTTTTTTATATCTCATACTTATTCAGTCTTGCTTTCAAACTCATTGCAGACTAATTTGAAACGATGTTTGGAAAGATATGTACTTTTTTCTTGCGGCCTGTCATTGCATACTGCCAGTGAATGCGTGTCCACCTGGATGCTGCATTTCCAACATTGGCGATGGGACTTTTGAACTGCTCAATCGAAAAGATCCCTTGGACCTGGAGCCAATAAACACCCATGACCACTGCAGAGTCATTTGACCTGGGAGTTAATGTGAATTGTAACCTTTCCCATTACATAAAAAACTGAGATGTTAGCAGGTGTTTTGTGTTTTTTGTGTAATGGCAAGGGCTTTAGATGACTGTCAAATAACTGCTGGAGAATTCTGTTGAAACCACTTGTGAGACATAGCCTAGGTACCAACTACCAGATAAGTTCAGAAAACAAAGTCAAATCTGCCAGTGTCTCCTTTCCTGCCAGCCACACACAAACCACAGCCAATGTTTACAGGTCCTTAAAATATGGCTCTACTTGTGAGGCAGCATGTCATCCTGGTTGAGCTGAGGAACAGCCAAAATACAACATCACATACAATATGAGAGATATCACATACTTTGATTACACATGTAAAAAGGTTTCATTTTAATACGGCACCTTTAGTATTACATAAGATAGCAACTAATAATAAAACTGCTGTTACTAATGTAAAAGCCAGCCTCTGGTGCAGACTGATGGTGTAATAAATACACCAAAGACGTATTTGTGTAGCATGCAAGCATGCAGTGTTTCATACGAGTATGACAGACCTATATAAACTGACTGTGGTCTGACAAAATGTCACAGAAGCAGCTTTGCTTGGCTGCTATTTTAGGTTGTAACATTAACTGAGCAATGCCAGACACATCAGACTGAAAATGGTGCCCATCGTCTAGCACTGCGGTTATCTGATCTAGTCGTAGATGCCCTGCTGCAACATTTCCTCTGACAGGCATGAGTTGAATAGTGACAATGACCAACAAGGATGTTGCTGAACACTGGTTTCATAAGAGCAATTTTCTCAAACAGCGGGGGTTGGCTAAGAATGAAAAACTGCTGACTGGATCTTAAAAAGCCCTTGATGACACGCTAGCTGTCATACAAGGGGCTTGGTTGCTTGTAATGTTGCATTATTTACCATTTTGTCAAACAAAAAGAAAAAGGAGCGCCTGTAAAATTTCTTTGAGTGACAATGTGTATCAGTATATATCTGTCAAGGAAGTAGTGAAGGGCATTGTGGTAGAGATTTAACCAAAGCTGTTATAGGTTTTAGGAGAGGAGATTAGATGCACAAGAGAGACTGTGAAGGGGAGACACAAACTCAAGAATCTGTATGACAAGGACGCCACACAAACATTTCATTTGTTCCTGACACCAGCCCAAGTATCACTTTTGACTTGATGATACATAAAAATAAATAATACATAATTGTTTTTAAAAAAGTAGCAATTGAACTTGTGAATCCTCTTTCTCCAATTAGAATGACACTAATTGTACTAAAGCTTGAACTCCGAAAAGGCATTTTAATGTGAGACATATCTTAACACAAGTGTCACAGTCTTGCAAAATTGCACCAAAACACCATCTGTGTCAGAAAGCAGCACTTCACAGAATGAAGTCAACTGAAGCATATACTTCTGGTGAAACGGATGCCAAACAATAAACGTGCTGTGTGCTTCCTGATTAAATGCATATATTTTCCAAGTAATTGCAACTACAATTTGCATACTTTCTTTGCTGCCCTTGGACATATAAATATTTTGATCGTTCAAAGTCCACAGTGGATTTAATTAAGATTTTTGCACAATGTTCAACTGTCTCTACAAACGGATTTTTCTGCCATTTGTTTTGTCCTTACAGATGTCTTGTAAAATACTACAATAACTTGGACATCTAAACATGTTTTATTTGGAGAAATATAATACTCGCAAGCTACGGTGTAATTGTAATATCAGTTATCAGCAGCAGATGAGAAAAAGTTGCCCCGATTCAACCACGCTGAACCAAACAACACAGATTTTATTAGAAACTAAGTCATCTATCATTGAATTACATTTATATGGATTATTTTGGTTGAACGCCACAGTGTCGAGTATGTACAGAGGTGCCCAGAATGGTCTGACCTTTAAATTAGCAACATGCTGTATATGCGGAAGGAAACAATATATTACATGCTGCATACTGATGGCTCCATGTCTGTGTGCTGTGTGGTTGCGAGCTACATAGTAAGACTGTGCACGTGTGTCTCTAAAGCTGGCTGATGCTGCGGAGCTGCGGCTCATTAGGCCCAGTGGGTGATGGCAGCAGGTTGGCAGCTGTGGTGATTTCGTTAACCTTTACCTCAGGGCAGGCAGGGAGGACACACACACACACACACACACACACACACACACACACACACACACACACACACACACACACACACACAAAGACATTTCAACCGGAGCTGAACAATCAAACAACGTATCCTTCCGCCAAACCTGTGGTGCTAATGTGATGTTTTTGTTTTTCTGGGGCCAAAATAAACTACCATAAAGAAATTTCCTTTGGTGAGTCATTTTAACAGATATGTGCTTTGTGCCCGCATGTGCAAAGCTTTTTATCTTTTTTCATGTCTCTAAAAGCAAAAAGCACTCAATTCATTCTGGATAATGCATTTACTATTTCCACAAACCAGTAAGTGGTTACCTAACATTAGATTAACATAGAAAACCCTACATTTGAGCTTTAAAAACATCCTGTGCCTCACCTGTTTTTCTTTTATTTCTGCCTCACTACTCGGTTTTCCCGTCTTTCCTCTATCTTTCTCTCTCTCTCGCTCTCTCTTCCCCTCCCTACATTTGCAAACTCTAAATTAAGGTTATTATTCGATTTACAAAAGATGAATAACATATCCAGTAACAGGGTTCCTAAAGCTTAAAGCAAACCGGATTAAAGACTTTTAAATCCTTTTAAATGTCCCTCAAAGTAAAATTTAAGACAAATTTTACAATAACTAAAATTGAAGGAAAAAAAAAACATGAACTGACATCAAATACTTATTAGGGACAATTTTGCCCAAATATTTACTTCAAAATAAAACTTTTTTTTTTTACTTTTTATGATCCGCAGGAACCTGCAGGAGTAAAATAATAATTTTTTGACTGCCTTTCTAGCATCTTATTTGCTTTTTTTTTTATTTCTACAGTTTGATGCCCATAAAAGAAGAGGAGGGTGGATACAGTTAACCCTACTTCATAAACACCTCACCTTAGGGGGTGACTGCTGCTGCTGTTGCTGCTGCTGCTGCTGTGGACCCTGCTTGTTGGAGGCGGGCTGTGCGTGCTGAGGATGTGGATGATGGTGAGGGTGGAGGGCCTGCGATGAAGAGTGGTGTCCTTGCATCGGCCTGAGGGCACGGGGGATGAACTCTGGTGCCAGCGGGTTGAGAACATAGGTCTTCTTGAGCTCCAGGGCCTCCAGCTGAGACTTGATCTGCTCAAAGGTGATGCCATGTAGGCTCGAGTTTTCGTGGCAGATGGAGATAAAGTGCTCCCAGAATTTTCTGGAAAGGGGAAAAAATGAGGAAACAACAGATGGAGATAAGTTTAATTTCTATTCTTCTTTATCTCTCCTTGTTTGGACTGGGTGTTTCATGGATCACAGTGTTGATTTTTTCCTGCTGGCAGTGCAACGAATTAGTCCTTAGGGGCTGTATATAAAAAAAACATGTCCATTAAAAACAAATGTTGAAAAACTGGTGTGAAGCAGGTGTTCAGAGGAAAGGGAAAATGGTTAAAAGGGAAAATCAGCAAAACGATGAAGCACACCAAAGGGAAAGAAAATGTAAGCTCGGCAAAACAGGAGTAGCAGACGCAACAATGAAAAGAACAAAGAGCACAATAATCTCACTGTGTACTGTTTACAAATGAGCTGTCAGCCTTGAGGAATACAATCATGCTAAAAACTAGATATGTGAAAAAGTGAATCAATGGACTTTTGTTTAAAAGAATTGTTTGATTGTTCTTTGGCCTTATACTGTACTGGCCTTCATACAGGAGTAGTCAAACAAGAATGGGTGGGAAACCCACCATAATGTCATGGTGGCAGATGTTTCAGTTGTGGCTGGCCACCACAAATAAATGAATGTGTGGGAAACTGTGTATTAGAATGTCTTAAGTGGCCTCAAGTGATACAGCACAAAGAGGTGTGCTGTTTGAGAGCTGAACTTTTGTCTGATGCCTCATTTCTATTTCATCCCTGTCACTCGTGTTCAAAGCACCGCAATAGACAAGCAACAACTGATCGAACGTAAGACTGAAATGGCCTGTGCCGTGCCTCTATATTTCACTACAAATACCTAAATAAAGTGGCAGCTGGCAAGAGTGACACTGCTAGGGAGCAGAACGCTAAAAGGGGCCTACCTGCTGTTGACTATCTTGTATGTTAGTGTATGTCATCTCCAGTAAATATCACAATATAAATTGGGCGTTACTGTTTAAAAATTACAAGCGTTTGAAGGAAGCACTCACCGATCTTTTTAATGGTTACATATTATGTCTAATATCTCGGTAAGCATTTTGTTTACGCGATGTAACACAGTTTAATATTTGCCAGGTTCCCACTCATTTTCATAGACAAAATTTCAAATCTTTTTCCCGACATTTGAGGACGGATAATCAAAACATTTTTTTCTTTCCAAACTTGCCGGCATTTTTCAAACATTTCCAATTCAAATTCTATTCAATCGTACTTGCCTCCATACATGGAGGGAGAGACTACGTGACATCAACAACTTCAGAAAATTATTTGATATCATTTTACATTACATGAAAGGTTGCCCACGGAAGATTATTGTAACAAAGTCATTATACACAACAAAATTCAATGACTTTTCCAAAACTGTTACAAAATATCTTACTCATTCCATGACTTTCCCAGGCTTGTAAAATTAGACTGTGCATTTCCATGACTTTTGCTGGTTTCCATGACCGTAGGAACTCTTTGTAACGGATTCATTGAGGACTGACAGTCAGATGCTCGACAGCTGTCAGGAAACCGTGTAAATCATTAACATTTGGGGCTATAAGCTATTTCAACTTAACACCATCCAGTCTATTTGCTGTTTCAACATAGTGGTATCCCATAAACTTTTCACTTTGCACTACTGATCAACAACAATGAAATCGAGAAAAAAGCCACGTATTCGTAGTTCTCGATCTCCCCTACTAACTGACCAGCATATTTTATTCCCGGGAGGAAGCTCAGTGTTGACACACCAATTAAATTTCTCTATCTTTGCAGAATGACATTATAAAACAACCGCAACAGCAAAAGACCTGACATGCTATGACAGCTTAAAGAGGCAAAATCAACAGTTGCCATGGAGATGGAAAGTGGGCATAGGGATCTTAGAGTGAGCGAGTTAAAGAGATTTAAATAGAGATAGGAGGTGGAAGCCAATGGCATTTCCCCTCATAGCTGCTGTAAATAAAGTGATGACAACTAATATCTTAATCAGGTGTCCAATCAAACTTGTCTAAACTTAAATAACTTGTTCAATAGAATCGCTCGGAAATTCAATGTACATGTCATGTCATGTGATAGACCTGTATGTATCAAAAGCCTTTTTTCCTAAGAGGACATTAGAAGATAACAACAAGAAAAGCACAGGTTGAAATTATCAAATGAACGGTGGCTGAATTCAATTTAGCGGCTTTAATTTCAGGATCCTGGTTTTGTGCATGCGAGCTCGCTGTCTCTCACACTGGGACATTTGAATAGAACAGAGCCAACATTAGTCTTACTAGTTAAAGTTGAGTTTTTCCATGTCTGTTGTGAAAAAGGTCTGTTGGCTTTGGGGAACTCTGATTTAGGGAACCAAGGCATATCTACTGAAGTACCATACTGAAACAAAACTACAAATAACCAAGGTCATAAGTCAAAAGAGCCCTTATTTACCTGCAGCGCCCCACAGAGCACAGTGCTATGGGGTCTCCCACAACTGCAACCAGGGACTGGGCTCTGGTGATGGCCGTGTTGAGTAGCTTGTAGTTTGAGAGGAATCCATAGTCGAGGTCCTCCGTTGAGTCCTCAACCAGCTGCTCTTTACGTTTGATGGCCGTCTGCTTGTGTTTGCAGGTATGTCGTGTCCGCACTGTGCTGAGAAACAGCACCCGGAACTGTTTACCTGCAGAAAAAAAAACACGTCTTTTGAAGTTTCTAAGTACTCTGGGAAATGCTTTACAAGCAAAATGCTATACAAGCAAAAGCAAAGCAAAATATTAGAAAAAACAAAGCCATCTTATAAAGGGTATAACTTTCCCATTTTACTAATTAGGGAAGAGAGAGAGAAGCTAGTTCATGTTTGACAAAATTTGAAGCACATTTTTCCCCTACTTAGAAATAACCAACAGAACTGCAATGAAGAAAATCTCTTAGAGGAACATTTGATATCGGTGGAAACCGAAATTATTTACATGCTGTTTTCTCATATTGTACAATCTTGAGTTTTGCTACAAATAAAGGAGACAAATTTCTTTAAATAGAAAAAAAAACAGGTCTAATACTAATTAAACCTTTTAATGACTCCAGAGGCTGTTGATAGAACACAAACAAACATTATCTACATGTGTGTTAAATTCAAATTTTAAGCACTAACTAGAGTGCAGTTTTCCTGGTCTCTTGTGTGTGTGTGTGTGTGTGTGTGTGTGTGTGTGTGTGTGTGTGTGTGTGTGTGTGTGTGTGTGTGTGTGTGTGTGTGTGTGTGTGTGTGTGCGCGCGCATTTGTGTTGGTCTGTCCACATTTCATGTTTTATTTCATGATTAATGAGAAACTTAATGACCTGCGAAAAGCAGCTGGATGCAAAACAAGTGGCAACTGCATGAGCTTGAAGCAGACAAGGGATTCGGGGGAAGAAACCCTAACTCATATTTTCCTTGTAATGGGAATGGATGGTAAGAAGGGCAATATGAACACTGATAACTGCCGAGGAAAATAGCAGAGATTTGTCTTCAGGGTAGTGTAGCTCTAATTTTAAGCATCACTTTAACTATAGACAGGTGCTAATATCATCTCTCACACAGAAATGTTTGAGACATGTACATGGAGAAACATTAATGAGGCACTTGGGGATTGTATTGTCTTTGTCTTTGAATTTGTTGGTCTATAACTACTGTGTTTTGCCTTTCTGCTGCTGCTTTCTTCAGGTTTTCAGTTTCCCATTCGTTGAATAAGTATGATACACCATCAAATTAACACATTAAACCCCCAAATATGAGGGCCTTAAAATGTTCTATTTTGTCAATTGTGCATGCAAATCTCTGCAAAATTATTCAGAAACAGGTATATTAATACAGCACTAATTTCAGACTTTCAAGCCATTAACTGTGCACATGTTGGTTTTTCTCACCTTGGACATTGAGCACTCTTTCCACGCTGACCTCGTGCATCCTCTTTTTTCGGAGCTCAGCACGAATGCGGAACACCTGGTCTGCGTATGGCGACACCACTCCAATGCTGCCGTCGTCCAGCTTGCCCCACGCCACTGGCCACTTCTTGCGCAACTCCTCCACCCGCTCCACAATCTCAAATACCTGAGAACATGGAGGAGAAATGTGAGAGATGTAGGTGAAAACAGAACTCATTTTCATGCTTTCTTCACATCAAGATCCCTGCACACAATAAGAACTGTGGGAAGTCTGAGACTAAGCGATATGTCCACCCAGGTAAAAGGTCAACAGTGGGGGAAAAAGTATTTGTAGAACAAAGAAGGCTTTATGTGCTGCATGATACTGAGGCATCTAAATCAACACATAAAACAGGAAGCTATGGCTTAATGAGAATGGAAGACCTTTTAGGAAAAAAAGGCTTCAAGTTATCAAGCAAGCCAAGTATCACTGGCTCCTCTACACTGCCGGATCAAAGCGGGAATATCATACTGCTATGCCACCTCGCCGTTCTGGCGAACGATGACAGAATTGGTGGACAGAGTGCTTTTGTCTCTAAGGCCACCACAGTAGGTAGTATCAGTGCCAAAAACAATGGGCAGTATGGGTGCGATGTTTCGATAACTCAAAGAAAACAGAAAGAACAGCATCTGTAAAGATCTGAGAATTTGGAAAAAAATAAAATTCCGAAGATTCTTACAGTTTGAGCAGAGGACAAGATCAGCCGTCATTAAACATGGACGGTAAATGATTGTTGTTGCCATGTTACACCTTTGTTATTGTTTAGAAAGACTGGCAACTCATATATTTTATGTCACACTCGAGGTTGCCGCTGTTGTGTTACACATTACGCCCGTCATGCCTCTTTTGATTGCGGGATGATGTCATACAGTCTATAATCACATAGTGGAGCAGAACAATGCTGCAATTGTTTCTGTTTAAAAATGAAAAAAAAAAAGATATAACAAAGGGACTTTGTGGCGGCCCTATATCGCAATCTCGGTGTAAAAAGGGCTTCTAAAGCATTTCTGGTTTACTGACCAGTTAGCTTGATATCAAACCTCACAGACTGGCTCAATGAGTTGAATAATTGAGACCTTAAGACATTTAAATTGTTTTTAACAGAGCTGAACTGACAAATTTTGAACATTACAGGCATCATATACATGTGATTTTGATTTTATGTCCAAAATAATGTATTTTGTGTTGAATTAAAAATTTCCTTAGGTATTAAAACAAGAGTTGGTATTTGAATCCCCATTGTTCTTTTGTCGTATAAGCCATTTCTCAAGTCCTGTTCAGAGCTTTTACATACTGCCGGAGGCTTTGAACTGCTATGGAAATATTGTCTTCCGCTTATATCTAGGCCCATCAAAGACGCTTTGCACAAAACAGACATGCTTTTTTTTCCTTCGCATTTTGATTTAGCAAGATTATGATAATGGTGTTAATGATTTGACATGGGTGCTTCATCAAAGAGACGGGAAGTAATTCATTTGGCATTGTTGACAGTTTGGGAGCAATCAAGAGGCATCCGTGGTTTAATTGGCTGGAAAGTGTCAGCAAAGAGTCAGAGGTCAGACACAGCCAATGACCACAATCAACTGAGTCTACAGAGGAACCAATCAAAGGCGAGGACTGTCAGTGAATCATGCATGCTGGGAACCAAATGTAGCTACTAATTTAGTTCATGGCTTTCATCTTCAGTTATGATTTAAACAGTTAGTGTGATGAGGTGAAACAAACAGTGCTGCCGAGTCTAGGACAATCATTCTGTTTTTGACTCAACCCAACAATCTCAATCAAATTTCATTTAATTATGAAATCAAAACCATTTATTATTTAGATGGATTTACAGACTAAAAAACATGGATAATTTGAAAGTCAAAATGCACAAGAAAATAATTGGCTGAAACCCAAATATTCATTTATTCACTCAAGTTTCACTCAAATGTCGCTGCCTGTTTTTTTTTTCAGCAGTCATCACTTTTCACTCGTGCTCTGAAAACATTTCCAATTTTTTAAATAACATTTAACAGCTAATTTTATTATTGAGCACACATTTCCTGCAGTGGGAGTTTAAATTATAACATCTTTTCACACGTTTCCTACAGTTTAAGGCAAGTTAGATTTCAGACTTTAAGATTTTTTTTATGCCAGTCAGAATGAAATTTCAGAGAAATTTCACAATGTATCCGAAACAAACAATCCAAAAAATATGAACTAACATTAATTTACGTAAGTTTAGGGGAAAGAAATTCACAAATATTTCTTAAATAAAAATAAAACATGACTTGGTGGTTTTAGGTTTCTCCCTCCTGCATGTGGGATTTCACTGCTTTGATTCCAATCGTGCTGACTTTGAAACATATTCTGCATAAACTACACTGAGCTCAAAACATTAATTTAATGGTCAGTTTTCCTTAAATTTGCACTTTCGCATGTCGTTCAGGGTGCAGTGACAGCTAGTTAGCAGACAGCGGACCCTCTGCACAAAACCTTGAGCTTAATGACTGACTGCCTGGTTCATAATGTACTTGTCAACAACATCAGGCATGACACAGCGGAACCACAAAAGCAATTATAACTTCAATACCTCTGCGTTGTTGTAGTAGGCAGTGCTGTTCTTCTCTTGGACATCTTCTCCTCTGGCTGTGAAAAAGGTCAGAGGGTAGAAGTCCTTGTGGGAGGGCTGCTTCCCACTTGCCATCAACTTCCCATCATAAAATAGTTCTGACGTGTAGCTGTAGGGGAAGAAGATGGGGTAAGAGAAAGGAAAAGGAAACAAAAAGAGGGCAACATGAGAATGGAGTATGTTCATGCAAGGACATCTATCAGATTTCACTAATAAATTAATTAATTAGGTATAAATTACTAATTAAGTTGCTTGTGAAATTCCTATAATGTCGTGTATATCATTTTATAAACATTTCCATGTAGTACAATGTGGGAAGTTAGAGATTTGGGAAAAGTTTGTAATCTTGAAAAATGTTTGGAGTAAAATTCAAAGTTATGAGGGCATGAGGAGATAATGTGCCATTTCCAAAAAAAAAAAACATAACGTGTACAACATCAGAATGATTTGAAGTGTGTGTGTTCTTGTTTTGCTGCAACAATGTGCAATTAGGCCCAGCAAAAAAAAAAGCATTATCCAGTCAAATACATTAGGTACAGCCGATTTGAATTGAAAAAATAACTTGTATTACGCAAAATTAGACACATCAGGTAACAACATGGAGAAGAAATATTTTTGCTGATGTATAAACCTTGCTCTGTGTCTGCTAAACATGTAAAATTAAATTTCAAGTTCATATTTAATTTTCTCATCAGTACCTGAAGGAATACTCCTACATCCAAGCAACGCCTAATGATGTTTTGTCATAGAACTATTGTCAACCCAAATATTCCCTTTAGAAGTTCACTTTCCTGTTTGGACAACCCAAGTTTGTCAGTTCTTCACCTCTGTTTCCCCTTTCTCTCCTGACCCATTCCTCCCACACCCTCTTCACTCGAGTATTTCAGCCTCCCCTCCCACAGTTTCGACACAGGGCAGTGTTGAGGGCTCACACCTACTTGATGATAGCTTCATGAGAGCGGTAGTTCTCACACAGGAGGATGCGACAAGGGTATTCAGGGGGGTAGTGCTCATACAGCCGGTCCAGCAGTGACACATGCAGGTTGCGCTCCCGTGCAAACTCGCTGTACACAAATGGACTGAGCTGCAAATCAAGGGAGAGAGAGAGAGAGAAAGTGAGGCAGGGAGCGAGAGACAGAGAGGAAAGTTAGTTTCAAAGCATGACAAAGGTAGTTTACAATTCTCATATTATTACTTTTCCTTTCTCTTCAACTATACAGCAAAGTTTTTTTCTAGGGATGCACATTTTTTTCTGGGCAGATACTGAGGTCTAAAATAACAACTTGGCCACTAGCCAAAACCGATGTGTTATGTTGTTGTTGTTTATTTTGTATTTGTTGTTATTTATTCCCCGTTTTCTGCCAGGGAATCAAAAAAAAATCTACACCAAAAAAATAACTAAATGCTTTAAAAGTTCTTTATGACTCTACTTTTTAATGAACACAAATTCAATCACACAACATAAGGAAACAACATTTAATACAACCTTTCACATGAAAAATATCTTTAGAAAATACAACTTAAAAAGCCTTTTTATTAAATACATCACAGTTCCCTCTATTTTAAATTACTGTGAAAATCAACAAACATCTTCCTCAAACAACTATACAATTTATTTATACAAGTTTCTCACCAAAAACTAAATTTTACAAGATTGCATTGAACACATCATAAGAAGGCTATAATTTACCGTTTCCATATAGTCATTTTAAGTGACCAGAGCTAACGTTAACAAGCTGTTCCACTCTACTGATTTCAACAGGGATTTATTATTCACAATAAAGCATTATTAGGGAAACAATAAGGTACGCCCACTGATGCAACAATAGTGAGTTTAACCCTTTTGTCCAAATGAAGATCTCTGTTTGTCTCAAATAGGTTTTTTTTGTCCCCGGGACAATGGGACTGAGACTGGCTGCTTCTTGCCATCTCGTCATACAACAGTGAGATCACAGAGCCCATTTGCCAAACAGTCATTGTATTCTTCTTGTACCTGCTTATTCATTTAAGTTCTTGTCACTAATCTGGAGACAAGTGACACAACGGAAAACCACCACTGTCATTAATGAATGTCATCTTATTTGCTGATAGGCCACTGGCAGTCGACAAGGCGAATATCGGTTGATACTGATGTGTGACCGATAAATCGGTGCATCACCAAGTTTTCAATTTAAGACCAAACACTGCATCTGGTGATTTAAAGGATTGTTTTTTTCACCATGTAGTGCTTGACATAAATCAAATCATGCTTCCTCTATGGCATATAAAGTAGCCGGTCTAGTAGCCGGTATTGTTCGTAATCACCTGATGCTAAGAGATTTATTTGACGAAAATTTCCCAGGCATGTCAGCTGCTTTGACAGGATGGAATACTAAATATGTCCCCCTCTTCATTGTGTGTACAGCAGTCTAATTTTAAGAATCTTTACTCTTCTGCAGATGAGGTAATGAGGGAAATGTTAAGAGGAATGCACACAAGAGACATTTTAGATCCTGGTTAAGTTTCCGAGTTTTATTTCCCTGGGCTCTATCTTGGGACTATTTTTCTGAAAAATGAGTTAGGTAGGATACTCCCAATGTTATTAAATCAAAATTTCTTTAACTACTTTGAGAACTATTCTTGTTTTGAGGAACTTCAAATGAGCGAGTTGTTTTTCCCAACGTGACTTGCGAGCCCTTCCATCTGGTGTGTATGTCATTAAGCAAACAGAACTTGAGTCGCAGTGATTATAGAGGAATTTACTCGCAGTGATTTCACAGCAGTTTGAGAATGTGCCAGATTCAATTTTGCTTGGAGTATATATGCAGTAGCCAGTCTTAGTTACAGATCTGCTCCAATATGGCACTGCTTGCAAAGCCAAGGCAGAATAGCATTTGTTTGATACCAAACCACAGGTGGCATTTGATTCCATATCTCTTGCAAGCAATACATCAAATAAGTGAATAAATCAGTAACTTATCCAATACCTGAAACAGTCCAAACAACTACAATGTGTTTTTTCCTCTGATCCAACAGTAGTGACCAAGATTTGTGACCATTATCTCAATGTGCTTTGGTCTTAACTGCACACCCCCACGAACACACACAGACTCATTTTCCTTTTCTCTTTTGACCACTGCCAGCAATTTATCTTCAGTTTGAATCTTTATTTAAGCCTGACAGTGAGCGAGGGTCAGCTTGCTTAAATGAGGCCCCACGCAGTCAATAAGAAGGCAAATAATCAATAGAGGCCTTGGCCTTCATCAACTATTCAGTCTGCTCTTCGACTGCTGAATAATGGAGGTAAACTGTTACAGCGAGAGAGTGAGGAGACGGGAGAATTTTAAAGGGCAACATGCTTCCTTCAAGCATCTTCCTTCCTCAGAGTCACTAAGCCATTATATAGAAGGAACGCATGAGACAAAGTGAGAAAGAGACAGATGGGTACACAGGTGGACATCTTTTAAATGCATGATTCTTTGCCCCGAGAATAGCAGAGATAGAGAGAGAGAGATCAAGTAATTAAAGCAGCTACTGCATGGTAGACTCCTGCCTTGCCTTCATCCACTGCCTACTGGTAATCCTGTGCCACTGTCTAAAACCAGGAGGGGGGGTTAATTTCTTGTGTTGGCTTAGAAAGCTCCACTGATGTGAGTGTTATCTGTGGCTGAAGTGGTCTCCACAACCACAGCTCTACAGTGCGGATGTCTGTTCTTTTGTATTTGGAGTAGGCGACAGTGTAGTCTAATCCACAGCAAAGTGCAAATTAACTTACTAGTTCTACTTGATGTCAGAGCTTCGATCTGCGCCTATATTGCATCCTTCCTGCTAAGTCTATTTTGGGTTCATCTTTAGGATATAATACATCTATAATGTTAACACATCTATAAGACTGTTGATATAGTGCATCAGTAAGCATTGAGTGTGTTTATAAGTGTAATCATAAAGCATTATGAATGCACTATAATTGACAATGAATGCCCTCATAATGCATTATTAACATGGTCTTCATAGAACGTGTTATAGAAAGGTTTTCGTAAATTTGCAAAGAAATGCTACTTTTTCTAATGGAGAAACTCTTACCTGCATATGGTCTCCAGCCAGCACAATGCGCGTGGTCTTGCTAGCTAGAGCAAAAGGCATGATGGTTTCACACTCCATGGCCTGGGCTGCTTCATCCAACAGGATATGAGTGAAGAATCCTGCAAAAACAGACAGGACACCAACATCAATTTACTTTACTTTAGGCAAAGTAAGTCAGTTTGAGTAATTCTTTTAAGAGGGAAAAAAAGGAAAGAATATCAGATTCCACCTTCTAAAGTGTGAATATTTTCTGGTTTCTTTATTCCTCTGTGACCGTAAACTAAATATCTTTGGGTTAAAGACAAAACAAAACAATTTGAGGATGTCGTCTTGGGCTTTTGGAAACAAGATTTTTCAATCATTTTACTTCATTTTCTAGAGAAAACAACTCCTTGAGTAATCAATGATCATTAGTTGCAGTCCCACTCAACTTGAAAACATTTTCGAGTGTAAAATGAATAAATATCAAATCAAGTCCATTGAATCCAGTTGAATCACATGATTCTTACCAATACCCAAACCTTGTCATGTCCATATTTTTTACCACTGTTACATCCCCACATTATGAACAATAATTTTGTTCATCAGGAGAATATAAGCCCTGCAATTTTACCATCCTCTCAGTCGCCTTTCTTCTCCTCCTTTTAACCAGTGCTGCAAACCAAAGGCAGGGTTTTATGGACGTTTTGAAAGGGATTGAACAGTAGCCTAACCCTGATTTAGAAAGCTCAAACGGTGCTCGCCAGTATGAGGGGAGGGGATGAAACGGCATGGCAAATGAGTGCTGGAGCAGGGAGTGGGGAAGAGAGAGGCTGAATAATAACCAGCACACAGCCTCTGAAGCCCGAGCACAATTTCCACAGGAAAGTATATGCAGATATGAAATGTGACGGTTGAAAAATAACAAAATAAACTTGGGGACTGTCAAAAAGTAAACAAACAACAGAAACATGGACTGGAAAGAAAAGAGGTGGAGCAGCTTGATTTGAGGCAACATTCACATATCTGCCTTTGAACAAATGCCTGCAAAACGTATTGATTTTTTTTCTTCCTCCGACTATAAAGCCTCAAACCAGTGTTGTCTCTGAACTGTGTGCACATCTCACTGAAGGAAATGCTAGCACTGTTCCCCCACTGTGGTGCCGATAAAGAGGCATGCACTTTTATGTTGGCTCGTGTTTTTGTGTACACATTTGCAAAATGTTGATAATTGGGTTTCTCTATTAGAGCTTAAAATGTGAGAAATGTCCCTTCAACACTGAAAAGTAATGTACCAAACACACAGGAGGGAAAAATGCTTTTGGAAACTCTTGTACTTTAACAAACAAAAAATATGGAATAAAGCACTGTTAGTAAGGGTGGGAATCACCAGAGGCACTATGATATATTATCACAATACTGACTCACAATATGATAATATTGCCATTTTAATCATATCGCAATATACTGATTATTGTGATAACATACATTGCATGTACTGCAATTTAATTTTTTTTTTTTACAGCTTCCCAAAGTAAAACTTTGTCAAACTTAGTTTTATCTAATAAAACAAATAAAATGTCAGTGTTTTTTTCTTACTTTAGTCATTTTTACTCTGGCAAATATCTATATATATGTATCTTATTTATTCTTCTAGTAGGCTACTTAAAGTTTAATTTAAATTTTCAATGTTAACTTGATAAAATTGATACTTTGTGTTCATGTATCAATACAACATCACCATGCTGTGCTGTATCATTTTTTTCCCGACCTGTATTTGTTACATCCCTTCCTTTTTGTTATGTAATTCTAACAGTATAAATTGTTCGATAGTAGAGACAGATTGCGAGATGGCACAGAGGTCACACTTATTTCAAAGACGGGGTGTAATAGGCATAAAATTATGCATATGAGCAAATCTCTGGATAATAGGCATATACTTAAAATCATGCACTTGAGTAATCTCTGAATAGTTTATGTACAGGATAGATGAACATCCAAGCAGCTCAGTTTTCACTGTGCTTCACTCTTGAGATGAATGAAATGTTGGAAGGAAAATCCATTTGTTTTTCATCACTGCATGGAATATGACTTTGAAACACGTGAAATTGTGTAGATGTGCTGCCGTTATACCACATTAGTTAATTATTGAGGCTCAGCACTGTTTGTTGACCCATGATAAATTGTAGTCAACAGGAGCCCTGCTGCATCCAGTTTACTTGCTCTTCTACTTCAATCAACATGAATATGTAACAATGAAATAACGCCCACAAATGATGTACAGTACATGCATGGGTCATTACAGCTGGAAATGGTTCCCCAGGCAGGGAAGTAGAGATAAGGCAGGGGGGCAAGATGGAGGCAGAGATGGTCTTTATGAGTGCCAAGCAGACAGAGAGGTAGACATGAAGAAACATGGTGCTTTATGTTTCACCTGGGACATAGCTGCCCGCCTCAGGGAATCTAAAACCAGAGGACCAAATTACATTTCTGTAGCCGCTATCTGTCACTGAGCTAATAATGGTGTTTGAATTTTGAAACAACGGTGGTTAAGGAAAGAAAGGGGGGAGGGATAATAAGCAGAGGTGAAAGAGATCAGAGGCACAGTGTTACAGAAGTGATTTGGGGGACAGCTGACTGTTTAATAATATATGGCAGCTCCTTCACCTTACACACCCAGTCTCTCACATTCTCCCTTTCACAGTCTCTTTCTACCCTTTTCACACTGTAAAAGTGACTTGGAAAATATGTGAGAGTGTGAAAGGGTCTATACAGATAACTCCAGCCCAAATTACAAGCTTTGTAAGAACAGGTTTGAAATCTCGGTTAGTGCTCAGAGAGGGGTTGGGAAAAACATTACACGCTGCCGCACAATGTGAACAATGTTCTCTTATTGACCACTGTATGAGCTGTGGATCTGAACCTCTGTCACAAGCATGCAAGATCCAGTAGCCTCCAGACAGATCAATATTCACCTGAGCCCCAGCAAACATCTGTTAACCAAAGAAAAAAAAAACAGCATCATCCTTATAAGTGCACGTTTCTCACATGTAAAGTATTTTCTAGAGTAGTTTATTTTACACATTTAATTTGATTGTGCTTAAGAAATACTATTTAAATGTGACACCCATTATAGGTAACTGTGTTATTGTCCTGTGATCCTGAACAACAGCTGGCAATGTGGTAGACAAACGCACAGAGCTACACAGCATGTCTCCCCAAAAGGCTGATGTTCCATCATGATCATGGAAAGTCATCTGTGCTTTTTACGGTTAAGAAAAAGGCTGAATATCTAAACTGTGCCTAGAAAAATGATATTGTATGACAGTTTTGAAGTTGATGCAGGGTTTGCCACGCAATCTTTTATTTGTGGGAGCCTGCCATGATAGCAACATCTGTCGCCATGTACTGATTTTTTATTTTTGGAGCTGGACTGGTTATTAGGAGCGCTGCTGTAATAAATATACCATACGTTTATTCACTGAACCACATTCTCGGAAGCAGAGCATAAGCTTGGGCATGCATTGTGCAGTAGAATGCCAGGTGCAGAAACCGTGAGATTTAACCGTTCACTGCACTGTATCTAAAGTCTGCTTTCACTCTCCTCTGTAGCAGACACTCCCTTCATCCATTAATCTGATCAATTCTGACTGGATCGACTAGTCAGTTACCAACTCTGTGACTTAAACTCCACAAACTGCTGCTGAGGGGGAAAAAAACTAATGAATAGTACCGCCTGAGCTGCATTTACTGACCCGCAAAACCTCAGACTTTAGAGAGGGGACAGAGAATGGGACAAGACGAAACACACACATAAAAAAATAACAAAAAAACAAAACGTTAAGTTTATATTTCTGCCATTACTAATAGCACAGATGGAGCAGCAGAACGCCAGGCACAGTTAAATGTTAATTGTTAAATATTCCACTGGCAACCTTTCATCAATTGATATACATAAAGATAGAAAGCTCTATTTTTACACACAGCCACAAACTGACCAACTGATCAATTCTCCAACCAGTGACTCAAAATTTAGATATCTGAGGCAGTCCACCTAACATGAGCAGTCAATAACATTTGTAAGTCTTGCTCCTGAAGACTGAATTAGTCTTTTTGCAAAACCCACACCATGAACATTTCCACATGCCAAATCTCATATCTAGGCCATAAAGAGAGAGGAAAATCAACAAACGAGACATATAATGGATTTTTTTGCAGCATCTGCGTGTTTGGGGTGGGAAATTTGTTATCGCTACTTAGTAGACTGGCTGGCTCCCAATAGCCTCGTTTCCTGGTGATTTTCATCACCGTCGAGCACCAGGAGAGCTGGAGAGATGAAACGTAGGGTGGAGGGCTAATGATGTAAAGTACATTAGAAACAGGCAGATGGTGTTCCCAAGCAACAGACAAAGCCCCCTCTGCTGACACATTAGAGTCGGTTATTAGCCTGCAATGACAAACTGGTTTGTTTTCGACATCGTTTCCACGACTTAAATGAGTTCCAGCCTCTCTAAAAGGTGGGCTCCTGCCAACACCGGATATGAGAGTCACTGGGGATGACCAAACAACAGGAGACTAAGTGCACTGAGCTATGCCCGCTTATAGTTATTACCTCTTGAAGCCATGTGTTTCATTTTACATATTTATATCAAGAAAAAAAGAACATATTTGCATAAATACTTTTTTTATGTATTGCATTGCAATATCATAGAGCTAAAATTAATTTGTTCACCTTATGCATTTCCTCTATTCTATGGTCATTTTCAAGGCTGCCATTGTGCTGGACTGTACAATACTGTATAATAGGTGTTCATAATATTTTGTCAGCCTCATTTAAATATACAAAAAAAAACCAGAAATATGAAACTGTTAATTAACCTCTTTCTGACTCAGAAAGAAATATTTGCAGGCTTTGTTAGCCTGTGCTCATCCGTCATATGTTTTTTGAACAATGCAAATGGTTTTCAGTTATGCTGAACCTTTCATTAAATTCATATTCTTCCTGAGGATGGAGGAAAAGACATGGCGGCATGCAGCAGTGCAGCAGCTTCTCAGCTACCGGCAACTGGCGTACTATGTAGGTACATTTTCGACAGTTGCTGTATGCTGGTGGACCTGGGTAACAAATTTCGTTCCTTCATGTTTTTAACATGTTTGAAAGACAATTAACTGAAACTGAACTGGACTGAAACTGAAATGATTTAGACTGCTACCACCGCAAACATTTGGAACACCATCTGATGTAAAATGTTAAATCCATCTGCACCTGGTTAACCCTGCCATGCCTAAGGCATTTATAAGAACTCCACGAATCATCAGGCAAAGAACATTAAAACCGTTAAGGACAATGGTCATCCACCACAATCACCACTGGGCAGCTTTACTATACATGCAATGACCAAATATCTTTTCACATGACTCACCGGGCTCCAAGTCAAGCTGGCAGAGGTATTGGGAGGTGCTGAGGGTGACCACCACCACACGGTGCCTGAGGACGTCCTCCCTTGTGGGCATCTGGAAAGTGATGTGTGTGCTGGAGATGAGACAGTACTGCTGGACCACTGGGTGGACCGTCTTCACCCAGCGGTTCCTGAAGTATACCCTGGAGAGAGAGATGAAGGTGAAACGTCAAGAGAGCAATACAACACAAGAAGGACAAAAGCTATTACTCTCATGGGTCTAATGTTAGTCCCTCCTTCGTATTTTGTTTGGGTCTATAAACTTGTACCATCATTGAAAAGAACAGTAAGCTTTAATTTTGCTTAAACTACACTGTTAAATCAATGAGATATATATTGTGTGAAAGATGTTTGATGTATCAGGCTCACAGTAACATCAATGCTATGTTTATTACAACTATGCCGTATGTTCTATTACGTTTAAGCAATAGCTCATGATCAGCCATGGTATACTGTGATTATAAGGGATTTTGTTGGGCCTTACGCAATATATCACAGTTCAGAGTGAGCCATTGCTTTTATTAAAGTAAGGCAATTTATAAGTTATTGACACATTTCAAATTAAAGTGTTTTAATTAACAGTTCATAAAGCATTGTTCTTACTGAGAAAAACACCCTCCTGGCTAACTGCACATTGTGCGAGGCGGTTGCAATGCAATGTAACTTTACAATTCCTGTATGATGTCTTTTAGGTTGTATTCACACCTGATAGTTCAGGGACTCGGTTCTACTGGGGGGTGAAACTGCAACATTGTTGCAATTCAAGTTGGTCTGGTTCACATTCACACTGCACTCAAACGATACAAGAAGAGTAAACATGAGGTTCTACTGACTGACAGGTGACTGTTGATGGGACAGTTTTTGCATTTGTCTTCATGCATCATGAGGAACCACATGGGGAAAATAAAATGATGTGACTGACAGAAGTTCATGCAGTGCTTAAATGTTTATTGAGAGTTTATATTCATGTTCTTTGGTGTCGCAAAGAGCTCATAACAAAATGATGAAACTGATTGTAAGCATTATTAGGCAGCTTTTTTTTAGATTGCACATCAATCACGTGTTCAGGGCCGCTGTGGGTGCGCAATCATAATTGCTTTGTTATGTTTACACATTATAGAAGACAAATCACAAAATTTTATAAACTCTGCATATATGTTCCACTATAGAAGAACTATAAAACAGGAATTTTTGCAGAGCAGAGATGCATCTGCATCACCTGCTGAGAGATCGTTAATCAGGTAATTACATGACGGCTTCTGAGTGAGTTCAGTGACACTGATGACAGTGAGGCCAATTAGACATTCCTGTCCATGTGCTGAACACAGGTATGTTTTACTAAGCTAAACTTTTGAAAAACCTTGCTCAGCAGAGGCATCTGACTGTTTTAATAACTGACAATAACATAAAAGCATGCTCACGCTGCTGTGCTGCTGCACGTGCCCGTGGCGGCGGCGCTGACCGTTGTCAGGATCAACTATGAGATCATCAGATGAATCTATTATTGATTCAGCTGTAGAAAATCCTGCTAAAATCACATTTATCCTATTATAAAGTCCTGTGGTTGGTTCGTTTTCATTCACACCACAAACGAACCGCACGACGGTTCACTTAGAGGCAGAAAGAGACCCCCGTTTTAAAGCGGAACAGACTTCGATTGAGCTTTCACACCACCCAAAATGAACCGGAGTATCCGAGGAAATGAACTCTGGTCTGATTAAAGTGTGTGTGTTAAAGACCAAACTACTCAGGTGTAAATGCGACCAGAGGTTCAGCAGGTGATTTTGTAGCAGGTTGTTAGCTAACTAATTAGTTTGTTAAGCCAACTTTTTCCCCCTCTCACACAAACAGTTAAACTGAATTGAAGAAATTAGACATCATCGCCATTATATGCGGTTATGTATACCGCGACTCACAAACCAGTCAGATTGCTTGATTTTGAGTTACCCATTTTATAAATACAGTATAAGAAAATGTAACAATGAAGTACAGTTGTGTGTACACTTGAAATCAACCAAGCTGTTTCGTGACAGGCTACAAATGTTTTTTTTCACACATATTCTGGCATAAACACCTTTTAAGCCTGTTTCACTTCACAGGAAAGCTGTTAAGTGTTGAACAAGTTGCAAGGGGAGCAAAACCTCAAAAGGGGCTCTGTTAGTATTGTAAAATTTTCCTTTAAAGAGTGAAGAGAAAATTATAAGGGATGACTGCACATGACAGAACGGAAAGGAAGCCCCTGCTTTCTACACTAGGGCCCTAAATATTCATAGAGGGTCTTTATTCTTGACTTGGTCCACTCCAGAGGAAAACCAAGGGGACCTAAGAGAAGAAGTTGCTACAGTGATTATGGAGGAATTCACACTGGCGTCCGCTGACATCAGACAGCCCACTCATGTGAAACAAGTCATTTGATTGCCCGTATGGTCCCTAGCCTTAACAAACACACAGCTGTCAAGTTAAGCTGTGGCTGGTCAAAGCAGACATTGCTTTCCCGTACTTTGTGACCTCTGGGGTCCCTAAAATGTGATTAGAAATCACTGATGCAGTGTAAGGATGTTGTGTGTATTAGTAAGTGTGTGTGTTTGTTGCCTCCAGGTGGGGTTCTAAAAGCAAGAGACTTCTTGGGGTCGCATCTTTTAAAGCCATCGCATGTCTCCCTGTCACTGCTGGGGGCCACAAACAGCCGAGCCACTCAACAATCTCTGTATAATATGGATGTATTATTCTGACTGCAGGCGTTCCAATAATGGTAATCCAGTTGATGTGTAGATGAGTGAGTGTCATACAGATGCTCTCCAGCTAGAATGGTCTCCGCTGACAGACAGGCCACTGCCACTGAATACAAAAGATCCAATGGAACTGAACTGGAGTTCAGAATAAATGACAGCAATTTAGGAGGCAGGATATTTATGTGTTTTTCGAAGTATGAGCCCAATACTGGTATTAAATATGTTCTCTGTGCAGAGTCTCTCACACGTTCATTTATATGCAGCCGCCCGCCACGATTAAAATACGTGACGCCACAAATAGATTATTTATTTTTGCCCATTATGAGCGCTATTAGAAATTAATAATAATAATGATTATTTAAAGCAGCACATTGTGCATTCACTCACAGCATCTGCTCCTCTCACTCTTTGATCTGACCTGATCATCTCTGAATGGATCGACAGATCAATTATCCAACCTGTGCGTCACAAACTGCTTCTGAGGAAAAAAAGACTCATGGAGAGCCTCGCCTGTGCTCATCAACTACCACCACACATAAACTCTCACTTCTGGATACAATAATAAATTCTGGAAAACTAACTTTACATACCAGATAAATGACCAAATCAGGGGCTTTAAGTAGCTCACAATTTGATAAACTATGACCGTTTTATGGAATAAACGTGTTGAACTCAAAGAAAAAAGTCCCCTGGGTTGCTACAGACCTAAAATATACAACAAGAAATGGATATTTTAATAGGGTGTGGCAAGAGTCTATTTTTTTAACTGGAGTCAAGTTGGCGTCTCTATTATTATGGGTCTCTAATGACATGAGTGTGAGGACACAAAGTCCCTTTTAAAAATTAGAATGAGTAGCAGCCTGCAAATAGGACTTCTGACTGTAAACAAACATACTATACACTTCAAAACATAACTTCATAAGTATAGCATTTCCTTTAAAGTAACTGAGGTACACATAAACACTCATACACAAACATCTAAAGCATGTTTGTGCCCTGAGCTGGCAATCTTCTCAAAGTGAGTGTGCTACCATACCTGAGAGGTCTGGCATGTGGATTGCCTGCTTCGACGTAAGGATGAAGGTAGTCCTTAATGTAAAGGTCGGCCGCACTGTTGGAATGGGTGCAGATCAGGACCCTTTAGATGCAAAAAGAAAATAATATCAGATGCGAAGCGTGATACAGAGATTCTGTGGAAGAAATCTTAAAACCATGGTACATAAAGCAAAACTATCTGGTTGGTTTAATACCAGCAGAGGCAAGTATGAACATTTTTGCTATTATCTGAGGTTAACTGACCCCTGGTTCTGTTTTATTTGTATGACTGGAATACAGGAAGTTTCTTTCAAATACCAAGCTCTCACATACTTAAGAGAAAACATGAAACATCACCTTGACAGATATGGAGTGAAAGCTCTGAGCACTGAACATGTACAACAACGCATACTGGATACATTAGACTACGATGTTGTTCTGTTGGTAGATTAACAGCCTTGGTTCTCTGTTTATATCAGTTGCTACATCAACAAACAAAAAGGAAATACAAAGGGACACACTGTGAATGTTTATGTTGTCAAGTTTGAAAAGGTCTTTACAGTTTCTTTCAATTATTTTAACAGTATGATGAGCAGGAGACACTAGTCCAGAGGGGTCACTTCCCCTTGTCTTGGCTTTTAAAATATCTATAATTCATCCTAAAGATAGAATATTCAGTGCATTCAGAGTGAAATGATGAATGAATATTACATTGCTACACACTGCTTTTCCTTTTACATTACATATATGCATCCCTGTCTCCCTTATTTAAAAACAAAATGTTAGCTTCTGTTCAGGGGACACTGCCCAAGGTATTGCATTTATTTTTCATTAAGACCAGGGAACCATTTATAGGCTTGAGCTATATCGCTTGGCTTCTAACACAAGACATTTCTGGATTTCCTGTGGGTGTCTGCACACAGCGAGGGAGCTAGCTAATGATGAAAAATGATAGTGGAAGAAAATCTTGCATTGTCTTACTGTTATACAACGCCGTCTTGCCCAGTGAAGTGACATAACTTGATTGATCAGATTATGGTTTGCATGAAAATGCATCCCAAACTAACAATGTGGATCAACCACAAATGAAACAAATTTATCCAAATGACCAGCAATCTTTGTCCTCGAGAGATGGCACAGACATGCGCCTCAGTAAGCACGTCCACACACACACACACACACACGCACACACGCACACACGCGCGCACACACACACACACACACACACACCACAGCTTGACACTTGAGTGTTTTCTTGAACTTTAATGTCAAATTCAAGGCTGCTGTTGCCCTGGAGCTATAACTGAGGCCATTGCACAGCCCAGCACCCCATCACGCCCTCTGACTGACCTCTTTAGCCATCTGAAGCCATTATGACCGATGCCAACACACACACCTGCTCACATCTACATTCCCCTCTCCTTCCCTAAAAGCACTCCATCTCTCAATAGCACCTATTATTTTACAGACTGTTACTGTTAGACTGTTAGTAGTCTACAAGTTCAAACATGGAGGATTTTGATATACAGGTTGTTGCTTAATACCTCGATGGTGTAAAGGCTGTTTCAAGGGATAGTTTTGATTTTTGTGGGGTTGAGAGAGATACTTACGGGAGAGGCATCAAAACATATTTTTGCCACTTAAAAGATCTCCTGCCAAACAAATCTGCAACAGTTTAAGTATATGATATATTAATATATTTTCACAACTTTAACTTGATGCAGACAGCCCTTAAAGCCAATAACTGCTTCAATTCTCCATATATGCCCTCATCAAAGCAACCAGACTCCATTGACAAAAAGCTGCTGGTCTACTGTGCCTTCACCAGTTTGTTTGTGGTATGATGTGACTTTGGTAAAACTGACCAAACCCTTAAAACACCAAGGTCACACAATAATACAGACACAGTTTGAGGTTGTGGTAGACCGGTACCTCCTGTGCTCATGGATGTTAAAAAAAACTGCTTTTCTCAGTGGAGTCTGGCTTTGAAGAGAGCAATAAAATGATTTCAGTTCCCCGTCAGAAATTACGGTCTCATGCTAAGGCAAGACAGTGAAAATATTCTACATACAGCACACACTTAAACTGATGTTTTTAGCTGGCTAAAATACATTTTCCTGTTGCAACCATCCAAAGCAGTACATTGCATAGCTTCCACGTCGGTACTCCAACGTGTTTCCCCAAATGGAGGGTGTGCCAACCAACATGTACAGTATTGGAGATAAAACACTCACTACAGATGAGTACCTCACACAACCCCTACTAGTAATGTTAAGGTTGTGACAATGTTAAATTGTACAATATTACAATGACAGATGCATTTGTTTTGCTTTTATCAGTAGGGGTGCACTTAATATTACAAACATCTCCCTTAATAGTAAAATATATATTCCTTTCAGAAAGTTAAGATTTATTACAGGACTGTTGTATTTGACTTTTACTTTTAGCTAGGTATAGTGGCAAATTGATGTAGACTGATGAGTTCATGATAGATATTTGTATTGCCACAAAGCACAAAATGACCACAAACTGTGCGATTTGACAAGTTTGTTGATGGTTACACTAAGTATTGAATTCACAGGTACTAAGTGTCACTGCACTTATACTGATACCCATTACCTGTCAAGACACTGACTATAGCTGTCAACAGTTAAAAAATTATCAACAGATGTTGAGACAAAAAAAGATAAACAAACAGACCTGCTGTGATCCTGGCGGAGGATGTGCTTGACAGCCTGAGCCAGGGTGAAGGTCTTGCCGGTGCCGTAGGGCCCAATGATGAGGATTGGGGGCAGCGGAATGGTGAGGGGTGTGGTGATGGCTAGGATGGCCTCTTTCTGCTTGGCATTCAGACGGGGATCCAGCTGTTCGTCCCATTGCCTGAGGGCGGGAAGAGGATGGGGACATTATTAGAGGATTAGATCGACTTTTAATGAACTTACAGAATTTGTTTTTTTTTGTCTTTCAATAAAATATTGCCTTATAAACAAGTACCGACTTTAAACACCAGAGAGACAAAGAAACATTCTGTTAATCTAATTAAGCTCAGTGGGACAGAGATAAAGTGAGAAAGAGAAATTCTTCCGCAGCATGACAGGAAATGTATGCACACGTATACATATGGACTCAAAAGGTCAACTCAGATTGTGTCACCAGGGGGTAGGTGTGGTGGGTGGGGTGTCTGCAAATGAGACGTAGGTGGATGAAAAAGTAAAGAGGGAAAAAGCAAAGATGTATACAGGGATGAAAAGCTGAAAGGCTGAGGAGAGAGGGAAACAATGTGGGTAGAAAGTTGCTAAGAAGTGACGGAGGTTCAATAAAAGTCAGAATCACATAAACTTATGCAACACAAACATCTCCGACTATGTAGAAATAAGCTGTGTGTACCTATAGCTGCTTGTATTTTCAGGGTCTCTCTTAGATTTGTGAGAACAATACTTTGTTTACCTGATGACCATGACTCTAGTTCAAGTCAACATCTGACATATGACATTTTTTTTGTTTTCATTAACAAAAATCCATGGCAGAGAAAGTATAGGAAGGATGCCAACACACTTCCGCATTAATGTGCAACAAGCACTATCCCACCGTAAAAAAGAAAAGTGGCAGCACCGAACAGACACAAATTCTGTGAAGAGGAGCAGCCCATATTAACTAATACACAGGGGTGGGTGTTGGAGTGTTAAAACAATACATATGGGTAGAAGAGAGGATGCACATATGTGATTTCACACACATACTCATGAAAGTGTGAGGTATCGTGCATGTGATGTGCGTGCGTGTGTGTCTCCTTGCATCACTGTCCTCATTATGAAGACTGCATCCTCTAAAGCTGTGAATCCACTAACACCAATTGATTGAGCTCCAACTGAGACATAGTTGGGGGGCTGAGAGAGTTATCTCAGCATTCATGAGGGTGTGTGTGTGTGTGTGTGTGTGTGTGTGTGTGTTTCTATATAAAAGGTGGATGGATGAGATCAAGGAGTACTGCTGTCTAAAACTTTCATGTGCCATCTATACTTTCTCCACGAATGCAATCGAGAGAATATCAAATCAACCTTTTCTCTTCATAAGATATGCAATATACTGCATATTGGTATCTAAACTAAGAAAAACAGACGTAAAGCTAAGACCATACTGCAACCTGATAGCTTTGATCGAGAATTTAACATCCAGGTGTTTGTCATTTGATAATGTACCATTTAAGGCTGAAGTAGTATTTTGTTCTAGAACCACTCTAAGGTGCTGTTTGCAACATTGAGAGCATTAATATAGCTATGAAGCACTATTTGCTATGTGTGCATCTCACTATCTAACCCATCACTGCCGCTTTGCACTGACTCATATGGTGTTACTGCTGATATTGAGTCAGCAGTGTCACAGAAGCATAATTAGCAGCCATTCTACAGTTCCTCCCAGGTTAACACCATTAGCTCTGTCAGCACTGTTGCTGTTGTTTAGTTTATGGAGTTAGCACCACTAGATGATAGCTGCCTGCTCAGCCACCTCAATGTTGAGAACTGTGTCCAGATAACTTACACACTCTGAATTTCAGATAGAGCCCCTTTAACATGGGTATTTAAAACATCTTAATTCTCAATCACTGAGTGCAGTGAGAGGCATAGTAGCTTGTGGCTTATTAGGGTTATCAATTCAAAAGGTGAATAAAGTGTGACTGACACAACTGTGAACCTATTTGCAAATTGCTATCAAGCTGTAATACACTTGCAAAATAAAAGAGTTTAATTTTAACAAGGCACTAGGGTGAAATTTAAAAATGATCATTCAATGTTCATATTACCGTCTCTTTTTTTATGCAAAAGGTTCAAGTAAAACTTTTAATAACAGTATAAAATGACAATGAATATCTGTAGAGTTTGGAAAACGATTTATTTTACTCAGCACTGTAAAAATTGAAGCCTGTCAAAACCAATGACCATCAGTATCAACACAACATCAGTAAACTCCACACTACCTAGATCTAAACATCTCTTTACTGCTAAGGCAACGGGTGGGGAAAAGACTAAATTATACAGTCACTCACTCACAAAAAACAGTGACAAATCAAAAGTTCAGGAGTAACTGTGCACCACTTTCCCATTAGTTATAAAATGACTCAGGATGGCTAAAAAATTAAGGCTGTATTGTACAAGGCAACCTCATTCCACAAAACCAAGATGCAATGCTTTTATTCACTATATATTTTGATTTTCACTGGGCTATATTCTTTGTAATTCCCAAGCTAAAGTGTGTGTTTATATAAAAAAATATACGGCTCCATGGCACCACCACATCAGGTTTATCCTCCTGTTCACTGACGTTTAATCTCAAACAAACTGTGCGCTTCAGCTAAATTCACTCCTTGGCCTAATTTTAATGAAACACCCTCACTTAGCCAAATTCCAAGTAAAACAAAAGGTTACATCAATCAAATTCTGGAGACTAGATAAAGTCGCAGCCTTCAAAATCACAGGGGATTATATGTGGCTCCAGTCAATAAAGATTACTGCCTCGCTCCCCTCACCTGTCCCACTACAGAGAGATAACTAAAGCTGCGAGGAGCTGCCAGCGTTTCAGAATGGCCGCCAAGTTAGCAAGGCGAGGGATATTCGGTCAACTCTCAAATTGATGTGGTGTCCCCTCTGGCAAGGTATTTGTCAAGCTGATGTGATGTGCAGGTATTTCTGTATGATAACTGTGTTAAGGATTAGCAGTATTAACTATGCATGAAAGTGTGTACATGCTCTGTGCAAACATCTTCCCTCAAGTCTAATAAAATATAAATGAAAGTTGTTGATTGGCAGATTTTTAGTCATGTCTACGGTGTTCATCTGCAATGTGAAAGAAGATTCCCTCTTTTACTCAGTAACATGAAACATGAATTTATATCATTCTCCTTGATGTAATTTATTTGTATTTGATGTTTTCCCCCATCATTTAAAGGCAATAATGTATCTCAGAGTTCCCACTGAATCAATGGAGTGAGATACTATGCCTGAAGGAGGTTGAAACCATAATGAGAATAAAATATTGATCGCTGCCTTCAATGTAAAACAAATTTCTGAATCAGCCCTTAATGGATGTGATCGCGTACATGGTGAAGTACATACCTGTTAGGGCTCCAGGGGATGGTGGGGACAAGGCCAATGTCAGGGAAAAGGATGGTGTTATCTTTGATGCGATCCAGGGCATAGTGCATCTCACAGAGTGGCTGTCTGTTCAGCTGAAACTGGAGCTCCACCTGACAGAGACGCAAAACGGACAGTTTAGTAAAGAGTCAATACAACTAACTGTTTATCTCCCACTGAAGGATACTATTTTATAGGCAATAAAGTGTAATTCCATCCAATACAACAGCCCTGAAACAAAAGCTTTTTTGTTAAGATTGTATAACTCTGGGATAAAATGGCAATAATTTATTTTTGGTTTAAAAAATAAATTACTTTCATGATTGTCTTTCATAACTAACAAGGAACCCATTGTCATTACAAGTAGTGTATGTAATACATGCAATGTGTGCATTATGTGTAGATTTAAAATACTAAGTATGAGTGCAAGATTTATGAATCCCATTCAAACTCTTTTTGAGATGTCTCTCTAGACCTTGAACAAAGCCCACCTTGCATCTACAAATCTCAAACATCCCAAAACTACCACTGCAATCTGAAAAAAACTGGGAGCTTTCATCTTCTGGCCAAAGTCATCCACAAAGTTTATCATGATGGCGTCAGCATCATGGTATAGAGATTCTCACCAGTAAAGACCCAGACACACCAAACCGACATCAAAAAACCAGTGGCAACAAAGGCCAACTGTTGCATTGTCTCATTTTGTTTCTCTCTTGGCCAAAAAGTTTCACTTTAGCAAACGACAAAGAGAACAGTTGACGGCCAACTAACATATTTTCTGAACCTTCGTGAGAGGAAATAACTTTTAATGCCATCAGGTGGCAGTACTCTCCATTTGTCATTCAAAAATAAAAACAGGCATCTGACAGGGCGGTTTCAAGATCCTATTCAGCAAATTAACAACACAACCACATGTTGAAAGAACAAATGATATTTACCATCTGCCAGCATACAGTAACAAACATTTACAAACCGTTTCTGCTAAAGATCACTTGTTTTCCTTCCTCACTTCCATTTCTCTTCTTGTCCACTGAGTTGAGCAATTGTCTATTTTTAACTTGATGTCCCGGAGAGCCTTGGACCATTTAAATATCATTTTAATCCATTTCCTTAAACCAGTTTTATGTAATCACTAAGATTTTGTTTCCAGTGCTGGAGGGCCTCGTCATCAAACAGAAACAGGCTCCTAACAGGTAAACTCTAAAGTATGCAATGCCTTTAGGACAGGAGTGTTGAAATCAAAAGGAGAGAGAAGAAATAAACCAGAGATAAAAAGTGTGAACACAATAAAGACGAAGGTGGGAAGGAAAGACACAACAAGAAAGTGAAATAAACAACAAGAGTAGAAAAGTCTCTGAGATATGCAAGAAGAGCATGAAACATCAAGGCTGTGTGAATTTTTTGTAAGAGCCGACAGAGGAGATAGGAAAACGAAATTGTAGCACGTAAGGAGGCAGAAACAGCATATGCGGAAGAATAAGAAGATTATGCTCCCACAGTGATAGGATGAGGGTTGTTTTGATAACTCTTAACACAACGCCTTGCTTCATCTGCAGACGTTTGGGAGAGAAATATCAAGCGGAGGCTGCCAAAGGTAGAGACATTCAATAACGGTGCTTTCTCAGAACCAGAGAACCCGACACAAAATAGTCCTCACACAGACACATTAGATCGTTTTCCTGAAAACATGGTCCTTCTCTGTCCTCTAATCTTTTGTAAAAAATGCTAGCCAATAGGAGAAGATTTTTTAAAGGCCAACACATCAGGAAAGAATAGCGAGTTTGCTAACTAAAATCTCTTAGATGTACACAAAATTGCATTAGTCAAGAGATCATTCACCTGCCCTTTCCACTGCTTACAATCCACCACTCTTATTTAAAATCTGGTGTTGACAGCAGGACAAGGACTCCCCATGCTGAAGCAATGCAGTGTCTACTTGCCCCTTGGTGCAGCCCATACCTGTAATTCTCTGTCAGGCAGCAGCCCCAGCTCGTCACAGCAGTCCTTGCAGATCCTTAGGAAGATGTAGTCCTTGGTCTTCTCCTCAATCACAGCCTCGTAAACACGCTCTTTGACCCCAGGAGGCGGCTGGCTGCTGAACCCCTCACGGCCCAACGGCAGCAGCAGGACTGAATTTACCTTGGTCATCACTAGCCGTCCCGCCAATGTGTCCTGAGGTAAGAAAAAGTATATATACTGTTAAGAAGAGCTAGCTAGCTGTAAACTTTGGGCACAAATGAGTACTCATGTATAAATAGACAGACACAAGTGCTGTTTATTGTAAGCTTTTGCAATTGCCAATTCAACCAATCCAGTTACCTCAGAAAGCGTTTCAGTGAGTTTGAAGCGTGCAAAGAGCTGTCCGTTCTGGGCATACTTAGCTCCAACAGAAATGCCTGTCAGCATGAAGCTGGTGACGAGCTGGAGATTCACTTTGATGTTAAACCTGGGGGGAACAAACGTGGACAATTAGGTTATGCGGTTTCAGACCTTGAGCTTGAGCTTGAGCTTCAAAATTAAAATAAGAAATTATAGCAAACTCGGGATGGGACGAAACACACTGTTATCGCAGACAGCAAAACACTCACAGTAAGTATATTGTGGTGTATTTACATTATCAGGATAATTTTGAATATCTTGTCCATCAGCAACAAAAGAAACAGCTAGATTACCCACAATTTCAAGAGACTGCAAAAACAGGCTGCGTACACAACAATTAGGGCTGCATGATATGCCAAAAAAAAAAAAAATCATCTTGCCATTAGCATTGCAATATAAGTTGCGATTTTAGTTGTAAAGGGATTTTGCATTTAATTTTCCCTGAAAATTGTTTTTTGCTAGGGCATGTACCAAACAATCCCTTAAATCTAAAAAACATATTTGTAGGCCAGGGCATCTTTGTTAAACCACAATGTTTTATTTACAATGGTTTGTTGTGACTCTAGTGATTTGGATATTACACTTATAGTTTCATATTTGGTTTATAATATTATAATAACAATAATCATAATGTAATAATAATCAGAATATAATCATAACATATTTTGATCATTTGTGCAGCCCTAGCACCAACTTCAAAAAAAGAAAGATTTTGTGTCAGCAAGTTCACATGGAAAGATATCATGCCATTTGAATAGTTTAAAAACTTGACTTTTTAAGATTTTTTGTTTTGTTTTTCACTAAAAAATACATTGAGAGAAAAAGGATGTGTGTTTTCTGGGATGCAAGAAAAAAGCATTTGTGTTCCAGTATGTTTAAGTGCTATAAGCTATAAGAGTTATAAGCATACTTTGATGATTATTGTGATTTTTTTGGCAAGGATAATCCTGGCATGAAATTTTGATATTGCCTCAAGCCTATAGCAAACACCGTAACATTTTATGGTCTGTTATTGACGAACTAGTACCAGCATCACAAAATGTTCTTCTGTGGCTGAAGCACATGTGTTTCTTCCTTCACTGCAGACATTTTCACACTGGAACTGTTCTGCTTTCTGGCAGTTCAGCCTTTTACCATATATTCATACTTGTGCTGCTGAATATTCACACTCCAGACAATATTATACATTTCTGTCAAGAGAGGCTGGTCAGTGCATCAAAGTGGTGAAAGCCCTGCTTTTATATGGATTAAAGGAGCCGACGTGATTAGCTGTGAATGATATTAGCTCCATACCAACCTCGGATACACCCACTAAAAATGTATGATCGCAGTCTTCTCTTAGTCAAACCATATTTCCAAGTGTATCATATTTTCATGCCTCGGGCATGTGAGCATTCTCTGAGCTTTGATTCACTACAGGCACCACAATGATCTGTATACCATTCACTGATACTACCTGGCAGCTAACACATTAAAAAAAACAGGTATACACTGTTATGGTCAGTAGAGATTGGTGATAGTGAGAAAAAATATCATTTTGAAGTTAGGCAACACTTGTTGGCAGGTTTGTGCATTTGCCACTGAGAGAACATAACCTGCACAGGCATTTCTCACCACGTCTGCAGTCAGACATGTGGTTAGAATGACTTCCAAAGGAAATCACAAAAAATACTTATAAACTGTCATTTTGTAAAAGCCTCACTTCAAAAAGTAAGGTCACCTAAATAAATCCTTGTCAGTGGGAAACCTAAAATATATTTTTATGATATGTCAGACCTTCCAAGAAAAACAACCATTTGCACAAAGCTTATCCACACACACACTGAGTGGAAAATTTAAGCACTTTTGGGTCCTTTCAGTTCCAGACTGTATTAAATTGCCTCTCTGGTCTCTGCTGGATGTGAAGTGATGAAATCAGACGCAATATTGGCGATGAACTCTGATGGATGATTGACATATGCAGATAAGTTAACACATTATGTATTTGTCTGCAAACTATTGCTGTTACACAACCAAAGGAACTCTTCAAGGGGTTTCTTGTCATGGTTTTGCCTCAGCGTTCTGGCTATATTCTCAAGAGTAGGATGCATTTAGACAAAAACAGAGAGCAAGACACTCTTGGTTCTCCATGTGAAAGACCTTGTAATACACAATTCTTATCAAACAAGAAATAAATTGAGTGTGAGATTATTCAGAGAGAAATTCTACTCGAGATATTTTTTAAGTTACAGGTTGCATTTAAAAGAGTTGTTTGCGACATTCAGAGCATATGTATGCGTCAGAGTTTTGGGAGACACGGCACACAGAACATGGAGGTGTCTGAGCCAGCACCTTGCAGGTAACGGTGCTTACTCCATTAACAGCGCTAACTGCAAACAACAACATTGCTCACAAAGCTATCAGTGTTCAACAGCTGTCCTGCCACCATAACAACCATATGAGTGCAGTGCAGACTGATGGTGAATAGCTAGTCAGTGGGATACTCACATGCATTAGTATGCATGTACAGCCGGAGCGGCTACGACAACAAAGAACGGAGGAGTTCGTATCACAACACACACAGAGGTAGTGTTACCCAATTCTCTGCTCAGGATGCCATTCCTACTCTATATCTATATTACATAGCAAATAGTAGTTTGCTGCATTTAACAACTGTGGGATCCCCTCCATGGCGCAAATCCTATGGAGAGAATCTATGCTTCAACCCAAAATCTCACGCTTAAGCCCTGAAAAGCATTAGAACCTGCCAGAACATGGATGGTTTAAATAGACAGAGAGATTATTCAAATGTACGTTGGAACTGCAGCAGATTGAAAGAACATTTTATACTGCAGGTAGGTTCAATTCCTTACCAAGATAAATGGTACTGTGAGTCATGAGATTAAATTTAAAGTGGTCAGGGAAGGGTTCACTGTACTAATATCACTGAATGTGGGATGAAGCATGTACTGTGATTTCACCTGCATCTCACTAAGTTAAACTATTGGAGCATCATGTAAGGAATTAAAATAAAAATCAGTGTCCATTCTAGAGGACAAAAAACAATATTTTCCTCACATATTTCCAAAGGATTGCCTAGACATGTTATTAAAATGGCACTTTTACTGCGAGTCAAGCTGAGTGTGAGATATACAGTCTCTCTCACACACGCAAATTCACAATGAAGGTCGAGTCTGACACCTTGTGGTGGCATCTCATAACACTGAATATTTACACCACTTAAACTCTCAACCAACACAACCAAGGTCCATATTAGTGTATGATGTGATACAGTGGCTTTGTGTTTTAAGTAGCCAAATTACAAATAATCAATTAATGACTAAAATATATGAATATATTGCATATTTTTTAAATGAAAGCAATGTAAAATGTAATTAAAACGATCACCAACTGTTTAGCAGTTCTATTACCACGTAAAATAAGACAAACAGAACAAGCAGTTGTTTAAACTGTATTCTTGAGAGTTACGTTTCTCATTTGTAGCTACATTACTGAGCGGACAAGTGGCCCATTACATAGTCCAGTCAGACCAGTCACTGAAATGACTTGACTTTTTAAAAATGAACATCTGCATTCCAGTTTTTCAGGCTAGTAAGTGGACTTTGACTTATGATTTTTTTGTCAAATTATAAAAGTATTTTAATATTTGGTATGACATTTTCTACATCATATTACACTGTTGCACTTTGAAGTTTGTTTTCCAAGTTAAATTTCAGTGAAAGCTGTTTTGTAATTTTTTGTCAGTAGCTTGCATTAGTTCCTGCTGCCTCAGAATGGTAAGACAGTAAGGTTATGGTTTAATATTAGCTCCATAAATCAGACATATGCAGATAAATACACTTCAGATGTGACTGTACATTTAGATTAATTCTTGCTGCACAGTGCAATCACAACAGATTGTCTTTTAACACGTGCTTCACATACTTCCTCAACTGACGGTATTCCCAACCAATCCTTTTTTGCCATACAGCCTCAACACCAACTTATCACAAATAGACAAGCTAATGTGTTCTTACGTTTCATGTTCATATTTTCCTGATATATAAGTTTTTAATCTCTTAAATATCAATTAGTGTTGGTGAGTTTTCATTATGTAAAGTTATGGAAATGTATTTTCCTCTCTCAGTGAGAGGACACCATGAAAACGAGTATACTCACTTGCTAACTTCCTTGTATTGTGCAATCTCTTCTATGTAGAGCAGGTCATGCAGGCGGGCCTGGTAGTTGTCTTTGGTCAGAGTCTTGTCCAGGACTGACTGGGTGAAGAGCTGGTCGGCAGACAGAGGGATCTGATAGCGAGAAAGGAGACTTCGCTCCAATTCTGCCATCGTTTCATTGGGACAGAATTCTACGATGGTCTTGCAGGACGAGTCCCAGCGCTTTGCAGTGATCAAGAGCTGCTGCCTGGCTGCCATCAGGTGTTCCAGGTCTGTGAGCAAAGGGTAGATCAATTTATTTTATCAACAAAGGGGGTGTCTTTGTGCCTTACATGTGCTTCCAGAACAAACCAACAGTTAGGTGCTAGATGTGTTCAACAGCATTTACAACTGTATGTGCTATTTAACCAATTGTGATCTACACATAAAATAATACGCAAAATATTTAAATCCTAAAACTCTAAACATTATGAAAATTACACTAAAGCATACCATGATTAGAAAACAACAATTTCATACGAATACCGTGTTTGACACACAGTGCAATGGCTGCCTGATTAGATCATGGTTTACATTAAATCAGCTGTGTACCTCCTTTAAATCATTTTATATACACTGACAACCTCTAGATGACCGTCTTGCTTTGAGCATACCTTCAATTGAGGCAGCATCCACCATGATCCGCTGCATCAGCACAGGTTCTGAGCCGAAGTCAAAAACAACGGTCTGTCGGAAGGTACCAAAGATTTCTGTGCTGAAGCCCACTGCTACCTTGTAGACACAGTGGTCCAGGCCGTTGTCTGCTGCCACTATCAGAACAACAAAGTTAGTGTAAACACATTTAAACTAGCAATCTATTGTAGACAAACAACAGAGAGTTGAAACATTAACATTTAAGAGACAACACAGATTAAAATATCCAATTACCAATAAATATAAAAAAAATAAAATAAAGCTGTAGAATAATGCAGGATAAGGACAATATATCACTGAACACAATAAAAACAGCTTTGTCCTGGATCTATAGCTACTTTGAACGGGACATACCTCCTGTTTCCGCTCCTGGAGTCCACTCTTGGCAGCCTTTAGGGAGGGCTTGCAGCCGCTCCCCAGCTGACACCCCTGTGAGGAAGAAGTGTGGCCGGTGGGCATCATAGAGCAGGGCGATGCGGTACAGCTTTCTAGCCGGCTAGCCAAAGAGACAGAGATCAGAGTGTAATCTGAACATTCACATAATCAAAAGTGATAATGACCAACTAGCACTGGCTGGTGTGCAGTGCAGAATATTGTCTTATTTTTCAGTGTTGCACTGACAACTGATCTGGTTAGACAGAGAAAACATTTGAATATGTACCTGCTTGGTATTCAACATTTCATCCTACCTTGCACAACAAGGAGAAGGTCCAGGAGTGAGAAGATTTTTTTGTGGTTACGGTAACAGACAGGCTGGAGCTGGTTTCTACATTCACTCCTTCTAAGTAGTCACTTAGCTAGAAAGAAAAACAAACACACATGGTTACACAGAATCTATCACTGCACTTTATTAGAAAACCATTAAAAAAGTTATTTGTCAAAACGTATTTGAAAAATAAGTTCACTGTTGTGCAAAATATACATGAATGCAACCTTTTGAAACATTTATCTGAATCACATTTTTTATGCTTCTTTACAGTCGAGTACCAGCTATGGAGCTTATTCATTTAAGAAAGTTTGTCTAGTCAACAGAGTCAAACATCTGGAGACTGCCCTGACTGGGGTCAGGATGATCTGCACCCACTGTGCAAATTTGGGACAATGAAATTGTGGTGTTTCATTACTTTAAAGGGACAGTTCGCCCCGGATTCAAAAACACTCGTACCTGTAGAGCTATTAATTAATCTTGATAGTATTGGTGTGAGTTGTAGTATATTGGCGATATTAGAGATGTCAGCCTTTTCTCGAATGTAATAGAACAAGACCACGACTCATGGAGCTCAGAGAGCCAAAAAAAAAAAAAAATCACACCTACAAAACTTAACAGCAATGTGTCTTTCCAGAAAATTATGACCTGCTTATTAAAGATAATCCACAAACCCTGTTGTAAGCAGTTTCTTGTTTCTTTTTTTTTATATTCATTCCTACCGAACTACACTTCCAACTGTTTCACAGAGAAGAAGGAAGCATGTATCCACTCATGAACAGAGGCTTGGTTTTGTGAAAGCGTGAGATGTAAACATTAATAGCATCCTCCTCGGCTAAGCTGTAATGTAAATGGACTCAGTGGTGCCAGGTGAGCTAGCAGTAGATGCGCGCTTCATCTGTGTGGTGATACAGTTTGGAAGTGTAGTTAGGTATAAAGAAAATAGTTCCTACACGAAACTGCTCAAACAGGGTCTGTGCTTTATCTTTAGTAACTGGGTCGTGATTCCTGAAAAGAGACATTTCTGTGGAGTTTTTCTTTGAGCGCCACAAGCTGAATGCCATCTAATTCTATTATATTGGAGAGAGGGCAGAGATTTTTACAGCCAATATCTCCAACACTCACACACACACACACACACACACACACACACACACACAAAAAAAAAAATAATCAAGATTTATACATAGCACTACAGGTAGGAGGAAAAGTATGTATTTTTGATTTGGGGGGTACATTGTCCCATTAAGATTTAAAATGATAATATGCAAACAGGGATAAACAAAAGGATGTTTATCTATATGTAATCCTAACAGGAGAGCACATGAATAACACAACAGGCAAATTTAAAAACTACAACTAGGCTAGTTTCAGTAGTCTAGGTTTGGTGTGCGCATACAAAAACTATTTGATGGGTTGTAGAAGTGTGTTAGTACTGGCCCCACAGGATTTACAAGGTCAGGGGGTTATGAAGGTTTGAAGAGGCTTTTAATAAAATCCCACACAGACACACAGTAGCAAACACATGTTTGAATTTTGGTGGCCTTTCTTAGACGTTGACCCTCACCTCGGCATGGTATTTTGTCTGTTTTCTATCCATTGAGACACTTTTGAGAGTCCATGCACTCACCACTTTCTCTGGGGAGAGGGAATTCATCCACTTCTCTATCAGGGTCTCCATGTAGTTCTCGGTGAAGTGTTTGCTCTCCTGCTGCTGTTTCAGGCGGATGAGCCGTGAGGCATAGCGCTTCTGCCACTCCATCAGCTCCTCCTGAGAGTGGGCTGATGTACACTGGGCCCCATACCGACATAGGCCCTGCTCCAAGTACCTAGAGCAAAGACAAACTGTGTGCTGAACTAGTGCTTAAACAAGTAGTCCATTAATCAATTATTTGCCAAAAAAAACTATTTGCGACAATGGCATCTAGTTGTTTTACGTTATTAAATTACCAAGAGTACTGAGCATTTGTTGGTTACAGACTTCCCACTGCTGCCTTTCTTTATTTGTTATTATGGTAAATTTAGAAACTGTTAGTCAAACAAAATAAGCCATCTGATGATTTACGTACCTTTGTTGCCAAAACTATTCATGGGTTTTAATCCAAACAATTGATGGCTTTTCATAGACAAAAATCCTTCAAAACTGCGTCTGGCACAATAATAAACTAGAAGTCCAAATATATAAATATATAGCAAGTCCCTAGCACATTTGAAGACATACAATATTCAATAAAAGGCAAATACAGGCTTGAAATCGCAGCAGACCTATAACACTGTCTAACCCAAGCAGTAGTACATTTTGCTGGTGGTGCTGCATCGGGACATATACTACTGTAAGGGCTAAGACAGACAAATCAAACGCACAACACCAGTTCTAAAAGCCTGTCTACACTTTTTCTGCACACTTTTCATCCCAAATTGTTGCACGTGTTGCACTTAAGAACTCAATCTCACGTTGTGTCAATCACTGTTAGATATCAACTCTAAAACTGTCACGTCTGTATGTCTCTAGCTGGAAAAACTGCCAACTACTATTCAGGATTGATTGGATTGTGGAAAGTGGTGGTCTTCTATTTATGTGTGACTCCAGTATTGGTAACAGCATATTAAACTGAACTATTGACATCTGGAAACAGACGTGGAAATGACTGGGATAATTCCGCAGCCTCTTCATCAGCTCGTAAAACTCTAAGTAGTTTAAAGAAGTGACAGGACAACAAAATCTCCGCAGCTTGACGATTCAATTTCGTATTGTACTGAGTATTTTCACAGAGAGTAGAACAATAAAATGCATTAAGTTCACAGTGCAAGGTTTCTGTGCATAACAATTTTTATCATATGACAGATTTTTAAAAAAACACATAGGGAAGATACAGGCTTGTTGTGCAAAGGCCTTAAGGCCATACAGAATCTCAATACTCATGAATCTTAGATTCATAGGCTTCAGTGTTACTGAAAATTTTTACTTCCTGAAAGCTTTGTTGGTCAATTTACAATCTAATGCCCATCTTTCTCAGCTGGATGAGAGATACGTTCTTCATTACACACACCTGTGTGGAAATTAACAACCAGTTCGCATTACCTTTTACAGAGGGTGTACTCCTCACTGCTGGTGACTCCTCGGGGAGGAGGCCGGAACTGCCAGCCATCTTGGACCTCTGTAAATACACGCAGACCAGAGGTCATTATGACACTAAGCCAAAAAATTCAAAAACATCATAACATGAGTTTCAGCTAGCTTGTAACTTGTTTAGAATGTGCTACCAAGCTGCCAACTGGCAGAGTGAAGACTTTCTAAACATTAATGCTATCTACTGTACTACTTCAATATTACGTGTGAAATTTTGGTACTGAGCACATCATAATTCCCTGTTTGCTCAAGTCGAGGGAAGCATGCAACAGATTTGCTCACCTTCCTCCTGGTCATCTGTGTATTCTGGTGCCATTTCTCTATTTATAGCCTGATGGAGACAAAGATCAGGCAGGGGTGGGGTGGAGGTGGTGACAGAAAGATCATTATGTCAACTACCAACATAGCCATACAAGCAGTTGGACCACTGGACTTATTAAAGACAAATTAGTAAGAAATCCACAACAGCTACAAGCCAGGCAGGGGAGCAAAAAAATGATTAAGTTAACATTGGAATCAGGCCATTAGTCATCTTTATGACTCTCGCCTACAAGCACTAAACTACCACCTGTACAACCAGCAAACACCAAAAGGCATAAGCAAAAGAAGGCAGGAGTGCACCACCGTCAGTTTTGCAGCCCCACAACCAGAGATACTTACCTCTATTTCTGACAAGAGCATTTTTAATCTGGTAAGGTCTTTTGCAACGATGCCATTCTGTGAAAGAAGTTAGAGAAGAGTCTTCATTACAACAGCATGCTGTTATCAGTGCTTTCAGTGCATCTTCATGACAACTAGAAAACCCACTGCTTTGGAAAAAGCTGGCAGATGTTTGCTTGGTGTGATCTTATTTATCATGTCACTTCCAAATATCTCTAGGCAAGATCTAAATCCATTACCATCCTGATATTTAAAGCTGCACTAAACAAGTGTGAATATCTAAAACAAGTTGAATTATCTAGATGATGTCCTTACAGTTTCTATGTTGCTCTTATAATGTCATTTCTGTGGGTGGATCTGCTGCCTGATACTGCACGTGACAGCAGAATCTGGTAAAATATGGTGAATCTTCAGGGTCTTTGTGGTGATTAGTGAGGCATTGTCTATTGCAGGCACATTTTATGATTCAAAACTGACAGTGGTGGATATTTCCTTAAAAGATGAAGGCTTCACTTAACAAAAGGCCATAATATAGATTCTTGTTTTTTTTCCTCACCCTTCTGAGGAGCAGATATGGATGTTCTTTCGATAAAGCATTAAAATATATCGTGCAGTCAAGTCAATAAAAACTTTTCAGTTCCAGCTGAATGACCGCTGTGTCTTTTTTATTTTTATCCTTCAGGGTATTATTCCCTTAAGCAACATAAAAATATGCAGTCCAGCCAATTTTTCATTTATTATTTCCCCTACTCTATATGAGCATATCTACGTGAAAAACAGCAGAGTATCTCTAGTTTGGTTTTTAGATCCATATACAGGTCTGATTTGAGTCACCTGATAAGTTTATAACAAGCTCAAAAAAAAAAAAAGAAAAATACATTCAACTTTAAATTAACTGTCACTCGTTGACCGTTTAGATCTACAGAACACAGTTGGCAGTTGGCTAGATCCTAATAGATGTGTATGAAATGACAACACACTTTCATGACACTCCACAGGATAGCTCAGCTGCACAGCGCGGAGCGCCAGCACCACACAGGGCCAAGATGAAGAGGCAACCAAATAAGAAAAGAAGAGCTATCTGCCTCTTCTAGTGTTCCCAATCTGATTCTCAAATATCTGTATTTGTATAATACATACTGTGCTGTGTACGGTGCAAGAGGGAAAAAAAACAGTTTAGCAGAACACTTTTATCGATACTTTTTCCCCCCACAAAATGGATGGTATAACTTTACAAAACCTGGGTTAAAGTTAAAATGCAAATAAGAGGGGAGGAGTTAAGGGAACACTAAGAATGGAAGGCTTCAAATGATAGGGAATAAAAAAGGACAGAAGTCAAAGGAGGAAAGATAATCAGCCCAAGCTGTGTCAGAATAATGTTTGTTTTTGTGTGACTAAAAAAAAACAGATAGAGACCTGCATAGCAAACAGGATTGTCCCCAATTGCATAAAATGTTGGATGACCTTGGGGCCAAACTCAACCTTTGAATACGTGTGTAGCGTGTGTGTGTAGTGTGCGTGTAGTGTGTGTGTTGCAGTGGGCAGGAAGTGGTTGCAGGCAGGAGAGGAGCAGAGCTGGGGGAGGCACCTTGGCAGCAAAATGCATGTTGATGTATGAAGACAGCGGTTAGGATAAGCAAAGGCAGGGAGAAGTCAAACGGGAGGAAAAAGTGGGAAAGTGACCCTCTGCCTGTCTGCTACATCCACAAAGTAACACCGTAATATGCATAGCACTACACCTCACTTTATCTTAGAACTTTATTTTCATGTGTATTTCATGTTTTTCAATCCAGAAGTAAGCCTTGCAGAACACTGACTGTTTATCAATACTAATTCAATCCACTGCTGAAAATAAACTTTTCGGATTAATCTGAAAACAGCTTTGAATCTGTTTTTTTTTTTTTTTTACATGTCATGTGTCTCGTCTATGTCACAAAACCACAATGACTATCATAATCATTAAGCACACTATATCTGATGCCATCCATGCCCCGAAAACATCCAGGACAATATGACCTAAACAGGCACAATATTTAAGCCTATTATAATCTAATTACATTCATATTTAGGTTGACTGTGCCTATGCATGCACACACTGGGTCTGTGAATGAAAACAATGTTTTGTTTTGTTGGGATTTCCTTGTTGCAACAGTAGGTGTTGTATGAACTATGGTGTGTGGGGGAAGTAGTAGTCACTCTGCAGGTGTGCTGCTTACCGGGGGGAAGCACACATTTTTTTGACTGTTGTCGTGTAGTGGCCGAACTTTGAGCATTTTTGTTTGTTTTGCATGCAAGTTATTAATGGAAGTAAGTGTGTGTAGAGTATGACTGCATGGACGTTTGTGAAATCTAAGCTATTTATTGGATCTACACGGAAGATGACGCATCAATTAGGCAAGTACCAGTATAGCAGCCCCTCAGTGGCTTGTAGGTTTTTTGTTTTGGTGAAATCAAGTCACTATACATTGTATACATTGTCAATTAATCATACCATTGGCTCTCCATACAAGGCTTTAGAGAGGATGCTGGCCACCTCCTGCAGGCTGCCATCCAACAGCATGGAGCGCAAGCTGGCCTGAAGCGAACCATCTCCCCTGGCAATCTCTTCTGCCAGTACTAGGACAGGAGGAAGAATACACAGGGAACAGGTAGGCAGAGAAAAAAATTCAGTGCATTCAGTTAGGTTTTCTTCCATTACACTGCAGTAATGAAGCAATGATATCAATGCAAGACAATAAAACAAGTAAATAGCTTGTATTCTGCAAAGAAATGAGCCTAAATTCAAGATTTCTTCAGCTACACTGAGACCAATGCATGTTGAACTTGGTGCTTCCCTGACACTTGCAGACACGCACACATTTTGTCTGCCACTAGGTGAAAAAACAACTACTGTATACACTATCAGCAGATGGTTTCAATTTAAATTGCAACTCACCATGTTTACAGTCTTCATCTGCTTCATCATAGTTTTTCTGTCAGAAGAAGGAGAGAGGAAAAAAAAAGTGGTCACCATAACAAATGGGAATACTTTGTGTTTGAGGGTCAGAGCTTCACATAAGCTCCAAGAATGGCTATCTTTGCCTCACAGCGGAGTCCCTCACACTATCATTATAGACTTAAGACGTTTCCATAATCTTAGGGCTTAAGTAACTGGTGTAATTTTAGTGCTCCAGGGTGATAACATAACAGTACCGTGGAGGAAGAAAGTAGGGTTTATTGTTCTCATTTCTAACATTCTCTTCATGGTAATTTACCAAGTGATTACAGCGGATTTAAAAGCACAATGATAGGCCTACGTCATTTTTTGTAATGCCTTAATTCAGGGATAGGAGAAAATTCTATCTGGTGAGGTGACCGCTCAGAGTTCTGTCTCAAAGTCATTGGGTTTGGGTGTCCGCCCCTTTGTGGAGAGGGGAAGCAACAGGGGAGGAGGGGAAAGAGTGATTGTCTTAAGACTATAGGTTGTATACTGTAGCAACAATGCTTGAATAGTTGCTTTCCTCACCAGCTGCAAGAAGGCAGCAATTCGGTAGAGCAGGGCACGGCTTCGGAGGGGTCCGGCGGCAGCAACAAGGGCTGGTGGGCTCGGCGGGACAGGGGCACCGGATGATGGGGCTTGGGGTGCAAGGACCACCAGGGCGTCCGTGCTGTGGCTGACAGCCGCCTCGTACTCCCGCCTGGCTAACGATCTGCTGGCTTCTTCACATGACTTCTCCGCTCTCCTGTCCGCCATGACTCAGGGACAAAACGTCTGGAATCAGAAAATGAGGGAAGACATAATATAAGGAGGAGGGACCAGCATTTATTTTTATTTATTTACAAATCTCTTCTTCAAAAAACTCCCCTCCTACCTCTCAACCATGGTATCATACTGAACATGTATCATTGTACTTGTTCTCAATCATTGCTCACCCTGCAGGTGCCAAAAATTCGCACTGAGCTAGGAAGATAAGCCTTCTCCTACTATGCCCAACATACTTGGAATGTGCTTCAGCTAAATTTTAAGCTGTCCTCATTTATAACACTGAGAGAATTCAAAAGGTTTAATTTGTGATTTGATCTCATTAATTGTGACTGTCATTGTTTTCCAGATTTGTTTGTTTATTTTTTATTTTTTTATATATTGTAAAAGCCTTTTTCTGTTTTGATAACTGTTGTATGTACCTCAGCAACATTGAAAGTAAGGTTTCACTCTCAGTGTGTTTAAATAAAATAAATGATGATGATGAACATCTTTTCTGAAGCAGAAATGGGCAATAAGACACAAAAATCCTCTATTTTTTTCTATCAGCCACTCTCACCCTGATTTAGGTGACCAAGTCTGGCTATAGCTTATGTATTGGGTATAGAAAGGGGGACTTGTCATATCACCAAAGTTACAGTATAACAATGAAATAGAAATGCTGAAATGAATTTTGTAACAGACAGGAAATGTACATCCATTTGTCAACACTGCTTGATTTGACTGTAATAAACATATATACAAATATACAAAGTTTAATGAAATGTGAACTAGTTGACTAAATTGTTAATAAGTCTGATATAGACATGCTTTGTGTTGTAAAATCTGTCCTTTTACTTCCAGTTCAGCACCATTTTGCAGGTGCTCCTCGGCTTAAAAGTCCTGTCACTGGTTATAAACAGAAAACGTTTTATGTATACTGAAAACAAAGAGAGGCTTTCCACACTCCCTGCAACAGTTGACTGACACTCCTCTCACCAGGGATTGTGCACAAAATTTGAGGACTCTGCACAACAGAAAACATAACACAAGCCTAAGGACTGAAATAACCATCAACAACCATCAACCTAAGCATAGATAAAGTGTTAACATGTGATATATTAATCTAAAACTGAGATGTTGTTGTCTCATTTTCTAAAAAAAACCTTTTCTTGATCTTTAGGGCATTGGGCAGTGAGCTTTTTACATCAATCAGAGACAGAATCTGGTTTATCCAAGTAAGTTTTCACATACAAGGATATTGGTTTGCTGCACTGATAAGCATATAAGCATGTTCAGTGGCTGTATGTTAGGCACTACTGTAAGCACGGACATACAAATAGGTCAGACCATCACACTGACTATTTCTCAGTGCATATCAGGTTATACAATCTGAGAAAATAAAACCTACAGTACTCCCACACTCACCTATTGGTGAAACAAATGCCATTTGTTTTCTTCACTTTCCAACTCAAACTTGACACATATAGACCAAGGTTGACTGTTCAGAAAATTGTAAATACTTTAATGCTTTGAGTCTAATTTTTTTTTCACGCCTCTTAGCACAAGGACATTCAGTACAAATCATTCTATGAATTCCCCAAGGAGGAATTTACAGGAAATTAACTTATAATAACTTATAATTTCCACATTTTCCCCCAGCGGGAAGAGAGAGAAGGGGAAACGTTAAGAGAAGAGGAAATCAGACAAATCAAGAGAGGAATCCACTCTTTTTCTCTTGGGAGTGGTGGATCATTTATTGACGCTTGCTCTCCCCATTTTAAACATCACAAAGTTGTACAGCTTCCAGCAAAACCCAATTCATCTACTCTATAATAATAATAATTTAAATTTACAGATGGACAAAAGTAAATGAATATGAATGGAATATGTCACAGCATGGATATAAAGCTACACATTTTTCCATCCTTGCAAGGGCAAGAATTTACTAAAGCCCTTCTTACACAGAGATCCAGCGATAGGGCCACAATGAAGACCCTTAATTATGCCAGCTTTGCTTTTTTTATACAGAAATACTTCTTGTTAACTTGTCAATACTTCTTGAGAGAGTCCCTTGATACTCTTTAGGAACACAATCAGCAGAATCTGCCACATGAACAGTGACTGTCAACATGATCAACTGCTGATTAAATCTTTATTTAAAAAGGGATTTTACTCCCTGCTGGCGGTAACTTACGAGCTATCACATGAGACTCTCTGCGACATATTTCAAAGAATTTAAAAAAATGTGACGTTACTGATTTTTCCTCTGTACCTTTCTATAAAATGTGGCATTTTAAAACTTTAATAGGTATACAATAAAATACTCAACACTATACAAAATTTTGCAATTAGTAATTATTTATCTAAAACTAAGCAATCGGCATTATATTGTACATGAGATATGCAAAGAAGAAAACTATAGAAATAAGAACACTTGATTATTCAAGCACAATGTGACCATTTGCAGCATGTAACTGTCTGCGTTTTTAACTATTGGTGGAACAGAATAAGCAATCTGCAGACTTCATCTTGAGCTCTGAGAGCGAGAGAGCCCTTATTTCTAGGAAATTGTGTTTAGCACGCAGTGTGGATGTCTGCTCACCGAGGGTCATGTCCTCATGTGGTTCATCTGCGTTATTAATCAACAGAAGAGAAGATCTCTCCTACATACCATTTATTTTGGGCTTCTGATCACACAGTGTATATTCAGATACATTTGCTGTGAATTGGCTAGGAAAGCAGTGATCACATGAGAAGCCTGAAGCATTATGTGAGACATATTTTTTTCATATCATTTCAAGCTCCAAAGCTGGCAACAATAGAGTCAACTGTCTGGCGTCATATGACTGCTTAGACTAAGGGCATTATCATAATTGATAATGCAGAATGTGAAGCCTTTATTGAGACTAGACAGTATGATGTGTGTGCTGGACAGTATGCAGAAGAAAATGGGTAGGTTGTGATACTTCATAGCTACAGAGCCAAACGATCAACACAAAGTATGTATACAATGAGAATACGCAGAGTGAATCTCTACAGTAAACTGTAAATCAAGGAATCTCCTTTAGGCTCTGTAGTTTAGAGCAGTGGTTCCCAATCTTTTTCCTGAAGGGACCCCTTTCTTATCATTAAGTAAACTGACGACCCCTGGCTAAGTGACACATTCTTAAAATATTTCTTAGTATATCAATGACTATCAATAATAAGCGCACACAACACATATGCAATTACTGCAGGAAGTTAGTGTAAAATGAGCAATTTGGATTATTGCATCCCAGATTAGTTTGCCTGGTATTTGTAGTAACTTTTTACACGATTCTCTGTATGTATGTGGGGTTTTTTAACAATCATACATATTTAGTAGACTTTGTTTTTGACAAATTTGATGTTTTCTTTTCCCTGACACTTGGCCATTGTTCCATTATCACTTGGGTTGTTTTAATTGTGTACTTTTCTAATTCACAAAGTAATTTAGCACAGCAAGAGCTTTGTGAATATAGCTTATGTTCATGTGTGTAGCGTGCCATTATCCCAAGATTTTCTTTTTAAAGTCTGTATGTAATCTGAACTTTATAAACATTTTAATTTAATTTTATTCACAGAAATGAATGAAAAGCTGAGATATAAGCCTTGTGTAAGGTTTCTCACACATCTTAAAATCAAGCAGGCCTCGCAACCCCCTGTGAAGCTTTAGAGACTTCAAATAAGGGTCAGGACCCCCAGTTTGAGAATCAGTGGTTTAAAAAATGTATTACGCTCACTGGCTGAAATTCTTCCATTTTTTCTATCCACACAGTGGTGTGTATTACCGCCTTAAATAGCAAGATTATTCTCATGCTTTCTTCTTAAAATGTCCACTTAATTCAGTGCATTCTGCACAATACACAGATTCTACATGGGTACACTTAGTCAAGTAATGACATTTACAGTCAATTACTGTCAAAAAATAGAGCAAAGGCAGAACTTCTAACAGCTTGGCTAAAGACAAACAGCACAAATCATTCTCAGTTTAGTGGGTGGTCAATCACAACATGTTTTGACAATCAATGTTTTCAAAGCCAACAACAGGCTATATTGAACCAGCAGCATACTCTGTTGTGCACTTGCTCTCATCTTTTAATTGCAGGAGCATGTGTGTCACTAATAACTTTATATCTAAACATACACTCATACTGAAGCGTAGGAAGGCATACTCTTTGAATCTGTGCGGACAAGGCTGTGTGTGGTTGTAGGTGGCTACAGCTACTTTTCTGCACATTAGGCTAACACAAGTACAAAGAACTAAAATGAATTCCTAGAAACCAATGTGATTGATATTTAACATGTAAAAATAGTTTTTGCAGCTTTTCACCAACACAAAGTCAACAGAGAGAAAGCTCCACTGAAACTCTTGGGAAGTTGAGAATTAGCATCCAATAAGCACAATTACTTCTAAGCTCTGACAGGAGCACAAATGCCATGGAAGAATCTAATTAACCTTACCACAGCAATCAAATAAATTGCAATGTATTGCAAGTATGCCCTAATAGGTACAGAGAAATCCAGCAAACTAAGCATTACATTGTATGTTTAGTTCAGTAGTTACTGCAGACACCTGCATTCACCCTTACATACCAAAGCCAAGTAGGTGTCTGATTCACATTAAAACTTGTTTGGAAGAATAATCATGAGTAGTTATCATTTGTTAACCAAAAAGTCTGACAGGGGATGCTTTCCCGTTTCTTTAACCAACCTATAGCTAATACAAGAGAACTACAATAGCAACATCCTGTACAATGCTCGAGTCTCTGTGGAACCAGCAACATTTCTTTAATGCCTAGCCAAGCAACAAAAAAGCAGCAGGGCTACAGCATGAGAATCTAAACCCCAGTCTGAGATTACAAGAAGCGACGTGCCCTCCTCCACACCAGTCATCACAGATCTGGATAGGGATGGTACACCATGACCTGCTGGGAACACCAGGGCAACAAATGCTCAACCTTGGCCAAAAGCCTAGTAACTTTTGGTACCATTTCCACCTTACTGGTTTCACCACTGGCATTGCAGCTTATCGCAGGCTGGCAGAAAAAAAACACTTTTTATCACAAAATGCTGCCCCAAAAGCTTCATTATAGTAATTATGTGCAAAGATGGCTGGCAAAACAAACTTTTGGTCGCTAATTAAAATTCCAAAACAATTAGCTGATGCTGGATTTCCATCCTGGCCCTCACCACAGCCTGGAATTCAGCTTTTGATTATGACTGGCTCAAAAGGAGCCGTGAATTTGTGGCCTGTGGCCCAGTAATTTTGGGCATGTTTGTGACAGCTAGTCCTTGAAAGTGAGACAGCTACTGTATGTCAAAGCTGCATTAGCAGTATGAAGAAAACATCAGATAACAGATAATATCACATCCTGGTCGGCAATATCACATCCTGGCTTTTCGTGAAAGAACATTGATTGGGCATTTCATGTGCCGCAAGGGGAGGGGGGTGAGTACATCTAGCTTTTTGGCGTAATTTTGAAATTAAGAGAATATTAACCCTGCAGTAAGTATTTCAGATAGTTACTTCTTAAATACCCAGCAACAGGCAATTATGCTTGTAGCAGCTGCTGTAATTCAACTGGCAGTGCCTTTGAGTCAGTCTGTTTTTGTCTCTTGGGACCATGGACAGATTCTCAAGCTGATGTACAGTACATGTTGGGTTCACACATGACACATGATAAATCTGACGTTAGTGTTAATGTGTTGCATTTATTATAGCTTTTAACTGCTCTTCTTCCACACAGGATTAACACTGAAGTCAACAAAGGGAAAATGCAATACGTGCACCACATGCAATATTTTCCCCCCGAAACCAATGCTGCTGAAGACAGCACACCCGTCTCTCAGACAGACACTACATAAGTTTGTGCAGACTAAGCATGAACAAATGCATGCCCTAAAAAGTTAACATGTCAGTCTTCTATGTCTAGTATCTGACAAAATATAACAGCTCTCTCCACAATCCCTTTTTTTAACCACAAAAAAAAAAGTGAACTGCTGCTGAGTTCACTTCCTCTAAAAAAATTCAAACATTTAGATGAGGAACAATATTATAACTCATGACAAGGCTGTAAGACAATGTATGCTTGGATAATATGCACATAATGGCAACTGGCCAATTATGACGAATATTTAGTACACATACTGAAACAACATAAACATCCTCTCTGGAACATCTTAAACAAGAAACACTGGCCCAGCCTCCATTCCCACAAGACAGGTGCATTAAGGGATGTGTACATAGATTGTACTTGAAACTTAAAACCATAGTTAAAACATATGCACCACGTCAAGAGGCACTCATGTTATGCATTATTGTCATAGTTGCATACTCTAATGTTTCTGAGGGACAACATATAATAGGGCTGGGGGATATGGAAAAAAATATATAATATCACAATAATTTTGACCAAATACCTCAATATCAATATTGCAGCCTTATTGTGGAGTTGACTATTGGTGCTTTGACAAAATGTTTTCACAGGGTGTCCAGTAGCTCACCTGGTAGAGCAGGCGCATCATGTACAAAGGCCCTTTGCTGCATGTCATCCCCTCTCTCTCTCCCTTTCACACTATAATTTATTCTATCAAAATTACATATGTTTTCACAGTGATATTTTTGACAAATAACCTTAAGGTGAATATAATGACTAAGGGAGTAAAGGTAAATTATAGAACAGCTAGAACAGTCTGCTAAGTTCAGAAAGGTCATTGGGGCTAATTGCTGATGCCAGTACCGATATATGCACAAATGTTTTTTCACTTAATTGTTGATAACATCAGGTCTCTCCTGTAGTGAATTAACATATTGCACCTAAGAACGAAAGATGCAGAAATAAAATACAATGCTTTCCAAAATATACACATTGCAAAACAAGAATGCTACTTTATTTTTTGTTACATGTTAAAACATGCCATAATTATTCTTATGTGATAAGTTTTCAACAAAACTATGAAATTCATCCCGCTTCAATAGGCTTGGATGCTGCTCTCCCTGAGAAAATCCTGCAATAGCCAAAACCAGGGCAAATTTGTCCTATTTAAGCTAATTAAAGCAGCATAATTTAAAGTGTCCCCATATCGGCCTGTCATATCATCAGAAATTATTTCAGTCCGTGCCGATATTTCATTTTAAAGCTGTTATCTGTCAATCCCAATGACATGTCGATATTATCGTGCATCCCTCATCTGGAAGGTTTTAAAAAATTAAATTACTTTACTGTAATACAGCCTTTAAAACCAGAACAATACTATACTTATACATTACAATATCCAAGACCTGAGACATATCTAATGACATAACATGATATCAATATATTGTCAATATACTGCCAAGTCCTAACATATAACCATCAGAATCTAGTAAGAAAAAGCTGTACAGTATGAGGCATGCAAATAAGGATTGAAAGTTGCCTGGGCTAGCAGACAAGATCTGTTACTGGCAAATATAAAAGAGGGTCAGAGATGAAACATAGGACGGGTCTTAACGCAGCACCAATCATGAGAGGTTATTTTGAAACCTATGCAGCGTTTTACACTTCTATGTGTAACAGTATGAATAGCTGTTGCCTAATGTTGCAAGCCAGCCACTTCACAGGGGGAACAACAAATAGTTTGGCGGGATACAGTGGGTGGACGCCTGCCTTGTTTTTAGTGTCCAGTCGTGGGATCCTGCTATCGAGACTACATCTTCGTCTGCAGTACAGCGGAGGACAAAGTTGATTTTACAGCTGGTGATAGTTGTAAAAGAACATCGTCTTGTTTCATTCTGAAATAACGTTATTTGGATTGACAGTATCGTTAGCAATACGTAGAAAACACGGCAATAAACCTTGCAAAAATATCAAAGTCGGATTAACGAGGTGGATATCAAGAGAGCATGCAGTAATGAACACAAACACTGAGAATGATTTGTTTCGTCTTTTAGGGGATAGAGTTATAGCTGTTGTTTGTCTTGTGAACTTGTCATGACTGTTACAAGTCAGAGCGATGACGGCAGCGTTACAAAGCCCCGAAAAATGTCCCCATAAATGTTCGTTAACTTGCCATTTACGTTTGCAAAGGGTAAATAGTGTTGCCACTAACCAGAGTATTTGTAGCTCACCGTTAGCTTGCTAGCCCAAACACGGCCTTTCTTGGCACCAAACTGGCAAGCTCACAACAAGAATAGCTGGCTGGTTTGTTAATGTTAGCAGGCTAGCTAGCTAGCTAGCTTTGCTAGGTTCGCCGAAACAAAACGGGCTCGGGCCTGTAATTTTGCCACGGCGTTTAGGCGCATATAATTGATGTGACACCGTGTTGTTATCCTTGCGTGAACTCAAAGCATTCGTCAGTGTCTTAATTGCTAATGGTGGGGATTCACGGCAGTGCCTTTGCGATGAAAAAGACTACTGGAAGGGCTGAAAATGGGAAGTCAACACTTACCTAGCTTTACTTTCTACGCCATCTTGGATCCACTTGTCAGACCATCGCAAAGCATAGTGGGATGTACTGATCTGAAGGTTGAGAGGACTGATGTGTGTGTGTGCGCGTGAGTGTGTGTGTACGTGTAGTGTGGCCTCTGAGGGGTCTTCCTTGTCTAATGCGTTTGTCTTCAGATGCCTTCAATTTAATTCCTTTCAAACCTATACATTGAAGTTGCTAGTTACTGTTCATTCCTATAAAAAATAACAATAAATTAGAAGTTAAAAGGTGAAATGTAAGTATTGCCTATATTCTGTACAACTGGGACACAAAAAACATTTGACTTGTACTTATTATGTCTATTTTGCATAACAGACATAAAAAGCAAAACAAGCCAAAAAAAAGTACAAATATGACATTTTGCTCTAAACACACATTGGCACCAATGCAACCAAGAACTAAAACAAAAATTAAAAAACTTAAAAAGGAGTGAGAGAGAGAGAGAGAGAGAATATATCCTGGGACCAAACCTTGTTTATGTGTCTGATTCAAAACATGCCGAGCAACTAAGGGAATGATACTGTTGACTGTCTTTGCTGTTTATTGTCAGGGGAATCTAATCTATCCAGTTATTATCACAATTATTAACTCTATATGGGATGTCATCAGTAGAAAAAGTTTGTATTTTAGCCCAACTGGGAGGTCTCTGGTAGAGCCACTCAAATGCTGACACTAATAATGCTCCACGTTATTGAAAAAGTACCAAAATATTCTAATAATAAACAACTTGTGAAGAACAAATGTCAGAGCAAAGAGGGAGGAGAAACAGTAAGGTTGAAACAAAAGTTAAGCAAAGTACAGTCAATTAAACCATAAAAACTCAATAAGAATGAACTTTAGTAACTGTAGTATGTGTATGAAGGGTTAAAGCACGTAAGGGATTAAAAATTAAAAACAATGAAGACTCAAGCTGCATGTTAGATTTACACATTCATGGAAAAATTTGGGGGAAAAAAGGAATGCCTGTAAAATATATACACCATTTAAGACCTTGACGGTCAGATCACATCAGTGAAGCATGAGACTCTCATATTGATGTAGTCGAGACTGACCAGTTACAAACACTGTGCAACAATTGGTTTCCAAATGAAAAAAAATTGCAAGGTTCTGTCAAGTAGTTTTCCCATGGAAATAAAATAGTTTGATTTTGTGTGTCTTTTGTTTCAGTTTATATTTTGTATTAATGAAGCAAAATGCAGTAAATCACCACTGTATCTAGTTTGTAGTTTCAGCCTTGTGTTATCCATGCTACATAACAGCATGTTATCACTGATTACAGGCGGTGCATCACCTTGGGGAGTGAGTCATTCTGCCCTCAAACTGTGAGAGGACACATCAGTCAGGCGTGAGGTTAAGCATCGTGTAGAGCTGTACCAGCGTAAATGTGCAGCTGGGTGCCGAATGAAAGGAAAAACCAACACCTACAGTAAGGTGATGGACCAGCCTCAGTGCACCTTGAAATTAACTTAACACACGAAAGCATCTGCATTTCCTCACAGTCCCACAAAGTCCACGTTAAATTTCACCACCATGAAAATTTTACTACCATGGCTGAGCTAGAGTCTACTTTAAAATTACAAGACAATATATAGTTTGACATTTTAGAATAGCTGGCATACACAATCAGTGGTAGTGTCAGCTTTGTTGCTGTGAACTTGCAATACTTGTATTGTTGCTCCGGTGTTTTAACCTTTGTAAAGGCATTATGATAGCAGGGGCATTTCTATGCTGGATTAGGGAATATTTATTAGTTTATAAAGGTAAGTCGTATATAAGTGGCCCCATGAAGAGGTAAGTTTTAGAAGTATGGTTATTAATGTAAGTTAAATTTTTCTTAATTTTTCCACAAGGTACGAGCAAAGTAAAAGCAAAGCTTTAGATTCAGTGGTAGGTTAAAAAAATGACTAAAAAAAACATCCAAATTGTGGACTTTCACACAAAAGAGCATGACTCATTTTGAGAAAAAGAAAAGATGGATGCGTTCAGTTGGATCAGGTGTTTGTGGCAAGTTAGGCCTCACAAATTCAAACTGAAGACTAATGACTTTTCAGGCATACTATTTATAAAATTGAATTTAGGACATTTTAAGACCTGCAGACACCCTGGTTACTTGACCAAAAAAAAAAAAAATGAAAATAAAAAAACATTTCTAAAAAGACAGATGGGAGTTTACTTTCCATAGTATGAAAATGACCACAGTAACAAGATGAGCTATATTGGTCAAGATTAGTCAGAGCATTCATGTAGAAATCAGATTATAAATATTCTTGAACTAGACTGTACTATATTAAAACTTCTAAACATTTTGCATGGACCTGACCTCTTGTTTCACTAGGACAGGTGACTCTTGATTAAAGCAGTTGAAATATAGCATTTTTTCCTAATTTCTTTTTGCCAGATGTCCTATTATACATGATTTAAGATATACCAAGTTACATCACAGAAGTGCAATTTTGAAACCGCTCTTAAATGTATCATAGTAGGGTCACATTAAATACTGTGTAATACAGCTGTTCACTAAATAAGGAATAATTGTTTGCGTTGCTAAAAATAAATCAAATTCTCAGTCTTCTTTAATACAGCAAAAAAAATGTTGAAATATTGTATATAATTAGATGGCAATGGGGAGCATATGTGGAGATCCACTTAGTGACAGAGAGAAGCAATGATGGGAGGTGCTCATGTGTTTATTGTTGAGGTTTTTACTGGATAGTAAAAAAAATGAACAAAGTTGAGGTTCTGTGCATGTGCTGCAGATTTATCTCCAATTGTATGACATTGTAATAACGCTGCATTCACAGTCCGCCAATATACTGTATATTCAAAAACATTTTTTTTCAACAGAAGGAAAAACAAACAAATATGAACCAAGACGTAAAATAAAGCACTGCGTTCTTGTCTCACTGCAGGTTGTGGATCATCTCCTCCTTGGCGATGAGATGCGTGGTCTTGTTGACCAGAGACATGAGAGAGTTGAGTTTGTGTGACCAGTCGTTGAGCAGGTCGTTGGGGTCTTTTGGCCTCTGAAAGTTGATGATGCCGGCCAGCCGGTCGACCTTGGCGTAGATGGTCTTGTTTACAACTAGGCTGGAGAGGAACTCCTCGGATTCCTGGAGAAATGTTTGAGTAGATATGTCAGTCTTTCAAAATTATTTTCCAGCGGGACCCAATCCTGATACGTAGTTTCCTTAGTATCCCCAAAGCAACTTCGAACTAGAGGTCATATTGACTGAATTAAAAAAAGCTAATTAGTAAAACTGCTGCTTACGTCAATAGAGAGGTCAAGGAGTCCAGCCATCCTCTTCATTGTGATTCTGGTGTAATATTTGGCCATTATTCTGATGTTCTGGGTGGAAAAGGGAGAATATCATTATTTTACATATCTGCAGCAGAAGATATGATAGGATAATATTTCAGGTTAGAACAGGGGTCCTTTCTGGTCACATTAACAGTCATAGCTGAAAAAAATATATTAATGAGCAATATCCAACCAATCTAATTTGAGTGTGCTTTAATATTGCACAGAACAGTCTAACATTTTACCTGCTGGATCTGCACAGCTTCAATATCACATCCATCACATCAGTTGTTCCTATGTTTGTCTGCGTTGCACTTTCACTGCTTTCTGCTATTTTTACCCCAATGTCTCCACTTTGATTCATTTTCCACTTAAATAAATCAAACATTCCTACTTTGACGGTCATTGAATATTATTACATGCATAAAATATTCAGGGTTTTTTTGGTCCTAATTCTGAAAAACTCAATACTCCTGCTAAGCTGTTTACATGGCTAATGAAAATGAAAGTTAATATTCCCATTTACATGCAACCACGCATACTCACTCAAATAATGTGTCCTAAAATGTTGCTTATTACGTTAAAATACACTAAAATACACTGTCTAGGCCACTTGTGCTGTTTTGCTTCTTAACATTAAATGGGATCTTTTCAAGGTTTACCCACTGACTTGTTCAACTTTGCATGCACAACGATATTTGAGTGTATCAAAAAACCCTGTTGATACAAGTCCTTTACAATGTTTAAAAGTAGGTGTGTTTGTAGGTGTTGTTTGAAATGTAGGCTTTTCTTTTGGGCATGCATCTCTACCCTAACTCTGTCGGCTGGCTGATCCGTGTACAAAGTATCCATGCCAACGCACAGAGCAGCCCGTTAACAGTCAAGAGGCTGTGTGTCCCAAATTGCGTTAAAATCCCTGATCAAGATGCATATTCTGGATGCGCTGTATAGGTGTCCAAAGAATGCTTCTGAAACACTAATAATACCTGCATATCCCACATATCTTAAGCCAGGCTCAGACTACAGGATTTTCGAGCTGATTTATCCCCAGTTTATCCCCCTGGATTTTCTGGATTTCTGCATCAGAGCAGAAATCCAGTTTGGGACCATGGTCAGTGTTGAGTATATGGTAATGTGATAGTTTTACAGATCCAGTGTTTAACAGCTCAGACTCATCAGGGCCCTCCTGAAAATGATAGACTTGTTTGATATTTAAGATTAAAAATATGGATGATTACAGTTATCAAGCAACAGTAAACACTCCAGCCCTTAAAGCTACAGCTATCTTACATGCTACTGTCGTCAGATATTAAAACTGACAGTTGAAATCTCACCTCCAGTTCTCACTGAGGAATAGACAACCTGAGTTGATAATGTTCTCATGCAGACTCCATTAGCCTTCTGCTTTGGGTTATCTCAGTGCAAAACATTGCTCACATGACACTTCATTGCACAACATCAGTTTCTGTGGGTTTTACAACTGCGTCCCCATGACATCACATGAAGTGGTGCATTCCTGCTACCGTTAACACGATCATTTTGAGAATATCCTGTAATGTGTGCACGAGGTTGAGATTTAAGAGAAGAACATCTGTGAAGTTTTCCCTTATTTGCATTGTGCGACCCAAATTCATCTGTATTTTAAAACTCCTGTGGTTGAGCTCAGCTTGAATCGGAAAATGCTACGTAAAGAATGAGGCTTTATTCATAATATCCAAACAGAACATGCTATTTACATGAAATTTAAGTGTGCACGTAAATGCAGTCTCAAGATTTTTATGTGACATACGGCTTCACTTTTCACTATAGATGCTAATTAGTCTAATCCGCAACATCCACACCTTTTTGTCCAGCTAAATTAAAAAAAAAAAAGAATCATTCACAGCAGCTAGTGCAACTTCTATGGACAATATTTATCACCATAAGATACTTATTTAATATTAATTAATGGTTTGAATACGCCAGCCAAGTTTGGGACAGCTAAAATGCAGTTAAAAGCTCTTAGAAAATGTATTTGATTAGATATCTCTCTGCTGCCAAGAGTCAACAACTTCTCACCAAACTAATCTGAATATGTATGCATCAGTTACACATGAGGAGAGCCTACACTTGTGGGACTTACATGCTCCACCACCCTGTTCTTCAGGTCCTTCCACCTCTTCTCCCCTTCTTCTGTATACGAGAAGACGTCTGTGGCAGGGCTGTCAGTTGAGCCCTCTCTCAGCTCCTTCCCATAATCCTCCACCAGGGAGGCCCAGCGCATCAGCTCCATAGTGGTGAACTGTTTCAGGAGGTCCCTAGAAATGGAGGAGGAATGGAGTGAAAATTACCTGTGTTCATACCTTCCTGTAGAATGTAAGCACATTTTAGAAGTACGCAGTGCTATGATCATTCCCCGAGTAGGAAACACACAACAACCTCGGGCATCTTGCATTCCCATGGTAAAAAAAAACAAACAAACAAGTTAGTTCAGTTTGTCTGACAGTGCTGTATGTGTCAAGACGTTCCTTTTCTGACCACAATTCAGCAACAACACACACAGAAAAACTGGTATATTGCACGGTTAATTAAAATAGCCCATACTTTTAAAGATTTTTTTTCCTGGTATCACACCTCTGCCCATTAAAAGTAAAAAAATGCTCTCACTTACAAATATGCCGTGAATGCATAAGTCTGGGGACTGTTTTTTGTATTTATGGTGAAGCTAGCAGGCAGAGGAGCACAAACAATGTCTTACTTGTATTTAGGGATTTCTTCCAGTTTCTTGTCCGCACTGATTCTGTGCACGAGGTCCGACTGCTCGTTGTCGTAAGGGGCAAGAATCACATACAGCACGACACTCTTCAGGGCCTGAAATACAAATACATTCATGGCTTCTCAAGCGACGTTTAAAGGACAAGAAGCAAAATAAAGTCATGGAACAGATACACAGCGTTGTTTTGTTGTCTGTATTGTAAACTGTGCTGTGATTGTCACTATTCATTGAGAAGAAGAGCATTGATCAAAAGGATGTTCACATCCTGGATATGTGCCCAGGAGTGACACACGGATCAGCTCTGACGTCATCCGAAACCACATACACGCATGAATTATCCAACTGTCACACAACCGAATATGTTTTCTCTGATTTAGAGACACGCACCCACAGGCTATGTTGACTTTAAATCCAGTATTGTATTGATGTATGAGTATTTTCTTTAACAATTTACTTTGATGATAAGTAAAGCTGCTTTGAGTGACTGTAAACATTTCAATGCGTGCATATACAGTACAGTTCCAATGATCCTGAGACATTTAAGCAGCAAAACAAATAAACTTGACAGAACTAAACTTAAATTTGACAGAGGAAATAGGGCTTAACTCAAACTTTAAACAGTAGCAGAATTTTGGTTCATATTTGATCAGCACTGCTTAGTTTTAAATGTTTGAACTCAATATTTTTAGCCTCCTATTTTACAATATAGCAAACAGTATATCGCCCACTTCCTGTTCACAAACTTGTATTACAGCCAGGCAGTGCACTACAATGCGTTTCTGAAGACACTTTCAGCGAGACAATACACAATACAGTCACAAAATCTTGGTTTATATTTGATAAGCAGTGCCTAGTTTTACCGTTTGGTCTGACTTTGGTTCGAGTTTGAGACACAATTAGTGTGTGAGAGAGAGTAGGAAAGAGAATAAGACGGGTCTCTCTCCTGATCTGCTCCTATACTCTTTGTGTCCGTGGTGGCGGCAGGCGTACAAATATGTGGAAGTACAATCCGTAGTTTTAGCAACAGTCCAAAAGAAAAAAATCAGGAATGTATCTCTGTAATTAAGTCAATATCATTACTAAATGTGATGATATGGTAACAGATTACATGTTGGTAAAATAAAAATGGCAGCAAGAATTTATCATTCTACCCACCCGCTATTATTCAATATGTAAATGTTTATGACCTGACCTACCCAAACTGCAGATTAACTGACGATGCTCTTGGATATATCTGCAATGTGTGCAAAACTAGTGTTTGTGCTCATTAAGTCAAGGTTGGTACAGTAATTTATTGCATTTACAAACATATTGTTCTTCTGTAACCATGATACTGTGCACCAGCACTAAGGCAGAAAAACAGACAGCAGTAGCACAGCAGTGAATTGGAAACACCAGCAGAAGAATCATACATTCTGAATGATTATGGGAAAAAAATACAAATGCATATGTTTAATATTACATAAAAAAAAAGTCCACCTACCTGTTGCCACTTGCTGCTGTCCTCCAAGATGCAGGGGGTGTCATAAATGGCCCGGTAGTGTTTGCAGATAGACAGGTAGGAGCCCTCGTGCTGGTCTACCTGAATCATCAGGTTGTAGTACTTCAGCTTCGACTCCTGAGTTGTTCAATAGACAACAGGAAAAAATGAGTGTTCCGGTACATCGACCTGCTCGGTTCAGATCCACTAAAAATACATAACAGCTTCCAAAGAGAACAAAGAGTGTCAGGGAGTGTTTGTCAAGCCAACGACACATTGCTGTATTTTGTTAGCGCTCATTTCCTGGCTTCTTTCTCTTACCTCAGTGCCCTCCTCTTGGAAGAACTTGGTGTTTATCTTCTTGCTGATGATCTGGGTGCGAATGTAATCCTTGACAGCGATGCAAAGCCTCATCTGTTCCAAGATGAACTCCACCTTCTCTTTTTTCTCCATGGAGCCATAGGTCTCCACCTGTGCCAGAAAAAGTATTTTAGGGACTCCTGACAAAACTCTAACACTCCAATTTTTTTCATACCTCTTAAAGCATTAGCCACCACAACTACTGGGAAGATTTTTCTCCGCCCTAAAAGGAAGAAAATAGAGAACATTAGCCTCTTACCTGCAGCTCCTGAAGAATTGAAGCTGCCTCTTTGACCTCTCCACTCTGCTCCTTGATATTGGCCAAAGTCTTTGTCAGCCTGGCACGCTCAATCTCTACATAGATCTGTGAGGAGGACATGTTTAGTGTATTAGCGAGGAGAAGCAGGGTTATGTCTTTAGTGGAATGGTAATCCATTCATCCCCACAACCTACCTATTATATAACTAAACACATTTTAATGCAATTCTCAGAGGAAGAGAATTTTACATGGAAATAAGACCCTCAAAAATTGCATAAAACCTTAGTAAATGTCATTGTTTCCCCACTCAGAAGATATAAACAAACAATACATTTACATTGGTATGCCTGTTGATACACAAATCTCTGGGTGCTTCCAACACAGTTACCATGTCATTCTCAGGTTCCCTCCACAGAGTGGCCTGCAGGTACTTAATGTAGCTTTCATGTTGTCTATAGCTACATCTCTATTTTAATACACATAAAAACATTCCAGACCTTGCCAGCAGTCACGGTGCGAAGTGTGTCGATGAGCCTCAGCTTGATGGGCAGATCAGTCACATTATCAACATACTTGTAACATTCTTGCACCATCTTGGCAACAGCCTGATAAGACAGAGAGCAAAACAAAAAATGATACATACCTCATTAGAGCCTGACAAACAATGACTGCAAGGTATTAATTAAATCAAGTACGTTATAAGTCCTGCAAATGTAGTTACATGTCTAATTTCAGCTCAATACGACTTTCCGAAAAGATTATAATAAACAGGAATCCAAGTCTTTAAAATATATGTTGGTGTGAATATTGCAGAGTTCACAAAATATGCTCGATGTCTCTCTGAACTGCAATGCTCATTGTTGGGTAATTTGATTAGTCAGTGGTGCTGTTCACAAGATTTCTTGTTAGGGTACAAGAAAAATGTTGAATTCAAAAGAATATGTTCTGAACATAACAGATCATCAGGGAGGAAGAAATATCCCACCTGTTTGAGCTGACTCCTCCTTTTGGAGAGCAACATGATGTTTTCATTCAGGGCATCCCAGTCCTTGGCTTCATAACACATCTGGACCACGGCCACAAGGATTCTGGAAGTGGACACCATGTCTGATGCCTGAGGGGTTAGAGGCAGATCAGTAAAACAAGGACTAAAGCATACACACACAGCTACTTAGGAAATTTTCCTGTACTTGTAAATGTTTGATGCTGAGGACACAACCACCCAAATATATATAATAGGGTTCAAAGAAACTTGTTTTCCGGGACATTTTGGTTAATTTGGTGATTTCTTCTTTTTTTTTCTTTGGCATGAAAGCAGAAAGCTGTTACTGTTCTGGGTGACATTACAAGCTTGTTTTTCTAACTGAAGACTATATCCACTGCTTAGATCAGGTCCAAAAGAAAGCACAGTTAAGTATCTTCTGTGATTTGGACATTTTAATTAAGATATATAGCCTGACAATGACGAAGGTCCAGCAAATCACTATGTTTTGGGGTGGGCTGAGAAATACTGTTCAGCCTTATCATAAACAGTCAGTGTATTTATGGCATCACATTCGGGGATTGACCTCCCAGAGGTTGAACCTTTCATAGCTTAATGAATAGGAAAGTAAACAAGTTGCAGTTGTAAAGATCCACTAACCGTTCTTGTTTGCTTCTCCAATGACAACAAGTTCTCAATGGCCTCCTGCAGCTTGCCCTCCTGCAATAAAAAAAAATACAAAAACTCGTATTAACACTTACTACATTCGACATATGTTAAAAGTTTCTGTGGACATAACGTATACAAAATTAAAGCCTTCCGCCTAGCTAGCAGGTTAGCTTATAATATTTTTCCAACGACTAGACCGTTAAAATTACTAGCTTGCTAGCGAGCCTAAAAACAAACGCATATATGTCTCTCTGCGACAACAAAAGGGCAACTTTAATGTGAGAAGGTTATAACACACATCGACATTCATGTTTAATTTACGCTCAATACATGGGTTGTATGAGGTTCTCGGGTGCTGCTAAAACGCCGATGTTAGCTTGGATGCTAACACACTGATGCCGTCGCACCATGACTCAGCCGGCGCTGGCCTCTTTCACACTTACTTTGGCCATTTTCTCGCACTCCGGGAGTCGCTGGTCTACAGTTGAACTGTAGTCGATCTCCATCTTCACAATCTTCCCATCGGATCTTTCAGACCGTTCCTCAGACATCTTTGCGGTGTTCAAGTAGAGATAATGTACAGCGCTTTTCTTCACTTGCCACCAAACTCAGCCTGGCTATATTTTGCTTGTCAGAAGAACGAAACGGGAGGTGACCAATCAGAGCACAGAACGAAACAGCAGCTCGATGCGCCTGAAGGACCCAACGTGGACCCTTCAAAATATTCCAGGCAGGCGTTATAAAGCCCACTTTTTTATTGAATGTTGATTTGCTGTGACTGCTGGTGAGACTTTGAAACATTAGCACTACGACAGTGTCTCATAATCGTATGTCTCTGAGCAGGTATACGACAGAACACGTTGTACACAAGTTGTTGTTAATGGAAATGGGGGGTTGGGTGCAAAGTGGAAGCACGTCAAATATTTTTTTTAAGCATAAGGGGGTATTTTTTTTTATTTGTCGTAGGGGAGGGACACTCAACTTTAAATGGCTGTATATTGTATTTATTGTCCTGTATCCTGCGACATGGTTGGAGTTGAACGATGAGTTGATTAAAATAAACAGCAGCAGTGAAATATGGTTATTTATGGTGGAGGAAGGGTCATGTATAAAATATCTGTAGCTCAGGGGAGGGAAATGACAATCAAAGACAAAAAAAAACTTATGCACTAGGCACCCTCTACTCTGATATCTGATAAATAAAGAACAGTTCCTTCTGAGGTTATTTTATATGTAGGTTACACAATGAATGCCACTTGATGATAAGTGTATTAAAAATAACTGATTTAAGATGCTGTGCAGTTTGAATTTGTTTGAATGGATAGTTTTGCATTTTTGGTTATCCTGTTTCATGTTATCTCTAAGCTGTCACAACTGGTCTTAGTAACATTTGGCACCCCTCCCTGAGGAGACACTTTAATCCGTCTATTAAGGAAATTGTTTTAATTTGGGGAGGTGCTATTTTAAATTAAGGCTTTTTTTTCAGTTTTGCATCAAACCAAATTAGTCTATTTTTAGCTGAATGTGACAAGAGGTACCTTTTTATTCTTAAAGAGGGACACACAATACTATTTCACATAATGTTTTTTATGCAAGTATATAAATGACAGGAAAATATAAAAGAAGTCAAAATATCATGAGATTTAAGAGGATCATGCGCTCCTTATAGCATCAAAAACTAAATCTGATTGAGATGATTATGATGACGAGGTGGAGGATGATGTTCATTGTGTCATTTGGTGAATGCTTTTTTGTCAAATTGAGTTTACGACTCCACTGAAGTCAAAACCCAAATTTTAGTCATGTTGGTAATGTTGATAGTGATGATGAGAGAGGAGGACAATGATAATAAAAACAGAATGGTGACAATAATAACACAAACTTATTTTGGAAGTTTAATGCCTGTCCTCATCTATCAAATGTTCAGAGTGAATGAAGAACTTTGTGAATGGACTTGATTATACTGTATGAATGGACACAGGATGCAATGGCCACAGTCCACCAGTAGGTGTCCCTTTAATAACTACATTGTGCATTCCTGTCCTCACTCAGTTCACCACTTTGAAGGCTCCAATGCCCCCATAAATGAAGCTAATGTGGGTCAGTGATTTTCCTGCACGTGGCAGAGAAAGCCCGTAAGACCTGAGCTAAAATCAGTTTGATCCCAGTGTAGGCTCAGCACAGACCTCTGAGGCCTAATAACTGAGCATGACTCGGATCCACTGAGGGGAAGAGCCAATATGGAACAAGGACTCTGATTGCAAAAACATCAGAAAGAGCTCAGCTTAACGGGACTGACTGAAGCATCAAATGACCACCATGATCATCAGTATCATCCTTACTATAACATGACAATAACAGGCATATATATATACATATAGTATAAACATATACATATACAAAGTATATTTGAGATTCTTATCTCAAATAACTAAGATAACTTATTATTCTTAGCTCAGTTTATGCAGGCAAACCATCACTCCTAACACAGCTCACACTTTCTACTTCAATGCAGCATTCTTTGCAAAAAGTGGGACATTTGGCTATTTCAAAGCTTACAGATTTGCTTGGTATTATTGATGTGACACAGCAGCTCAGATGACATCATACTCTAATCTCCTTTCTAATCAACACAGGCCTTATTGAAATAGTTAGGTCATCATAAGGTCATAGTTAGTTGGTTCAGACATTCCACTCACATGAAGGCCCGTCACTGTCCCATGATGTCTAAGCTCCAGGGTTTAATGTTAATATAAACTCAGACTGTCAGAAATTAAATATGGGTCTGGTATTTTTTAAAAAGCTCTTTCTTGTGTTATGCGGCAGATCAAACAAAGACTTTGATTGTACTCCCAGCTGTTGTCATTTCTTGAGATATCTCAGGACATCTTGAGGAACGTTTCATACTATGACATGTCAGTAAAACTAATAGACTGCTGTTAGTTATAGGATGTCTTTGTAATACTGATGATGTCAAATGACCTCACAGCTGCCTGGGTTTTCACCTTTATGTCTCTACCTTGACTGTTTACTTGAAGAATCTGCAGCGCTCAGCTTTTTATAAGGTCACACAAACATCACACAAATGCAGCACCGGACTTTCAGTGCCCCGGGCAAACTCACCTCCCACCACCCCCACCCCATCCTCAAAAAAACTTTATTGTAATTGCTATTAATCTTTTACATTTATTGGATTTGTTATTAACAATAACACAAGTAAACAACTTAGCAATCAAAAAATACTAATAAATAACAATCAGTAAGAGAACATGGTATGTTCAAATGAACAAATTTCACATTCTTCCTGTTTTTGTGCAGTGCCCCAGATGACTTTTGCCATTTCATTTTCTCTTATTCTAATGTTCTCCATGTGCTCTATTTTTCTGAAAGGCTAAACAAAAATAAAATAAAATAAATATAATTGTTCCCTCTGGCTGTACCTTACCTATACAATACCTTCACTATACAATAACCAGAGGTGTGGATTTGAGTCACATGACTTGGGCTCAAGTCATAACTCGACCAACAAATTCAAAAATACTTGCAATTCATCAAAGACACCAATGACACTTGACTTCACTTGGATTCCAGCCTTTACTTGATAAGGTCACCCAAGTCAATTTGGGAAGATAATGTTAAAGACATTTTTTCCAATATGAGATGAGTTAAAAACAAGACAGGACAGAAACATACAAAATTCATTCTATTGTGGTATTGGTTAACAGTGCTATGAAATTGCAATACTGGCAGTACTTTTTTTATAATTAGGTTTAGTCACACTTGCTCTAAGAAATTAATAAGAGCGTTCATAATTTGTTATAAATTTAATGCAATATTATTATGTTGTTAAAATAACTTTACATTGGCTGCAAAAGACTTAATTAGAACTCAAAATGCAATGTTAAGGACTTGGGACTTGACTTGGGATTGGTCAGCCTTGACTTGTGTCGAGACTTGCCTTTGTTGACATCGGTCTTGGCTGTCTTGACCTAGGACTTGCCTGTCTGGCCCTGGATCTCGACTCTGGATTTGCCTGTCATGGCTCGGGACTTGAAATGGAACTTGAGTGCAAAGACTTGAGACTTACATGTGACTTGAAAAACAATAACTTGGTCCCACCTCTGACAATGACTGAAGTAAATCTGATGTAGTCTAGAACACCGTATGCTGGCCTATCTACACACATACGTAGTGCAGTCTCTATATGTAATATGACAGCATAACTCAATAATACATTTGTATTGAGCTTGTTAGCTCATACACTAACAAGCACGTACAGCTATATTAGTCAGAGGTTTTTATTGTTTCTATTTTAAAGCATGCTAATTGATTGGAAGCCAAATGAGTGAATATATTTAAAGAGGATAATAATATGTTTTAGGTGCATTTATCTTCAGTGAGCTCTGGTGAAACGTAGCAGCAATATGTGGCACTTGCTTTATTACTGTGGCAGTGGAGCGCTATTATGTAAATTCTCTCATTGTGAATATGACTCATTTAATTCATAATGCCCATTTAATGTGCTACTACACATTGTTAGATCATTTACAAGAACACAAATGAGAAAGCCTTAATAAAAGACTGATGTGCAGTTAACACAACTAAGGAAGCAGTTTGGCTGAAGACATACAAGAAGTAAATGTATTTTTGTTTAAGACACACAGTCTTTTATCAGTCTTGTGGTTCACCACAAGTGATACGAATACAATAAACTATCTTTAGACATATTTACATTGCATCCATTATACTGTAAATAATTCCTACATGTAAAGGCTATATATACCCCATAGTTTCAGTAAAGCATGTTGGTGATTTGCTTTAAGGTGCTGTCCACACATTGGTTCTGGGATTAAGCATAAGGGCTTAAATTCAAATGCTGTTTCAGATGGTTCACAACCCTGCACAAATATATTTCTGGAGAAAACGCTGAATGTGTGCTGACAGCGCAAAACGCTGTTTGTCAGCATCTTCAATACAGAATTACGAGCATGAATTTTGCTGAGTATAGACCAAAATGAATCACAGGTGTCAATGAAGCCAGCAACACAACTCCTCCCTTAATTAAAAGTGACGGTTTATTAATGTGTTTACCTTGTTTGTTTCTGTTTTCCTTTAGACAAGCATGGCTCGAAAGGGGCAAGTGTGACTCATTTTATTCACAAGAGTGCTGCCATCAGAGAGTCAGAGCTGGCTCATTTGTTACTTTGGCCTGGCAGGCAAGTATTTTTTTTATGCTTGGACAGGATCATCATTGTCACTTACTTACCCTTGTTTAACTGGGGAAATCCCAAACTAAAGAAAACAAACTGCTGAAGAGCAGACCTGAGAACAACAGGTGAAAAAAAAGGCATGGGTGAATTATAAGACAATGGGCCCTTGGGCACAGATATGAAAAGAGCCAAACCACCTCCCCTTACTAAGTAGCAAGGCACAGAGACTTTATGGTGGTTTTGCATCTCTTGCATGTTTTTGAGGATTTACGTCTCTTTATGGCATTTTCTATTGTTTCTCGGTTGTTTTGTGTAAAGCTCCGATACCGTAAAAAAAAAAAAAAAATCATGTCCGATCCTAAATGAACCTGCACAGTTTCTGTCCAAGCCTGAACCATGGCAGCAGTTTTGGGCCTGAGACCAATTAAAAAACACAGGGCATCTAATCAGAGCTCTTTTGTGTCACTTTAAAATAATTGTGTGTCCTTTTTGTCATTTTGTGTATACTTGTGGTCATTTTGAGTCTGTTCTTTTCTGGTACTATTAATTTGACATTTGACATTTTGCAAGTTAGGGGCGCCCCTAAAACTCTGGGCCCCTGGGTCTGCCCGTTCAGTAACACATCCATGGAAATTGTTAGGGACATTTGCAAAAAAAATATGCAGACATTATGATCATTTGTTTATAACTGCATAATATCTACATATGGTGGTGCATTAGCATGCAGTAACACACGTGTTACTGTTGTACTGCATGCTCCACATGTCATGGCCCACTAGACTTGAAATGAAACATATGACATGAAAGAGCATCTTAAGACTCAGTGATGGCTAATAGGCTGATATCTAACAAACCATGAATTTTCACCCTGCAACATTGCCGATATATTTTAAATGAGCGATAATAAACCAAATGTGATTATCAAAATTTGTTCGCAGAGCTTTCCCGTTCAATAAAACTAGACATTTACAGGCTTGCCATTCATCATCCTGCTAGTTTTGCTTCTTTCCTTCTCTCTGATCTTCAGTATGGCCTAAGGTCAGCTCAGGTGACTGAGTGAGATAGTGAGAAACATTTCACGATCTAGCCATAAAAACAACAAAGCGGGATTAACAAAAGCCTCCTTGTTTCCATGTTACATGCATGTTTGGGATACTGCATTCACCTAACACTGACTACTGTGTGTTTGAAAAGGTCACTATACTGCATGTCAAACCGGTTGTCAGGAAAGCATTGTGCTTTACTTTTACAGCCAGCGCCCTGACTGTGGAGGCTACATGTGCATGTGAGAAAGCAGGGTGAGACAGATGCAGCAGCAGTGTGAAGCAGTGGGCTGATGTTTCCTGAGCTGTGGTTGAGTCGACCGATGTTTCCATTAAGCACCGCGTCGTATTTCAGCGAGGGGGGCTGGGGCTGCTGTGAACCGCTTTATTTTCCGATGCCTCTGCAAGCTGCTTTTACAAGTAAAGACAGGACCGGATAAGGCAGAGAACCTCCTTTTCCGCCGGCTCAAGACTTTGCTCACCATTTTTAACTTTGAAGACAAGAATCGTAAATTGTGTAAAAATGGAGTGTGGTTTTTGAGGAGGTTTTGAAAAGCACATATTTTCTTTATTACCAATTGGGGCATTTACTTCTAGCGGTCTCCAGAATGAACCCGTGTGCAGCTAGCCGGCACAAGGCAATGTCACATCCGGTCAGACATTTTTCAAAATATTGGTCTCATTGGACTAAGATACTGAAAATGTACTTAATGGTAAACTTAAAAGTAAAAATGCAAGGGGTTGTGGGGGGTGGTATATACCTGTATATGTAGCTACAAATATTTCCCCTTGAGCCTCCCTGAGTGACTGGGGGGAAATGCATGACCCTTCCCTTTCCATAAATAATTAACCATATTTTAAGGTTTTTCAAGAAAAACCCACTTGCAGGTATTGGGGTTCTGAGGGTATTTAAAATAAATACAAATTACAACCATTTAAAGTTGAATGCCCCTCCCCTAAGTTAAATTCAAAACATAACCCTCTCTCTAGTGCTTAAAAATGATTTGAAATGCTCCAGCACAACCTACTATGACTTTTTTCTTTACTCATCTGTTACTTTGCACCCAGAGTTTGGCTCTGTTAATTTTGTTCTCTCTGAATTTTTCTATGTTTTGTTTTATTGTAAAGCACTTTGCTACTGTGTTATAAAGGTGCTATATGAATAAAGTTTATTATTAATATCATTATCATAAAAACAAAAGACAACTGAGATCAACCAATCAATCAGACTTTATTTGTATAGCAGTTTTCATACAAATAAAACACAAAGTGCTTTATACAATAAAACAAGAATCCCCTCCAACACACACACACACACACACACACACACACACACAGGCACATGGGTAAAAAAGTAAGACTTTGATGAGTTCTTATTAATAACAGAAACTGAGGAAACGCTACCAAAAGTGAGAAAAGACCAGAGGCAGGATAAAACCTATAAATAAAAGATATAAACATAAATAAATAAATATAATATGGATAATAAGTAAAATAAATAAATAAATAAAATGTAACGAATAGCTGATAAAAAGTAAATAAGAGGATAACAGAACAAATAATAATAGACAAAGAATATAAAAATAATACACCATCTAGTAAAACAGTTAAACAGACTAAAATGTATAAAGTCAATTAAAAGCCGAACTAAAAAATGTAGGTCTTAAGTTTGCTCTTACAAGCTAAAAATGATATCTGCAGTTGTTTATTCTTACTTTTATTCATTTATTTACTTTTATCAACGTAACAAATGTCACAGTCTTATTTTGAAGGCTCGATTCTTACGTTTTCCGGTCGCGCTCTGCAGTGTTTTCTCAAAACTTGACTCGTCAGCGTGATAGGAGGGGACGATCCTGAAGCGAGCTCGTTTCTGTCCTGACGTTCCCCGCCGGAGAAAGTCCTCTGGTTCCGATGAAAGAACTCAGCCGTAACTCGGGGTGTATTTCATAACCCGGGCCAACCATCCTCCCACATGCGCTGACACGTCTCCAGATATTACACACATCCCGTCGGGTGACGGAGGGAGCGTTTACTCGGCTGGTTTGACATATTGTGAATACATACAAGAGACGCGCGGAAGGGGGAAGATGTTGCTGAAGGAGTACAGGATATGCATGCCCCTCACAGTCGAAGAGGTGAGTTTTTTTTTACTCCAATTTTAACTTATATGAGACATTTTCCACCACGACTGAGGTTCACTGTTGTTCAGACAACTCTCACAGTTAAAGCGTTGGCTTTGCTGTCCCAGACATGTGGCAGGAGGCTACACGGAGTGTGTGAGAAACATTTAAGCGATTCACATGAACTTTAAGCATGGACCATACTTTTCGTGTTTTGCCTTCCTCTTCCTCTGTCGATTGTAAACAATCCCGCTGTTACACCAGATTGTGTGATCCGTGAACCAGACCCTAACCCCCCCAGCGACTTAGAAAAATCAACCATTTTTTTAAGCGTGTCTGGTACTGAGCCGATATGAACATGTAATTACCTTTTTTTGTTTGCTCACAAGCGCAACGCTGGACTTCGAGAATCCTACTTATAGCTTTTTTAGGATTTAGATTGGTACACTTTACACTCCACCCTACGAATCATTGTAGTCAGTTAAAATCGATTACAAATTGATTAGTTTCTATTATCTGCTGCCAGAGTGATAAAATAAAGTGGTATCACCAAAACCTCACTGATAAGCACGCTAGAAGTCACACTTTATGGCCATATGCTGTGGTTCCAACACTGCTCCTCTTTCACCTAAATTGCATTCCATTAAATTCATTGGTTGCACATGATGGCACCAACACACTGCAGAGCAGGGGTCTCTGCACTTAATGGTGTTTTGTACGACTGACAGTTGCAATCATGCTGCGCTGATTGATATCAGAAAGAAAGGACCATTGTCTGTATTCAGCCAATTTGGTGTCACGACCCAGTCTAAAATTAGAAGGTGAAGATGATTGCTTCCTTGCCCTGACATGCATGCTATATGCAGTATGACAGCACCTTTTTCAATTATCACCCAGGTCATTGTTGTCTTACTCATGGTTTGTTGTGTTGTTGGGATGTGTGGGTGTTTTGTGTTTTTGTGGCTGAGAGTTGGTAGTCAGGTGGAATAATGATCTGGCTGCAGCGCACTGTCTCCACTGATGTCTTGTCAATTCAGATGCTAAGATGAAAACCCAGGAGTGATTTACTGTTGTCTGGAGAAACATCACAAATAAAGCCTAACAAGCAGGGCCTTGGCCAAATAATCAAGGCATTTTTATATTCACACAAAGTTATTTTTTAGGAAGGGAAAAGAGAGAGCAGATAAAAGACGGCAAGACTTCAATTGCTCGGTCTTACAACTGTCTCCACCAATATGTATCCTGCAGCTAACTGCATCGGATTTATGCTCATTTTCCCTGCTTTGTGACGGAGTAGCGCCACATTTAATGAAACTCTTGCCAAGTGGAGATTGAAAGAACAAAAAGTTTATTTATGCCTTTTGGGCGCCAGTGCTACAAGCAGTGAAAAGGCGTTCCACCACTGACTCATGCAAAAACCTGTGGTCAAAGGGAAACTTCATCTTCTAATACATGGGTGTCTAGCTCGTCTTCTTAAATACCTTTGCAGTGTGTGTGTGTGTGAGAGAGAGAGAGAGAGAGAGAGACACCATGTGTGTGAGACGTGTGTGTTATGTGGGTATTTGCATTCACACATGCATTTTCTGTTAAATAAATCAACCTCAAACATTCACCATGTGTGTGTATTTCAAGTCCAGAGGAGTAGTGAGGAGCTTTCTCGTCACGTCCGTTGAACTTGTGAACAGATGGTTGTCATGAGAGGCAAGAACAGTGAGATTAAAGGCTCAGTCTGAAATCAGATTTGGACAAAAGAATTATCCCACCACCAAAATTCAAAATACAGGATTAAATTCCACAATGAATTACTTTCCACAGATGTTGCATGTTGGTTCGTACTTGGACTTAGTTTGTTTCATTATTTGTTTTTTAGTTTATTTTCTTCACCATCTGATACATGTATGTGTGCAACTTCCTGTTACTATGGATTGCTACAGAGAAAAAAAAAACACTTCCTTCACAATACAGGCCAAACCTGTGTGATGTGCTTGTCCAACTTCTAATTAACCCAAAGAACCAGATCAAGCTGCATTCAATTATCTGTTTATCAGCTGATGTAGGTAGTTTTACTGGTTGTGTCTGTGTGTGTGTGTGTGTGTGTGTCCCTTTTTTTATCTTTGTCTTTGTCTTTAACTGAGCCGAGCATTCTGCTGCTCCGTCAGTGCCCAGAGTACACCCTGCGCTCCTAGAGTGTGGTGCAATTATTAAGTGAACACTCTATATACATTCATACATATATAAACAAGTTTTTATGTGTATGTATGTATATATACCATTTGCTTATTATAATCTTGGCGTGCTGCCACTTATAATGAATTTGTGGGAAACCCTTGCATTACATTTGGGGAATAGCGCACTATGACTTGTTCAAGACTCAAAATTTAAGGTTAAGTACCAATGACTTAGTCTCACCTCTGCTGGTTATTTCCAAGCTGTAAGCCATGATGACGCTTCATAAGAACACATATAATAAAGCAAAACAGGATGCTCCTTTGAATTCTTTTGAAATACAATATAATTAGAAGTGAGTTGCGACAAGCTTTTACACAGTACTTTTATCATCTAAAAAGGGGAAGGATGCATTGGTCTCACATTTTAGCAAACGAAGCAGAATGGCCATCTGCTCAGATAAACACTGCACTTTGCTTCCATTTATTTATTTATTATTTTTGAACATTGATAAAGCCCTGTTTGTATCAGTCCCAGGAAGCAGGGCGTCCATTGTTTGTTGACAGTCCCAACTTAGAAAAGAAGCGTCCTTAATGGTCTGGAGGGGTAAACATAGAGGAGGTTCCATTTTTTCTTATCATGGCTGCACACATTGAGCCGAATGTCATCCCTAATCTCCTAAAAGTGGAGTCAAAGTTTCCTGTCTGTCCAATGGGAGAGGAAGGAGGGAATGAAAGGAAGAGTTGATGGATGGAGAGTAAGGATAAGCTACTTGGTGCCAACTGCTGAGGGGTTCAGGGGACAGGGGCAGAGAGGACGGAAAGAGAGGAGGGCAGGAGTGCGGCAGCAGCGGGGAGTTCTGGGAGATTTCTTTTCTGTGAAACTCTCCAGGGTTCATGCGCCAATAGTCTCTGTATGTGTGTGCGCGCTTAGATTTGAAGTCAGGGGGACATGCAAGGTCACGTCTGTCTGTGTATTGTCTTTGAGAAGAGATTGCTGTCTGCTGCTCGGCTGTGCTGCGTCATCACAGACTTACTACCGCAGTTGTTGGCTTGGCTATCCAGGCAGTGTTTATACAAGTTTAACAAACACTACACACACTGAAGAAATCATTTAGTAATACCAGAGAGTATGAGCTGTTCTCTGAGCCGCGATTCTCTGTCCTGTTAAACATTTCTTGCCTGTTTGGGTGTGTGCCTGGCATATTACTGCTGCCTTTTCTCCTCCTGGTTTATCCCCCATTTATACTGCCAACAAATAATTAGAAGTGATTACTTTCGGATGAAACCTTATAAAGGAACAGCCATCAATGGTTTCTGTTTGTGACTGAACAAAAAACAAACAAGTTGTGGTTCTATGCCGTTTACTGTCATTTGGAGTCTTGTTACTGTGAGGTTTCAGTCAGCAGCGGAGACACCGGGAAGTCTCTGCTCGGGGCCAGGAAGTTGTCTTGGATATTACCAGGCTTGCCATTTCCCTGTTGTCATTCTATGTGCTATGATAAACTAACTGCTGGCTTCTCGCTGTAGTTTTATATTTAATGGACACATATGAGAATGGTATCAATCTTGGCACCCAACTCTCTGCAAGAAAACAAATAAATGTTTTTCCCAAAGAGCGAAATTATAAGCTTAATTAGTTAACAATGTGAAAGCTAAGAAAATTCAAAGCCAGGTGTGGAAATTATAGTTTTCAAGCCACAGCACAAGACTTACATGGCTGATTGTTTCTGTCAGCATTACTGACTTGGTCATTCATTTTGTGGTACTTTTCATTTAAATTTGTCCACCCTGGAACACCTGAAATGTAGAAAAATAGGCATCCTCTGATGGGGAGTCCTGCATGAGTTCAGTTTTTCAAACCCACACCTGCAAAGGTCACTGCCAGAACCGATCCCAGGTTTCCCCACGAATATTTGTTATTGTTATTTGTTATTGTTATATCATTATGTTATTTGTTGTGGCTCATCGTGATTAAAACATCTGTCGTCACTTATTGATTTTACATTTTTTTGGAGCTGGACCATTCATCAGGAGCACTATTTTGGAATACACATTACTGTTATGTTATTGAATGCACCACACTTTCAAAGCACAGCGTGCACTCTGGGCACAGAGGGAGCAGCAGAAAGGCAGGAGCAGTGAAAGTGAAATTTAACCATTCATGTGGTTGGTCTTATGTCTGCATCAGCTGCTCCTCTCATCCATCGATCTGATCAGCTCTGACTGGATTGGCAGCTCAATTAGCCACCATGCGCCTCAAACTGCTGCAGAGGGAAAAAACAGTTTGTCTGCACTGCGTTCACAGACCTTCAAAAATGAATTTAGAGAGCGGCACAGAGACACAGCTGCTGCTACACACATATTCTTATTCTGTGGGAAACACTGGCCCCCTTACATGCCGTTATATCCAGGTCAAATCCAGACCCACCCTGACAACTTGATATAAGTCCCACATCCTGATCTGTGATTCAACACACACGCTACACACTTTTCACTCACTTTAAATATTTTGTTTTTACTATATTAACTGCGAGATTGGAACATGCAACATAAATTTAAATCACAGTTATTCTGTAGCCATTTTGGCAGTATCAATCACCATCTCTGTTGCTTTTCACTATGCTCAGGTTGCTTTGCAGAAAAAGAATGTCATCCATAGTCTCTGGTTTTGGATGAAATAACAAATGCAGCTGAGGAAAAGGTTTTTTACTGACTGCAACTTGAGCACAGGCTGTGTCATAGCACTTAACAAATAAATTAAGTCTTGGCGGCTGACAAGGCTAATTGATATAAGCTGATTTTGATGTTGGAAATACTTCGTAATTATTTTCATTTCTGATTTCTCTTGAAAAAAAAACAAATAATATTTTTGTTCTGGCCTGCTGCCTGCCCTTTTTACCAGTTCTGCAACTTTTTTTGCCGGCACCCCGAAGTGACCAGGTGCAGGACTATGTGGTGAATAGGTTTTGAAATTGCAAAAACAATTAAAAACATTACAGATGAAATCACATGCTGCTATTAAGTTAAATGGTCGTTGTGTAATAAGAAAGGCCAGGATGAGTCAGAATAACCAAATCAAGAAATTCAGGTCTGGATAAAGTCTGTAACTTTGAAGCAGTTCAGTCGCAGTGTAGCTTCTGTGTTTGAGTATTAGTTTAAAGCTCCATCTCAGACAAGATTTACTTGTAACTCCATCCAGAACCACTTAGCTAAGAAATAATCATTTTCCCTTTGCAGTCCCTTGGGGATAACGCTGTTCTGTTCTCCTCCTGTGAGCGGGGCCATTCATCAGCCACCGTGCCCATTTTTTTTCCTGGAGAGGATAGAGAGGTGATGCATCACAGGAGACACAGATAGATGTGTTCCTTGTCTTGCTTGTTGTATCTGTTATGTCTTTCACTGATGCAGTAGCTCTAACATGCACCTCCCTGTCTCTGGCTGGTGTGCCCTTTTTTTCAAGCTCACGGGAAAAACGCTGACATCAGCCAACCTTTGGCTGACCTGAGTCACTGTGCATCTCCAGCAGCACAACCTGTTTTCAGAACCGGTATTCATCCTTAACATGGTCTTGGTTCATGAATCAAGTTTTCTTCACTTCAACTTCACACTCAAATAGCCTCGTCTATGAGGAGAAAAAAGCACCGGAGACCACTATAGACTGTGCTCAGACTCACAAAAACCCAGGGGGTATCAACTGAATAAGGTTTTCACAGGGAAAAACAAAACTGACGCAGGTCTTCACTGCAGAAGGCCACACTTTTTCTCTCCTATTAACGGCAGTGACTTGGAGCATAATGACATTCAGGGAAGGCCAGTGAAAAGACACCCATTGAACGCTGAATAGACTGAACATCCATGTGTTTTGAGTCTGTTAGAAGCAGTCAATAGACGGTCTTTCCCATCGGCCGAGGGTCCTGTTAATGGGGTGTCAGCTGGGGCAATAACTGAAGGATTATGGCACCATCTGATTATGAGAACTCTTACCTGCTCTGCTCTTGTTGGGAACATAGGCTGTCTTGTGCATGGAAAACGTTGTACACTTTTGTGTACTTTTGCAGACCTCAGAACAGTTGGTTCAACCCCAGAATTAAAGTTAGCTCCTCTATTCCCACATTGCGTATTTATGAGCATGTGTGCAGTTTTTGAATGAATGCTAAAAAGGTAGCATGAGTTAAATCGCCTTTGAGATCCTTAAATGACTCTTGCAAAAGGGAAGTTGCTCACATGGTGCTGTTGACAGGCTGAAAGCATAGATGGTCTGAGATGGGGATGGATGACTGTACAAATGGGAGGATATGGAGATGGTTGCCTGATTGAATGGCTGGATGGGTGGCTAGAAGGACACTTGAGTTGCTGGCTCACACCAGCATCTTTCAAGGTATAAGCATCTCTGTGAGTGACAGTCCCGCCAGAATTCATTATAGAGAATGGATTACCTTATGATGTATTGATTCCCACATTTGCCAAAAATGACATATAGAATTCATGCACATTAGCAAAACCTCATGTGGGCTCACATGGTGGTTTGATGCACACCTGCAGAGTTTCCCACAGAGGGTGGTGCAATTAATAACTGAATGGTATATATATATTAATAGCGCTCTCAATGAATCAGCTCCAAAAATATAAAATTAATACATGGCGGCACATGTTTTAATCCTGGCAGGCTGCCACTAATAAATAAAAGCGTGAGAAACCCTGCACCTGCATATGCACAGGTCGAATGACACAGTGGACCATTTGTCGAAAAGCAGCTGGCAGAAGCTCAGTCAGCCTGATGTAGTGGTATTGTATTGTAGTGGACCCATGAAGTAGTGTAATAGGATTAGAACTGCTGTGTCATATTATGCTTTAGCCCACAAGAGATTATGTAGGAAAGATGTACGCAGAAGTGTTCATGTTGTACAGACTTTGTCTCAGTCCTCAAGCATAACATTGACAATATGATCCATTTCACACAACATTACCTTTGCATTATTGGGGCATAAAAACAGTTCGTTATTTGAGTGAAATTTGCACAAAAGGCAGTAGAAGGTTTCATTAGTGTTTGCAGTATGGTCTTACATGTACGGTTAATTTATTCATGTAAGAGAGAGAGAGAGAATTTTTTTTTTTTCGGAATGACTGCTTTGAATACGGGCTATTTAACAAGATTGGTTTCCTTTGTTCAATCCTAGAGCATGTTTCCATGACACCAGCACTTCATTTCATGTATCCACAGGATGGTGGAGCTGAAAAGCAGTGAGAACAAACGTGCTGTAACTCAGCGAGGACAGCAAGGTTTCTCTCCGGACAAATCAAACTGGGTTTTTTTAGGCAATGTAATTAAAGAAGACAGTCCTAGGAGGACTTGGTGTTCCTGCATTTACAAGGTGTGATGTAATGAAATGTTACACAAAGTTGTGTAAAGTGAGACTTAACTGACCCCAAGGGGAAATTCTTCTCTCTTGTCGGTGTCCACAGTGGGAGGTTGGGGATTTCGGTCAATTAGGTGGATGTTTGCCAACACTGGGAATTCACCCTTGGATTTCGAGTCTAACTCTAAGCACAGTGATGGCTTATTATACCGTCGTGTTGCCCTCCATAGGGCAAAAAGATATGCCTTAATATGACAAATCAAATCTCTAGAGTATCCAAGCTGGTACCATGACTTTCATTATGATTGGGAAAAAACAAACAAACTGATTCTTAGACTACATTCACACAAATACATTTTCATTTGAAAACATATAACTAGAGACCTTTTGAAAATGCAGCTGACCCCGTTTTAGTTTGGAAACCCCAGGGTTTCATTTTAGTCTGGATGGGTGAAAACTGATTTTTTTTTTTTAAACAATGCCGTAGACACCCACATTTGTTTGAAATTGGGGTTGTATCAGTTTAACAGCTCCCAATCTTGTTTTCTGCTGCTTTGACCATCATTCTCATGTTAATTTCATTAACAGATCTACCTAGTCTTGGTTTAAGCAAAGAAATATCTGGTCTTACTTTTGTGCTCTCCATAGTATTTTTTCTGTGGACAGTCGGCATCCTTTTTACACAAACATGCGCATGCCCAGTTTATGCAAATAGCCATGGGATATGTATATTTTTGCAGGTCCAGGTATGCGGTGCTGGAGGAACTCTTCATGAGTTCTTTTATCCCTCAGCAGGAGTTTGTAGAGTGGTGGTATCCAGGGTGGATAATTCCTCTATAGTTCCAGTCAGAGGTGAGCACATCAGATTGATTGCTGAGAGCAGTGGCTGCGACAGAGGCGGTGAATGCTAACTTCTAGACCCAGCGTGAAAAACCAAAACAAAAAAATGGATAAGTTTCACTTTCACAGCCTGCTGCTCCGTCTGTGCCCAGAGTATGCTCTACGCCCTGCCAGTGTGGTGCAATGCATAACTGAACAGTATATATTCCAATAACATTAATAATTAACGGTCTAGCTTACAAAAATAGAAAATCAATTGGTGGCGGCAGATGTTTTGATTGTGGCGAGCTGCCACAAATAAATAAATATGTGGGAAACCCTGATCAAGATGCATGGATAATTGCTTTATAATGGCATTGTAGCCCTCTGAATGGGAATCAGATCGAATCATGAGGTGCTCACGGATTCCCATCCCTAACGTCCATATCGTTTATCCCAAGCGCTGCTACCCATTCATTCAGAATATTGTTTTCTCTCTTCATGTTTACACCCCTCCCATCCACTCCAGGGTTTGTTGGGAATCAGGAACTGTTAGATGCTGTTTATTTTTATTTTGTGGCATGGGAAGGTGCAAGGCCCTTTTTGCCATCTGGTACACATGACAATGCTGTGATTCAATCAACATCCCATTTACTGCCATTTACTCTTCTAGAGGAAACCATCATGGGCTGTGATGGACCATTATCCACGGATGAGGCCCATTCTCATTTCCTAGATGGCTGTGTGTGTGTGCGTTTATGTGTTCGTGCACTTGTGTGTGTAATATCGCATCCCCAGAAAGGCTGTTTCATAACACGAGAGCTACATGAGATCGTCACACTGTTTGTGACAGTCGTACTGGAACAAATTTCTGTTTGTTTCTCTCTCTCTCTCTCTCTCTCTCTCTCTCTCTCGTACACACTCACACTTTGAGTTGAAGTGTGCTTGTTTGTATTATTTAACAGGGTCACGTCATTATTGTCTCTATCCTGTAATCTGTTAAGCGACCTGAACCTCAATAGCAGCATCCAACACTCCAGTACTGAGCTGCTCAGATGAGGCTGATGGATGAGCCCAGTGTGCTGGTGAAGTGCGACAATGTTTCAAAGAGAGAAAGAGAGAGTAACAGCCTGATGATTGCTTTTTTTCGTCTTTTTAAATAACCAGTCACTTTCATTGGAAGTGTTGCCGGGTCGTTGTGCTCTATTGCATGTTTTCTCATTAATAAAACATTGATTCTGTACAACTGCTTGTCTTATCACATTTAGCCTATTCATTTTGAAATAATACATCCGTTCTGACAGCTACAGCAAGCGTGACGTTATTTGCATTATTAATTGTTCATTGGCCGTCTTGACGAGCAAATTACCCAGGTTTTTCCAACGTGGATAATAGCACAGATTTAATTATCATTTTATTATTTTAATTTCAACTTGTTCTGGTGGGAAACTGCCTGGTGTCACCATGGAGAGAAAATTTCTCCCACCATCCCTCCACTGCACCATCAAATCACAGGAGGGATCAGAGCCGCTTTCTACCAGCAACCACAGTCTGAAGGCGGCTGCTAAATCCGTAACATGTGGCTGAAAATAGAAACAAAGAAGCTGATTCTTTAGACCAAAGCCACGTCTTGTCTTGCTGTGTTTAATGCGGGCATCTTCACTGAAACTGCTTACTATTGCTGCTGTGGGTTCATGTGCTTACACTGTCTTAGGAATGGCTGCAACAGCATGCTGAGATTAGAGTAAAACCTCTCTTCCATTTGTTGCACATCATCACTGGAAGAATTCATCTCATATTCAGTCTAATTTCTGAATAGACTTTTTTTTTGAAAAATAGGGAATGTCACCGAAATTATGTGCAAATATGGTAAAACGCTGAGAGGCTGGATAGAGATGAGGGCTGTTAATGGAATTATGTGAGAGATGAAGCTTCACAGCCTCTTTTACAGCACTTGACATTACAGACATTCATTTGCTGCACTCAGCCAAGCACCTACAAGTGGACTCACACATTTCTTTGTTGTTTATCAGAGGAGATTTCACAGGCTGTGGTTGAGCAACTCTGACATGAAAGATGACAGGAATTACATGAAATAGTTTGTCCTTCAGTTTATTTTTTTTTCTTTAGTAGTGACGCATGGATGTGAATGAGGAGTCAGTGCCAATGGCAACAACGTTGTTCCTGAGCTTCCAGGGAAGTAATACAACGTCATAAGTGTAATTATACTCACGTTCTGTATTAATCATCACTTGGTAGGAGAAAACACTACTCGTAATGTGGTATATAATATATTATGAATGTTCACTGTTACTGTTTAGTTTAATTTATATAAAACAAAACAAAAAAACTTGTGTGTTCTGTTCTGCTGCATGCCAGCTAAGTCACATGTTTAATATTAGCATTTTTATAACAGGTTTATCGTTGGTTTACATGCTAACATCCAGCTGTCAGCAAAGCTTCAACTGATAGATTGATCTAATTTTGACAACGTAGAGCTTAGTCCACAAAATGGGAAATACTGCTAAATCATCTATCTCGGTATATGCAATATAATATCGAGGTAACTGTGTCATGACACACAGATAAAAGACTTAAAGCTAAAATTTCTCAGAACAATTATTTCAAATATTACAGGTTTCTGCATTTACACCTTAACTTTCTTCCTCCATGTCTGCTCAAATCATGTTCATTTACAAGGCAGCTGGAGTTGTGAGATCATGTGAAAATCAAGGGAGAATCCAGCCCTGAATTGCAACATACGATGCCCCAAATAGGTCCTGTGGTAGAAACACTTTTACCAAATCTGGACACATTTCTACCATCTCATTGAATATACATTTATACAGCCCAACCCTATGGTATGGCTTTAATTACTGGGGCCAACCTCAGGCCAGACTTGACATTTTACCGTACTTGGTAAAGATACTGAGTTATCTTCATTTTTCATCCATCCATCTTCATCCCTGTAGCCTGCTGGGGCACCATGCTGAGTAAGGTATTCCAGTCGTCCCTCTCCTCAGCAGCAATTTCCAGCTTTTGGGGATTCCGTAGCATTCCCAGGCCAGATGAAATATGTAATCCCCCCAGCTTGTTCTGGGTTTCTGGGGTTTCCATCAAATTTTACGTGCTCGGGAAACCTCTAATGGGAGGCACACCACATCCTTCTTTTTTAGAAGTGACCCATTAACTATGTGACTCACAGTGTGGCTGCATGTTAAAGGGTAAATAAATGAGTGATTGAAAATGATTAGTAGTAGTGTTACGCTGTTACAGTCACATTAATCTCAAATGACTTACCTGGAATCAGTGAGACTGCCCCCCTTTGCAAACATTGCTTTGACTGGCTCACGCACACTCTGTGGGCCATCCCTTTATTATTTGTCCTGCCACAACCACATTTTCATAACCCCTGAATTATTGAAATGCAATACTGTGCTTTCAGAATAAAGTGTCAGAAATCGCAATACAACAAACAGTGCAGTAAGTGAATTTGGATTCTGATGCAGAGAAATGGTTGAGAAAGACATGAAAGTGGAATTGTACAAGTTCCTTATTGTTTTATGTAACAATAAACATTTGGCCAAAATTGTCCTTAATCATAAGTGAAAAAAATGTTGTTTTTTTAAATGTGCAGATTGGTCTTAAATGTCATCCTTGGTGTTTTAAAAAGGTTGAAGTATTAGGTCAAACTTGCCTTAAGGTAACCCTGGGAGAACAGCGCACTTACTGTCTTCTACTTATATTGTAATGGTGACTACAATGCAGCTAGATCCACACACCTCACACCTGACATGCTCCAATTTTGATTTATTAATTATTATAATATTGTTCCCTCTTTGTTTTGTCTTCCAACCTTTTTACACTTTTTGTCCTCAAGCTGTTTACTTTTCTATTTGCAAAGATAAACCAGGACTATTGGCCTTTATAGCTTTTAATTTGTTCAAGGTCGTCTGAATATAAAAACACACCACCAATTTAAATATAGACATTGTAATTCTACAGCGACCTTGTGAATAAAAAACCTATATTTACATTTAACAGTCTTGCTGTTGCTTTAAGCATTTAGGTGACCAAACAGTGCAAACTCTGGCATTGGACAGCAAATAAATGCAGCACACCACGAAAATAATGCACCAAGACACAATGAAGTGTGTGTATTTTATTTTTGTTTTAAATCATCAAGCTTATCCTATTTCACTGTAATCCATCAGTCAGCCCACAATGTGACCCTCTTGTGAAGAGGCTTAACATTATCACAAGATACACATAAACACGTTGTAGTGCTCAGGGCATGATTTAGACGTACAATATCTCTATTACTTCAGCAAATGTTGCATCGATAATGCTATGACTTGAGCGTGAAAATGGCTTTAAAGTTGGCCTTGTGTTTATTTGGCTAAACTATCAGCAGCCAGCCATGTCGAGTGTGTGCTCTGACATCATTAGGGCTGTATTGTTCACTGTTTGCATTTATTTTGGACTATAGCTTTTAGCAGTGGAGGCTATGAATTCGTCATCTCATCAAATGTAATTTTATGTTATGGTTGTCCTTTCTCACTGTCTGTAGTTTCACTTGTGTGTATTTTTGTATGCGTACGTGTTCGCAGGCACAGAGCTGAGGTTTTTTTACAACCTGTCCTCTACACAAGCTGCTAGTCCCTGCATTACCTCCACAGTGAGACTCAGAGGGTACGTGCAGCAGAAGGGGAGGCCGAGGAGGAAATTGGAGGCTTTTTCTTCCTACTTTCCCTGCTTCATTTTTTTTGTGATTAGTCTGTAGAGAGATGAGAAGGAAAGATTTACTAGAGATTTACCAAGAGAGGACGAGGGCAGATGGAGATGGAGATGAAGAGAAGAGGTTCGGCAGATGCTTTCATGCGAGTTACTTGCTGTAAATTACATGCAAATGGAAAGAGGAAGAGTTGAAAAGAGGTAGACAGAGGTGGAGAGAAGCCTGAGTAGTCACATGAAATATGAAAAAGGTGGGGAGAGCTTCATCTTTGGTTTAATGCAGCCACTGGCTTCTGAGCAACTCTTTAGTATTGTATCAGGGAGATTGTGGCTTCCTTACACATTAAAGTGATGTTACCAGTTGCTACTGTAAATTAAACTGCTATACAAGAGAATACATGTATAACTGTAGGTTTTTTTTAGATTTCCAAAGCTCTTTGGATTATTTGGGCTCTTCAATTGGGCATAACCTGTAGGATTTGAGCACATTTTAGAAATGCTGTTGTGTAATTCCAACTCACACTGATGAGTAAATCATCTGCGATATAAAGCCAAAGCTCAAGATGATATGAAAGTTGCTCAGTGGTGCATGAGGCCAAAAGTGTTGAACTGGTGCGTATAAAATTACCCAGGTGATCGACTCTGCTTCTGCATCATTGGTACTCAAAGAGCGAGCACATCAGAGACTGCAGAAACTTCTGGTTTAGTGCTCTGCTACACTAAAATGATTGAATCTCAAGGTTCCAAATGTTATTGTATCGAATGGATCAAATTCTGATAGTGAAACAAATTATTTTGCAGGGGTTTGGTGCCCCAAAAATGTATCCACTTCTTTTTAAAGATGTCTTTTTCATAATGGAAGTTTATGGGAAGAAGTGTTTTGGGAAAAATGTCATCAAGTGATAGACTTGGAAGTTGTAATTTCACTGTATGGCCACCACAAAAATTGTTTTCATATCCTGACACACTTCCTGGGGGCCTCCTGTGGACTGTTCTGGCCATTGAAAGTTGTCAGTAAATATTCATTTGAAAGCTCTATGGCTGCAGGCACATAGAGGTTTGCTTGCTGGTCGAGATTCAGTTCACAATAACGTAAAGACAGAAGTCCCCAAAAAAGCTTAAAAGTCAATTTCTACAAGAACAGGTCAGTCCAGGTTTTGATTTTGTCTCTTGGTTTCCCTCTCTGTCACACTTGTTAGCAAGTTGGCAGCACCAATAAACTTGCCAGGTATGCACTGTACAATTGAATGAGTGAGGAAAAAAGAAAGGACTGATTTCTGGGAATTGAGTTGTAATTGTGCTTCAACTGTGTGAGAGTCTGACAACAGCTGAACAGAAATTCATCAAAACATCTGATGGCCGGTCGTAAGCAGCTGAACAGAAATTCATCAAAACATCTGATGGGCGGTCGTAAGCAGCTGATCGGGCCATGGTCAGTCCTGGCTCCCCTCTGATCGCTGCTTGGCAAATGACGCCTGAGGGGGCTGAAATTCAGTCCAACTTCAAAATGAGCTTTGATGTGTTGTTGCTTAAACACATATGTGTAGATTTAGGGATGCAGGGGACATATCCCAATTGTACATGGACACGTCCCACCCAATAAAAACACGAAAGAAGTATATTTTGACAAAATAAAAGAGATTTACACCATAAATTAACGCAAAAATGCCCTAATTTGTGTGTAAAAATTCCTCCGAATGCAGGAAATATTTTTGCAGAGAACTCCTAAACCCACAGTTTCATATGTGTTAAAACAAAACCTATTCCCTTGCTTATCCAAGTGCACAAAATGCAGCTCGCTCTATAATCTATTATATAATCTATTTTGTACTGGCTGTCAAAGTTTTCGAAAGCTTTGCTTTCACTGTGCGTTCTGGAGGATACTTTTACACTCGGGATAAGAATACACCCGGCACACTGGTCATCATGCTGTTCTGCTATGCCTTCAGCCCACACACAGGTGCAACGCATCTTTGGAGGAACTATCAGTTCAGCCCACACATGCACACACTTGCATGCACCCACACACACATGTACACACAAATTAGACAGGCTATAGATAGCTATATGCTGACACACTTCATTATCATTGCTCGTTTCTATGGTAACCAGTGCCATCCATCCCTACCATTACCCCCATAGCGGAGTGGATTATAGTGATTATAGTGTAAGACCATCCCTAGGATAACTGTCAAATAATGAGGCAGATGATGGAGTCTTACCTTCCCTCAAGCCTCGGCTTTAACACCAAGCGCTTCCTTCCTTGCTGTATGTTTTCAGCTTAGACATAATGATGTGAGGGGCTATGTCGGTATTCAAGGTAAACAAAAAATTACTAATCTGTTGCTTTCAGGTGGTCGGATGTTGCTCGGAGCGCTTATTTGCAAGAGTTTACTTTCAGGAGGCTGTTTATTCCTGTAAGACATTAGGTTTAAACACTGAGGAATTGCAGCACATATGACCAAATGCGGCAAATTAGAATGACCTGTGCTTATCAAATGCCACAGAGGATGGTTTGTTTCTTTTCTCACACCAGCAATATAGGATTATGTTTTGTGCTCTTTAACAAGACTGAAGCTCACTCACACAAGACTAGCATTACCAGGGGACCCTATGTGATTCCTAATTAGCAGTAAACACAAAGTACAACTGAGGTTAATGGAAAAGACCAGTGTTATTTAAATTTGAGGGAACATGGATGTCTGCACCGGATGTCATGGCAATGGCAGTTATTGTGGCGCTAGAGGAAAAGTAAGGCATCACCTTAAACAAGAGGAGGTATCCTCTGATAACCATCAATGCATGTAGCAAATTTTAGGTTGATCCATCTGGTGGATGTTGAGATATTTGACAGGATAAATTGAAAAGTTTGACCTGCTGGTGACGCTAGAGGAAAAGTCTGTGCATTACCAAAGCCAGTATGATAAATCCTCTAGGAATCATGAATAGCTGAGCAAAATTGCATGCCATTGCATCTAATAGATGTTGAGTTATGGACCAAAGCTGCCAAAACAGACAGACCATCATTACCAGCTCTGCAGGTGTGCTACTACCACGGCAAAAAAAATGTTCTTCCCGATGTGAAACATTTTGAAAACATAATAGAAATAATCTTATAGCATAAAAAGGTGCATAAGGAAGTCCAGTGTGTTTCTTACCACTGAGAAACAAGGAATAGTCATTCTTTTTTCAATCCCTTGATGGCTCTCCTCCCGCTGTGTAGCAATAAGCCTCCCACCAGCAGCAAATGTATTTAAGTCAGAAGAACAAAGATGCCAAGGAGCCGTGCTACACACATCGTTGATCATTTCATCATTTGAACAAGGTTGTTTTAACTTGAAGTATTCTAGCTGACAGATCCTGTATTCTGACCCCAGGAGATCTTGATAAATGTATTTGTTGCTCCTGGAAAGCATTCCATCACAAAAGCTGAATTAAATGCTTCCTTCGGTCAGTCCTTTACTGCCGTCACTCAGGTGTTTCTTAGCTTTCACCTGCATTTGACATGACGTCACATTCCAGTGACTTTGATGACAGGTTTGATATTTTTAGCTTGCATCCTGTATTTGCTAAAGGAATCTGCTCAAGTGCAGTTTTTTTCTCAGGTAGAAGTATCCGCCACACAAATACAGAATAACTCCCATGACAGCAATTCAAGGGCAATTGCACAGATTCAGAACTGCACTGGTGTCAGCTGGAAAATGAGCCAGTTTATCTCAGTTCCCATTGGGCTGAATTCTTAGTAGGAACAAGGTTTTCAAGGGACAGCGGGGCTCTACGAGCCTGGGGAAAGATGCGAGGTCAATATTTCCTCTGTCACTTTCACACGAGGGAATTGTTACGAAGGAACACCGAGATCATCAACTGAATGCCGGCTGAAATGAACCTAATAAACCCTGCGTCTTATCTTAATGGCTTCACAGTGAAGGCTGATGTTCTGGGAGTCTCGGCCACTGGAAGTCGACAGATAGGACGTGTGTGTGTGTGTGTGTGTGTGTGTGTGTGTGTGTGTGTGTGTGTGTTAGAGTGTGTGTGTTAGAGTGTGTGTGTTACTTTCCCTCACATGAATTTAAACTAAAGATAGGTCACCTTCTCATGACTCTTCTTTGAAAAATAAGAGTGACGATTGATTTTCTTCGTCTTAGGCGCATGTGTGTATTAGCCTGGATGTGTGTGTGTTGTGTGTAAGTGTATTTTCCCTTATTTTAGTGTCCTCTTCAACTGAGTCAGCCCTGACCACGGCTGATTTGTAGTGTGATTTAGAGGATTAGGGAGCGAAAATGCCGGCTAAGATGTATTGACTGGCGGAAGTGTGTATCTATGTGTATGTGTGTGTGTGTGTGTGTGTGTATGTGGGTGTACAGGCCAGCAGAGGGGAGGAGACGAATAATGTTTGGAGGAGCAAGAAGAAAGATGTTCTTATCTATTCATTTAGATAACACGGGTGTTAATCATGTTGAAGGTTCCAGGCACTCAGTTTATGTGAAAGGATTAAAAGAAAAATCCATGTTGTATTAATGAGATGAACAATGACTTTTGTATTTTGTGTGTTTTTTGCTGTGTCTACATAAGTCACACTTAATGAAGCAGGCCATTTCCAGTAAGCGGTAAAATGTTTTTTTCTACTATTACTTTTGTGTTCCTGTTATTGTGAGATTTTTTTTTTTTTTTTTACAGTTTATAAAACTTTTTCCTGCCTTGTGACTGTGATTGTGTTCACTGCGAATAAAGAGAGGTGGATAAAGCTATGAAAGCTTATTTTCCATGGTATAAAATGAACCTGATATTCAGCACTGTTTAGCCCATAGAGCGAGCCACTAGAGACTTTAACCCTCCGCTAACTTGAACGGGGATCAAATGATTTAATCACGCTGCTCTTTTAGACTTTAGAAATGTTAACGGTCCTATTGAATCGAATTCTGATAGTAAAATGAGTCATTTTGCAGGGGTTTTGAGGCTCAAAAAATGTCGACATCTCTTGCGCAATGTAAGATAAAGTCTTTTTTGGCCCCAGGACATCCCTTGATGGACCTGGAAGTTGTAACTCTACTTTTGGCCTGTATGTAAAATTGGCTTTAAAACCTGGCGCTCTTCCATGGGAGTTAGCGTTCACAAGCAGCGGTCCCTCAATATGGATTGTTTTTTAAAGGGCCAGTGGCTTTCAAAGAAGACATGGCAGATTTAGGACAGACTTGTGATGTGCTGTAATGGTAAAATAACCTGACTATGCAACAAGGAATGCACATCACATAGCTGTAGCAGGCTTACTATAAGGGACCCCCTCCTCAGCCTCTCAACCCCCAGAGATTTTAGTTAAACACATAATTATTATTGGATTTTTTTTGTCATGAGGTAAAGAGGTCAATTTGGCCCACTTGCTATTTTAGATACCTTTATTTTTTTCAGGGTACATTCTTTTAGGTCTTTATTCTCATAATCTCACTACTACTTTGGAAACAGATCAGCTGTTCTCATTTAGAAACGCTTGTGAACAGACAGAAGTTCATTCTCTGACAGAAGCCTTTGAGTCGATCTGTCTCAGCAGTCTCATGAGTGCAGCCTCTGTGGTCCCCTTTCCGTCTGCCACTCCAGCGCGACTTAGCCAGATAGCACAATGGTGAGAGTTTAACTCTTGACTTCTGTGCCCTCCTTGACATCTGGTGGGCGGAGGACAGTCGGCATTTGAGCTATGATTATCAAAGCTGTGAGTTTGATGCCAAAGTTTTCAAAGTTAACACAGAGAGGAACCAGAGGAAATTCTAAGCAGACACTTAGATGTGTGACATGAGGAAACAAGAATTTTACTTGGCGATGGCAGACTTCCAACTACAGAGCGATTTTAGTTATATGCGATGTGGTGGTTTCCTCTTGCGTCATTAAAAGCCCAGAAATGGAGACAATTCAGCATGTGAAGGCCGTAAGGATTTTTTAACTTTTACCCAGAGAGAATCACAGTGCCTTGACTAAGGGCGTTTTCATATAAGGTATGATTAATTTGTACTGTGCCCCTCTCTGTGTAGCCCTTTGTCATCATTTTCTCGACATTTTTTTGTGCTACAGTGTGGAAAAGGGTGCTGAACACGGACAATGCTACCCAGGGAACCGTTATCAGTGATGCTCTGCTCCTGTTCAGAAGAACCACTACTGTTGGGCGCGGAGCTCTATGCCAGAGTTCTAGGTCTGTCCATAGTAGGCTGCACTGCCGTCTGATAAAGAGGCATCAGTTAAAAACTCCTTGTTGTCACCTTAAATAGCAGCCCACCTCCATGTTTTGGTACAACTGGTGTTTAGACCTGATGCGTAACACACTGGAGTACACATGAACTGTACTCAAGGCCACAGTTTCAAGTGGACTCAAGTATGTCTTGGCATACCATGCCCAGGTAGGATACACAGTGTTCACACGAATAAAAAAAAAAACAAACTAAACTTGACTTGGGGATTAAGTGCACCCAGATCTGGGTCCCAGGTCCCTGATGTGAAACCCCACTGAAATAATATACCAAGCTTTAGAACAACCATTAGATAAGAAGCTGAACTAAGTCTGACACAGAAAGTATTAATACGTAACATATTGTACATTAGTAGGGGAGGTTTCAGTTCAGCATTTTCATTTCACTTTGGAGATCAAATATTGTGATCATAGGAACTCATGTCATAGTGAAAAACATATTTCATCCACCTCTTTAAATTTAACATCAGGTTTATTGCAAGGTAGATGCTTCCATTTTTTGTGTTTTTTTTTTTTTTTTTTTTAGTTTGTCTTCATAAACTTTTCTCTTTTTTGGTATCCTCCATACCAGTAAGTATACCATAAGCACCAGTGTGGTTGTTGAAGACGAGTGTGCAGTCGCCTCATGTTGTGCTATAGAAGATTTCTGGGTATCAAAGTCCTCAAATTTCAAACTGTTGCTATTTGGAGCCCCCAGATATGTGAAAATTGCATAATACATCTTTAAGATGCTTACAGTGTGTGCCTCACTTTCGTAGGGTTTCCATAACAGCAGTGTAATGTTTCTTGACAGCCATCTTAAGTGTACCGGCTAGTGGAAAGAATAAAAAAAAAAAAGCACTTGAGAGGGTTGATTTGTATACACAAGTCCCATTCTGTTCATTTAAAGTCTGTGGTGCAAACAGTCTAAGTGTGTGTCTCATAAAGACTATCTCCCCTCTCTTTTATCACAGTTCACTGTCCTTTCACTTTCCAGGTTTTACAGCCCTGGAAAGGCAAACAGGGGGCAGATGTGCCGGCTCTTTAAATAGACCTAAAGAGGTCTTAACAAGCAGCCGACTCAGCTCTAGTTAAAGGCTGCCCATCATAGCCCCTCAGAAATTCCAGAAATCACATACAATTACTGAAATATATCTGTGTTTATTTTATTTTCCCTTTTTATGTGAGGTTTTCTCTGTTACACCTGTTGTTCATAAGCTGTAGAACTTCTGCTGCCATTACTAAGGAAAACATTTGTACTATAGGACATTTTTTTCACGTGAGGGGTGCAGGGTCTGAAAGATGTTTGGCTTGTACGCACAAATGAGCACAGGTTTGGACTTGAGTCACATGACTTGGACTTGAGTCAGGCTCACAAATTTAATTACTTTTGATTTGGTTTGACAAAAAAAAGAGGTGGAACTTAATTTGAACTCTAGTACCATTGACTCATGACTTCACTTGAACTTGAGCCTTTTGATTTGATAAAACTTGATACCCTACGTCAGCCCCATGATCAATTCAATTCTCCACATATCCTGAATCAAGTCATGCTAAGGATTTTCATTCCTAGCAGGTTAAGAGAGAACTCGTGTTACCAAAAGTTTTTATTTTTCACAAACAAAAACTATGCGTTGATCATGAAAAATGAATGAATTGCAGTATGCAAGCTGTTCGTGTTGAAAATTACATACAAAAACACAACAACTAACTTCGTTAGACATTTGCAAGTTGCATAAAGAACAGTAAGTCAAGGTTAATATTAACGTAATCAGCTACTGCTGAGCAGACGTTAGCTTAACAGCTAAGTTACTTCTTGACAAACTTGTTTTAGGACTTTAGGACTGCAAACAAACATATATGTAATGCTTGTACATGTCAAACAGTGGTTGGGGAAAAAATTGATACAGCATAGTATTGCAATATTTTTGCATGGCAATATTGAATCAATGCACTGACGGCATTATTGATTTTTGTTGTGTTATAAAAATTATTCAAATCAAATTTATCAAATCAAATTAAACATTTCATAGCCTATTAATATAATAAAATCAGTTGCTTTTTAAGTCCAAACTTATTGGATAAAAAAGATGTAAATACTTAGCAGTTGAAAAAAGGTAACAAAACGCAGTTTATCGCAACATATGTTATCACATCACTCAGCACCTTGCAGCATGTTTAAAATCCGAATAATATGGTATTGTTACTCAAGTATTGTTATGATATTGAATTGCGGAGCTTCTGGTGCTTCCTACCTCTACCAAACAGCTGTGTACTCTAAACATTAATTGAAGTCAGGTGCAGCATGAAAAGGCTCAAGATTCTGACAAAATTAGTACTGAAGCAGAATCTGGATTATATGTTAGGCTTTGTATCTTGTGGCATAAGCTATAGCACCTGTTTGTTTTTGCACAGCCAGCCTGTTGTTGATGATTGAAGTCCCTGTGATTTAGGTAGAGTATTTTTCCGTAGCATCTACACACCGCGTGGAGTTGCTGACATGATTCATCCCATATTGATCACCCTGTGCTTATTTTCTTACTCTCACTCACTTGTTCTGGCCCAAAATGTTCTGTTTGTTTGGTGCTCACACACTGCCGATCACTTCCTACACATTTCTTTTCTCGGTATGTAGGCTTGAATGTTTTTTGTGAGCGTATGAATCACTTTCATCCCACATCCTTCTCTCCTGAGGACGACCCTTTTCAGAGCCCTGTGCCACAATCCCAGAATTCAGCTGGGGGGAGGCAGGGAAGGGGTGTTGAATCCTTCTCTTGTATGTATAATGCCTTTTGTGAGAAGTATTGCATAAAACTAGTCAATACTGTGTGGAGACCCACACACTGTTGTGTAAACACGCACAAATGCAGACATGTACAAGATCCATTTACAGTAACACGTACGCGCAGTAAAGTGCAGAATATACATCCTCTCCTTGACTAATAATTATCTTTTCCTCTCATCTTGACCTCTCGGTGCATAGGCCCTGCTCTGCGTGTTTGTGTGGGCATGTGTTTGAACGTGCTTTGCAATTGAGAAAGTTCGATGTTACAGAAGAGAACACAAGAGGCAACAGTGAGAGATAAGTCAGAAAACTCAAAAACAAACCTCATGATGGTTGCTGGGTCTTACTGTGCAGCCGGTTTTGATAATTTTCCTCCTTTGTGTCTTCTTCAGAGATCATCGCCAGCATCTGTTCAGTTTTTTGTTCAGCTAAGACCCTCAAAAGACCTGCAGACTGCTCATGCGTTTTTTTGCTCTTCTGTTTTTGCAGTAGCTTCACACTGAAGATTTTGACTCCCTATTTGTAATTCAAAAAGGCTCATTAACATCCAAGATGCAGCAAACTTAATGTTGGGTAACTGACAGAAAGGACGCAGCAGTGTCGCAATACAACTGGGAGAATGAAACAGATGAAAATTGTTAAGCTTGAGTGTTGTGGTGAGATGGACAAATGGAAATGTTGATGGCTTTCTTGGCAAAGCCCATTAAAAAACATGGATCAATATTTATTACAAAATAACTAGTTAATGCAACTGTTGTTTGGTTACTTAATAGAGAACTCCAGGAATGATTCCTAAACCACATCCATAAACATTTCAGCAGTTTCAATTTCCTTGTCTAAAAGTCGATTATTTTGATATAATCGAAAATTTTCGGTTAGAAGCCTTTAAGAAGGTCTGCCGTTAACACAAGTCAAAGAGACATTTATGTTTTGTTTTACAACATAAAATATGTCAGTAAGTACTCCACTCGCAAAAGTTGAAGCTTTTGTGTGTCTTAAAAAGAACGGTTGCTAAATGAGACTACAGAACGTCAACGTTAACCTGGACCGTGCCGAACATGACTTTACAGCCTCCTAGCTGTGGCAACTCCACTTTTGTGTAGTTTGTGTTAGCCTAGCAATAGCTTTTTACTTCTGGCGATTACATTTGGGCTTCAAAAATCCTGAAAGTGGTGTTCATTTGTGAAGATTATCTTGCTGAACAAAAAAAAAGTATCATGAACATTTGTTTACCACAGAGCTTTTTTTCTGCAGTATCCAATAGAAAAATCCCATAGGCTTGTTGACAAGGGAACCAGCGTGCATTAGCTTCTGGGCTAGCCTATAGAAAAACATCATCCCTGGACACTCTGTTGGTCACAGCTGAAACAAAAACTAATGCCGCACACATGTAGATGTTATAAAGGTGAGACAATGTTACTTTTGAATGAAGTAATAACAGATTCTGACTTAGACACTTTAGATCCATATTGATGTGTAACTGACATTACTCAGTTTTCTGACCTAATGACTGTTCTTTTGTTGCACTGTTTTACTGTTTAACATTATCTTGTTATTAGTACCACAGTGGTTCTTGTTCAGGAAACGTTACAAAGTCTTATAGCTCCTGTACCAGAAACTAGCACGCTATCCTGTTAGCTAGCACTACATCGCTCCTATTAAGCTAGTTTGCCCACAGAGTAAAAAAACACTGATGTAAACAGAACTGGATACAGCGTTGAAGGCGGGGGCTTCATTTCTAGGAAGCCAAAAACATTTGACTTCCCAGGTATAAAATTGAAACACATACATCTACTTCTCATTGAGCAAGCACAGTAGAGGCTTCGCCGGCCGAGCACCGATCATCATGTTTAGCTCTCTGCTAACCTGAATGGGGAAAAAAAAAGATTTAATTGTAATACTCTGCAAGACTCTTCCACTTGACTGGAATGTTATCGAACCCGAATGGATCAATTCCCGATAATGAAATGAGTCATTTTTGTATAGGTTATGACACTGAAAACTCAGAAAATATACTGATTTATTTATTTATTTATGGTTGATTTATTTATGCAAGTCTGTATGGAAAAACGAGTGTTTTTGGGCCCAATGGCATCAAGTGAAGAACCCAAAAGTTGTAGTCACACGTAACGTCAAAACTGGCTTCACATGCTGGCCCACTTCTGGGGCCTTGGTGAAAAACTGTAATTAATAACTGTCTTTTGCATTACAATTTTAACTCAAAGAAGAAATGCCACAGGCTAAAAGTACAGCTTCTGGTATGTCCGTGGCCAACCATTCTGTCATATTATAATTCAAAAGACTCTTTTTATTTTAATTTGAAAGCCACATTTGTTTTTTGTTTACAAAAGTTGAACCGGATCCTAATACATTTCACTACTACGAGCAAATTCACTGGTTGTGACAACTTCAAACACATGCAACAATTCAGTGTGAAGTCAGCTGTCATGAATGCATCCGGGTCCTTATTACTGTAACAGAAGTTGGTGATACACGCCCTGCTTTGAACTCTGTGGTCCTGAATGGAATGAACAAGTTGAAAGTCATTTTTTCCAGGGCCTTTCCCTTGCTCCGTCATCTCTTAATGTTACAAACTTGTTTTTGCTGAAGTCAGAGGAACAGCTGCCTTTTCCTGTTTTTGTTTTATGTTTTTTGTCGTCTTGTCATAAAACAGTTTTACTTGTGCTTTGTTGATAGCAGTTCAGCCAATTTCCTGCTGATTCTGACCTCCTGGACTGCAATGTGAAAAATAACGTACTTTACTTTTTAGGTTGATGGCTTTTTAATTTTTAAAAAAAAATTTCATCTGGTTATGTTGAGATTGAAACATTACACATATGTCGTGCCTCTGTCCGTTTGACACAGGAATGGAAAAAGCGAGACGGTAGTAAAACTGAGCCAAGCCAGCATTTAACCTTTCTCCAAGGCTGGAATGTTTTTGCAGGGTAATTAATAAGAGATATGGCTCTGTCTTGTCTCTGTCTAACTCCAAACATGTTCTCCTTCCAACTTCCTTCCCCTCTGCACCCCTAGTGATGTCATCACACACAGCTACACACTCGCACACATACACACACGCACACGCACACACACAGACATCCCGATCCACGCTCACTCAAGCTGGCCAAGAATCAACAGAGCAGATATTTTGGAAAAAGCTGGGTGATTTCCTTGAAATAAAAGGGGCAAGAGAGGCATTGCTGCTGGGCTGATTTGGCCTTAATAGGGCTTTGACGTCAGTGGGAGGCAAAATTGGACCGTGGCGCATATTTCCGAAAGCTCCACTAGAGAGAGGCCTTAACAGAGGACCTTTTGCATTCTGTTACTATGAAGTCGACCACACTTGGCACTTTATCTGGGGCTCTTATAGGTTGGGAGAATTTCAGATCTTTTCCCCTAATTTAAAAAATCCTTTGTGTGTCCCTTTTTTTAAATTAATTTTGTGCCCGCTCTCTAAATTTGGACATTTTTGTGCAAAAGGGACTTTTCTGAGTTTTTTTTCCCCCTCTGCAGCAGTTAGAGTCTCGGCTGGATAATTGATCAGTTGATCCGGAGAGAGCTGATCATATTGATGTATGAGAGAAGCAGCTCATGAAAAAGCAAACTTTTAAATCTAGTGAACTGCTAGGTTTCAGTTTTACTGTGCCTGGCGTTCTGCTTTTCCGTCTGTGCCCAGAGCATACTGTGTGGTCCGAGAGTGTGGTGTGTATGATGCGCGCCCAATACGAGGTGGCAGATGTTTAAATCATGATGGGCTGCCACGAATTGTTGAATATTTGGGGAAACCCTTAATTCCTTTTTTTCTTTTTTAGGAAACATTAAAAAAAATGTGTTCAAAAATTGTTTACTGTTATGTCAGTCAGTCACTTTGCATTGATGTGATTGATTTATTTATATATATATATATATATATATATATATATATATATATATATATATATATATATATATATAAAAGGGTTTCCAAAGGGTTTCCTTTGCTTTGTGCCCTCACTGAGACTTTTGGATTCTTTTCTGACCAATTTACATAATAACGTGTGTTAACGTTATTAACGTTGTTTGTATTAACCTTGTTGCTGTCAGTATGCATTAACTTACTATATCTGTCTCTTGGATTGACCCTGTTCATGGGTGTGTGTATGTGAAAAGCACATATGCAGATGGATGACGCAAGCAGCCTGTCAGGGGAGTGGGACTCAGTCCAGAGGGTTGGACTGTGTGCTCAGGCTTAACATCAAGTTCCCTTTTCTGTATGTTTACCTTCCCTCCCCTTTCGTTACTGGGTGGTTTCACAGCTCCCAGTGAAGACATGTGGAGAAGGAAAGTAAAGGAGGAGAAGAGGAGGAAGAAAGATGTGGGTGTGGGGGGATAAGAGAAATGGGAGTAAAAAAAAAAAGAGTTACAGTCGCTCTGACAATGTTGACAGCTGGGAGGAAGTAATTTGCAGAAAGCAGAGGTGGTGCCAAAAAGAAAGTTGGCCTCAATTACAGTATATAGCACAGTACACATGGAGTATGTTTCTACTTAAGAATGTTGGTATGTCCAGCTGACATGAAACAATCTTGTGTTTGTGGGTAGAGGGTTTTGAGAAAGGGAAGTTCAGCACAATAATGTTAATCAGTTGGCTTATAGTCTGCTGAAACACTCAAGAGATTTTATGCACCACATCAGTAGCTCCTTTCATTACACAAAAAACAAATGAAGATTGAATAAGTGGCTCTTAGCAATTCATTTGTGTGGCTTGTTTTAGGCTTGCAGTCATGCAGCGTAAAAGTAAGGAGTTTTAGAGGCAGGCTGATCGGTCAGTCCGATCACAGCTGATCAGATCGATCGATGAGAGGAGCAGCTCCCGCAAAAGCAAACTTTTAGACCCAGCACAATGAACAGTTCACTGCAGCTGGCATTCTGCTGCTCTGTCTGTGCCCAGAGTACACTTTGTGCTACGAGAATGTGGTGCAGTCAACAATATAACTGTACTACAGATATGAATATATATATATATATATATATATATAATATATATACTGTATATAATAGTGCTTCTAGTGAATGGTCCTGCTCCAAAAATCTAAAATCAATACGTGGCGGCATTTTTTTAATCATGGCGGGCTGCCACAAATATATGCATGTGTTGTAAACTGCGGCGTGTGAGAGAGAGAGCGAGAGGGGCCATTGTTTTATTCATTCACTTATTTTAACATGATCAGCTGTTATTTGGAACTAAAGTAGTTACTTGCAATTAATAATTATGAGTAATAATCTGATCTTGTTTAATAAAGAAAAAGATGCGTTTATATACCATATGAATGATTTGCAAAATGATTACAGCAGAACAAAGATACATCATTAGCAGCACAGTCTTTGATTATAGACTGCACGATGACATCATTAAATATTGTGGCCTGCACTGCTATATTTGTGCTTGAACCAGTCTTGTTCAAAAAAAACTCATGCAACACCATTCATGCATATCCTGCGACAAACCTTTTCATCAAACCACGGGAAATCACACTGTCAAACATTCATGTATACGCAGTGGAGTCTTGGTGTCTGTTGTTTACTGTCCGGAAAAGTTGAGGCGAAATGAGGGACATTGCACTCTGTGTCTGTGGAAAAAACTGATTGTCTTTCACATCACTGTCTTTTGTTTTAGCCCAAATGGAGATGGCATGACATGCCCATATTTTTCAGGGTGTTTGTGGATAAACAGCAGTGCGTGCGAGTGGCCTTTGTAGGTCAGTGTTCATAGTGTGTTGAAGACTGTGAGCTTGCTGTGTTGCATTGAGTGAAAACCATCACGAGGTAATCTGAACACTAGGCTTTGTGACACAAAGTCCATATTCCACCTGCTTAGTCTGTTCCATCTCCTTTTTATATTGTTTTGACTACTGACCCGATGGGCCTCCTTTCTGCTATGTGTCTGGCCTTGGATCGATGGTCCCTGTTAGCAACACTGTTATGGAAACATGTTCTCTTCAGCTACAGAAACACAGACAGAAGGTCAAGGACATTCAAGCAGAAGCCTCTTTTAGTCAATCGGCATATTGTACCATCGGATGTTGGTTTGACATTTTGGCTGCTGATGAGTCACCTTCTTAATGCTTGTTGAGAAAACAAAAGAGAGACAGCTGGCTGATATAGGTGTATTCTTTGGGTATTTACCACTTTCTGTAAACATAGACTAGAAAGACATTGTTTTTTTTGTCTTTTATTGTCTCGTTGTTGTGACGGAAAAAAATCTTTACTTCTTCAACATTCGATCACCGGCTGCACAAACTGTGAGTCAAAGTCTGGCGAAGCATCCGGGCTAGCTGCTAGTTAAGCAATAGTAATGCAATATCACAATAGGTTTCTTACACGTATGCGCATACACACACACAATATATCATAATAACTCTTTAACTCTGTATTTAATCTTCTTTTTTTTGTTTTGGAGTTGCATATTTTGATTTTGTATTTTTTTTTGTTCAGTCTCTGAAACTTATATTGCTGCCTGTCTTGGATAGGGCACGCTTGAAAAATAATTTTTTAATCTGAAGAGGTTTTTTATGGTTAAATTAAGGTTTAACCTCACCGTCAGCTACTGCCACACTGCAGTCTTATCTAATCGCTTGCTTCTCAGCTAGCTTCAGTCTGTCAATGATGTTAAATCTGTTAGTCTTGGACCCTTGGGAAGTTTGGCAAATGTTTCTAAATGTAGATTTCTAAATACCAATTTACTGTATCTACAGATAAGTCTGGAAAGTGAGTAATTCGCTTCTTCTTGACGTTTGTTTGGGATGAGAATTTCTTACTCCTGTTATGATCTTAAATCTTAAATAATATAATCTTAAAGTTCCTGTTTGTCACTGTCTTTATGTTAATCAATATTGTATCTCGATTCTCACTCAACATGCAGCTATTCTTTGTAAGTAATGTCATTGTTTCCAAATTCCTCCAAGACCTAAGCAATTGACTGCAATGCAGCATGAATAAAATTACATTCATGGGTAAATATTTTTACTGTGAATTGCTGAATCCCACCAGTAGGAACTACCAGCTGAACAGGCTGGCTTTTACTGGGCTCGTATTGCACATACTTGTTTGAAAGGGTCATAAAAAAGCCCCACATCTCCAGAGATATATTTTCTTTAAAATGTCAAAGCCTTTTTTTCCACTTGGGACTGACCAAGCCAATGTTTCCCTTATGTAGACGTGATCCTAGGCTACCGCTGGCTTTGAACGGAGAGCCAGCCATTAAGTAATAAATGTCTCTCAAGTGATTTACAAGGACAGAACTGTCTTGTCTTGGCTGCCTTGCTGGCCTGACCACCTCATGCCTCCATCTCTCTCTGCTGCTTTCTCTAGACCTCTCCTCTTTCTGACACACACAAATGGTTCGCATGTACTGACTTACCCTCCTTCAGAAAAAAACACACTTCTGCGAAACTGTAATGCAGTTCTCTTTAGCTGTGGAAGTCCATTGCAGTCCATTTTAATCCATTTATTCCAGTAGCTGTCTGCTCTGTGGCCTTTCTCTGTCTGTCTATCTGCCAGGGTATATACGGGCCATATCACAGCGGGACTGTCAGCTCTTCATACCTGTAGTTGATGAAATGTCTTTCTCTGTGGTCACTCTCTGTGGTGGGTAACACTGCAGCAGATGTCTGCCCTTAGAGAACAAAGTTGATGCATTAGTTGAGTTTTGGCTGATAGGGCAGCAAAACATCAACACAAGATGATGTTTCTACCATCCTACCGCCATAGAAAGTTTATATTGCACGTGCAAATTTCCTAATTTTACATCTTGCAGATATAGAACAAAATTAGCATTTTTGTGTTTCAGGCCATATTGGTAATATAAGTCCATTATTCATTATCTTAATGGCACAGTTTGGCATTAGCCTAACTGAAAATCCACTGTATCACTAGCCTATTTATTATCTATTCAGCAGTATGTCAGAGGGGCTCTATACTCAGCAATGTCCTGCTGTGCCTTGACGGAAATGTCTTACATTCTTGACACATCAGTTTTCACTCCAAGACAGCTGAGAGAAACGTGTACTAAACATCTGAATCGCACACACAAAACACTCAAAAAAGTCTCTCATTCTCAGTCACACACGTTCGCAGTCATCTCCCCTCAGGGAGCCACTGCAATGGACACTCAATAAAGAGAGCTCTATTGATCTACCCGCGGGTGGCGAGGTAAAGGGGAGCCCATTACTGCTTTAATAACACACTTTGCTGTGTGTCTGCCTGCCATACGGCCTCTACGGCTCTCAGCCCGTCCCGTCAAACAGCCTGTGGGGTGCACACACAACTGCATGTGACTGACACTGAAACTGTGTTCATGACACAGTGGCTTACTCCTTCAGCTCACAGTTATATGCACATCTGCTGGTACTGTAGATCAACATCCTATTAAATTCCAAGTTGGCCTCAAGCCAGTTGTAGCACTTTTTTTTCCCCACTTTTTTTTCCATGTAGTTCTTAAACTTCAAACATTTCAGTTGTCTTGGCTATCAGAGAACATTTTGGCAATTTTCTGCATAATGTCAATGTGACCAAAGGTTGGAATGACATTTTTTTAATATAAAACTCATTTTCTGTGTTATTGTTGAGGTGTGAAACATTAAAATGGCTACAGTGAACTGCCATGAAAGAGAGCAATACATGTTTGCTAAAATTGCCAAATACTGAAAGCTTTTCTGCTTAATCTTGATTTGGACATTCAGTATAACTTTTTGCCAGCGACATTTCAAATGTCAGTTGTTTAATGGAAAAAGGTTTTGTGTGACTAACTGTGAATGGAAGCCAACAAGCTGCTCTGATCCATTAAAGGTTTCTCGAATGCTAATCGATGATGAGAAAGAAAGCGTAAAGAAATTAGTATGGTCATTCATTTATCAAACTGAATGAATACACCTGGGAGCCATGATCGCTGCTCTGTGATGGAAATGGCTATGGAAATATCTGGTTAAAACACAGAGACCAGAGTATTTTCACATAAAACGGATCATGGGATTAATGTAGTTTAACTCAAAACATAGAAACAAACACTTATGTATAAGTGGCCTATAATAGTCAAGGCCAGTAACAATAAACCTAGTCAGAACTGTGAAATCTAGAAAACAGGGAAAGAAGTGAAGAATTGTGTTAACTTGACAAAATGACCGTGTTTCTCAGCATTCCTAACATACTGTAGCCCTTCTGACTGACAATAATATTGTTGGCCTTTGTGTGTGTGCTTACAGTATTACAGTGCATATGTTTAGGTGTCATTGTTGTTTTTATTTCTGATTTTAACTGTTCAAGGGAATGATCTTGGAAAGATTTAAAAAGTCCATTGTCACATTTTTCTGCATCCTCATTGTTTAGTACAGACATGCTTTGCCTCTCCTCACCTCTGAACTTTATCCATCACCATCACCATGGCAGCTGCCATCAACCTCCAATTATCCAGTTCCTGGAAACTCAAGGCCATTCTTTGCTTTCTGGAAAGCTCTGTGGTGTTCCGAAAGAAAGAAAGGAAGAAAGAAAGGGGCGATTTGGAAAAGCTTTGGTTCCCATGTTGAAACACTGCCAGCTGAGCTCATTTCTATGCTTCCACTGTTGGTCGGACTTCAGCCCTTTTTTTGTGTTATTTCCTCTTTGGTTGTTTTGTTTGTGCTGTCTAATGTGTTTGTGGCTCCGTTACCCAGGCAGTGGGTCAAAGGGTCTGTAGCTTAAAAGTTTTGTAATGGGTCTGGTTGGTTGTCTGTGGAAGTGTAGGCGTTGGAGAAGAACAACTAATCCAAAAAGTACCCTCGAGTTGGATCATTCTCTGCTCCTTTTTTCTCTGTTTCTTTCTGTGTGGTTCCCTCCATAGGGAAAGAATGGGCAGTAGTTAAAAAACAGAAATGAACAGGGGGCTCAAGAGAAATTCTGAAGTCAAGTAATTGTTAATATGCATGAATAGAAATTTCTAACAATAAACAGAGCAGTCCTGTTTCAGTCTTGGATGGGCAGCTAATGCTATTTTGTCATGATGTAATAATATTAGATTATTGTCTGAGTTCTCTGGGTTCTTTCATTTCTCTGATTTTGGCAGCAGTGTGTTTGGTTGAGGATTTATGAATGGATAGAAAAGTTGATTTTGGTTTTTCACACATTTATATATTTATGGAGGCCCGCCATGATTACAACATCTGTTACCGCGTATTGATTTTATGTTTTTGGAGCTGGACCATTAATTATTTGATTTGATTTATTTACTCATAACAATACAGTACTTTATTTAACTTTATTATATGGCAGTAGGTACTTAATTTAACTTTATTGTAACTCAAATGAATTTAATAATTTTGTATTATAGTAGTCTACAGTAGTTTACAGAGATGGCAAAAATCCCGAAGTATACAGTACATATTGCTATATAGCCCAAAAGTATTGCAGGATTGTTTTCAAATCCATATCGCCTAGCCCTACTCTGGGTAAACACCGAGCAGCAGAATGTCAGGCGCAGTAAAAAGTGAAACTTAACCATTCATTGTGCTGAGTCTAAAAGTTTGCTTTCACTCGCCTCTGCAGCAGCTGCTCCTCTTTACCACTGATCTGATCATCTGTGAATGGAAATAAAGGAACTAATTACAAGTTCCACCTGCATTGTGTTCACGGACCCGCAAAAACATCCAAATTTAGAGGAAAGAAAGGGACACACACACACACACATACAGATAGAAGAAACATGAAGGGTTCCTGACACCCCCTTGTCATCAGCTAACACCACATATAGACTGGCATTGGTTTTTACTCGTAGATTAATTTAGAGCTGAAACAGCTCTGTTTTTATTTGCGATTTTATTTCATTTAATGAACTGTTTCCCCTGGCAAATATAATAACCTTGGTTTCAGCATTTTAATAGTTCAGTGCTGGGATGAGACTGTCTGCCAGGTTTTTATTGTTCCTGTTAATCCGTCAGAAAGTTCTCACAGATAAGTGTGGATTAGGGAAGACACGGGCCTAATTAGAACACCTTTAGTGGTTTAACAAAATGTATGAGCCTGAGTCTGTACTGTGCTGTTCTTTGCCCTTCTGTGCGTCCTTCAGTCTGTTTTTGCCTATGTGAACTTTACCTTCATATTGGTCCAGCTGCCTCCCTGAGTCCCCACCTGTCCCATATTTTTCAGACTCTCTTTTTCCTCTCTCAACGCCGACGGCTGCTGACATTTCCTCACTAAATTCCGCAGCGAACTTCTAAGTGTAAGAACGTGTAGCTAAAGAAAGACGTACTGTGTTGTCATGCGGACCTATTTTTAAACACCCTCCTGCTCTTTACGCACAACTCAGACTCTGTGCCCACGCTGACAAAGATGCTCTCGATGGAAGCTTAATATCTCAGATGTGTGTGAGATCACACAGAGAAACTGGCATTTGATTTCGTTTTCTCACAGATACTCATACATTTTAAGAGACCTTCCATCTGCTTGTGTCTATTCAGTGTATTTTGGGACTTAGTTTAATGGTAAAGGGTTTAATATTCTTTATGTTGTAAAGGGGTTAATGTTCTTTATGTTGTAGAGTGCTGCAATGCTCATTTGCACTGAGGAATAATCCAATTATTTTTTAATTAAGTAAGAAGTCACTTAGTTTGTAAAATGACAATAAATTGTCTTCAAATTGCCTGTTTTGTGCAACCAACACATTTTCCGTCAATTATTATTTTTACATTTTCCCATAATGATTTTCCATCACCGTGTTCTCATGTGTGCATTCAGCAGTGGTTAATATATGTAAATGAAAGGAGAAATAACAGCAGCATATCAAACTAGGAAGGGCTTTTTACAAGTAAAGTGAGAGCACCATTAGTCTTATGGCTGCAGTGCATTCTGCTCCCATGAGGATACTGAAAATCGATACATTTAATGGGGAATCCACAACATCCGTTTATGCATTCTCATATTCTAGTTTACAATCCATTTACTCATTTAATCCGTTATTCAAACTGCATAGCTGCGCTTTGCCCAGCAAATGTGCAACCATTCTGCAAGCCTGAGGATTCATGTGTCCACTTTTTTTTTTTTTGCCAGCAGCTGTTTCGCTGCTCTGCGCCCATCAGGAGACCGTCAGGCTTGAGTCCAATTTAAACAGGATTAAACTCACAGTGGCGGGCTCTGTAATTCTAATTATTATCAATCCATCCTCAACTGTAATCCACTGTGCATCTGTCCTGTCAACTGTAGAGCAAATTACCTGCTGGTTTTGGTAGTGAACTCAGAGGTCCACAGGTATTAACAGTGCAATCAAACTGACCTCTCTCTAATGCAAAAATGTGTTGGATTTATGGTACAACATATTGTGCCATCAGTATGTGTGTATACATAAAAGTGTAGGGTTCATATTAGAATATTGTAGATTTACCTCTTATAAGTAATGCCTGGTGATGCAGGTTTGTTTGAAGAATGCTTCTTTATATCTCTTTATATGCAGGTAAGAAGAAGTTAATATAATGTCAACTCAGGTTATAAGTAAGCGACTGCACCTACTTTCCCTGTGTGAGGAAACTGTAGCTGTCCAAGGTACTGAAGTGTGTTTACAGCCCAAGTGGTTAGCCTTGGCATGCTGCAAACACATACACACACACACACACACACACACACACACACACACACACACACACACACACACACACACACACACACTACTTGCTTCCTAGGAAATGCTGACATCTACATTCCAGTGAGCCTCCAGCTAAACAACTGTGTCTTATGAGGTGCGTCATTCCTTCCTTTTTTTTTAGATCTTTTTTTTCATCAATTACTGCAGCCAGAGGTTAATGATGTGTGTGTGTGTGTGTGTGTGTGTGTGTGTGTGTGTGTGTGTGTGTGTGTGTGTGTGTGTGTGTTTAAGAGTGCTTGGGTGCAGTTTTCTTGTGCCTGCACATGTGTGTATAGGATTGGTTTTGCTAGTTTGCTTTCAGTATCTTAAACCAGCAATATCAATAAGTCTTACCTCAATAATACATTGTCAATGTCTTGTATAGATTTTGTAAAGAATTCACCATTTGTATATCAGTTACTCAGCCTGTGTTACCTTGAATTCATGAGGGAAACTTCATTCTTCTTCACATGCCTGTGAACAAAGAATCCCAAAATGGCAAACCTTCTTGATGAATTATAGTAAAGAGGGGCCCTTTTAACAACAGCAGCTCTATATCAAAACCTTCATCTACAAACTGAGACACGAGTCATGCAGTATAATTCAAGGCTCATGTATCCAGTCATATGATATGATCAGTCCTTCCGAAAGGCATGCATTTTCACTAAAACCTTACCATTTGATTTTGAAACACATTTCCACATGGAAAGGTTCACGCACACAGTACACACTTGCATGCTCCTCATATGTGAAAGGTAACACAAGGTAAGTAGTTGATTCACAAATAGTGATTTTGTGGGTGAAGTATCGCTTTAAACTGTGTCTGTCTATGATGTTAATGTGCATGGTGTTTTGAGATGCTGGAGATGAGAATCAGTTTGGCAGCGCTACCTTTCTGCTTTTCTTCGCCTGCAGTGGATTTATAGATGCTAGAAACTGTTCCAAGGTAGATAACTTATCAAGATGAGTGACAAGTGCTGTGTTGCATACCTGACCAACTGAGGCAGAGGAGTACAAACAGTGTATGTCCTGGCTCAAGGCAAAACGTTTCAAATTGTGTTTTTTTTAATTTCAAGGGGAATATTTTATAGCACATATTGCTGCTAAGACTTTAAAGGTGAAAAAAGATAGAATTTTCTAAAGTGGGTAGAGATTAATAAGAAGTTACACAGAGGTACATAGAAAAGGTCAATCCATTGATTTAGATTTGTTGAGATGTGAATATGGAAGGCAGGGAGAAAAAGAGTTTATTTATAGATTTGTGTCTGCCAATGTTTATCTTTTAAAACCTAGATTATCTATAGTGAGGCAGAGTGCAGGAATTTGCAGCTGATAAGACATGCAAGAGTGTTTCCTTTTTGCAACAGAATAGCTAATTATATATTTAATCTTTGCTTTCAGCTTCTTTTCCGTCCTTTCTTCTCTGCGGCGGGCTTCAGACCACAAACCACTGAGCAGCATGATTGTTGGCGCAACACCCAAGGGAATACTCGTGTGAATTCAGCAGCAGAAGCCTGATTATTGAAATCTTTTACAGAGAGTGCTGTTTGTTCAGTCAGTTGGGGGCGGTTTAATGTGCGCTCTATATCCTCCAGCATATTTTGAAACATCGGCTTCCTCACACACTGATATCTGCAGAAAGCCTCGACATATGTTTACGTTATTCCTCTTTTAATAGAGGAGGGGCAGCCGCGATATTTTTTTTTTTTTTGTGGTGGTATTGTGAGAAAATAGGTTACACACCCTGATTCCCCAGCAGTAACAGGAACTTGTTTATTTAAATAATAATAATTTGACTGTTCACTGAAATAAAATGGCATTGGCATCGTCCTCCAGGGCAGGCTTGATCGACAATTCTAGTGAATATTTCGAAGTAGCAGAGTGTTGGGGAATGTTTTCTATTGGATCACAAACAAGAGCAAAAATGGAGATGACATTTTGAAGAAGTATGATTACACTTCTATTTATAGGAACCCACCGCAAGCAGTAAAAGTTTGAGCTTCTTATTCTTGTTCTGCGTCTCAATATTGACAACAGTGAAAAACTTCACTTTACTTCTTTGCTTCCAGTTTGTAGCTGGGCTTCTGTGGTGTGAGATGACAGGTGGCACTAACAATAAATATGTTTTTTTTCTAGAAGTTTTATGACAAAACACTTTAGTATGACAACCCACGTATAAGTTTTCTAATAGGCCCAACAACATCCCTGCATTACAAAAATGTATTGGTTGGCTTGTTGTGCCAGGTCATGATAAGCCATGAAGCACAATCCATGATGGACAGTTTGAGTCACACATCTATGGGTTTGAAGGTTTATGCCAAAACACTGTACAGCACTTTATAACATAATGGGGAGGCGTTACATTTCGGGAAAGTTATTAGATTATAGCAATTATTTAATCTTTTGTCAAGATAACTGTGAGACAATCTGTTTATCTGGCTATCTGTCTGGTGACGATAAGCCTCTGGGGCCGAGGGCCAACAGTTCTGGCTGACCCAGTGAAGCTGGCAGACTCTCAAGCCAACTTTATTTAGACTAATATCTATAAAGAAATTTTTGACCCAATGCCTATATAGTGACGGTTTAGTAGTATTGACGATTGGTGCTTTAAAAAAAATTTTTACTCACTGACATTTTTGATAAATAATCATCAGTACTGTGGATGGCTATAATGATTAAGTGGGTAAAGGCAAATAATAGATCATCTAGAGCAGTCTGGTAAGTTAAGAAAATTACAAAATTTTACTTTAATGGAGCCTTTAAAACCAGGAAGCCAAAAAAAAAAAGACAACACTTACGATGTTATGATATCCAAAATCTAAGAAGATATCTAGTCTCATATCACGATATTGATGTTATACCAAAATATAGCCAGCCTTAAAACAGATATCTGTGTATGAATGCAGATACATTTAAAAAATTGTCAATTTAATGCTTGTGAGACGACAGCCGATGGCTTCTGAGATTGCAGAGATCGTATGCATTGCGTTCCGCTTCTCCACATGGACTGTTCACCTGCTGTTTTAACGTGATTGGTCAATATTACACAGAATACAAACAGAAACCAAAACATTTATGAAATCAAAATCTTGTCTGGTTACTTACAGATTCTGCTTACATGTGCAGAATGTGTTTATAGAGATGAACTGTGACACAAACAGTAGAAACAGTGGCCTTCTCATTACAAAGTAATCAGCTACGAATGTGCGCTTGCATGTATTTGATTTGTTTACACAGCTGGCGACAATCGTATCATTGGACTTGCTTTGTTCTGCTTTTGGGGGCTGCACTTTTTCCTGACTTTTAGTGACCCGTTTCTGTAAAAAAATGCTTACATTTGATTATTTTGTATTATTAAGAAAGAAACACAACTTTTAACATATTTTCACTGTATAATTTTGGTCACAGACTACATGGAAATAGCAGACGTCCCCACAGATAGTTATAACTTGAGCTCAGTCTTACTTCATTTCGGCACAATTTCTTTTCATTCATTGCAAGGGCTCTAATTGAATTTTGTGAATATATAACATACTTTATAGTGAAAACAATGTTTTATTTTCTCTTTGCACCAGAAGCATGATGCTCAGGGAGGACCTGAAGTTCTGGTTGAGTGACTAGTTTCAAATGATATCTAAAAATTGAAACTATCAGCACCTGTTCCAGCTGTATGTGTTACATGACGGAGACAGATGTGGGCAAATGTGTACGGAAAGAAAAACATATGGGGAGGCATACTTTTACTCCTTCATACATACAATCATTAAAATGGCCCCCAACACAAACACACACGCATGCACACACGTCGACATAGCATCAGATTGAGCAGGTGGGTTAATTTTTTACCTAAGCATCATGTCCGTTGAGACAGAACCCATGAGGATGTGGATTCATTGACAGTTCATTGAAAATAAATTACCCTGCTGCTCTGTGTGTTTGCCCATGTGAGTGTGCCGGAGTATGAGATTGTGTCCCAGAGTCTACAGCTATAACTATAATTAGCTCTTGTGTTTTCGTTGCCTTGGTAGCGCCACAAAGTCCTCGTGACTGTGGCTGTGTGTGTGTGTATGTGTGAATGTGTAAGTGAATTTGACTTAACAAGTGCACAGTGGCATTTTTCCCTTATCGGTCAACTGCATAGTCACATAGATGTAGCATCAGGGGACACATTTAGGCAAAGTTACACAAGCTTAAAATGCACAGAGGGCTGCTGTCAGAGCAGCACATGTCGCTTGTTCCAACAAGGAAGCACAAAATTAAGACTGAATAGGTCCGAAGAGAATTGTTTTCAGGCGCTAAATCAGCAATAGTAAAACTGACAGTGCGTTCACATCAGTGATTTTTGCAGCAGCTTATTTGAACTTTGGAGCAGTTAGTGCTTTATTTCAGTGGGAGCTGTGCCATATAAACTCAGGTGGCATTTCATAGCAACAAAGCGCATCAAAATGTACTCCCGAGTTCTCATCCAAGAGAACCATATTTGCATTCATCACGATTTAAACCTGCAGCCAGCAGTTCCTCAACACAATAAAAATGAGGGTAAATGGCACTCTGGTCTGATGCTTCGTTATATATTTGCATTCCTGCCTGGTATGAACACCAAAATGATATAAATAAGAGCACAGACAAAATAGAACATTGTGTTTAGTTAAAGTTAGAAAATTGGAGGCAGATTTGTTTCAATGCCATGGCAGGGTGACAGGTTTGGTGCTTCTTAAAATGCCTAATTTGACATTGCACCACATGTTATATTATAAGGAAGTCTGTTTCCAAGATTTCAGTTCAATGTGCAGTTATAGGTGGCTTAGTAGTTGTGTTAGCTATTGTTAGCTGATAACAGCAAATATTTTTAATTAAAAAAAAATCTATTTGGGGAAATGGGAAGTTTCCACATTTCTTTAAAGGTTGTTTTGGTCTCATGCACACATACTTGCAGAGCTCTGGAAAAATAACCAGGTCAGGTGTGAAAGGTCAGTGCAAGTGTAAGCATACCTCCTATTTTCATTTATAGAAGTGCAGCACTGTATGCATCAAGGGTCAGTTGTGTACTTTGTGCTGGGTACAGAAATATCAAAAGTCACTGTGCATTTCAAAGTCAGGAAAATACCCACATCTCGGTTGCTTTTTCGGTAGTCTTTGTTCATCGTTTTATTCGTGGCAGAATAGCCTCACTGGAGCATTTGAGGATTAGATCCCCATATTTCAAGAACACTTGGACGTTAGGATGCATTTCAATCATCTCCATGTGTTCACACAGCTTAGCATTTGTGATACAGCTTCAGTACACCTGCGGCCACAAACGCTGCCTGTTTCACAGAACTCTGGGAAAACTGACTATGATGGGGAACAGATGAATTAATTTAAGTGTAGCTGCAACTGCCGCTTGCTGTGATGAGGATGCATAATCAGCTGAATGTTGCTTTTCTCCATAGAGATTAGTTGTTGTGACTCCTTAGTGTTTTTTTCTGTATATGTGTTATCATCCTCAGCTTTTACCTTTGGTTTTGGGGTGAAATAAGACAAATTCAGTCTCAGGTTTCTTGGGCAAAAAGTCATAAAATTTAAATCTTACAGGTTTTTTTTGTTTCTTTTTATCTCTTTGAGGGACTTTGTCTAAGTGGGATGTGTTGTGGTCATAATTGTGAAAATTTCAATATGGTGTCAGCCTGATTGACATGGAGTAGATAATGATTAAATTATAGTGTAATTATTAATCTATTCAAATAAAGTAGTTTTAGTGAATCAATAATTAACCTCAGCTACATAGTAGAATTTGTATTGATTTTCTTTAAGGCACACACCCCCCCCCCCATGCCAGCACTGGCGTATATTGCATTATATGTTGCCCGAGCTTAGTATCCATTAGGCTTCTGCTGTCCCAATAATACAATATTGATTTCTCTCAGCTTATCAATTAGACAACCTTTTGTTGTAAACAAGCCAGTTTCTCACCAGGGTTCATTAAGTTCAAAACCTCAAACAAATCCCTTTTGTATTATTGGATATCAGTGAAGTGCTATGTCACTGCTTTTCTGCATTAAACCATGTAGACAAAGTGTTTATATCTAGGGTTTTACATAGTCGTTCTTAAGACCTTCATCAGCTTTGCTGAAATAATGTGCCTGATGCCAGAGGAGTGATCGTGAGCTCGGCTGGCGAGAAGGCGTCCTCAGCTGACCGGACGGTGCTGTCGCGTTACATCGAGAATCATTAGTGCGTGTAGAATTACACCACCGTGGACAGTAACGCTATCTGAACAGTCATTATGCAATAGCCCAGAGTGCCACCCACAAAGTGCATTGCATCAGTAATGCACAGGTCGTGAGAGGGTGATATAGACGACAAGGAGTGAAGCGTGACAGAGATGGGGAGGGGACGGGAGAAAAATGGAAATTTGTAAAAGGAGGAGAAAAGTATATGTATGGTAATTACAGCGGCGTTTATTTTTGAGAAAGGCACACAGGTTGGAGGAGGGTTAAAGTATGGGTCAGAAATGGTGGAGGGAAAGCTATTTTTTCATGATTCTCCATAGCTTATGCTGTGCTCACATCTGATGGTGACCTGTTTATGACCTATAAATACTTGTCATCCAGGTAATACTAACAAATACTAATCATAGGTTGTTTTTTGATTTGCTGCAAACTTTTATTTATCTGTCCTAGACTTAAATTATTTCCAGTTTGGAGCTGTCAGAAGGCATCCAACAAGATGTAAATGCAATAGTTTGTTTCCAAAGGGATGGACCTTCTGTTTTTTTCATTTCACCGGGGCTGAAAGTGGTTAGACGCTACAGTGGTTTCCTACTAAGTCCAAAAATAACCCTGTCCTCCTGCAGGTGTTTGCACAGCTGGTCCAATTAGATACTGCACTGGGTGCGTCTCTGACTGCTCCTTAGTCAGTGTAGTCAGGAGTTAATGGCTATACTCTGCTAATTAACATCGGGACACTTATGAGACCTGTGGCATGATCCAAGGTGTGACATCTAATGAAAATCTCATTAAAAGTGGATGAACTGTTCTGTAAAGCAAAAGAAAAGGCTGAACTGACCTTTTCACAGAGGTGCTGTCGTATGGAAGACGAATTTAATAAAATTGATCTGGGGCCAGATAATCAGAAGTTTTGTGATTTACTAACTGACACACCCTAATCAAACTTGCCGAGCACTACAAATACATTTCAGCTGTGTTCATCTGGCTGTTACATCTTAGTATAAAGAGCATGTACATCAGGGCTGCAGCTAACAAATATTTTTATCGTCGAATAATCTACTGATTATCAAAACAAATTATTGACGAAACAGAAACACTAGAATTGTATTTATTATGATTTTATATACTTTTATATGTATTGTATTGTTTACTTCACTTTGGTAAGCAGCATCACAATTCTTATAAGGTCCCTACCTACATTGAAGCTGATGACTATTAAATTTGTTGGCAACTAATTTGTTCATCAATATATATTTTTTACTACATCAGTTATTCCTTGCTGTCCTTGTGTAACTACCCCGAAATCCAAGGTAATTGCTGAGCGCAGAAACAGCACAGGTGTATTAAACAACATTAATGATGGCTGTGATATTGTGTATGCTGCCTCACTGACATGGCTGACTGGGACAGATCCATCAATAATGTTAATAATTACCTCTTCCTTGCTTCAATACATGACACTCTCTGCTCTTACAAAGGCCTGTTATGATTATTAGTGGATTTAAAAAGCCCCATTCAAGTACAGCTATCAATTGACGTAATATAGTTTATAAATATCAAACAAGCAGTCTTATCAGGTTCAGTTTGTAATGACTCGTTTGGAGAGTGAAATCCTTGAACTTCTTAAGATGTGGTTTCCTGACTGTCAAAAGCAACTGGTAACAGAGGAAACAGGCAGACATTGTTTAAAGAACACAAGGACATGAGGACACAAAGAGAGCAGAGGAAGACAGAAAGACAGGAAAGAGGAGGAGGCAGGGAAATTGACTGTCCTTAGTCCCTGATGATGAAGTCAAACTTCAACCAGCACAGCTAAAAATAGCACAGTAGTGGCCCTGCTGCTACCACACAAACACAAACACACACACACACACACACACAAACACACAAACACACAAACACACACACTCCCAGTAGGGATTCCCATCAAAGCTGCCATCACCCAGCCTGACCTTTTCATTTAAGTTATGTTCACTCACTCTCTCACTCCACCATTCACAAGCTCCCTGTGCGGTATAAACCATTCACCTGCACTCCTCCGCTGAGCACTCACATTCATAAACACTAACACACAGGTGCACACGCGCACACACAGACACTTAGTATATATTAAACTCCCATTCTCACACACTCATTTCAGCACAGATCACACACAACCTGTCTTTGTAGCCTGATTTACTCTATGTCAAGCTGCTTTGATTTTTCTTCACATTTAACATGATTTCCTCAACATGCATTATAAAGCTACAACAACTGGGCAATTAGGGGAAGGAAAAGCACAGCAGTAAAGAACACATACTTTGCATTGTGTGAGCACACAGCAGACTGAGTGATGTGCTGCCAAGGAAAAAACACAGAAGAAACAGGCGGGCATAAAGCGGGTCATTGACATTTAAAAGCTTGTCAGTTATTTATCTTAAACTGAATAACGGCCTTTTGCAAAAACATAATCCGCAGCATAAAGTTATGTGTTGTAGTGGGAATTAAAGGAGCCTTATACATTCAGAGCATATCTGTGATTCAGGGGTTAAACGGGTGTGTTTAAGACCAAATACTAGCACAACTGAAACTGAAACAGGTAACGTTGGCAATGACCTTTATTGTGTCGTTTGGGCAGGTGAAAATCAGCAAAGTTCAAAATGTTCTGGGGTTTGGGGCACTGCAGGAATGCACTTAATCATAGGGGAATCTTCACACTCTTTAAGTCCAACCTACAAGAAAACAGGGAAACCCAGACAGAGGATCAGTGCAGGTGAAAACACGGCAGTCTTTCACAACAGGAATGAAACAAGTGAACTCGCGCAGAAACATCGAGGTAGGATAATGCCAAACAGCCACAGAAGCAGGCAACGAGAAACCACAAGGGACAAAGACAGAACTCGCCGTCAGGGACAGAGGCTGTGGCATTTACTGGGTATCTGACAGGCAGGGTCAGCAATAGGTGAAAGAAGGTGCTGGAAAGTCTTGCATGAAGGCAGAGGTACAATGTGGCAGTGAATGAGCGGAGAGCAGAGGCTTAAGTAGTAGTGAGACCAGGTGTGAGCCTATTGACCTAATGACTGAGGCGCTGAGCAGTGCAGCAGGTGTGTGTGATTGTCTCAAGGAGAGTGAGGCTGAGTGAGAGCTGCGTTCAGGAATGCAAACTGTTACACAGGGTTTAATTCAGGTTCAACTGAACAGTTCTCAACACAGAGGCGGCTGAGCTGGCGGTCAACAGCCTGTGGTGGGAATCAGCAAAGGATGTGATAATATCACAATACTGTTGTCACAATACAGTAGTATTGCAATTTGAAATGTTTTATCTCTGCAATTTCTTACCTGTTTTTTTCACTTTAGATTATTTCCCCTGTTTTATCTAATAAGATAAAGTTTTAAAGAGGCAGTTAATCACTGTTATTTTTGTTGCAGTTGAATGAAAAAGCAATTGATTTTGTTATTTTAGTAAGCTTACGAAGGTTTAATTTCTATTTGAGCATTGAAAAGGGCAAAAATGGCTCAATTTGAACCATTTAAGGAGAGATTAGCAGTAAAAAGATATGCTCAGTGTGTTGCTACTTGACGGGTGGACGTGGTGTACAGAGCCGGTGGCCCGCCGTGTCCTGGGACAAGTGGCTGGATGTGGACATATATAATGTGTCTCTGTCCCATTTACGAAAAGGGCAAAGTAGCAATGAGCGACTCTGTAGAGGTGAATGTATTCAGAGCACTTGCATTAACACTGTCCTTGGTGTATGTGTGTGTGTGTGTGCTTTCTCTTGGGGGGCATGCACACTGGTTTACATGTGTGTACCACCAAGGTGAGCATGTCTGCACGTTCACACCTGTTTGCATGTGTGCCAGAGCACAATGCTCCTGTGTGTGTGTGTGTGTGTGTAGGATGGTTTTCCCTGCGGTAGAACAGGGCTAATGGTTTGTTTACGTGCTCTCAAGTTTCGTGGGGATTTACAGTCCCTGTGTTGGCCAGCAAGGACAAGGAGGCAGGCTCTACTGAGTCAGGAGCCATCCCCCTTTCCTTCTCCTTGGTTCAGTTCTCTTGTCACATCCCCCTTCATGCTTTATTCAGTCTGCCTCTTGCTCTGTCCCACTCCTTGTCTTGACTCTCCATCATTTTCTGCCTTTCCCCCTTTTTATTGTCTCATTCTCTTCCCACAAAGTAGTTACCTTTCTCAACCTGTTTGCCACATTAATGTAGTATGCTTCTCTTGATCATTCTCTCCACCTTCATTTTTTTTCCTTTTAGTGTGTCTTTCAAATTGCTTTTTGCTCCATCACTCCTGTCATCTGTGGTGATGCAGGCTTTTTCTCTCACTTATTCTCCCCTCCATTGTCTCCCTCTCTTCTTGTCCTGTCTCTGTTTTGGCTGCTTCTTCCTCTTCATATTACCACCTGTCTCCCTCTCTCCTCCTATTCATTTTTCTTTTTAATGTGCTCAGGGCTGTGCTTCCCCTTTGTTCTCTCTCTCTCTCTCTTTTTTCTTTTTTTTTTTGCTTTATGTCTCCCTACAATATTAAAAATCAAGCCCTGTAACAAATTTGTTATACCAAAGCCCTGCTTTAAGGTTTTTAGCCTATTACCCATTCTCATATTCCTCTTGAATCATATTGAATCATAATTCAGAGGCTGTACCCGAGCCTGAATTATAACCAGGCGTTCTCGTTATCGCTCTTCCACTAAGATTTCAATTCAAAATGTTTTCATGAAATGTAGATGAGCCTGTTTGAGAGCTCTCATCATGAGATGATTTTCAGGAATAAGCTCTGAGTTTGATGGCTGCAGTGATGACTGTACTTTGTAGGGCAGATTGTAATATTATAAAATATTGTTGTCTATTGTTTGTTTAACCAATAATGTGTTCAGAATTTTTTTCCCACAATGTGTTACTGTCTGAATATGTAGGTTTGTACTACACTGCGATGCAGTATATATTAAGGCTTGCGGGATGGTATGGATTTTCATTAACACAGTGCAAAAACCAATGTATAACTGCAGTACATTATCAGTTAACGTGGCATGCTACTGCTATGTATGTGTTAGTATGCTCTGTGAGTGTGGTGAATTAATAATCAAACACTATACAGCATATTCCAATAGCACTCCTAATGAATGCTTTAGCTCCAAAAATGTAAAATCAGTACTTGGTGGCAGACTTTTAATCATGGCAGGCCGCCACAAATAAATGGATGCGTGGGAAACCCTGAGCTAATATTTTAAACCTGTTAATAACGGATAGTTAATGTTAGCCATGTGATGCTAACAGTTAGCCTCATCACTGAGTGTGTGTATGTGTGTGTGCAGGCGGGCTGTCAGACTCCTGCAGCAGTAACAGATGCAGCAGGGCACACAGCTCTACAATGAAGTAGAATTTTAACCATGGTGAATTATATGGCTAGGACTAGGCGGCCTTCAGTGTTGTCCTTGTGACATGTAACCTGCACACAGAGGTGCTATAATACAATATAATAATTTGTTGTGGTACCCAAACTTTTTTTTGGATTCTGGACAGTGGAATAGAGGCAGTCTTTTCATATAACCCCTTGTCTTTCTTTTGACCAGTTCAAATATAAACTGATTCCCCGGAAAGTTTGTACAGTCCTGAAGATATAAAATTATCCAGTAATCTGTGAGCCAAACCCTTATGTTGCAAAGTACTGATGTATAGATTATTTCACATCTAAAAGGGCAGTAGTTTTGAAAGACAGAAGTACAGTACTCCTCTATATTTTTCCACTGTGACATTGTTCCATAGTAATTAAAAAGTCATTAATTGACCTACACTGTTTTATATTCCATTTTTCCCAAATTACTGTTTTTTTTTTTACCTTTCCTCCCATCACTAATAATAATCTGTGTTTAACTGGAGCTCCTGATAATAAAACATGATGACACTAGAAAAAACTAGTGTTATGAATAAACAGTAAAAATTTAGATGTCATGTAAAAGCAAACCCTCTCAGCTTGATGTCATTTTTTCATCACCAGGCTCAGACTGACTGATTTTCTGAATTTAAAACATCAAAACTGTAAGAAATGTAATTACGCCACGACAACTCTATAATATTCATTTCATTTCAGCACTAAAATGGAAACCCACATGAAATTTGATAGCAGTAGGCTATTAATTACGCCGCTCTGACCTACCGCTTACCTCCATTCATGTTTCTCCCAATGGCTTGCCACATCCATCTCTTTTTTTCAGCAAATGTGGGTTGGCATTAATTAATTGTTCTGAACGCAGACTTGGCGATCGGTTAATGAATTCAGTCAATTAGATAATCACTCAAACTGTGAAAATGACAGTGCTGAATTCTGTGGCACTGAGCGCTGCTAGAGAAAAAGTGTAGCGAAAGCTGAGGATAAGTGATTATTTTAGTGCTACTGCCGTTTGGAGGTGGATAAAGAAAAAGGTGTTGAGTGTTTCAAGTGTGTGTGTTTGAGGGCATGCAGTGTGTAGAATAACCTCATCCCCTTTATCCACCCACACACACACACACACACACACACACAAATATACATGTATGTTCACGACATCATCTTCACACTTTGAAAAGACAGAGCCGATGACACACAGAGCGCTGAACATATGTTCTGCCCCCGTTCACCCTGCTCCAAACACCACACACACTCACACAGTCACACACACACAACATGGTGGCATGTTGCAGAGTGCTCTTCACACCACTCTCTTGTGACACACACACATGGGCTGCAGCAGCTGTGGGCGCCGCTCTGCAATTCATAGCACACTACCATGACCTTCACCTCAATGCCAACAGCTAACTGGGTTTTAGCCCAGCTCCGCACAGGCCGGGAGGATTTGACTCGATTTGTTTCGAGCATTTTTCAGTCCAGACAGGTGTAACATTATCCTGACAAGCCTGGCATTTAAATAGGCTGTTGAGGAAAATTTTTATGTGGAAATATTAGCCAAATTGTTTGGCGTGTCTTTAATGCTTCAACTTGTGCTCCTGGGACAGTGGGTTTCCAGTAATAGATTACCTTTTGTACTCCATGTAGATCTGCCAATCTGCCTGTGCAATAATTAAGAGTGATGATCTGGATGCTGCGTCAGAGCAGTGCAGTTATCTAAAATCTTGTGGCCGGTCGGAACCATGTATTTTCTATGGCTATGGTTAAAAGAAAAAAAATGCTACCTTTCCAGTATTTTTATTTATTTGATTCAACATCAGGATGATTTTTTAAAATAATTGTAAAGATTGTTCTTTATTTGTAAGTATTACAGTTTTTCAGACCTGGTAAAATCTTTGATAAAACACTCACCTATCTAAGTCAGTTAAAACATTGCTCTTTCCAGTACCTTCTTTACCTCACCTCTCCTGACCAACATCTTAGTGACAGGAAAGCATCCATTGAACTGTCTCTGGCATTGGATTTGTACGTATAAATGTGTAGTGTGCATCATCTGTGTGCGCACAGGCCTGTCTGCATTTGTGATGAAATGATGAATAATAATCATTGTGTCCGAGGGGAGGCGTGTGTGGCGGGCGTATGCCTCAGCTGGCTGGCACTTTGTCCCATGTAAGCAGCAACTTGAAGCTGACAGGTATCAGGTTGAGTCACAGGTGGACACCTCAGCGCAGTTTGTTTCACTTAAAGGTCAAGGGAGCAGCCGTCAAAATCAATACACAACAGTTGAAACAGGTTTTTAGAAATCTGTTTCCGTTTAAATGTATTTCACGGTTTGCTTGGCCTTAAAATATTGTCATGCATGCATGTATACTGACATTGACAAGGGGTCAATAATTGGTGGGATTAAACAGAGTTCATTCAGTTTTTATGTCACTCACCTGTTTGCATTTTATTAAAGCTTAAAATTGTCTGAGTATGGTTGCCTCTGGCTCCAAAAAAACCCCAAAACCCAACAACATAGAAACAAAATTACATAGCTACGTCCATTATCTCATACAGTCTGTGATGCTAACACACCAAACTAAGGCAGTCACCATGGTAAGATTTTGTTGCTAAACTTTAGCATGTTAATTCATTTTATGCTGAGCATTCTGATGTAAGTGTTAAGCTCAAAGTGCCCCTTTGCAAAAGTACAGCCTCACAGGGCAGCAAGCAAGGCTGTCTTCACATGTAGAGGAATGTTATTCCCCACTAATGGAATAAGAAGTTCATTCTGTCAGATACAAATGTCTATCAGACTGGACTACTACCTGTATAAATGTGGAGTAGGTCATTTTGACAGGTAGAGATGTCTATCAGAACAGACTACTACCTTTATAGTCATAGTTAAATGAGAAATTCTGTCAGGAAAAAAAATCTATCAGACTGGACTACTTCCTGTATACATCTGGAGAAGGTCATTCTGTCAGGTACAAATAACTATCAGAATAGACATCTGCCTGTGTAAATGTAGTAAAATGTTCATCGTCGGTTATTCTTTCAGGTAAAACTATATCAGAATGAACTACTACTTGTAAAGATGCTTGCTGTTGTTGATTTAGTGAAGCAAAAAGATCTGAACGGGATGTTTTATTTTGAAAATTGATCGGATTTGCTGCCGTTGTGTCTTCCTGCATGACTTTTTTTGCAGCTTGAAGCAGCGAGCCTTTCCGTCGTTGCGGCTTCAATCTATAATCGCCGTGCTAAAACGGTGGATTAATGGTTTTGAGTGTCACACAACCGACGCAAAATGACTCACTCACTCAATGAGTTCACTATCGGTGTTTAATCCGTGCACTTCTTAAGTCTAGAGAAGCCTCATGATTAAATTACTTTATCCACAGTTAAGTTAGCAGAGCGCTAACCAGGAAGTACATGAGCTCTACTTAGTCTTGAGAAGCAGCAGCATTTATTTACTGAAAACTGTGACTTACACTGCACATTTACTGCTGAGCTGACCACTTTCACTGACAGGCGAAGGCCCGTTCCTCTGCTCTGCTCAGTGTGCTATGATGCATTCACTGACGCGCGTATGCTCACACATACACACACTGCCTTGTCTCTAAAGGAGCCACACCACTTACAACGCAATCTTACCAACAGATGCACAGAGTACTAGCCAGTCAGAGGCAGAGTAGGGCAGGTCATGACTTTTACCTCCTAAGGGGGAAAAATACAGTGTACTTTACCGTCCTACACAAAGGCCTGGTGGGAGAGCTCATTGGCCTGGAGGTACTCCGGGCCTGTAACACTGTAGGAGAATCAGTGGTAGTGTGAAAATGTACAGTCCTGCGGATGAAATTAGTCACCACAATAAAAGCACCAAAGTTTTGACATGCATATACAGAGCACGTTCCTTGTAACAGGTTGACTTTCCGTTCAGGAAAGGCATGAACGAAGGTGGAATAGATGTGAAGTTTCTTGAGGCGGATAGGACAGAAACGTACTACAGATGTTTCCCTGTCCTGCGTGTTGCTTTCTTGTGTTTCTGTTGCTCAGATTGTACATGCTGGGCAACACAAACAACTTGTCTCTGTCTTTTTCTATCTCACTAACTCAACCACTATCTTAACCATCATTTTTATGTCTCGTTCATTTGCCCTTTTTGTCTCCTCCCTCTTGCCCTCATAGACACACACACACACACACACTAATTACACTCCTGGTCCACCTATTGACTGTCAGGCCTACAGCTGAATGATAATCTTATCTGGAGAGAGCAGCCCAGCGTGCTGCACACTGCCGCACAGTTGATTAAATGTGCAAAGAACACAGTTAGAAGATGGATGTGTGTGTGTGTGTGTGTGTGTGTGTGTGTCTGTCTTTGCCATCATAGGTAATGAAACTGCAAAGTAATGGGCCCATAGCTGTGCCAGCAGTATGGGATTGTGTATGTATGCATCTACATGTGTTTGATAGATGGATTCAGGACCGTCTGTGAGCCAGTGCAGTCCCACATGCTTTATAGAGCAGAGGTTAGATTGAATTTTTTTTTTCTTCAAATATGCATTTCATGGTGTTTATGGCCTCTATCCAATGAAATCTCCAAATTTAGTGAAATTTTCAGAAAAACTGAAGAATTAAGTTACTTTTATGGGTTGTGAGAATTCTTATACTTATAGTACTTTGGGCGATTCAGAGGTACAGATCTTAACCTCAAGGCTATCTCAATGCTCCATTTGATGTATTAATAACCATGGAAACATAGTTAATTGTAATTGAACAGCAAATTGATACTTTAGCCCACCCCACCCCCAATCCCCATATTGGGATAAGAATTGTTTTTTTTTTAGCAGCAGTCCAAAAACCAAGGATGAATAAAACAAAATTGATCTATATATCTTTGTTTTTGCTTGATAAATGACAATTTATGGTAATTCTCCAGTGAATTAACTAATTTGAGTGATAAATGCAAAACTTATTGTGACAGGAAAAATATTCTCAATTATGCGTGGCAAGGTAGGGTAAGTTTGTAAGGCATCTTTCAACAACGATACAATTCAAAAGGCTTTTACAAAAGACATTTAGATATGAGGATATGATATGATATTAGATATAAAGGAAACTATACAATATAAAGAGACACATAAATAGTATTTAAAAAGAGCAAAGTTAAGTAGAAAATACAAATGAGACGACATGAAATAAGACATTTTAAGCAGGATAAAAAAGACTAGAGTCACTCAAAGACACTCATTTAAGGTAACTAAATAGTTAAGTTTACAGAAAAAAAAACATGAAATACAAACAGCCTTGACCTGTTTTTATTACGAAAGATGAAGCAACACATATTTTCTTACTAAAGACAAAAGTAGTGAGAGAAATACTAGATGTGTTAAGTGTAGGTGTGTTGTGAATATTGGTAGAAAAAGCATGTGTTGGACTACAGGCTGATTTTTAGGTAAGATATTCCTCCAGCTTGTCGCCTTTAAATAGATCACATAGTTTTCAGCCACACTTCGGCGATAGATATCAACAACATTCTCAGGTAAAGCATGAAATGGGTGGAATGGTTGAACAAACGACTGCTTTGTGTAGCCTGCGACGTTACGCACTCTCCGGGTTTACTCATGGATCACCTGTTAGTGCCACTGAGGTCACAAGGGAAAAATCAGCTGGTAAATAAAGCATGCTGTTTTCTGTTTTGAGTCATTTCTCTGGTCATTTACAGGCAGCAGAAGTAAACAGCCAACAAACTGCAAAAAAACATTTAAAAATCAATCATTTTAGTCTGCGTGAAAAGCAGTGTTTAAATGCCAGAAATAATCATAAAGAGATGTTGGTGTGTTTCATCAGGGAACATCTTAATTCATCTCACGTCCCTTGTTGTTCCCTGATATTGGTCAACTGAGTCTGGTCCAATTTTGCACCTCTGTCCACACTCCCTCCACCGTCGTTCATTTCTCAAGCCACTATTGCCTTGCTAATGCAGCCATCCATCAGTGTTAAAGGCTGAGTGTTTCTGGGGGTGAGAGGGGGCAAAAGCTGATTAGGTGAGAGCAGTAATAAAGCACCGGGGTTTTTTTCCTATTTGATGTACAAGATTTCCCTGAAATTTTGCTTGCGCATTTGTTTTCGTTAATGGTTACCACGACCTGCGCATGCACCATGACATCTATGGGAGATGGATCTCATCTTACTACTGTGATGCACCTTTAGGACGAGGAGGCTCTGTTCTTTTAGGTGACACTTCCCATTGTTACAATTTTATTCATACCAGTACTGCTTATCTGGGCTTATAGGCAGAGTCATTTAGACGTATAACTAGTTGTTAAAGGAGATATTGCAGCTACAGTTATTATTGCTATTGCAGTAATACCTTTTCCATTGCTGTAGACTGTGGCTTTTTTATTTGCATTTTGCATCATTTTTATGCCTCCGCGCCAGCGACAGCCATAGCTGGACGTATTATGTTCTGCTATTCTAATGGACTCAATAACACAGGATTGCCTTTAGAAATTTCCCCAAATTTGGCACAAATGTCCACTTGGACTCGAATGAACTGAAAGATTTTATGTCACTGTGATCTTGAGTCTATCTTATTCTTGTGAACGCGATATCTCAAGAAGGCCTTTGAGGGAATTTCCTCAAGTGTGGCACAAACGTCCTCTTGGATTTAAGGATGAACTGATTAGAGTTTAATGGTCCAAGGTCAAAATCACAATGACACTATGTCCGTTTCATTTTCAACCCTGTATATCAGGAACATCTTGAGGGGCTTTCATTACATCTGGCACAAACATCTACTTGGACTCATGGATAAGCTGTTTTTAATTTTCATGGTCAAAGGTCACTGTGACCTCAAAACCACATTTTTGGCTGAAATTCAAGAATTCAGATGCTATTTATGACGGCTAAATCCCACCTGATACGTTAATGCGTTACACCACGGCACGACCTCTGGAGATGATCGCAAATGTTCTAGACAATGCTCATTATTCCAAAAATAGTACCAAAGTAGTACCAAAGTACCAGTTTATTTGACCCCCCTTCCTAATACCTTATATAAATAAATAAATAGAAAGAGCAATAAATACTGATTATAAAAAGTAAAGAATATCTTCAAAGCAGATTAGAAGGAAGTCCTCTGGTGTTTTTATCAATGGTCTACAATATTCCTGGGCTGTCTTCCAGATAAAACATCTCCGCAGGTAATTCTTATAAAATTGCTATTAATAAAAACCATAGACCACCTTTCTGCCTGCGTTACCACAGGTCCTCAGCGTGTGATCGTGATAGCACTTGGTACATACGTGCTTCCCACACAGACTCATTCACAGGGTAAAGCAAGGAAAGCACTCTGAGCTCATTTATAGAAGCTGTGAGTCGAGGATTATTTTGATTCTTTTACCGTCATCTCCATAGCTGTTTCACTCTTTCAGGTGGAAAATAAGCAAGTAAAATCACATGAGCCCTTGGGCAAGAAAGGTCTCTTTTTTCCCTCCAAAGTTGCTCTAATACGTTGTCCGTGTTTTAGTACCTGCCAAGCACAAAATGGTCTCTGTGTTGGGCTGCCGTGGTGCTCCCGCAGGGCATTAGTGTGGCCCTTCTACAAGTGGAACACAGTGATTAGAAGAGCTATTAGTGTAGCTATTACTTCACAGTGACATTCAAACAGTGAGGTGTGCTGACCTGGGTGCTGAGGAGCAGTGCTGTTTGACTGTCGGCTAATCATGTCCTCACCGACTTTTGTTGCTCCTAAGAGTTTTCATGCAGAAGGTCATTTATTTTGCCAAAGTTACATTTAAAACAAAATATAAAATAGATTACTGGAATATAAAATGGGTTAGGTAGTAGGCTAGTTTCTTGGCGCATCACTGCCTCCCTCTGGTGTGAACATCTATTTTGCATTAACTTGTCTAATTCATGTCATACTCATACCATGATGAATCGCAGTATGGGTCATTTGTGAATGCAGATTTCATTCCAACCCATGAAACATAATTTGCACACAGTCAAATGAGCCAATTAGCTTAGTTTGTGAAATAAAAGTGTATAATGAGCTATTAAACGTGTGGCTTAATTTAATAATGGCTTTCATATGAATAACTTTTTACTTTAAAATGTGCATGAGATTTCATCTTGTTTTTACTGTCTTATTTGTCAGATGCTAACATCCACTTAAAGATTATGTGCAAAACCAGCATAGATTGGTTTTTCAGACTCTAGAAAATCAGTTTAACAAGTCAACTTGCTAAATGAAAATTAGATCTGAGTGGCTAAACCTGTTGATATCAGTTTTTTATTTTAACTGGTCACCAGTATAGTCAGAGTTGTTATTTGGTGGAGTGGCAAACAAAGAACAACTTGACTTGTAAATGTCACATGTTGTAAAGGCAGTTTTGGGTGAACCTACAGTTTTGATTACTGTTAAAAATGAAATGAGGAGAAAGAACAATGAAGTGTTACCAATGGTCATTTGTCCAGTACATAAGGTAATGGCGATTTTTGTTGCCAGGAACTTTTGGCCCATCATTGTCCTTATTTTTCTAGTTAAACAAAGGTTTAAATCGTACATCATCTCTTCTCTGGACTAAGACAAACGTTTGCTTACTTACTTGCATGTTGACTCATAATAAAACACACCTAATTCAAACTGACTTAAACAAAAAATTAAACTCACCAAAACCATCTTAGTTAGTCTCATTATAGGGATATTTTATAAGGAACTAATTACTTATTTGGAAACATAATGCAACATCATTAGTGATTTTGCAACAACTTTTGATAATAAAAATGGCTGCCACTCTGATCATCCTGTTAGGTTGATCACCATGGGGATTTCAGTCCTATTCTCATTTTATTTCTATGGTTTGCCCTCTTCATAGAAACTCAAATGGAAACAGAGCAGGGATTCTTGATATGAAATACTTGGACGCTGAATAGAAACATTCATTTGTGATGGCACCATTGATCAAAGTTGAACAGTATCATACTATCCACTAATGCCTTGCAGATGTCTGAAACCAAACTGGCATAATGCTGGTTTGTGCTGGAGGGGTGTGGTTTTCTCTTCATTTCAACATTTGACAGTGTTTTACTATCATGTGTTCATGCCTGTTTCCAGTTCATCTTATTGAAACTCTTCCTCAACAACGATGAACTGAACTCAGACTTCTCTTGCTAAACTGTTTCAGTGGTTGCAAACTGGGAAAAGCATTTGGCTCCTGTCCAACTTCCACCTCCACTTATGTTTAGAAGCCAAATTGAAATGCTTCCATCACCGTGTTTGTCCTACTGTACCAGTGAAGACAGAGTACTTTTAGGACTCCATATCTTTGACGAGTGATGTTGTCCCACAGAATAACGAGAGAGATTATCTCTCAATGGAGGGAAAATTATTCTACTCTTCACTCCATCCATCCTCGCCTGTCTGGGTTTATTGCTCTCATTCGTTTGAGTTCCTGCTCCCCGTCCTTTGTGCACTGAGGCCGGAGGATGTAGTGATATATGGCCGTGTTCAGTCTGCTAATCGGTTCTCCTCCTCTCGCCGTCCTCTGTTTCATTTATTCCTCCATTCTTCCCCCTATCCTTTCTTCTCTCTCTGCTGATTTACCAGTTCTGTGTCATCTGCTTATTGTGTTTTGGTCTCTTACCTCATTTTCTTCCTTTTTTTCTCCAGTCTCATCCCCCTCAACAACAACTACTGCAGCTTTACTGACAATAAAATGATGCCAGCTCTCCTCTTTCTTCGCCCTCTACTCCACTTTCTTGATGATGGTGCTGTAGAAATATCGACAGCACAGAAATGCTGAGGGAGTCCAGATGGACCACATATTGATTGATACAGCTTAACGCTGCAATATTGTTTATTCATATTGTGTTTCTCCAGTCCAGCAGTACGTCTGGATGTCTAACAGTCAGTCTAGACCTCTTTAAGTACTTAGAAATGTGAACAACACTTTTCTTTTCCCTCTTTTTTTAGTTCATGAATGGAACTACTTGTACTTAAGGGCTTGTTAAGATTGCATTGAATTAACCACTTTTTCCCAGATGGGCTAGGCCTATGCTATTTAATAGAAACACTTCAGGGGTGCAGAAATAAATGAAATTAAATTGAACTGGATTGAAAAATTGATGTGTGAATAATTTATATTACGTCAGACGCAACTGATTTAAAGTATCGTTGCCAGACATGTTGAATGCAAATAAATAATTGTATTAATTTACTTAATTGAAAACTATCCAGATATATGATGGATTGGAGGTCATAAAGTAGGAGTTACGCGACAGTTTTTCTGATCCTGGCAGTTTTTGCTGTCATGTTTTACTGAGCGGTGTATTTGAAATCTGAAACATAACTTTATTCAGTGATCTGGAGACATAAGAATATTGTGCTTCATGCAAAGGCATCTTTGTCTTTACTGGACCGATTGCAGGGAAGAGATTGACAAGGAATGGGAGAGAGGTTAAAGTTTGCATGGAAAGAAGAAATATTCCAACTATTTTCTGCAAAAAGCTTTTTTATGAGGACAAATTGTAACATCAAGGACAACTTGGAAACCCTGTAGCATATAGAATGAACCAAAGCCATTTTTTTTTATTAACGTGTACTTAATGTGTAATTTAATGTGTAACTTTCCCATGTTTTGTGTTCAAGGACCTTTTGGCAACACCAGTTTTTGAAACCGGTCCAGCCTTGAGCTAGAGGGCTGCATTCGGCTGCAATGTAACCACTCTGGGCACATGCAGTGTCAATGTACGTTGAGTCTGGTGTAGCAGTGGGGACTTTGGGGCTGCTTCTGTTTAAACTAAAGGGTTTTTTTTAAGAAAAATGTCTATCTCGTTTGGAATCTTTTCCATAATGTTATCAAACACTCTCAATAATCTGAGCAAGTGGACATAAATAGTAAGTTTAAGAAACTGAAATTCAGATTGTTTTGACTGTGCGGATAAAAATCTCTAACCTGGCGGGATAACACGCTGTCAAAACAGCAACTAGAGAATCTGTGTCCCTTCTGTTTATATGTCCTCCGTTGTATTTGTGCATGAGAATACACTAAGGGAAAAGATACAGAAAATTAATATTTTCCGCAGTGGGCCCAATTAAAAAAATGTGTTTGTGATCAAACACTGAGATCAGTCAAATCAGTGGCTCACACTTTATTATATATTATAGTTTTAAGTTTGGAAATGATAAGTAGTTCAGATGCTGTATGCAGACACTCAAGCAGGACACGGTTGTAGGTTGTGATTTCACACCCGTCAGACCACCAGTGGATTTTGGGGATGAACGACCAACACCAGAACCCTGTAATAGGGGTTGATGATGACAACACACTCTAGTTTATTGGCACTGATTAATGAGCAACAACAAACCAGAGTGGCTCGTCATTAGACAAATCGAATAAGGACGAGGCAAGTACTGGCCTCTTTGTGCCGGCTACATCATGTAGCTAAATGATCGATCATGCTGTGAGGATTTCAGAAAAGAGACAGAGTGAGTAGTGCTTCAGCGCTGCGGTGTTCTCAGAAGTGATTGCCTGTTTTGCTTCAAGGGTGTCGAGGGGGGGAGGGCAGGCTTTTATTTGTTGTTGTGAAAATCTTCACTATTGTGCCGCAGCCTGGTTTGACTTGTTCATGGTCAAGTGCATTTATCATAGTATCCTCAAATGTTTCAAATAATTGCACCGGCCCCTCAGGCCGAGATAACGTATGCACGTCGTCGATATTTTAAGAAGTTGATGACCGAGGCTCGATAACGGAGTAAACAGAAAAGGCCCTTTCTTGTCTAAATGGACGTTAAATCAGACTGATGTCAGACTTAACTACCACAGTAACCCTGTCCAACTGTACCTGTGTCGTTTTATGTACAAGTTTGTCGTCATTCATCAGCCAAAAAACCCTCTTGTCCTCTTTTCAGTCCCCTTCCTCAGCTTGTCCTCTGTCTCAGTGTCTGTAAATTCACCCCATTGACCTCCCTCATTTTGTATGTGGCATGAAGAAGAGTGAGAGTGCCTGCATTATTTACAGTAGCTCTTAAACCAGCAGGCTCACCACAGCCTCGAGCTGTTTATAGAAACGCCGCCTTTTCTTTCGAGACTTCAGTGATATGGTGAACTTTTTATTAATGGAGCTGATGTGCACACGATTGAGGGGAGAAGAGACTGAATCTACAGAAGGTAATGCAAAAAGAACATATTATGCAATTTGTTCTGGCTGTTAGGGTACACGCAGTGAGGGATAAGAGTGCTAATGTAATAACTTCAGCTCATATATGCTGCATTATTAAATGAACACACAAGTGGGCACAGGGCTTTTTTCCATTTTAAACAGTGAATTACATAACACAGCTCTACCAGGATTTGTATTTGAAAACATGCTCATTTTAAGTGCTGATCTTTTTGACATTCTCTATAATTAATTTATTTCGACTGACTGAAGTGTCTCAAGAGCAAGCACATTAATGACAGACGGTATTATACTACAAAGCCGCCCAAATGGGATCATTAAAACGAACCTACTACCAGTATCAGTATCAGTATTAGGTAACAAATGGAAGCTGGTCATTAATTTCAGAACTGCGGTACAGGGTGTAGTGGGAATTTGAATTTGAACGTACATAGGCACATAAGATGTCATACAAACAAGTAGATAATAACAAACATAGCTAGATTTGTGCAGGAGAGCTAAAAAACCCGAAGGGGCTCATAGTGATAACCCCCCCTCTAAAATTTACGATTTCTCTCTCTAATATGACAATATAACAGAAAAACAAGTAGTTATAATAATCATAAATGGAACAAACACTTTATACACACAACACATCAACACAGTTAATACATTGCCAACAGCATAGGTGTTTTTTTCATGTTAGACCTAAATGAGAAAAATGATGGATACGTTTAAATGAAGTGAGCAGTGTGCAGAGCCTTCACACTGTGTACGGGTCAATTCAGGGCTGATCTTACCGACACTTAAAATGTCCTTTAGGTGTGCCGTGACTGCTGAAAATGTCCTTTTGCTTGATGCATTTCATAATCTTTCAACATGACAGCCCTCCACCACACCGCACTTACTGAACTGAACTTTTAGTGGCTGCTTGATTCTGCGTCACTGCTGTTCAAGTTGGTTTAGGACATTTTAAGCACAAGTTATATAATATAAAGAACCATAATTAATAGTTTTATATTAACAATGGATGACATGACTACTTGAATGTGAAAGGGATTGCTTTTAGTAATGAATGAACCCTCAGGGAATTAATGCTTGACTCTCTGGTTCCGCTACGAAGCTTTACAGAGTCTCTTTAAGCTCATAGTTTTGGTTTTTTGTATACTGTTTTCAGGGGAAAAAGTGGTGAAAACCTTCTGTGCACTTTTTGTCCTGGCAACAAATGAACACACTTATCAATTGGCTGTATGAACATTTTGGAAATTTTAGCATCTAAAGAGACATATTTATCTCAGGAGTTGGTGGAGACAAAAAGCTGAAAGAAGAGTAAATATTGGACCTATAATCATCAGGTGAGCAGAAAATAACTCCAAATTGTAGACTGTTAAAATAATGGTGATGGGCTGCAGTTTTTTTGCACCTCAGTATTGGCTGTCATTTTTAAAAATGAAAGCTGTCCGCTGAATTTCAAAATATGCAAATGTTTGCTAACAAGTCGTCAATATCAATTTAATTGATGGAGTAATAATAATATATCAGTGGTGTATTTACAGCTTGTTCCTCGTGTCCCAAGTAGTCAACAAAGGAAGGAATAGTTTGACATTTTGGAAATTCACTTGTTCTGTGTCTCTCCAGGTAGTTGGATAAGAAGATTGATGAGTGGTAGGTATGGAACTGAAACCAAAGATTTAGTCTAGTTTAGCAGAAAGACTTCAGGCAAGAGGAAACCGCTACAGTAGTTACATCCAGAGATCAAAAATAGGCATACCAGCACATGTAAACTCTGAGATAAAAAGCATATTTCCTAAATATTGGCCCCTGCCTTTAATAAATGATGAATTGGAATTTTAGAAGTCTTAACCCAGACAGGATGTTTTCAGTTGAGGTCAGCTAAATCTAGGACGTATACTTTTGATATGTTAGGCTTATTTGCTTGATAAAATGACAAATGACAATTAATCATAATCATTATAGTAGCAGATTTACTGTTGATTTTATGAATCAGTCAATCAATTCAGGTGAAAGCCAAATCAAACTTTAAAATTTCTCTTACTGTACCGTGGCTCTTCATTGCTGTCACTGTGTAAACAGTGTACAACAGTAGACACACAAAAATGCCCAATAACACGTTTCTGGCTGCGGCAGAGGTCAGCCAAACGCTGTATGTCTTAATGTTCGTGTCTGATCTTAACCTGCTGCCGTGTCTGGCTTTCCAGTCGGGGAATGTTGTGCTCAGACTCCAGGTCTTTCATTCTTTGTATGTATCTTTTCTTAATATCTGTGTCCTTTTCGGACACCACTATCTTACACGTATACCGTTGTTTAGAGTAGATAGAGAGGAAGTGGAAGTGAGTCATTGCGTCGTTGCCCTTTTAAAGTTTCATAGTCAAACTATTCTGCAGCACCACAGAGGACACAGAACCAAGGTGCTGCAGCTACGTTTTTGACCTTTAACGCATAGATTGTGTGCATAATGTGGAAGGAGTTTGGTGTCCAAAGGCATTGCATTCATCACTGGTTCCTTTGTGTTAGAGAGAGTTAATGTACATAATAGTGTGTTTGTGTGCACACCTGTGTGTCTTTGTACTGCAGATTTAATGTGTTTATCTTGCTGCTGTACTTAAATTAAATTACTGCAAACTTTGAAATCTTTTTTTCGTTAAATGGAAGGATTAAACCCACAGGAAAGGGTTGTGTGAAATGCAATAAAGGGTGATTTTTCTGCACCACACCTGAATTAATCAGAATTAATCAAATCTATTCTAATTCATCACCCTTGTCCTACAGCAGGTTAAAGCCTCTTTCCTCTGGTGGGCGTGTCTGTTTTTCAGATGATTACACTCTTGTCTCTGGGGCAGAATTGTCCATTGAAAGCTCTGCTGAGCATAAAAATGACCGCCTCGGTGAAACACTGAGACTTATTTGATACAGAGGGTAGAGTTAAGTCTAACCCTAGCTATTAGCTTAGTTAGCACAGTAAATTTACAGCAATGGTTAGCTGTGATAATGTTATTGCTAATTCCCTCTAGTGAAAATAAAAGGCTTTAAAAAAAATAACTTAAGTGGTCTTTAAATATAACCAAATGCTGTGCAAAACTTTTTTTAGGCAGCCAGATTGTTTTCGGTAACTTTGATCAACTAAAAAGACAAACGAATAGCGACAGCTATGGCTACTATATCCTGAGAATCTTGAGTAACGTCATGGCTGTGTTACCTCACCAGTATTTTTGTGTGGAAGTGACTTGTTAATGGATTACATCCACCTGTCACTCAAAACGGCCACACCCTTAATTATGTGTAACTTAATGACTTAATAACATCTAAAACTGCATGTTAAATAAAAATCCACCCACGTATAGTTTTCATGAATGGTAAAATTAGCTATAGAGTTCGAAACCAGGCTTGAAGCATGTAAACACATTGGGCATTTTAACATTGGGGTCTATGGGGATTGACGTGCTTTCGTAGCCAGCCTCTAGTGGCCATTTAAGGAACTGTGTTAATGATTTAATTAAATTTTTTTTTTAAATTGTATTTCTAATAAATTTCATGAAGCATCACACATTATCATGCAAGTGTTAAAATCTGGAAGCCACAGATGCCCTCACTATGCAAATCTCCAATGAGGCAGTTTTCCACCCTTCCACTAGGCCCGCTGTAATGACTTGCACGGCTTTACATAATTGTTTCATTTATTTAAGCACACATCTGTAAAATGTGCATATCCATCAGAGGTTTTCACCAGCAGCTTACACCATTTTTAGCCCCTTCCCCTCCTGGGAATTATTTTGGGTGAGCACCTTACATTTTCTCCCCTGACAGCATTTCACAGTTCAGCCAACAGCCGTGACAGGTGAAGGTCGGGGAGAGAGGGAATGTGGAATCCAGGGGAATAAGGTTGATGTAGCGCTCCTTCATTACCAGTGCCTTATACTTTCACTTGTGAGATTTCTTTTTAAACTGAAGCACATGTGTGTAGCAGAGGGAAGAGAGGACATATGGTTCGTGAGCAGCAGTGCAGCTTTACTTGTTCACAGCCTGTAACAAATAAAAGGATTATGATCATCACTGGCCATCATCAAACCCTCTTTTTCTTGCCATTTATGCCTGATTTTTTCTTATATTTCCTTCTGTCTTACTTACAATCTGTCAAATATTCAGTTGTATCTCTTTTCTCTGCCTTTGATTGAATTTCAGCTCCGCCTTCTCATTAAAAATCCTCAAGTTTCCCTCCTTTGATGCTCCTCAGTCTCTCTCTCAGCTCCTTTTCTCCCTCTTTGAAATCCTTCATTTATTTCCATATCGCTCCCACTTCTTTCCCGGGTCTTTTGTCACCAACAGAAGCTTTGGATCGAGAACGTGAAGATTGCAGATCAAAAGCAGACAGACATGCTGCCTTCAAATCAGTCAATCCACAGTTTATTGCTTGAATAAAGTGAACATGCTTCAGGGCATCCAATACTAAAAGCTGTTATTGCATGGCCGGAGTATTTAATTAGCTGAATGTAGTCCAATGTGTACAAATGCCACAGAGTCACAGCCATTAAGAAAGAAAGTAGCTTAGCCAGAAACCAGCTCTAAGCCTGGCCTTTCATTGAAGAAGCGTTGCTGCTACAGAGGCTGACGTGACTTTGCTTTGTTATACTGAGCTCTTTCTCCACTATGTCTTGAAAATAAGGTAATGAATAAACAATGAGTGTTGACTCAGGGCCAAGTGGACAGATGATTCATGGCCAAACACATCCAAACATCTGCTTTTCACCTTGTCGAGGAGTACAGTTTCTCACTTTCTGTCAGCGTCAGGGAAGAAATAAAGAACAGTGGAAGTAGTTTATTATTTCAAGGTAATACTGAACCCTGAAGTTCAATTTATTGTTTAAATACTGCAACATTTCTACTTTCCAATAGTTTTGATTTAATTTCCAAGATGATTTCATACACAATAGTGGCACCGCAATATTTTCTGATTATGAGTCCTTTATCATTATCAGTGTTTGTATTGTTGTTCCTGTCCCGGCTTCCTGTTCCTGTCATCATTTTGCTTGATGACAAATTAGCGAATGTTGGTATAATGAAAAATGAAAAGATCCAGGTGGGATATGTTTTATGATTGATAGACAATGGCTGTGTTTCACTGCATCAGCCGTGTGTGTGACTCATGTATTGTATCTATTTTAGAACACAGTGGTGCAGGAATTAATCCTAAAACCTGCAAATGAGTTACTATTTTTTCACTCGCCGTTCCCTTGTCTCAAAGTCAATGGGTTTTTTGAATGGGTTTTTGGTTGGCTGAAATAAGGTCTGTTGTTAACACAAGCTTACATGATTTTTACATTTTTTTTTTTTTTACCAAGACATAAAATATGTCACGTAAATACCCCACTCCTAAACACTGAAGCTTTTATGTGTCTTAAAAAGGACCGTTGCTTACAGCTGAATAAATTACATGATGGGACGTTATCACACAGAACACAGCTTTACAGCCTTGTCATGGTGGCGACGTTTAAGTCACATGACCTTGGTGTAGTTTGTTTATAGTCTAATGTTGGCATTTTACTTTTGGCAATTGCATTTATGTGTCAGAAATTTTAAAAGTAGTGTTCATTTGTAGAGATTATCTTGATGACCAAAATGTGATAGAATGAAATGTTTCTTTGCTACAAAGCTTAGTTTTCGGCAATAATCCAAAATGCAATGGAGAAAAAAATGGGATACAAACAAAGTGGCTTGGACTGAGCCAAACAGTACTGTTCCAGCCAATCATCAGCTTTTATATCAAGAACATGTGTTATGATCAAGAGCTCCAGAACAGCTACTAAGTGGATGTTATGGTGATTTGACCTATAAGCATTTTGGCTGTCAAAATATTTGTAAATCTTTCACTGCAGTCCCAACGTACTAATGTTTCCAAGCTAGATTCCCAAAGCAGTTGTTGTCAGACAATAGTATGTAAACTTATCCTGTTTGTGTGTTTTTGTCTTCCAGTACCGGATTGGGCAGCTGTACATGATCAGTAAACACAGCCATGAGCAGAGTGATAGAGGAGAGGGAGTGGAGGTAGTCCAGAATGAACCGTTTGAAGACCCGGCACACGGCCAAGGACAGTTCACAGAGAAACGAGTCTACCTCAACAGGTCAGTGGAGCTCATCTTTTTCAGTTTATGGTCAAACTTTATTAATTTATGTGTATGGAGTACTCTTAAACTCTGGTTGTTCACACATTGTTGCTTGAAGTGGAAACAGATACCCTTCACACACAATGTTTCCAAGTGGTTATTATTATTTAACGCTTTCTGCTCTCAGCCATTTCGGCTACTAGGGAAAGTAACTGCAATAACTTACACTGATACTCTTAAGTAACTAGCTATGGATATCTACTAGAGAAAACTAAATCTTGTCCAATCCTCATCCTGTTTTGGTTGCACAATAGTTGACACACTTTCCTTGTGATATAAATTCAGCCAATTGAGGTTGTACTTGGTGGCAGACAGACCTGTACAGTAAAAGTGAAGCTTATAGGGGACCAGTCTAAATGCTGATGGTGTCATTATTCTAAAGCTATTACATCGTGCAGTCAACATTTAGTAAGCCTGGGAAGGTTTTCAAACACACATATACACATGTGTTGGTCACTGCAAGTTGTTACTGGCAGGGTGTCCCAAGATACTTATCCATCACTGATATATATCACCCCACAGTGATGCATTTCACTGCATCTCATGTGGACTGATAGGTGTGTTTGGGCATGAAGATGCACATTGATCCTTACACATACACACACACAAACACACACACACACACACACACGCATACATTAGACCCACGTGAATCAATGAGAGATGACAGAGAAAAGGATGGAAAATGTATGAGTAAAAGAAAATGACAGAGAAAGAAAGAGAAGAATAAGGGCCAGAGAGGGAGAATAGAGAGGTGGGGACAGAGATGCTGTAGGCCATTTATTTAAGCACAAATACCCGAGTCAGCGTTCGCTATGCCGGGGAGGTAATTATGCTGAGTCAGCACAGCTCTGCTCTTCAGAGGAAAGGAGAGGGAGAAGGCAGCGATAATTTGGGCCTCCATTCAAGTATTTGCATGCCATGCGCGGTGTATTTAATGAAAGAACTAAGAATAAAAATAAAACATTATAGACACAATTTCACCAGTTTTACAGTGGCCAAAGGTTTTGTTTGGTTCGTAAGGGAATCCTGGTTTGGACAGCAAACGAAGGGAAGTTGTTGCATTATTAACCCCCGGGACATTATCAAGCCATTGCACCTTTTATTTTTAAACTCCATTGTGTTTTACAGTGCTTCAGGCCAGTTTATTTGTCAATACAATTGATTTTTTAATGTTTCATAATAAGACTTTGACCCATGGAAGGAATTTTAATCGAGATTTTATCAAGAAAGAATCAAGCTTAGATGGAGAAAGACAAAACACTGACCTTTTCGGTGGAGCTGACATTTTGTAAGGTAAAATGTTCATTTCCGGGGGTGAGCAGGAGATGAGAATCCCATGGAAAGCTGTGGCTCCCTCTTTCACACATGCATTCACAGTGACGCTTCAGTCCTGTCATGAAAGGAGAAGAGGTGATTTGTTAAAGAGAAGATTTTTTCGTATTCTGTCATGGAAGCAAACTAATCATGTTAATGCTGATGACCACATCACAGACAATCTCATAATCTGTGTATATCCATGTGTGCTATGAATGAAAAGTGCTCACTAATGAAATGAATGAAAAAGGAAGAAACGCTCAAAAGGACAGAGGAAATCTGCAGTGTAAGATCCAAAAATAACCAAACCACAAGATGAATTTCAGTGAATTAAACTAATTCCTGTGACATTACTTATTAAGTTATGTAAAATCAATTCAATGTTTTATTAAATGAATATGATTTTCCCACAACCGACCACTGTTTTATCTCATTTCCTGTTTATTTGTATAGGGACAAGTATAAAGCATAAAACTGATGCCATATACTACAACATTTATAGCCTAAGCTAATTTGCAATGCCTGTCCCTAGATGGGCCTTTAAAAACCCCATTCAACTGGCCATCCATCCGGCTCTGCAGAAACTAAACATTTAGCTCTGGTGCACCAGCAGGGAAGTCAATCTGGACTTGTTCTGTCACGCTTCAGCCACCCCATTAGCCCCTGCAATCTGCCTCGCACCCTGCTTCACTATTTGGCCTCATCCCAATCCGGCCTGAACATCAATTCCATGCTTGTTCTGTCAATAAAATCATTAAGACCAAAAAGGGGATGGTTGATGCTATGATTGAATAAAGTATTGCCGTTCCTTGAATGTGTTCAACTAAACTGGGGCGTTTTTTATTTTTAAAATTTTTTTTCTAAATACAAACGCCTGCTTTGGCACGTAAAAACTCCGAGCAGCCATCCACCATGCTTGCACGCTTGGCAAACATGGGCCCCCGTCGCAGCAGCTATTGGCATAGATCTTTAAAAGAACAAGCAGGGAATGGGAGAAATCAACAGATGGAGGTGTAGGAGGAGTGTCAGTCTCTTTTGTTGAGGGAGAGAGGGAGTGAGGGAGTGAGCAAGCCTGCCAACATTCACACAATGTCATCGTCGATGGCTGTTTTTATTCACGGCCATCACGATGCGGTGGGCGCCATTTTTGTCCTCCTTGAGAAACAGTTTTTCATGTCAATCAAAGGGAGCAGGGATGAAGGCAGGCTACATGAAAGCCTGTGCACTTCTGCATTTGACACGTGTCATGAAGAAGTTCTCAATGCAACCTTCAATTACAGTCTCACCAGAGTTCAGAGTTCAAGAGCAGAGAATGTCAAGCAACACGCGCAAAGTCACCTGAGTGCACATGTTGCCAGTCTACTGTAACTCTATGAACACATGGTTGATGATACTGAGAGGTTTAGGGTGCCAAAAGGGGCTGAGATAGAGCTGAGAGAACTCTGAAAGAATAGTTAAGCACTTGGGGAAATTTGCTGATGTGCTTTCCTGCCAAAAGTATAAGAAAACTGGGAATGAGTCACACAAACTAAGGACTTTCACCCAGGAGACCTCTGTTCATGTCCTGTATGTAACCAAAAGTCAGCATTGACTTAATTTAACATAGTGACATTGTGTACATAATGTGCCTCCCTCACTCAAACAACCTAACAAATGTACTTATTTAAACACAAACCACTATCTTTTATTTTAAACCAAACCGTGTAGTTTTGAGGTGTAAGACAGTCTGCATAGGATGGGCGGGAGGGGACCTGGATGGGTCAAGCAAATTCTGGATTTTCTCCAAGGAGCCTGCAGATCGTCTTCATGTAAAATCAAAGGCCAGTGGAGGTTTTTGATAACAACATAGTGTGTTAATATATGTAGCATACTAGACCAGTGACAAATGCCTAAGATATATGTGACAAATGTCGCGTGCCATTAAGTAACTTTGTAACAAGGGGACTTATTTTGAGCCGAACATGATGTTTTGTTTTTTTTTTCTAACCTTCGACGTGCTTTTGTTGCCTAAACCTACAGGAGTAAACCCCAAAACAATTTTTATTTATTTATTTTTTTTACCAGCATTCTAAATTTATTATGAAATGACACTGCATGCATTTAGCAAGCATAATATGAACTGTGAAAATGGAAGTTTTTTTTGAAAAGACACAATGCATGTAACAAGCGAAAGGCAGGGCGACAGTGCAAGCGTCGGTACTTTTGAAGAGTTTAGAGTGAGAATATGTTGGTTTAAAACTGCAGCAGTTAATGCATACGCCTGTAGCTGGCTCTCTTCAGTGGTCATATGTTATTTTGGGATGGTCAGAAATGTTCTCAGGGTCATTGGAAAACACCTATTCGGTCTTTTAGGTAGGAGGATGTGTTACTAAAGTTCACTGATGAACACACTACATCTTGTTTGGCAAGGCGCAGCCTGGAGTCTCATCCAGCATAGATTCCAGTAAGTTACTGCATCCAGCCAAGAAATGCTCCAGCACATAATACCACCCCACCAACCACCCTTGTGTTGGGTTTTTGACCTTTTAGTTGAAGTAGATTCAAAAAGCTTTTAAAAGTCTTCATGTGCCATGAAGATAACCTGGTATGCAGAGAAATATGTGTGGCCTCCTGCTGCATCTCCTCTGATTTAATGTGTTTTGAAGTGTTCTTTTCACACCATCATCAGTTTCAGTATCCTTATACTGTGAGCAGATTTCCCTTTCACATGTCGAACAAGTTTTTTATGATTGCTGCGATAACGGAAGCAATTTCATCCCCGTCCCTGCTCCGCTGCAACATGCTCACGGTCTCCTCATCTGTCTCTGTCCGTCTCAATGTCTCTCCACAGTAAATTACCCAGCTGGGCTCGAGCAGTGGTTCCTAAAATCTTCTATGTGACAGAGAAAGCATGGAACTACTATCCTTACACCATAACAGGTGAGTGTACAGAGTCAGTGTCTTTGTTGGATTGTCTTTTTTAGATGGCCAATTCTACACAAGACAAAACTCGCAAAACATCAATTCCAGTTATCTGCTGTAACAATAAGGGAATAAGGGAACAATAAGGCTCATCTTCATTATAACACTCTACCACTCTAATTTGTGTCGTGTGTAGAAATAGAGCCTTAAATATCTCAGGCTTGAATAGTTTAATACTGCAGTCATATGAACCATTATGTAAAGGTCAGCTTTCTTAACTGGTTTTCAGTGGGCTTGTAGTTCTTTTTTTTCAGTGAAAGCAATTTACTCAGCACTCATCACTTGGTACAAGCACTGTACTGGATGTTTTTGTAGAGTTGGAATAGTGTGCACAAAGAAATTATGACCTTTCAAAATGCATTTCTAGCACATGGTCAAAGATCACTAATCTGCATTGCATTTGTTATCACATATTTTGAAAAGAAAGGAAAGAGCTTTTCTACTTTAAGTCCCTGTGCAACCTCAAACATGTACTTTATGATTAAGGATACTCACTTTTCACCTTCTCCATACGTCATGTCTGAAGGACATGTGAGGGTTGTATCACATGCTTCCTGAGCTGGATAAAGCTGGAGCATTCTAAGCAAAATGTAAATGAAATGTGACCTCTGAAGACAAAAGAAAGAGGATTTTGCAACATGGATCAATAAAGTTTAACCTTAATCTGTAAGAGGTGATAGTATTGACAAGGAGCATCTGCTCTAGACAGAAAAAAAACAACCCACTCTGTAAGATTCATGTTTCAGATAAATGCTGATGCACGGATTCATCGTTTGCACCATTGCAGCTTTCTGTTTGTCACTTTCAGTTCACCAGGAGTACATGGTGTGAGAAAGCACGGACATGTTGACATAACGTGTTAAAACTGACATGTATTTACATGTATTTACAAGTTTGCAGTTTTGCAGTGAAGAGAATGCTTTTTATCCACACTGACTTAAAATGAGTGCAGCACTGGAACACGCTTTGCTTCGTGAATCAGCGACTTTACAAGCAGCCATTAGTCAGGAGAAAGATCAGAGCTGTGGTGTGAAAAACATATTTCTGTGATGCTTTAATGATGCTGATCTGAGGGAGAAGCGTTACAAGCTGAGGAGTACGGATAAAAGGGGATTTCTTTTGGATGAGAGCAAATATGAGAAAGTAGCTAAGGAGGGAATGATATGAGGTATCAGATATGTTGACAACCATGATGCAGTTCCTGTATGTCTCACACATTTTTTGGTACATTCTGGTCTTCTAATTTTCTTTCATGCTGTGGGAAATTTCACACGGCTATGTAACTAACTGTGTGTCTCCTGTATTCTGTCTCTGCGCTGACCTGATGTCTGTGTCACCCTGCGCCACGGTCTGTAGAATACACAGTAAGTATCCCCTGTGTGACATTCCATGTTTTATGATTGCACTATGGTACACCAGTGGCAATATTATGTGCAAAACACCAAAGGAAACCAAATTGCTGCTCATCAGATGTGTCCATAAAATTAAGTCTTGCACCTTAACTTCTGACTCAGTGTACATAAACAAAAAGTGGTCCAAAATCTCTCTTTTCTTCACCATTTCCTCCTTACAGTAACAGAACCTTAATATTTTACTCTAAGTGGAGATTTCATACTTCACACTTATGTATCATCATGATAGCTCTTTGGACTGGAGGCTATGGACAAAACTTTTTCTCTATCATTGTAGATTTTTTTTTAAAGGGCACTATATTTACATTTACTTAAAATCAGACAAAATAAGTCTGAATAAAGGAAGTAAATCTTGTGTAAAAGTGTCAAATTAATTTATGAGTGCTGAATTGAAATAATTTATTTTTGGCTACTTGATGACAAAATTGGCAGTTATTGACTTTAAATGTTGTTATGGCAAATGCACCAGCAAACAGTTGCCTTTTTACACATCCAGAAGACACAGTGCTACATTAGCATTTTGTGGTCACCTGCCAAATGTATGTCACATGTTTATACTCTTTTTAGCTCTATTTTGATCTCAGACAACTTCTGAGAGAAATATCTGCTTCTTTAGCTGCTAAATTCTTCACTGTCTTAAGTTAGGTGCTAACTTGCCATTAGGTTTGGGTTTATCTGGGGTTTTTTGTTGAAAACAGCTGGTTGTTGCAACTCAAAATAAGGTGGGAGTAAGCAAAACAGTAAAGTTGTGGTCAGTAAAATCAAAACAACCAAGATGCTAGATTTTAAAATATGATTGCTGATTTAAAAATAATGAGAAGTGGAATTTTAAAGGAGCGTAGGGTCGAATGGCATCTAGAGGTGAGGTTGCAGATTGCGACCCAATATATAACTCTACCCTCATAGGAGAACCAGCGGTGGCCTTCACTTTAACTTTAAAACATTAGTGGCTCTGTATAGAGCCAGGGTTTGCTTTGTCCATTCAGGGCTACTGTATATTTATGGCAGTGCAACATGGTGGACTCTGTGAATGAGGACCCACTCCCTATGAAGATATAAACAGCTAATTCAAAGCAAACAAAAAGCAGGTGTTTATACAACATGAATTTATACCCTTGCTGCCTATAGATCCCCGTGAAATCATACACACTACTCCTTTAATAACCAAATTGTCATCCCAATTAGCTTATTGATTGGATTAAGCTATATTTCGTATATTTTTTTTATATATATATATATATATATGTATTATAAATTATATATTTAATTTAACGTTGGGGATTTAGGATTTTAATAAATGTGTCTTTAGTTGGGAGCTTTATGGGAGTGATACAAAAATACAAACATTCATATTAAAGCATTTGTGCTATACCCATTTAAGAGGCCATAATGACTGTTTACAGAAGTGAATGAATTCCCAATAGCCCCAGTATCTTGCTGTTTCAAAAGTTTTGTTTGGTTTGTTAGTTAAAATCTGCATCTTCCATGTCTGCAGTGATCAAAACAACTCAGTCACACACCAGTGGGTGCATCTTTGCTAACAAGCAGAACCGCATATGTGACCCATGATTAACCCTTGAAAACATGTGAAGCGTTGGCAGAATAGGAGGACACATTTTTAAGACACACATGCACACGATTACGCTGTAGCTATAGGGCTCCTGTTGTACGGCGCGAGAAATGTCAACAGCGTGATTCATGCCACATCAGAGCGGGGGGGGAAGAGGGGAAAGAAAACAATGTTTCAGCGACAGAATGCTTGATATGATGTGGGTGCGTCATGTATGAGTCAGTTTAGATACACCCATGCCAATGTTAATTTTTAGGCTAAAGACAAAAGTCTTAAGAATTTTCTTGGCTTTTGTGATTTTGACAAGTACATAAAAATTGACATTGTGTAGAATCACACAGCCTGGATTTTGGTTTTACACTATACAATGAGAAAGAGCGAGACAGAGAGAAGCTTTGGCAGTCAGTGTTAACATATTAGAAGTACTCTGAAAATCTACTTTTTTAAAGCTGCCACTGAAAGAAGTTAAAGCCAGACGTACTTCTGTACTTAGTGGCCTCTTTTAAACAGCTGTTTGCCATAAACTAGAATTAGGAAATAAATCCAAACTTAGCGGTTTCACATCTTTCTTTCTTTATCCCCAGTGCTCATTCCTGCCCAAGTTCTCCATCCACATAGAGACAAAATATGAGGACAACAAAGGATGCAATGACAATGTGAGTATACTGGACGTGTATGTGTGATGGAATTTTAAACAGTGATTTGGAGTGGGACTGGTACACACTGACTAGGAGTGTAGTATGAGTGCTCTGTTAGTTCGACTGCATCACAGGCGTAATTCATGTGGACATAGGTCCCTATCACTCTTCTGCATACCCACAATTGTCCCCACCACTGAGTTGATATTGATTGCATATGCATTTGAATCAAACAGAATTTCCATCAGCTTGATGAAGGGTCAACCAACTCTTCTGTCCACTACATAAGAAATAGTTGTTATTGGTGTTTGTTTGTTTTGTTCCCGCCTCCTTTACATCCAGCAATATGATTGCTGAATTGCATTTTGGATGTAACAGAGACAGTGCTGTGTGCTCAGACAGAGGAGAGAATAATACAGTATTAATGCCGAACCTAGCTGAAACTCAGAATGAATTATGGCCCAGAATCGGGCCAAATAAACTTGCCTGGTTCTGGCTGACGACACTGTAATCACTGGGCCTTTATAAAAAATGACCTGTCCCAGCAGTGGCCCAAACTCGGCATGCTGGGAGAAATCATTTGGGCTATGTCTTTCTCATCTTACAGATAAAAAGCACACCAAAACATGTTTCTGAAAACATTTGAGGCAAAAAATAGGCAAAGTGGTAGAGTTTTGATTCACAATTGACTGGCCTAGTCAGTAGACCACAGTTCACAAGCAGTGATTGACATGATTTACACGTTAGAGACGTCTCAGCTCTGGTTAGTTGTTTTCATTCACGTGTGGTGAGGTCATTAGAAGATGCAACAGAGAAGGAAGAGCAGTATGTTTTGGTTTTTTTTTAACAGATTATCTGTCTCATTTAATGTGTGAATATGGTGACATTTCCAGCGAATCTGACATTTAGTTGTTTTTTTTTTAAGTTACCATTTACAGATTTACAGTTAAATGATCATTCATGTCACTGTGTGTGTCAAAGGGGCAGCAGCAATATCGCAAACACTTAACATGATGTTTGTCAGCTACAAAAAAAAAGAGTTTCTGAATGGCTAAACTGAAAAATACCTACCTGATTAACGAATAGCCGAATATTTGGGTACAGCCCTGAAAATATCCAATCCGTAAAAAATAATTTCATCGCATCCATTCATCATTTAATTTGTTCAAATGTTTAATGCACACTTACTTCTGACCGAGGCTGCAGGGTTTGTGGAGCCAGCTTAGTTGAAGAGAGCTTCAACTGAGCAGCACACCTGGGCAGAGCTGCAGGAGCGAAAAGGGACAACAGCAAATAAAACACAGCCGTAACACATCTTTCTCTTGCAGCAGAAGGAAGTGACAAAGAACAAAAAATACACAAAACAACTTATTGTGCTCTGACTCTATAAGCTTATATCATCCCATAGGATCAGTTAATTAATCAGTCAAGCTCTAACTCCCATATAAATCTCTCAGCTTAATATACATCTGCTGCCTGTAAATAGGCAGATTTAAAAGGCAAAATATTTCATAGCAGACATATGGTCGAAAACAAGACCTCTGCAAAGAATACATGAGAAAAAAAACCATGCAGGCAGATTTGGCAACTCTCAAACCCCCCTTTGCAATCCTGTTGTATCATAATGGCAACTATACTATGCGCCTTGAGAGCCTGCCAAAAACCACCTCGCTTGTTGGACGTCTAATTTCATTTGGGCTGTTGGCGTCCTCACCTCTTTCTCTTTATATTTTAACTCCACTCTCCAGTTTATAGGAGCGTTAGTCATCAAATGAAAGGCTGCCACTGCTTGGACAGTGAGCAAGAGGAATGGTAGGGTAGTGTGCCACGGACAAATTGCTTGAAATAAATCACAGTGGGTGGCAAGCAGGTTAATGTTTCTGTGTCTTCATATTTGGCTTCTAAATTTGAAAAGGGATTTGGTGATTGTGTAAGGCAGGAATGGCTCCCGACTTCACTCACGTGACTCGATGTTAGTTTAGGCTGTCAGTGTGCATTAAACATGGAGGGGTTTTCAGAGTGATGCTTGTTTGGTTTGACATGACAAGGCAACATATCAGTGACTTTATTTATTAAATATTAAATGTAACAGAAATTATGTACATCAATGCACTCACTGAATAAAAAAACCCAAAGATAATCACAACCCTGTTGCATAAATGTGTGTGTGCGCACGCGTGTGTGTCAGTGTTTAGACATTTCGAGTGTGCACATGAGCTGAGATGTAAGAGCAGCACAAAGATTAGATAGTCAACACACACACTCAAGTCAATGATTCGATGATACAGCTGCTCGGCTCTGTCTCACATCTTCAGGGCAAACAAACAAGGAGCTTTGCATGTTTTATGACATTGTATAACCACTTCATGGTTATGTGAGGTGTATTTGCTATGAAGGATGTTGCGAATATGAATGCAGCTGTGCTTTGCATAACAACAGCCTCTCTGAACAAGTGTCATGTTTTCCCATGTGTGGATTCTGATGGCATAACATACATCTGTCCTCTCAGGGTGTCTTGACACTGTGTGTAAAAGACAGAACAACCGGAAAAACAAGGAGTGGAAATTATTTAAAGAAGTAGTAACAAAAACGGTGCAAGTGAGGGAGGATGTGTGCACAGGAAATGAGTGGGTGTGTGAGTAGACATCATGCATCGTTTGAATGGAGGCTGCAGTAACAGTGGCCGACATGCAAAATTCCACAGTACTATCCAGTGTTAGAGACACACATACACACTCACACATTAAGCTTTAACATGTGTCCTCCGGCACATGTTTCTCTTGTAATTTCTCCAAAGACTCCTGAACGACACAGCGGGCAGAATGAGAAAACACATGCTTCATTCTTTCTCTCTTTTGCCATGTTCTACTTTTCTGACTTTTCTGTATCATTTACTTTTTCATTGTTCCTTCTTTTTTTTTTTTTGGTCACATGAGAAAACAAATGGCTGGTCAGTAGAGGAGTCATGAACATTCAGAGTAACGCCCAAATTAGACAGTTATGAGCTGTTAATTACAATAGACTGCCATGTCCAAGCCTCGCACCTGCACAAAGTACACTTAAATCCAATATTACTGTCCTTGGAATTACCTGCAAAGGAAACATATTCTTCATTATAAGAATATGCAGCATTCCTCTAGTTAGGCAGAATCTGGATCTATCCCTTCAATTACTTCCAAATCCACAGTGAAAATATTTTCAACCTCATTTTATTCAGTTAATGAATGTCTTATGCATGCCTTTGATTATACTGTTGTGTTTTGTGTGTCTATTCCCTTTTGAGGATAATGAGTTGTGGTCCAATCCGTTTTTTTGTTTAGACAGTGATTGCTTTGACTCCTGGGAGACAAGCTGCAGGAGAAATGTCCTGCTGTGAACTGAAATGACCATCTACTGTCTGCCCCGTGCTTTGACTTTGTAGTGTATTCATATTGGAAAACATGATGAAATGAAGCGTATCAACAAATGCTGCCATACACTGTGGAATGAGCATAGTAGGGGAGGTTCTTTGGACAAAAATACAATATTTACTGATAACACAAAGTCTGCCAAAATATGATTTTTATTCAATTCAATTCAGGGGCCTTGCAATTGGTATGAGACAATATCAGTAAATATGCTCATAATCCTTTTTTATACCTCGACGCTGGCATTAGACATGGCAGGAGGCATTATGTTTCCGGGTCGTACGTACATAAATATGTCTGCTTGTCTGTCTCATTTTTTTTTTTTTTTTGTTAGCACCATTTCTCAAAAAAACTTTGACAACTTTGTCTGCCTGGCAGTAGGCTACTAGCACTGTTTTAATAAGGAAGGAGGTGTGCTTGAACGGAAATTGTGACACAGACATGCCATGGGAGTTTTTTTTTTTTAAAAAAAGGTGTATCTTTTAGTTGACAGTATCTATCAATGTTTTTATTTTACGTCGACAAAATGGATCGTTGATCAACAGATCTATGTACTATTACACCCCGAGTACATAGTGTTAGCTTATAGCATCATATTGGGCGGCAGGTCAGGGTATTTTGATTTTAGGACTGCTCAGATTAATATTTTAGCAGTGACTCTAAGAGATTTTTTTTTAATATAGGAGAAGCAGGAACAGAACTATGGTTAGTTTGCGGGTAAATGAGGACTTTTTTTGGGTCGTGTGATTCTGGCATTTTCACTATGACCCTGAAAGGCCTCGAGGGGGGCTACATTTACAGGTCAAAACAAGGTTGCATGTTACTAATTGGCGCTGGGAAAAAGGGAACACTTTTCCTTCTCTTTTTTTCTCATTATCTCTTTTTAACTCTATCACTCTGCCAGCCACTTTCTCTCGATGTCTTTCTCTCTCGCTCTGTCTTCAAACAATTTGGCATCACATTGGTGTGCCTAAAAAAATCATTGGAAACAGTATTGTATTTTTTTGTTCTGAATACAAACATAACTTGCTTCTTGCTAAGTGTATTTTGATTGTAAGTTCATTTTTATTGAAGATTTTTTCAGTTGTTGTGAAGTATGATCTTCTGATTAAATCTTTGATTTACATCAAATTCAGTTTAACTGTAAAAATGCCTCAGTAAACCAAAGACTGTTCCAAATAATTAGTGAAAACATGTGTATTTAGATATTTTTAGATATTTTTTCTTTCCTTTTCATCTCTCGTTAAAGAATCCCATGATTCCTCTCTCATTTGATAAACGTTCCTCTTTGTTGTTCCCTCCCTCCTCCTTCCTTCTCCTTGCCACTCTCTGCATACATTCCTTCTGCTTCTCCACTCCCTGTCCCTCCCTGTGACTGCATCCTTCTCCTCTTATTACACACTACCTTGCTCCTGCCCTCCCCCTCTACCATTGCCGCATCTCTTTTTCATTGTTTACCTCCTCTGTTTCTCCTCTCGTTCACCTCTGCCTCTCTCCCTCTCTCTCTTCATCCCAGTTCTCCATCCCTGTCGCTTGGCTGCACTCACGCATGCTGACATATCACCCTTATTGTGCCAGCAGCGCTCATCCACGCTGGAAATGACAGAATGCACCCTTGGAGAGGAGGAGGAGGAGGAGGAGGAAAGAAAGGGAAAAGAGAGAGAGAAACAGAGTTAGAATGGGGGAGTGGGGGCTGGAGTTCACATTCAGCCGAGAAACAAAGTTCACAAAAAAAAGTAAAAAAACAATGCGTCATTATCCAAGATGTTTATGTGGTAAAATCTATACATTTAAAATGAAGTACACTTATAAACCCTATATTGCAATAATTAATTTCCACTCAAACTTTTAGGGGCCAGTGTGAGAGGTTATTGTGTATATACACTAATCAGCTAAAGCATTTAAACCAACCAACCAATGCGGGACTCAGACCCCCCCAAAAAAATCTGCCAACAAATGCAAGATATTTCCCCCAAAATGTTTTTTGTTACAATAAACTTCTGGGCAAAATTATCCATAACCCTAAATAACTGATTTTAGTTTTTCTCTATGGTTCAAGTTATTGTTAAATAAGTCTTGAATTTTTGCATTTCATCAACAAAGTCCTTAAAAGCCCCTAAATCTAACTTGCCTTAAACTGTAGAAACCCTGTTCCAGCGTTCTGGCCATTCTTAAATTAAAAATAAATCCCTTAAATGACGTCTGCAGCCCCTACCCTCGCTTTAAAGACACACACACACACACACACACACACACACACACACACACACACACAGACACACACACACAGACTTTCCCTTGTAGCTAAATGGCACTTTAGTGAGAGCTCTGATCGAGGATGCTCGTGTGTGTGTGTGTGTGTGTGTGTGTGTGTGTGTGTGTGTTAGTATATAAATAGACTGCATGTCCAGACAGAATTTATGAATTCAGAAACATCATCTCTATCAATCATAAATACTAAGACGGAAATAAGAAGCTTGCTCACTTCTCTGTAAAACATATGACACAGTAATTGCTTTCAGCACTGTGTCATTTGGCACAGAACAAATGTAAGACATGCGAACAGAGCACCACCTGATGGATGTGCGAGCAAGTACAACGTGAGTTGCGAGCATGTGGCTGAGCGATGAGGGGACACAGAGTGACAAGAAGCACAGCTGAGTGTTCGTAACAGCATGAATAATTTCCTACTTTTGAGTTGAGCAGGAAGGCAGCCACATGTGCGGTGATGTAACCTGTGAAGACACATTTTCTTATTTGTGAGGAGGAGGCCTCTCTGATTGGCAGGCTGCAGCGAGAGTTGGCAAACCAATGTGTTCTGCTTTCAGATCTTTGACACCGAGCTGAAGGAGCAGGAGAGGGAGGTGTGTTTCATCGACATCGCCTACGATGAGATCCCTGAGCGCTACTATAAAGAGTCGGAGGTGAGCTTGTGGAGGTGTGAGTGTGTAGATGCTCACCGCTAATCGGAGTTAACACTATTGGAGAGGCGTAAGTGCAGTGTTACATCTAGTAAAACAATGTGATATAAAAGATAGCATCATCTCATTTTCTGTCATGTTGTGATCTTCACTCAAGTGGTTTTCTCTGTCTAAATTGTTTTATATCCAGTCATTTCCAGTGAGGAAGTTCTGCCATCTCCACGAGGATCTTCACAAGGAAATTTGTAGTATACTTTATATAATAACTATTATTTTTTGGCATTGAATATTGAGGTCCAAACAGTCGCTCTGATACAAACGTAATGGACTTTAGACCACCACGGACTTGCCCAGCAGCTGCATTTACTGCTTTTTATGCCTCTCCCATCTCACACACCATTCATCAGGAGTCTCAAAGCCTTTCATTCTTCAGAGTCTGTGAAGTGTGAGAGCTTGTAATTGTCTCCATAGCCATTTGATAATAGATTGCCTCAGCTCAAATGAGCCTAGATAGAGATCCTCTGAGGACCAGAGGGGTTAATGTGAATGGTATTTAATACTTGCATTTAGTCATGCAACTTATTTTGGGCTCTCCCTTTCGTCTCCGCCGGCGTGCAGGAAACAACGATGCCTGAAGGTTCAGTTTAATCATTGTGATATTAAATACGTGTGTGTTCACTTTTTCCCCATCACAGGACTTGCGATATTTCAAGTCGGATAAGACGTCGCGGGGGATTCTTCAGGAGGGCTGGAGGGACACCCAGGATCCCATCATGTGCTCGTACAAGCTGGTCACTGTCAAGTTTGAGGTGTGGGGTCTGCAGACGCGTGTGGAGCAGTTTGTACACAAGGTGAGGGGTTAGATTTTTAATGGTAGTCATAGTGAAATCTTGGCTTTAATTTGCAGAAATAAAACTTTGCATCTGCCTAGCCCAAACCATTTGGTGCTTATTATTATTAAAGCAATTGTCTGTTGTTGTTCTGAAGAAGCAGGTTAAAGTACCTGTACCACTGAACTAAATTCTAATTTAAAAGTCAAAAGACTAGGAAGTCAGGTACCTTTGTCTATCTGGCCATAGTTCTACAGCCTTGAATTTTTTGCATAAACGTAATAGCGTTGATCACTAAAAACGTAAAAAGATGTTGCATGAATAACTATTTTCCGTCATTTTGTTGTGTTGTAGGTGGTTCGGGACGTGCTGCTGCTGGGACATAGACAGGCGTTTGCCTGGGTGGATGAGTGGATTGGTAGGTCTATCAGCCCTTTCCTACCCTCCAGTTAATTTCCAGTACATTCGCACATTTCAGCCTTTCGGTCATTTCAGTCCACTATTTATTTCCACCAAGTTTTCATAAATGCATATCCTTAGCAATAGAATTAAGATTTCTTATACAGTGGAAACCGCTCATACTGATCATGTTTTTCCCAATCAAATTAATCACTCAAATGATTAGTATAACTGATTTTTTGTCTGTTTTCCTTATTTTTTATGCAGATTGCCATTTAATTAACATTTGTATATTTATTACATGAATATAAAGAATGAAATGGCTTTACTTTTCACAGAATTTTATTAACCTTTTCAAAGTAGAACTGTTTCATTATGTGCGCATTACATGACTGGGCATTATCACTCCACGTGGTAAGGGTGACTTCAATCACAGGTGCTTTCTCCGTGCACATTTGCTGTCTGTCTCCTTCACTGGCAGCAATAAGCTTTGACAAAAATAAAATTAAAAGAAAATGACTTATTTTTTCCATCATGATTTCAGCGTGCACACAGCACCAGCCTCAGGTAGCCAGCTGGAAGCAGACGGGTTACCGCAAGGCAAAGTAAAATTAGAATGAACGTAGTTTTAATTTTTTTTTTTTTTTCATTTGGTGTCATGTATGAAAAAAACACTGTTATGTAAATTATTTAATCAGTGTTGGAATGATTCTGCCCAAAGCTTTATGATCCATATGAGGAGCTGATCACTGTAAGGGCTCATTTGTACTCCCCTTATGTACAGAAATAGGTCTGTCAGTTTCCAACGTTGATAACAACAAATGAGGCAATAGTGCAGGAGGTCATAATAATGTATCTTTTAATGGAGGCAGCGTTGTAGACGGCGGTGATCTGTGAGGCCATTTAGTAAATCACGCCACATGGACAGTAAATTCTTCTCACTATATTACCAATTTGTTTCGTATCACTACTTTAGAAATGTCCTTGTTGTCTCCTGTGGTTGTGTCTCACCCACGATCTCTGGTGGCATTGCTCTGTTTCATCTATGTCCAAAAGCTCCATAAAAACGTGTGTATGGATGAAATGAAAGCTGAGTACAGACGGAAGGCACCATCCGTGTTTGCCGTGGTTTCCATTGTATAAATAATATATACAGCTCAATTTGAATTCATAGATACAACTTTTCAGTGTTGTATATTGTGACTGCTTACGTTAACCTTTAAAGAATACATAAATAGTTTAGAAGACCTTAAAATTTTCCATATTATATTTGTATGTGCTTAGATTTGTAACCCTTCTTGAAGTTTTATAATAGCACTTTCATAGTTAAATGACATAAATCACTGTTGTATAATATGTTGTTTATTTACCAGTGTGCATGAAAAATCACTTCACCTGCATCTAACCTTGTCACTGCCAGACCCACTCATTCTCCCACAGCATGGATCCTCCTCTTGGTATCACCACTAACCCGCTAATGACAAACACTGTACTGTTGTGTCCAGGCACGGTCAGTGTTTGTTTCAAATGAAACCTGCACGATAAAAATTACTCTTCTTGAACCGCACTTTCATGTTTCATTGTTGGAGAAATTTCTAAATATCAGTTTATTTAGAAACAAGAGTAGAAATGATGCTGGTATAGGCCGAAAACCTGTGTTCAGCACAATATTTTATATTAAATCAGAAGATTGATTAGCATACACATAGTTTTGGTAAATGCCTACCAAAACTATGTGTATGGGTGGAAACCTTGCCACCAAACTGGCTGCAGTTTTCTGAAGGCATAGTTGAAAATTTGCATCAGTAAAGAGTGATGCCTTTACTGAAACATGAAAGCTACCTCTGTATGTTTCTCTGAGAGTGGTTGCTGCCATAAGTGGCTGCAACACATGCACTCACTCTCAGCTGTTGAGCTTTTTCCATAGCTGCAGGGTACAAAGATAACAAGCTCATTATCTTTGCCATGAAACATACTGATCTCCTCTCCTTTCTATGACCACTAACCTTTAGACCACAACTCCCTACAACCTGGATGCTTGAAATACTCCCTAAATCTTTTCACATAGTAAATGATTTTGCCTTGGGAATAAGGTGTTGCTTTCTTTTGCTTCTAATGACCCAACCTTCTCTTGGGTGTGGATTGTTCATGCTTTTTCATAATCTTGAAACATCCTTGACATTCCCTTTTCCCTCCTACCTGGTGCAGCTTGGATTGACTAGACATCTTCTGTAAACTCTCTGGGTAATGGGAAGCTCGCACTTTCACCTCTAACTCTAAAAAGCGCTAATCACTAGTTAAAAATGCTAAACCCACCCATGGAATGCACCTTTGCCACCTAACCTAATCCCTTCCCCCACCTGCTCGTCAAGTAGAGTGCCATTACAGAGGTGTAAACAACATTTCGACCCTGGTTCCACCCTTCCCCCCCTTCTTCCAGATATGACTTTGGATGACGTGCGGAATTACGAGAGACAAATGCATGAGAAAACCAACATTAAAGTTTGCCATGAGCAGCAAGAGCATTCCACAACAAACCCATCTTCACTGGATGACATAGAGATCCATGACAAAGCAAGCGTATGTGTCTTTTTCATTGTCTCTTTACACCATTGTCCCAGCTGTCATACTTGAAGTCTGTGAATGAAGTTGTCACAGTTCCATTTAACTGTCCACATACATCTACTCATTCCGTCCTACCTTGAGTCAAACAACGCTTACGTGAACTATTGAGTATGTAAAAAACATGATTAAAGTCTGCCAAGCTTTTCTATAGGTTTGAAAAAGGTATGAAGGAAATATAAGGCAACATAACTGAACCCTGAAAACATATTGGTGATTAAAATAACACAATGTTAGCTGACAAAAAGTGCTACTTTCTTGGTTTGAATCCGTTTTTTGTTTTTCAGCATTGTACTGATTTTGATGAGTTTTTCTAGGTGACTTAATGACTTAATGCTACAGTTCCAGCCTTTTTGGTCATACTTGATCTTTTCCCAATCCAGACATGACGATGGATGAGGTGAGAGAGTTTGAGCGCACCATCCAGGAGGCCACCAACCAGAAGATCGGGATGTTTCCGCCATCGATTTCCATCAGCGAGACGCCCCTGTCCTCCTGTTCCCTCACCGGCCCTGCCAGCGCCCCCTCCACCCCCATGTGCACTGATGCGCCCGAGTCCCTCTCTGTCCCCAAGGACAGACCCCGCAAAAAGTCTGCTCCAGAAACCCTCACTCTTCCTGACCCTGCCCCAAGTGGCGCCCCCCAGGGCTCTACCCAAAGCCCAGTTTCAAACCACCTCCAGTCATCTACACCACCCTCCTCCAACTCTGATCTTGCTGAGATGGACGAGCAGTAAATAGACCTTGGGATGTCTTCCCGCACCCGTGCTTTACTTAATTCTCCCAAACCCATTGTCTTAGTAGCCCACGAGACTAGCCTAACCTCCAAACACCAGTTGCCACAAGTTTGTTAGCCATATTCAATGATTTGCCATAATCCTGGACTCACAACAGTCACAGTCACAATAGAAATCTCCATCAGTGTCACTGATACCATCCAGGCAGCTGTAGGCCTAGCCACCCTGACAGACTTCCTCTTCCTGTGAGTCTAGCCAGCAACACGTCTCATCTATTATAACAACCACATGATGTCTAATCAAAACAAAGAGCAACCCTAATTATTTTTTTTGAGCGGCAGTTCCTTATGTTATATGAATAAATTATTCTTAGTGTTTCCTTAGTTTTGTTGTCTTCAATCAGACAAGCTGATTGCTTTCAAGCTGTTGAATTATGAAGTAGTTGCCTTAGCACCGCAGAGCCAGTGGTGTATATTAGTTTTGACAATGTGCGCAAATGAATGCCTGATATTTATCATCCTTTTTCAGTCTGTGACATGGCTGTATGTTACAAATTAGAAATTAAATCAATGACACAAACTAGAGTAGCACAGTGGACCTAGTATGTTAGGATAACATTCACCAGAAACACAGCAGAGCACCCTCATTACAAAACCACTTAGCTGTTTTCCTGAGCCGTTCCAAACTGGCCTTACTGATCAGATTGCATCCATCCCTCCCATCCCAAACTGCAGTTATACAACAGATGCAAGAACAGTACAATCATAGAGTTTACACCTCAGGTCTCCCCGACTTTAACTGGCTCACACTCCAAAGGCAGGGATATTAATGTACCTTTCTCTCCCTGCTTATTGCCAAACAGCCACATTTTATACCTCCACAGAAAATACAATACAGCAACTATTGTATGTACTATACTTGTCTACTTAACCCTTGGAATGTTTACACGTCAGAAACGTTGAAGCATTTGCATATTAGCAGTAAGCTGATGTTTTATCTACATTTGCAGTTCTAGCATGACAGTTGACTCTGAAATTGAATTTGTAAGTTTATTGCTGCGTATGTCATACTCAAGTTGACCGAGAGGTCAGTACAACAAACAAAAAAAGTTAAATGTTGCTTGAAACTAATGCTGGACATCTCATGTGACACTAACGTGATCCAATTTTATCAAATCAGCAAATCACTTTATTGTCATATGTAGGAACAAGGCCATTTTAGGGGAGTTTTTAAGCATCGACTGATCTTTGTGCGCAGTGGAGGTAACAACAACTTAAAGCTTGATTTGAGGAGAGGGGCACATGCATCAAGCTGACTTGAGTATGTGCCTCATTAGCTTATTAGCACCTGGGAAGTGCTGGCTTTTTCCTTCGCCAGTGCTGGTTGGATATTATTGAGCAAGTGCTTTGGTGGGCACGGAAAATGATTTTTAAAACAGAAACATCCTTTGTAGTGCCCCCTATTTCATGCTGGGCTTTAACTGCTCCAGTAGTTACCATCTTAAACAAAACTAATACCGAAAGACAGCAAGTTATTCTTTGAACCCCATTTTCCTACACAATATTACTCAAAGAAAGGGTTTTTATATGCTGCATGGAATGTTCACAACATATATACGTATTATATGAAGTATATATGTATATACTGTAAAGGAATGGACTGGCACAGTATATTTGGTGATGCAACTGTATAGGGAAAAAAAGTGAATGCCAACTTTGGAAGCTAATTGTGTATAATATAAAAAGCAGATGATTTTGAGTGAAGCATGCCCAGAGAATATAGGCCTACAAACTCTTTCAACTCAGTGCCTCTGCATGCAACTATTGTATCATCACCTACATGTGAGTAAACCAAAATCTCTTATATGTCACTGGTAGAAACACAACATTTTATTGCATTTGTTTGCCTTTTAAAAAAAAAAAAAAAAAATCTCAAATGTTGCATTTAACCAGTGATAGCAAATGGGCTACAGCCCCCACAATACAGTAGCTGAACTTCAAGATAAACAGATCATTTTTAAACTACATTGTCAAACCATCAAGTTACAGGGCTAACTTGTTATATTTTAGGAAATAAGTAATTTTTTGTTCCCCTAGTCATACCAGTTACTTATAATTTTAAAGCGCAAATGCATTTTGCACTTTACAGTCTTTGACACCTTATTTGACAATGAAAAAATGTGCTACATGACAGTCTTATTTGGGTTCGTCGGACCAAAGTCCTAGACTACAGCATAGGGACTTTGAAGAAAGCAGTTTCGAGGAAAGAGTCCTCGTTGGTCTTGCCATAAAATATTGTTAATATTATGTACAGTTTCTCACTTGCTTTTGTTAAAAAACAAAACAACTGTAGCTATTTATCTGTAACTGTAGCTTTTGTCTTTGCCTTTTAAGGATAAAAAAATGTTATATACCAGTTACTGGCCCACTGTATTGATCTATTATGTATAGATTATACATACTTACAACTCTGGTATTGACCATCTCTCTTGTCAGGAACACAGAGATCCAGGGATGTGTTTGATCTACCACGGGCTATTAAAAATAATGCAAAGTACTATTCAGTTGTGTAACATTAAGCTCTGCTCTGTTTAAAAGAGTAACATAGTAGGTATTGTAAATACTGTTGTTAATGACTGATATAGTAGGTTTCTTACATTGAATCTGTTGCAAGTTGCATTTCTGATGTGACATGAATGTGCTCAAGGATTTCAAATAGACAAGAGAAGGATATTCTTTAGTATTTGTGCGATGAGGATGACATCTGCACAGACATGAGTTCAAAATTTGCTTTAATCTAGGAGTAATATGTGTCTTTATCTATGAAGTCATTGTCATCTATTGAGGATGCTGAATTCCATTAAGTTTACTCTTCTCGGTCGAGTATCAAGATTCCTCATTGTAGTGGTGCACTTTTGACTCTCCAGTTGCTTTTGGGTGAAATTTCTGTGTACGAGTTGTAAAACAAAATGAAGCTTTTCTTTTTTTGTGGGTTGGCTGCTTTGACGTTTATGGTAATTGAGAGGTGATTGGCTTTTCTGTTGTTTCTTTTTTTGATAGTAAACCTGCTGTACTTTGAATTTGTGGTTGCTGTATTGTTTGAAGGAAAAATCTAAATTAGTTTCTCATTATTATTATTTTTTTGATTAAAGGACCAAGCTTTTCACTCCTGCTCCCCTCATCCTGATGCAGTTTGCATTTGGCCAGGCTGTTGTGCTGTCTCCTAATGAACTGGGGCCTGTCTCACCAACCAGGATCAGTGAGTTAGCTGTACTGTCCTGCATCAGGGACAGCATAGTGTACTTCACAGGTGTGGTTCTGGCCTCTCCAGCTGTTGACATTATTCCTGCTTTGTGAAACAGGTCCCAAAAGTGCCATTCGTGTTCGGCTACTGGAAGTCGCTCTTAGTTCTTCCACTTTAACTATTATTGTATTTGTTATATTTTTACTTACCTTTGAGGTTCATTCGGTTCTTTGTTGTAATTATTGTTTTACTTTTTTCTGAAATAGACAAATAAACTTTACAAGCTATTGCAACAATGTTATTATCCTTTCTGTTCACTGTGCATGTTTCACTTGACCTCACCCTTATGTATGGATCATCAATGATAACTGTACTGTGTAGCTTGCAAGTTGTCAGTATCTTACAATTGTATTGGCCCTGGTGAAAACCTAGATCAGCTGATGGTGATCCTCACTCAGCATACATTTGGTTCAACCATTTAAAGAAAAAAAAAATTTAAAAACACTTGCTCTAGATAGAACTTTTCATGTTTTTGCGCCTGCCACCTTCGTTCTGTTATGCTCTAGCAGTTCTTAGGACCTACAATGCAGATGCAGGACAAAGGTGGAGATACAATAATATAATATGATATAATGGGTAGCCACAGGATCGACAAGGTTGGACAGGGTTGGACAAAGAAAAATCAGGTTTAGCAGGTTTTCAAGATATAAGGCAAAAATCTCTACAATCTTCACAGAGAATGGACTGATCAGAGGCCAAGGTGTTACTACAGAGAGGTTTCACAACAAACGAAAATTGGTGAGGAGAGCCGGGTTTATATCAGATTGCTTGCAATCAGAGTGGATGACTAGCAGGTGTGTGATGAGCTGCAGGTGAGTGAAGAGTTCAGCTTTAGCAGAATGTAGGTCCGCCACGCCCAGCCTAAGACACACAGACAGGGGAAACAAACTGGGGACAAAAATTCAACAAGGAGGGGAAACACTGGAGAAACAAGGGGAAACAAGACAAGAGCTGCAAATCCCAACAAGTTCTCCTTTATGCTCGATACATTGGAGGAGTTTCAGTTATGCACCGTCAATGCTAGATGCCCCTAAATCTTACACACTATGACTGAAACTTTAAGAGTTAAATGCATAAAAACATAGTTGCTTGATCAGGACTGTGTGGCTGTGGATTGATCAGCTTTGACTGACAGTGGTATGGCAACATTAGCAAATAATGCCACAACTGCCATCAGGTTATAACTGAAATGTTGCAAAACTTTTGAAAGTGCATGAGTACACACCACCTCACCTTTTCACAATACAGCCACACCTAATTCAAATCAGTGCTGTAAGTGTACAGATAAAAAACACGAAATACTGAAATCTCACATAAGAAATAACCAAAACTGAACATTTCACTCTTATATAACTCATCTCTTATGAGAAGAAGCAGAGAAAACAGATTTTCAGGGTCTTTAATTGACAGAAAACTGAAATTCCACCATATCATCACAAAATATTTCCTTCAATACTGTGGACTTCACAGAACCATAAATGACAACAGAGTTAAGGTATCGCTGTAACTGTCAATTGCAACTGCAAATATATGTGGTAAATATTCATTATGATTTGTAAGAGAGCCGTTGGAGGATCCATTGAGTTTAGTCTGGCTTCTTGCAGTCATTGCAGTAAAAGCAGCTTCAGGCACTTGTACATTGACATCACCACTGCAGCAAATCTACACACCACCAGGAATGTAAATAAATCATTCAAAGTAACTCTTCAAATTTTTTTTTATATATGAAGAAAACAAAGCAAAACAAAATAAATTTTAAAAAACTGCATTAGTTATAGAAATTCATATTATTTAGAGAGAGAGATTATTTAAGAGAATTAGATTGAAAGGAAAAAAACATCTATTTCCTTCAAGCAGTGGTAATTTAATGTAAACGCACATAATATTTATATAAAAGGCTCACTGAGGGACTATTTGATTCATGCTTCCATCCTTACAGGGTGATTTCAATGTACCCCTTTTATTTCCAAAGAAGAGAAACTGCAACACTGACCCAGAGACAGTATGACATGCTCAAAGTGTGTCCTCCAGTGGATGTTGTGTTAACTGCACTTGTAGTCACAGGGGCAGCTGTGGTGAGTGCTCGAGCCTGCCCCACACATGTCCCCACATTTCCTACTTTGTCCACAGCAGCCAGCTCTACACTCTGGGAACAGCAGGAGGCGCTGTAGGTTGCCACGGTGATGTTCTCCCCCCCTGCTCCAGCCTCTGTGCTGATATTTAGGGTACCGTTCCCTTGGCGGATGGAAACGCTGTCAATGCCAGTTCCATTGATGCCATCAGTGAGATTAGCGATGAATACCCACTGAGAGGCAGCACAGAGCGATGAAGAGGACGGACAGCTGGTTGATGAACTGACTACCTGGCACACTGGACGTGTAATATCTGTCACCTAGAGACACAAGAAGCAGAACAGGAATGAGGCATGTAAATCATCAGAAAAAAGGTAAAAAACATTTTAACTTCAGTAATTGTAATGACAGTCTTTGACACAGCCCCACTAACACTATTAAAACAAAGAGTTAAATGACCAAAGAAAGGAAAGACATCAAACATGAGCTAAAACTATCACCTAGCAGTTCTATGCCTCTGTGATCCAGTCAAGTGGCACTTATAGTTTACATTATGATGTCACAATGAAGTTGACATTTGTGTGAAATTTTGTCGGCCAAAAACAAGTTTTGTGAGGTCAAAGTGACCTTAACCTCTGACTACCAAATTCTAATCAGGTCACTCTTGAGTCCTGTTTGAGGAAATTCCCCTACAATATTCTTGAGATATCACATTCACAAGATTGCGATGTACAAGGTCTCAGTGACCTTTGACCACTAAAATCTAATCCGTTCCTCTTTCAGTCCAAGTGGATGTTTGTGCCAAATTTGAGGAAACTCCCTTGAGGTGTTCTTGAGATATCGCATTTCCAAGAATGAGAAAGACAAGGTTACAGTTTACTTGAACTTTGACCTACGACCGCCAAATTCTAATCACTACCTTGTTGAGTCCAAGATGTTTGTGCCAAATTTCAAAGTAATTTCCTAAAGGTATTCTTGTGAATGGTATGCACGGACAATCCAAAAACATCATGCCTCCAGCCACTGCTCTGGCTAGCAGGCAACTCTACTTGATTGCAGTTGGCGTATATTATGTGTTGGACGATTTTTCATTGTAAGTGATTTAACAGTGGTTTATTTATCATGAAAAATGTTGCACATACAGTACTGCTTGTGACCAAACTCTTCACTGACTCCACTTTAGCCTACAGGTCATGTGTTTTTCCTCTCACCTTGGCAGTCACAGACAACCTGAGTACAACGTAGTTGATGTCGTCGGCAGCTGCATTTTCTGCCTCAATGGTGAGGGTCACGTCTGTTCCTGATGCAGCACTGGCTGGTACTGTTAAGGTCACGGTGCCGTTGGCTTTGCCTCCACTGTCCGCCTCTACTGTGACAGTGCTGGGTGAAGTCAAAGTATAGCTGCGGTCGTTGTTGGCTCTCACTGTGAACGCTCCAGTTGCAGAATCGTTAATAACTCCATTGGTGGTTGTGGCGACTGTGAAAGGGATGGAAATGGTGGAGCCTGGTTCGATATTGGTGTTGTTGGATTGAGCCTGAACAAGTGAGGGTAAAGTGAAGAAAGAAACATAGTCAAACATTTATGCATAGTGAGGATAGAGAAACAATAGCACTGCAGAACAATTATGAATCATGATTAGGTTAATGCACTTCTGTGTGTGGTCAAGCTTGGCTTCAATTTCAACAAACAATAATCTGAAAATATCATATTATATGATGCACTTGCCAACAAATAGAGATGGAATAAGAACTGTGTCACTGAGAGAGAAAACCGAAGGTGATTGTGCTCACTGTCACAGAGATGCTGGATGTCTTCATCTGTGTGGAGGCTTGTCTCTGGAAGCTGCTTGATGATGTTGACCTGGAAGCGGAACTGCTGTCCTCTCCTTTTAGGCGAACGACAAAGTTACCTGCTGGGACTCCAGTGAATGTCACCAGAAAGTTACCACCTCCCATCATCTGTGGAGGACAGGAAGAGAAAGAGTAAGTGTATGGCTTTGTTCACATTTGGCATTAACATGCATCTTGGACGATCTGTTTCCAAGGGGACAGTTCTAAGCATGTCAGTTCACATGTAGCATTGGAATGCATCTCCACACGCATCTTGAGTGACCACTTGTGATTGGATTGCCATTGCCCACTCTATATGTTTCTAAACACATAGATCATTTTCGTTTGCAAAGATGAAATGTAATGCTGCTTTTAAATAGGGGCAGCATTGCACTTCTTGTACCTTGTCTGCCATATTTTAAAGAAAGAAGAAATCAAAACATTACAGACTGAAACTGTTCCTTGGCATCTTTCGGGCAAATCAAATCAACCGAGTTACGCACTTGTAATATTGTCTTGGATGCACCGACTACTAGCTAATTTTTTTAGTACTGTTTGCCAGCAATCAGGCTGCTTTGCATTCGTTTTTGATACCAGCTACAACTTATGACTTCTCTGCATGTAGAAAATAGTCTTTTAAAAGGAAAGTTGTGACGTGCCTGCAGTGATCCGTTGACCTCTGTTGGCCCTGAGCTGTCAAACAGAGTGACCTCTGTGACCTTTACTGTGTCACTTCCTGTCACAGTGACCATGAGACTGGCATTACCACCTAAAAGTCAGGACAAGAGAGAAAGAGAAACCAGATTGTTGTGACAGCTATTGAGACGTGAACAGTAGGTACATAACTGAAAACAGTTGAGAGGCTCTGGAAGAGAGAGAATAGTTTAAGGGTTGATGGGTTGGACTACTAACATGTTTGGGGGACTATAAAAGAGGATATTTAAGGCAGATGAGAATTCTTCAAAGATGTTGTTGAGGACAATGAGAACAAAACGACTGTAAAAATGAAGACGACAATAATTATAGTGAAGTGAACCGACCTGAAAGTGGACGTCCCTCCTTTAGACTGAAGTCCCCGTGCGCTCCCTCATGAGCTTCCACAAGGTTATAGATAAAGTTCACTGAACTTTGACCTGATGTAACAACACAAAACAGATTGGTAGGGCTGAGGCAAACTCAACTGGAAACCAAGACCTGCTAAATAAAATCCGTAACTCACCGGCTGTGGGTGATCTCTAACATATGACTGACCTGTGACCTTAACGGAGTAAGCGCTATTAGAGTTAACACTGATTTTCCATGATCCCGTTTGATTGTCGGTGTTGAGGCTTAAACGTCGTAGGTTTCCTGCTGTGGTGAAGGATGCCAGAGGGCCACTGGACTGACTGGAACTCTGAGATACACCTGGAGAGAGAAACATGCTGTCTAGCACAAACAGAGCTAAATATTCAAATGGAAGCAGATGGAAGGAGTGAAAGGCAAATGGAACAGCCAAAGCTAGACTTAATAGGACATTAGCAACCTGTGGGGCTGGTGAGATCAAAGGTGAGAGATGAGGCTCCGGTAATGTAGGCAGTCATGTTTATGAGTGATCCATCAACTGTAAATGTAAAACTATCAGGCTTCCCAGGATTCCTCATTCCCTGAAAAACTGTCACCTGACAGAAGAAGAAAAAGATAAAGCATATTTATACTGTACAGTACCATCTTTAGTCAGATAAGATGTTCTTGTTCGACGTCTCACCACAGCAATGGCTGATGAATCCTCTATTATACTTGTTGCCAGAGAGAGGTCATCCTTGGTGACCTCAATGGCTTGACCTCCAGAAGCTTGGGCGAGGTCACGGTAAAACTGTGCATCTGATTGGCTCATTGAGCGATGACCCGACAAGCCCTGAAAGCTGCTGCGGCGCCGTCGACTGACCAGAGTATCCGTCAGCATGAAAGTTACCTAAAGTATAAGGATAGAAATAAAAATAGTATAATCAAAGGTTATATTTGATTTGGATTCCGCAGTTGTTTAAATACCATTATATCATTTCTTTATTGAATGTATTGACCTTTAAAGTGAAAGAAAAAAGAGAAAAAAAAGCTGTATCTTACCACAGACTTGGTGCTCTCTATGAGCGCAATGATGGTGCTTTTCAGATGAGCATCTTTAGCAGGTGCATCAGTGAAGACAAAGATCTCAGATGAGGGCGGAGCAGCAGTCAGGGCAAGCTGTCAGTTATAAATTGGACAGAAAAAGATATTGTTTATAAAAATTGGTCGAGAGTAGAAAACATTGGTTTAAATGAAAAGATTATTGTTGTTATTATTAATATTATTAAGATAAGAGATAAGATACAATAATTCTTTATTAGTCCCACAGTGGGTAAATTCAATATTATTAAGGAGAGACACCAAAGCTTAAGTGTTTTAGGCTGTTTGCTTTCATAACAAGCCTTCTTTAGACTAATGGAAGGAAAGCATCCGAGTAAAATTTAGTTCAGATTCTGTTCTGGAAATGTATGTAATGAGTTCTTTATATATTTCAAGATATCATTTAAGAAAATGTAAAATATAAAAAATTAATCTTTTTTTTTCTCATACTTTGAGCCAAAAATCTCCACTGCAGTAGCACTTACAGAAACAACACCTTCCAGTTTTATTCCTATTGATATTCTCAAGGTTTTTACGGTGGGTTTTATTCATATATCATTCATATCCTGATTAATGTAATGCTGTATTCCTAAGATAGCCCAAAACAGATGCTTTTTATGGCTGCTGGCAGTATGATCTGATTCACGGAGTGGTGAAGAATCATCTCATGAAATGGTGACTTCATTTTCTTGCTTTACAAAACTTTACTGTCTAAATTACAACAAAAGTGTTGTTATTGCATAACAGTGAGAAACACCTGCAGTCCAGACAAGCACAACTCTGGGATGTCTCCTCCTCCACTTGCCGACAACTTGTTGATGCGCTCTTTGAAGACGTCTGCATTGGTTGTCATAAACAGTGGGCCATAATCTGGATGCAGAATAGTTGTTATACATGTCACTTAATATACTGGAGCCAACACATGCAAAGTTTAAAAAGGAAGAAAAACAGTTTTACATTACTTTTTCCTAATGGTTACACTAGAATGACACCTGCTTTATTTAGAAGCTGTCAGAAGCACATGCCATTAAATTCTGCTTAAAAAATATTTACTCATGAATTAAATATAATAAAAAACTTTACCTGGGTCATTGAATGGTACCAATATGTAGGCGGAGGGCTCCTGCTGGGTTCCCCTTTTACTGTCTATGATGTCAAAGGAAACTCTCTTAGCCTCAGCTATGTCTTTGCTCATACTGCCTGTGGTGTCAATGACAAAACACAGCACAGACGACTGCGAGAGGCCCATCAATCTGTGGGAACATGAGAGAGATAAAACATAAGTATCTTACACAGCTGATCATGGGTAATCCATCTGTTAGTGATCAGTGATTATCATTTGACCTTGTGCACAGCAACTGTGGCTTTAGAGGTGGCCCAGTTAACTTTTTTTTATTTGCATCTAGTGATCCTGGTTAAAGCTGAGCTATTTTTGAAAAGTGCAAACTTTTCATAAAGGTCAAGGATACTTGTAACGCCATATCAGTGACTTGATTTGAATGTGAAGCATTATCTTTGTTTTTATTTGGTGTTAAAGCCTCATCTACCCTTCATTTATCCTACAATTGCCATGTTTTTATTTCTCTTGTGTCATAAAATGACTCTGGTGAAGGCGACCCATACCGCAGGAAGTTCTTGTCCCCAACAGCTACTCTGATGTCCTCCAGTAGCTCCATAGTGGCATTCACAGCCAAATCGGCTGCTTTGTGGTGAAATGAGCCATGACTGGACCCAGTGTCGTCCTTACTAATCCCCCCCACTGGGTCCCGCCTGCTTGTCCGATCAAATGATCCCCCATGGCTGCATTTACCTTGGAGCAGACAGAATAACTTTGTTGTTTTACATACACAAAATATGAATTGTGAAACACAACAACAATAAAGATGATTTCATAAAGTCACCTGCAGGTTTTGCAGAGGAGAAGACGTTGAAGTAGCCTGAAGTGAGAAGCCCCTGCTGCAGCAGGTCAGGCAGAAGGTTGTTCTCACAGTTCCCTCCCGTGCAGTTTCTACATGTTGGAGTATTTACGTCTGCAATAAATTAAAAAAACTGAATAAAAATACTGAGAAATGGCCATTGACCTTTTGGATATAAGATATCATTACTTCATTAATTTATATTGTTAGGAACTAGTGTGAATTTTGATAAAACATAATTAGCATATGAATTCTTGAGTGTTAGTCAGAAACATGTTTGTGACCTTTGTTTGCCAAGATTTAATCAGTCTGCCAATATGCCAACATGCAGGCATAAACTAAGCTCGGTGGCAGATATTCCCACCAAGCAGCTGCCAAGGGTACCATCCTGGGGGTTAAAAAAAAATATTTTTTTGTCTTTTGAACAAAAGGGAAAAAGTGACCCAAAGATCTTATGCCTATGGGTATCACCTCTGGGGTAAGTTTGGGACTGACTAAGCTGGAGGATTGTGTTTGTTGAGTGAAACACTGAGTAACAATTTATTCATTTCCATATGTGGATTTTAGTGCATGTGCATGCCATGGCAGGGTGGGTATTCGTTAACAGGTGACAGATTAACTGACAAAATTGCCTCGTGTGATTTGATAACAATGTCCTACCTGCCAGGTTCTCAAGAGGTTGGTCTGGTCTGATCAGAGTACTATAAGGGGCAGTGTTCCCCAGCTCCACCCAGTTACTGTGACTGTAGAAGTCCTTAAAATACAGAATATAAAAACAGCATGTCACAACACCACTGAGGCTTGTTGTTCTGATCGGGCCTCCATCACCAAAATGACACCACCACCCCCTCAACAACCTGTAAAAACCTCACCTGTATGGTGTGACAGACTCGTCCGAGCATCCACCTCCCTGCAACAAATTCCTCCAGCTTCACACTGGCCTTCACAGCAGACACACCTCAGCAGCAGAATAGAAAACACAGAGTTAGGTGTAACATGTGAAATTATACTTCTATAATCATGCCTTTAGGGGGCTCTAAAAATCTCATTTTAAAATTCTAAATGTTGGCTTCAATAGACCACAAGCTCACATATCTGCAGTAACAGAACATTACATCTGAAGCTCTGTACACTACCATTTCTGAGATGTATGATTAAATGTGTTTGTTTTTACACATATGTCTTGGCTAGGACAGCAGCGTTTGATGTGTACCTGCTGTGATGACATCCCGTCCTCCCTGGAAGGTCTCATCATCAAAATGGTGCTTCTCACTCAGCGCATAAATCACATCCACCTTTGCGTTGCTGAAGTACATATTTGCAATGGACGTGTGGAACATGACAGTTGAGAGGAGAGAGGTGGAGGTACCTATAGAGGAACAGGCTCTCTGCACCCTGTCAGCTGACAGGCTGTCATCAATCTGGAGACAAAGAAATGATAAATAATTAACTGCGTGTTTGAAAAACTATAGTTAAATCACTATTCTCTTGTGTTCATGCTTCATGGAGTTTTACAGTGAGCACTGACTTCCTAGAGGAAGATCTCCATTAATTATTAACAATCATATATTTCTTTGAAACAATGTTTTTGTTTCAAAATTCATAGAACATATATAACATCTGGATATTTGAATGCATCACAGATTCTTTGTTTCTCTTTTCCAACTCACAGTCAGGTTGAATTCTTGTCCCTCAGAGGCAGCAATGTCTCTGCAGACCTCAGCTGTCTTTCTGAGGACCGCCCTTTGTGTGATGTCACGGTGAGTGGTGGAATTCCCAAATGAGACGAGGGGCTGGAAGCTGTGAATGAGGCCTGACAGGGAGAGGACCAACGCCAACAGGAACATGACTCTCTGTCTGGCAGGCATGATGAAGCACGAGCAGGAGGAGGATGAAAATTGAGGAAGAAATTTGGATGGATTCTGTCTCTAAACCTGTCTCAACTCTCCCAACTCCTTCTTTTGTGTTGGTGTTGCTATTGGCCACACCAAAAATCAACTGAGGTGAATCAGGGGAATTTTGGTAATCTTTCTCCCCCACTGTGTGCAGTATTTCCACAATGGGTCGCCACACACAGAAACAGAATGCACAGAGAGATTACTGGCAGTGAACCAGGTGTGATGAAGCAAGTGAAAACACCTGAGGAAGAAAGGGACGACAAAGTCAGCACAGAGCAGAAAGGAGGGGAAGTAAAACTGGCTAAAGTTTAAAATTTAACAACTTATAACAAATAAGTCATTATAAGACTCGTGTTTTTCTGCAAAAATGGAAAAAAAATGAGTTTGAATCTTTGGGACTTAAATATAATTTCAATCCATACAGATAAAATCTGTGAACAAATATTAACATATTTTAAGTGTACAAATATTAACATATTTTTACACTTAACATATTTTGTCATGATTTGTACGCTTACTTCTTGAAGAAAATAGAAATTAACAACAAATAATTATATAGCATTAGTGCTTCATGGTATTATGAGATTACAGTTTTTTTTAAGAGAATAGTATTATGTTATAGGAATTTTAAATTCTTGTACTTTTACTTGTGCAATTTCAGTATGAAGAATTTTGTCCAGTCAAATATGATACTATATACTTCTAAAGTTCCACATAATTCCCAAGAAAAAAAGAAAAGAAAACATTTTATGTGCTATTTTAACATTTTTGAATCATAGTTTGACCTTATGTTAGAAACTATAACTCTTACTAAAATTTTTTTAAAAAAAGATAAAATTACTGTAAACATTTATAATGGCTATTTTCATCCTAAAATAATATTTATACAATTAAAAGTAACTACACAAAGGTAATGATTTACAAAAGGCACCCATTAATTAGACACACTCTTACCTGTGTGCACTCTCTTTGGCAGTCCAGCCTTATTCAGATGTTGCTTCAGTCGTCCTGTGTCAGCATTCCATATTTACACTCATGAAGACTCTATTGTGCGTGGACCCTATGTGTTTGCTGCGTTATCTGAAAACTTTGAGAGTATGTGAGTGTGTGTGCTGAGGGAGTGAGTATGGGTGTGTGTCCTCATTCCTTCCTCTTATAGCTTTGTCTGTCTTGGGTGACTGAGCTGATGACATGATTTCCATAGATGGAGAACTCCCACACACCTTGCTTGTTTTTGCATGTCTTCATTCATTTGAGTGACAACATAGGTGTGATTCACATATGTGTCCAACTAATTTATCCAACTGTTCCTATCAGAGCAACATACCTTGAACAGGTTTCCAGTTTATCAGTCTATGATCAAGTTGTTGAATCTTATTGATTTACACCATACAAAAAAAAAAAAAAAGAAGAAGAAAAATTACAAATTGTTGTATGAATGGGATTTGAGGTTAGCACTGTTGCCTCACAGTGACAGGGTTACAGGTTTGTGTCCAAAGACATGCAAATTAGATTAACTGGTGACCCTAAATTGCCCTAAGCAGTGAATGTGATGGTGAATGATTGTCTGTCACTATGTGTCAGCCCTGTGATAGTCTGGTGACCTGTGTAACCCACCTTTCACTTAATGTCAGGTGGGATAGACTCCAGCTCCCCCATGCCCCCTAACAGGATAAGCAATAATGGATAATGAATGAAAAGACATGGGACTTAAAGCTGGAGTATGGAATTTTTGTCTCCCCTTTTTGATGGAAAGATGGAAGATACACATGCTCACAAAGACTGTATCAAGTGCAAATGAATTGAATGGAAATAGAAACGGTGTTGTGTTACACAACACAAACGCTAAAGAAAACACTAATTGAAGTAGAAATACATGCAAAGCAGCAGAATGTGCCAAAATGTGCTTATGAGAGTGTGTGGATTCTGTTCTTATCTAAGAACAAATTCCAAATGAGAAATGAATGTCAGAATCTTTGTGAAAACTGCCTGAGTGGATTTTTAGAGAAAAGTTCTTAAAATCGCAGGTTGTATTAGGATGACTGGTAGTGTTGCGCCTGTGGAATACCTTCATAATAGTTCAGCAGGCCACAGGAATTGACCTCTTATAAGAACCCAAAAGGGATAAAGCCTTCATAAAATAAGATATCTATGTTTATGTTTATGTCTATGTCTATGTTTATATAGAAATTTCACAACAAATGCTAGGCGTGCTGACCTTTTACTTCCCTCTTTTTTTGTTCTTCCATTGAAGTGCACCCACATGCTGTGCTCCTATGTTGCTTTGTATGAATTGTTGTGACAAGTCTGATACTCTCAATGCTATGATATTTTGATGAAAACACATTTGTCATGATTAGGAAATCAGTCCATTTTTTTTCATTTGATTTGTCAACTTCAAAGAATATTTCACAAGATCCTTGTCAGGGTAATCCCCTCTCTCAGTGGAAAAAGGTCACTGAATTATGAAGCAATCACAGCCACTGTTGGGCAAGAAACTGATCCTTATTAAGACAGACAGAACTAACACAAAGTGAGTTTCCTCCACAAACCCTAACCCTAACCTGTCTGTAATCTGCTTTGGTTATTTTTTAACAGCTGTAGTTTAGCTAGATATATCTTCCAAAAGCAACTGGAGCAGAAGAAAATTGATGACAACATGAGCTTGAGTGATATACAATAAAATTTTGTTGTCATTCCTGTGTTCATCGTATAAGTGCACCTTAACATGCTGGTGGATTGCAGCTAAGGACCTTGTCCTTATTGTGTCAGAAAATCTTGCTTAACAACATAGTTTGAGCTGAACGCTTGTTTGATATATACAGTGAGTGTGAGTCACTGTTCACAAACTGTAACAACAAAGTTAAGAGGATAAATGTTCCTCTGTTCATTGCAGACACTGAAGTAGCTAACATACTTTCACCTCCCTCCTTCAACAAGTGATGGTAAAATAATGGAGAAGAATGTGTGTTTACTTTTGGGACAAAGACTAGCTTGTCAAATAACATTCCTCAGTCATCTATACACAGTAAAATATGGGAAAACATTCTCGGGGATGCCTGGTATACATGTTGCATGATGTGTTATGGGACATCAGGCTGTGCCATCAAAAATAAGTACTCCAATCACTTGCCATTCAGATATGGATGATCTGGAGGCACAGGTGGGTAACACAAAAAATACAAGTACTATTGCCACAAGGGGAAAAAAGTCAGCCTTGATGTGTAGCTGCTGTAGAGGTTGGCTACTGCTTTTTTTTTTTTTAGAGTGAAGCACAAAGACAGCTGATATTAGAATCTTGGTGAAGCAGAGTTTTGTGAATGAAAAGAAAGTGTAAAGAGTCTTTATGAAATGATGTCATAGTATAGTTGTCTATGTCTTTAAAAAATCATTAAAAAAAATCATAGTATAGTATGTTATCCAAAGGAGCATACAAATGGCATAGTATAGCATGGTGTCTGTCTGCAAAAAAGTCAAATTAGAGAATGTTGTCCAAAATAACATAAAAAATGTCAAAGTATATTGTCCAAAATACCATAAAAAGGGCATAAAACAGAATGCCATCCAAAACAGCATAAAAAAAATCATAGATCCATGTGCCATCCACAATAGCATAAAAAGTCATATTACAGTATGTCGTCCAAAATAACATAACAAAATCAGAGTAAAGTATGTCATTAAAAATATTTTAAAAACCTGTCACAGTATAGTATGGCAAAAAAATATAATGTAAAAAAGACACAGAATAGTATGTTGTGAAAAATATGGTAAAAAAAGAAGTCATGATATAGTATGTCATCTAAAATATAACAGTGTCTAAAAGTCTTCAGTCTAAAAAACAGTTGAAAACCACATAGTATAGCATGTCGAAAAAACCTCCAAAAACATCATAATATAGTATGTTGTGCGCCGGAAAACGCATATTATAGCAGGGCAAAACAAGTATGGTAATAGTATGGTGAGAAATGTCAAAATATGGCATGCACGAAAAACAACTGAATAACACATAAAATAGCATGTTGAGACACGTCATAGTATAGAATCGTGAAAAAATGACCGAAAACTATGTATGTCATCAAAGGCATCATGAAAATATCATGGTAAAATATGTCGTCCAAAATATCATTAAAATAGCAAAGTATACTATTTCATCAACAATATCTTCAAAATTTCACAGTATATTATGATGTCAAAAACATCATTCAGAGTATAGTATTTTGGCTAAAGTATCATCAATATGTCATAGTATAGTATGCTATCCACAATATCATCAAAAATATAGTAACGTATGTCGTCCAAAATATCATCAAAATGTTATAGTATGGTATGTTGTCCTGAAGTATCATTAAAATGTAATAGCATAATGTCATCCAAAGTATTATGAAATGTCACAGAATAGTTTGTTGTCCAAAATACCATGAAAAATTCACAGGATAGTATGTCCTCCAAAATAGTATGAAAAATTCATAGTTTAGTATGTTGTCAAAAAAACAACACAAAAAAAAAACCATGAAATAGTCATACAATAGTGTATTGTCCAAAATAGTATAAAAAAAATAATGGAATAGAATGTTATTCAGAAATGTGTAAAAAGAGCAAAAACAAAATAAAAACAACAAAAACAAAACGACATAAAACACTTAGAGTATGGCATTTTGTCCAAAGTACCATGAAAAAGTTATGAAAACATAAATATGACAATTTCCATCATTCATCAGTTGTTTTTTTTTTTTTTTTTAACAAAGAATGATTGATCCATTAGTCATAAAACCATGCTTGAATGTGTTATTTGCTCTTGGCTACAGTAGAATTCAAAGTGCTGTGAAAAATTCAAATTTGGCATACAATTCTGAAATCAAACACACTTTTCTACCCTTACACCAAAATTATTTATTGTAACTTTTTCATGAACATGTGCACTTTATTTAGTGAATCTAGTAATTTAGTGAATTAGTATTTAGAAAAAAATGCGGGAGGGATAGGTTTAATATGTTTTTACAGTTTTTGACAAAAACAGGGTAATGGACTTCATAAATTGCACTTGGTTGTAATTTACAACTTAGTCTTCATAATTGGGCCTAGTTCAGTGAAATTTGCGAAACTGTAGGTCCTGCAGGTGAACTTTGAACTTTGCTGTTGTATTTGTTAGACTGAATGGGTTACAACAGGCTTGAAATACTCAATAGTTATGAACTAAATAACAGAGAACTTTATTGCAACATGGGAAGTAAGTCTCAAATGACAATCATTTAGAAATATCCTATCATGAAATAATGAAAATTGTGCATGTAATATTATGTGCAACAAACGCTGTAACCACATTTTCCTCTTTTTCTACGCATGAAGTTTTAAAACAGTCTACTCCTGGCTACAATGTGATTGCTACCAGTTATAAAGTTCAGACGACCACCTTTACTTCAGATTAAACCCTGCCCTTTAAATGACAACACTATCAGTGTTGTAGGTGCTGTTAGACAATCATAAGAAAACTAATATTTATAGTGTCCCATCTTTGGGTAACACCTTCATAATGGCAAAGGGTAGCAAAAGAGACACGATAATTATACAAGTGATGGCAAAAATGAGCCAAAATCCATCCACCGGTAATGCAGATATTGGGTGCAACATATTGCTCTTTCTATCATAAACACAGTTCAGGTTGCTCTTCAATGTGTAGACAACTTTACACTTTTGTGTGTCTGTCTCTGTGTCTGTGACTTTAAAAACCTCGTAAGGAGGAATCAGCACCTGGCTGTTTAGTTTCAAGGCTGAGTAATGCGTTATATCAGCACCGAAACATGTGTATACTTCAAAACATGAAGTGTCCCTTGTAAAGTCCCTCCTATCAGAACCTAATATAAAGGTGCTGAACCGAACCAGCTTGTCAGAGATGTTCAGATGTAAAAGTGCTTCAGTTCTGTAATTTGTGCTGAGACATGTTACCTGACTGTGCTTCAGAATCTGAATGGCTTCACTCAGAGAGAAATAAAGGGAGGGGGACTCAAATGTCTCCTCTGGTGGTTTTCCACCTCTTCCTGCAGTCATGACAGGATGCAGCATATTTGTGTACATGTATATGGCCATGGAATGATGTTTCTCCATATACTGGTGTACAGGCTTTTTAGCTTTTTGCCCTGCGTTGCTCCAGGCTTGACTGAAGTTTTTACTGGTGTACCAGCTCTGCGTTATGGCTGCATCAGTCACAAGTGTAGCTTTGGATCTGCAGTCATCATTCAGGTCAGAGATCAGATCCTGAAGAGAGTGCTGAAATGAAGAGAAACATGTTGTTCAGTATTTAACCAGTAGATGGCAATACACAATAAATAAACAGAAACCTTAGTACAGTATGAGGATGATGTTTTCAAAGACTAGTTTTTATTAGAGAAACTAATGTAATTATATGTTGTCTAAAATGATTTTGTTTTATGTTCAATATATAGTGTGAAATAATACTGTATGTGTGAAATACCTCTTCAGTGATATCCTGCCAGCTGAGTGTCACATATACAACAACAAACAGCAGCAGTCCCACCAGAAGAACAAGAGAAGCAGTGGCACATGCAGATAAAGCCTTTCTCTGACATACTTGCTTCTCCCAGGAAGGCATCGTGTATCTGGAAAAGAGAAAAATCTGAGGAACTGAAGTCACAGTAAATGTGATTCCATGTAAAGTGTTTTTCATTTTGTCTTTTGATGGAATTAAATAAAATGCCCTCATCCAACAATACCTGGATGAGGGCATTAATATATCCATATTATGAGGTTCCATAGGTCAGACACCACAGGTGTGCAATGGAAAGGAAACCTGTAAACTGATGCATACATAAAGAATTAAAACTTTGTCAGTTTTTATACCTTAATTGTCTATTCATTTACAGTGGGCCTCACTTCTTGCAAGCTCCACATTTCATCACCAGGAGGCTCCCAAACAAAAAGGACTCAATGAAATGAATACAAATATATGAAGCACCGTAAGATGCTGGAATTTTTCATTCTGTATCCATCTACCTGAGCAGGTGTGTTCCTTTGATACTGAAACTAAGCACTATTCTGTTATTTAGCATTTTATCAAAATATTTAATCAAAGCTGAATTTACTTACTTAAAAGAGTATTTCACTGCTGAAAAGATGGTCTTTTCATAAAACTGTGTTCTAAATGTGTAGAAAACACAAATACATTTGAAATTGGTGCTATATCACCAGAGAAAACAGAAACAAGATGGAGAGAGACTGCTCTCTCTCTCAATCCACTTCTCTTTATGTCGATAGTGGCTGGCATTCAAGAATTTAGAAGTGCAAACTGTAGTTTGGATTGCAGCCCTGGACTCAGTGAAAATCTGCATCAGATTTAGCTAGGAGATGAGCGAGGAGGTCTGAGCGCTAGTACGTTGCAAGGAAGTTTACCAAAGTTCACTTACATACACTACGCACATTGTTTTGGTACATAGTTGGTTGAAAATTGGCAAAGTATCTCTTTATAAGGATTGTGTCTGTCCCCTGTAAAATCCATCTGCATATCAAACTCTATTGTACATCCAGTGAATTACAAATATTGTACAGTTATGGCACTACATATACTGCATATTCTGCATAAGTTATTTGGTGCTTAGCTATTGACTCTTCACAAACACTCATTCTGCCAAATGTAAGAAGTTGAAATGTATAGGTGTGCATTAGCAAGAAAGCAAATTACACTTTGAAAAAAAAAAAGTTTAAAAACATCACTGTTTTTATTACTTACCACATCCTAAGCAGCACTATGGTGACATTTTTGTCTTTTATGTAATAAGATGAGCTGTGACCAACCATTTTCAGGTGTTAACATGTCTTCTGTGTGTGCTTTTCAGCGTTTTGCAGCACAACGACACACCTTTATTTTAACTTGAGCAAGCTACCAAACAGGTTTTACTTGTGTTGCCACACACAGAACCTCCCTCCACCAGTGTGAGTAGTGAAATGACAGAGCCAGTGGAGAGCAAAGGTTTCATTTACACTCTGCAAATACAAAAGTACACATAACATGAGAATATGCTGCAAACTAGGGAAGAGATAAGAAAAAAAAACAGCAGTAAAAAAAAGGGAAACCAGTTTCTTTTGTTAAGTGGTTTGTCATTAAACGCCAAAAATGATTTGAACGCCACATGCATAGATAAATATTTGCTGTGTTGCCTGTGAGCAAAGGCGCAAAAGAATGTCCGTGCTGGTTGTACCTGTAAATCCCGTGAGCCGGAACTTCTTTGCTGGCAAACAACAATGCACCCACACTGTCTCAGAGGAATAACATGCTGCTGCTGAAAACTATTGGTGCTGAAAAGGTAAGCCAATCAGATGTCATATATTTTGGTGGAGAATATGAGGATGTTTACTGATGGAACAAGCAGTCAGGAAATGTGTGGGTCCTGATTATGGTTCATCTCTTATATGTCAGCCATATGGGCTGGTACTTTTACTTGCAGATTTGAGAATACAAACTGAGTCAATGTGCCTGCAAATACAATATTAATACAAAGTCTGATGCACAGGGGTGGACAGATGGGACTACTGGAAATCTTGGGGTGGCACACCAAAACCAAAAGCCATACTCGAATTCCAGGAAATTCATTATCGTGAATTGTATAGGCTAGTTGAAAAAAAAAAAAGTCAATATGGAAAGTTAAGAAATCACATACTGATATACTTTGGTTTCCCATTTTGTGGTAATAATTATCTGATCTAAATAGACTTAACATCAGTTAACATGTAAGGTGAGTAATTTTTCTTTCAATAGGTTGGTTGTCTTTTTCCTTAAAAAGACACATATACAGCTTTATCTGAAGGATTACATTGATTGTAAGGAAAAAAAACATAGAACCCATTTTCATTCAGATATCTTGAGGTGAGAGTTCAAGGGACCCCTTTGAAAATGCCAGTTGCCATGAACAATGCCAATTGTTCCCATGCCTAAATTTAGCCTAAATTTAGCCTAAATTTGGGGTATTATTTAGCCTCCTTCCCGACAAGCTTTGCCAATGTCGTTGGTACCTATGGATCCCATAGGTTGTCTAGTTAGAAACTGCTACCTTCGCACTACCTAAAAAAGAAAAGAAAAAAAAGATGCACTATAGCATCTACAAGACATTAAAGTTTCCTTCAACTACTTTCACCCAGGGGAGCCAGTAGGGGGCCAGCAATTATATTAGGGTAGTCGTGGCCCCCTCGTCTCTACCAACCACCCTCATCCCCACCTTACAACCCAGTCTTTTCATCTGTTTTAAGAACCATTTAATGAGTAAGATTTATTTTTCATTCAGATATGATGTTCTGCAAAGGAGCAGTGTGTGAGCTAAAGTCACTGAGAAACTGTGCAAGCCTTTGTGTGCTGTTGGCCGTGGCACTTCTATTGTATCATGACCCATACCTACTTCTGTGGTGGCCTCAAAAATCTGTTGAGGTGGGTTGAAAACTCCTTCTTTCGCATGCATCAACAACATGCACAGTTTACCCATTACTTGTGTCGGCAAATTTACACTGAACATTCCAAATCTTATGTAATTTTGCTCACTGTAACTGTTTCTTCTCCGTCACTGCAGAAAACTGAGACTGGTGGTTTACCTCTGGACATGGCGACAGCTTCCATTGATGACATGTATGACGGTTGCCGGTCTGAAACAGCCTATGTGATCGACCTGTTTGGCGTGTTTGAGTGGCACTACAACAGGAACTTCAGTATTGCCTGGGCTTTGGCTGAAAGCAGTGCAAGGACACCTGTGCACAGGAACCTGACAGAAGAACATGCCACAGTTATTTACATGTACACCAAAGTAAAAGACATCCAACAAGTTTTCAACCATGCTGTAAAAACAGGGAAACACAAGTACAGCACATATGGATTTATGTTCCACTATTTCTACTTCTACCTGACTGATGCCATTCAAGTTCTGCGTCACAATCAGACATCATGCAGAACTACCTATCACAGGACGCCAAAGCACTTTGACCAAAATGTTGTCAACACAAACATGCGTTTTGGTGCTTTTACGTGGTCAGCTTCAAGCAGGCAGTCATTTGCATTTAATGGCAATGTGTCTTGTTTTGAGATATATTCATGCTTTGGTGCTGATATAACTTATTACTCTGCCACAAACCAAAAGGGGCAGGTGCTGATTCCTCCCTATGAAGTCTTTAAAGTAACTGATGTCCTGAGAAATGACCCATGGTGCAGTGTGGTCTACAAGCTACAGAGTACAAAAGTACCAAGAGGAGATTTAAATTGCAAATTGCATCAAAGGCAAATAAAATCATATTTTGAAGCTGTTTTAACACACTGGCACATGAACAGTGTTAGGGCGATGTCAGCATGTATAGTGCTGTTGATTTTGATTTCATTTGTCCTAATAAAACGCAGGCAGAGGCGTTTTGTGGCTAAAGTGCTGGGTGCTCTGCTGATGCTGACGATCTTTCTGGTGATACTGAGAGTTAGCCAGTGATCACAGAGAGGTGATGTCCAGACACCTATGTGTTTGTCATAGGTAAATTGTCATCGTAAATTATGTTCTTCAAAGTTATTAGGGAATAAAAATGCTCCTTTTTTTGCTAAGTTTTTCAGATGCCACTCTCTTGCCAAGGGAAGCTGTGATAGGGCTAAAAGTGCAACTGAATACCCAGGTCCACAACTTGAAGGGTAGCCCATGAAAAGCCTGGAGTCTGGTTTTGTTTGCAATTTTTCATTTCTTAGTAATGAGTGCACTGACTAAATTAAAAGTGACTGAACTTTGTAAAAAAAAAAAAAAAAAATAGTGGGTGCTCTCTAAGGGCCTTCTCACGCTAGAAAGATGCAAAACAGTCTAGTCCTCCCCTGCACTAAGATTCATCTCTAAATGCAGCTAGATCCAAGTGAGTGACTGCCCATGCAGCTGGAGCACCCACTTACACTTTTATGTCTTTATCAAGAGAGGGAAACTGGGATTCAAAAATAAAAATAGAAAAAAGATTTGTTTTATTGTATTTACTTTTATGTATTTTTTAAAATGTTTTTATTTTCTATTTCTCATTATTATTTGTTTTCTCTCTGTACTCGCATTGTTTTGCATTGTCTCTCTTGTCTATATTTTACCTAAAGTTTGTCTTGCTTTGGTTCAGAATTACTGTTTGGATTTCTATTGCCTCTGGGGTATCTCATTTCTGCTTTGCTTTGTTTGTCAAAGCACTCTGTAAACTTCTTTATGCTGCTATATAAATAAAGTAATTGTCATAATTGTGCTGTGCATAATAAATTCCAAACAACTCACACATTCTTGTTGCTTATTGACATACATATATCTAGTACATTTTTTTTCCTATCATTTATCCTATGTCTCTGTATTGCACAGTATGTGAAGTCTGTTGTTACTGGACTATGAAAAAAAATCATGCTTGTGATGACATAAAAATTACCCTCACTGTCAACCTTTGAAACATATCTAACAGCGATAAAGAAACTGATACAGGTTAATTTAAACATTTCATTCCATATAAACCGATTATTTCCTTGCAGCTTGAATGCTTGTGAGCCATACATTTTCTAAAAACATCTTTGGCTAGAATGGAAATTTATGAGTTACTTACACAGCACTGAAACACTATTAAAGTATTCTTGTCTTAGGTGGGCCACAACAGCATGGTTCCCAGATGCACAGATCCATCTCAGTCATTACAAAGAAGAAGGAGTTGTCTGTAGTCCTCACAGGTCCCGCCCCCCTGATTGGAATAGCCTGCAGCTGGTTAAGGACCAACAAGAGCTCCAGCTAACAACCCACTAGTCACCAAAGAAGTAAAACACTATGTGAGAAACTGAGGTAAGTGAAAAAAAAAAAAGTTTTATTTTTTTCCCCCACAAATACTTCCAGATTTAAATAAGACAACTGAACATTTAACAATATACACAGAAAATGCCCCCAAATAGTGTTTACTAAAAGAAATATTTTTTGTGTGCAGGTTTATATGCTGGTGGAAGAAGGCAATGAGGATGGTTTGGGCAACAGTGGTAATGATGTATGGAGTCTCCATAGGAATTGCAAAGGTAGTGTATGAGCTGGGTGGTGGCTTGTTTAAGTGTGACAGCTGGCATCTGTAGGAAAGATGATCTTACTTTTAATATCTCTGATTTTTCAGATTGCTGCAGAACCTGGCTTAAAAGGTCGAATTCCACTGGATTTGGCTCTAAATGCTGTTGATGATATGTACACTGGATGCAAAGACAAGATGGAGTACAGAGTGAGGAAGGAGTACCTGGAGAATGAGAAAAACAAAGACAAGAATTTGACTTTGGCCTGGGGTGAAGCAGAAAAATACTACAACAAAAAATGGAAGCCTAAAAAGGGAAAGCGACCTTCCACCTCCCTGGGAAAGGAACAGATCATGACTATTTATATTTATACCCTTGACAAGCCACAGGTCTATCTTGATTTCAATGATGCGGTTCGAACCCAGAAATCTAAGTACAGGTCCTCATTCAGATATCACACCCTTCACTTTTTCCTGACTGACGCCCTCCAAACTCTCAACGCTCGCAAACCTGAACAGGAAAGATGTCTCACCGGCTTCCGCAGAGTCAACAGCTACTTTAGCCAAGATGTTCTCAACAAAGTGATTCGCTTTGGCTCTTTTACCTCCAGCTCAATGGGTTGGTACCCCAGTGCGGGAAGATTTGGGGACAAGTCATGCTTTGAAATTGTCACATGCTTCGGAGCAGACATCTCTCTGTACTCTAAGCTCGGGGAGTCAGAGAGAGAAGCCCTCATTCCTCCGTATGAGGTCTTTAAAGTCACAAAGATTGAGAGGAGATCTGACAAGAAGAGTCTTCCATGTGAGGTGGTCTATAGAGTGAGAAGCACAGGAACAAGTCTTTCCAATTTAAATTGTGCTCTTTTCAAGCAGACTCATGCATTTAACATATAATATTCAATGTTTACAAAACATGCAAAATAATATACTGGGCTGTATTGAGTTAGCAATTTCACATTCTCAAAATGCATTTGGATATTACTGAAATAAAGGCATGATGTCATTTTTACTAGTCTCTTAGTCACGCAGGAAAGGATAAAAAAGGAATAGTTTGGATTTTTTGAAGTGGGGTTTATGGGGGTACATATCCATAGTCAGTGTATTACATACAGTAGATGTCAGTCAGCATGCCTTCAGTTTAGAGAAACAAGGTGAAGTCTGACACAGAAGGCAAGAAATGCATTGCTTTGGATGGGGGTCTGCAACTAAATGTATTTTAGCCACCTAAAAAAATGCCATATATATATATATATATATATATATATATATATATATATATTATATATATATATATATATATATATATATATATATATATATATATATATATATATATATATATATATATATACACATATATATAATATAAAAATCACTCGTTTAAGTGTTTGCCAATAATAACAATTAACAATAATTTTATCCTGCTAAACACAGGAGCAGCTGGTCTGCTGCGTAGATGAGTTTGTGTTATTGAATGACTTAGGTAAATCTGAACAAACCTTTTTTATGCATCAAAGTCACACAATAACACAAACGAAATAACTGTTGAAACCAGTGTTAGACTAGCAGCTCCTGTGTTCAGCCAAGGTAAATCACTTTTTCTCAGTGGAGTCTAGCTTTTAAAAGAGTGACATATCTGCTTCATTTTTTCTGTGGGGAATCACTGTCTGACATTAAGGTAAATCAGTGAAAAGACTCTATAGTGATCACTTAAACTGACTTTTTCTAGTTGGCTAAGATACATTTTGTTGCTGACCTCCATCCACAGCAGTACATTGCTTAGCTTCTACTCCGAGTGTGGACAAGTACCCCATAGAACCCAGTTTCAAAACATCTGAATGATCCCTTTAACATTTGAATGAGAATTTAAAAAAAACAAATGTAAGGAGGGAAAACTTTTTGATGTCTGTAACTATTGAAATGCATTTTTTTCCCTGTTGTGCATGAAAGGAGAAACAAGTAAACTCTTGTCAAACTTTAAAATGGAATAAAATAACCTTGTGTTTCAGAAAATATGCCTGTTTGTCAAAACATTTTTTGCATACATAATTGTAATTCATGGACATATGCTGTAATAATTAATGACAAAGAAAATTGACATTAATGCGTAGAGCGCTCAGCTGTAATAAGAAAGGCCTGCAGCTGTTGATCAGACATGAGCCAACCCTGGGGATGAATGAGCTCATGTAAATAACTTATCACACAAGTCACCAGTATTAGCCTGTAAGATGTAGATTTTATTCATTAATTTTTTAACTTAACTGTGTTAAGTTTTTAAACCTGATCAACGAAAGTATTCGAGATATTATGATGTTACGGGTCTATTCCTCCAGCATTGCTTTATTAAGCAACGCTGGAGGAAGACAACAGTCAAACATCTTTATCGAAATTCTAATGATTCATAAAGAAAATTGCAATTTTTTGTAATGGAAGAATAACTTTATAGAAAAATGTGTTAACTTTGTCCCCAGACTTCATAACTCACTCTCTTTACATATACCATTTATATAACTGAAAGCAAAGTTAATATCAGTTAACTTTTTATTTTATAGAATATTAAAGCACCAAATTCCAAAGTCACTGCATTAGGGAACACGCATAACTCCAAATATTCAAATTGCTTAGATTTGTGAAATTAGTCTATCAACAACAATGAAGAAAACATTCTATGGTTCTTTTAAATGTCTGGAACAAGGCAGACACTTTCCCAAAATCAGCTAAAACAGAGAAAGGATGAGGTTCTCTCAGAAAATACCACAGTATGCTCTTTCTGCATACTTCTACACTTTTCTATGGTTGATGTGTGCAGCTCTGTATTTTAATCTCCATTTACCAAATAAACTGATAAATATCAGACTCTCTTTAGTCAAATTAATAGCACAGATCTACGGGCTTTGCATGCCAGCAGATTACTCATGGACATTATTTGGTTACTGATCATCAGAGAAATACAGGTGTTTTCTGGATGATGTGTTCAAAACTGGAGTTCCTGTTGTTCACTTGGGAACGTTAACAAACTCAGAGAAAGACGAGGTTAGTGCTTTCAGATTTCTAGACTCTTGCTACCTCTCGAGTCATGATGTGAAATGGTAAATAAATGAAATAAATCATTTTCTCCAGTTATATTTTGTCACCGAAGTAGTCAGTTAATGTACATCTCTGTTCGTGGCTCTTTTCACTGCTGCTTTTTTTCATATTCATATTTTGTGAATTATAGATTTAGTAATAATCATTCTTAACTGTTTCAGAGCTTTTTTTTTCATTTTTATGCCTTGTACTACTTTCAAGGAAACATGCAAAACCTCATTTCAAGAGAATCAAACGACACACGCGGGGAGTGTGGTCTCTGTGTGGACTCTCCCATCATTCTTCCCACAGTTCTGCCTTATATCCTGATGTCTCTGCCTGCTAATGCCTGGGTGCTGTGGCTCATGATATCATCTCCCATCTTCTGGACAGACAGGATGGAAGTGTCCGAGTTCCACTTGTTCCTCACAGAGCTACTTTTCGGATTCCTGGGGCCGCCTTTACTGACCATATCACATTTTTCCAGCATTAAAATAGCAGACAAATTGTTTAAATTCATCGACATAATGTTCGCAGCCAGGATTCAGTTCCAGAGCTCTGTGTGTGTCGAACGCTACCTTGCGGTTGTACACCCAGTGCTGTTTCTCAGGTTTAAACCCCTGCGATACAGGATGACCCTTTGTTGTGTCATCTGGATGCATACCGTCCTCTTTGCTATAGCCCACATATTCTTTTGCCGTGAAGATCCAGAATCAGTGGGCATGTCCACAGCCCCTGTTTTTTGTGTCTTCGTTGTCAACTCTTTTTGTTGCTTATCAGTTCTCCGGGCACTGAAACAGCCCTCGCCAGGGGAAGGAGAGAGAGGGGTATCCAACTTGATCAAGAAAAGGGCTTTTAACATGGTCCTGATCTTCCAGGTGACTACATTTTTCAGTTATGTACCCCTGGTCACGATATCCGTCATGTTTAGGAAAATAAAGCAGGAAACATTTTGTATCTTGCAACCATTAGCTTACAGCATGATGATTTGGCTTGGAGCTATCTATCCTCTTCTATACCTGCGCAGGGCTGTGAAACGCCAAATAAGAAATGATTTATGTGTACACTGTTTTCAGAAGTAACTGTACGTAAAGTTTGTTATTTACGCTGTTATGTTGTACAGAATAATGTAACACAGTTAATATATCTGTTCTTCAGTTTGCTAAGAAGCCCTCCCTAAGAAGCTTTGAGCAGTTCAAGATCGCATGATAATGTGCTCATACAATAACATAATGTCTGAGACATAGTTGCTAGGCATGCAGTTTCACTTATTTATGATATTTATGTAACCATTTAGTATCAGATAAGCAAATGGATGGGCAATGTATTTTGTTCTTAAATCAAGCAATATTATTTGTCTTTAGTAGTCTTTTTTCTATTGCGTTCCCATAAGCCACCTTCTTAACTCAAGACATAAATGAATTTCTTAACTCAAAGTTTCTTATTTTAAGTTTACTCCATTGAAAGTTTAAGTTTTCTCAGATTTTTCTGTCTCTCTTTTGTACTTTTGTTTGTTTGTTTTTTTAATTTTACGGTGTAACTGGCAATTTTGGACAGTATGGGTAATTTTAGTCAATTTTAATCTTACTGCGTAACCATCTGAGTGTATTCTGAGCCTTCTGTGAGACAGTGACAGGACATCACTCATCAATTATACAAACAAACAGCAATGGCAATGGGTAATTATGTTATTTGAGCAAAATCGCTTTAAATAAACTTTCACGCTCAGGATGTTTTACATGACTCATGTGTCTGTTGGACTAGAGATACAACAATTTACCATATATGTAAATACATTCCAAAATGTAATACAGTAAAGACTCAGGATTTATAATTTAAATGAAGATGATAGGAAGTCTGACCCCTTGGTCTGCTTTTCTTCTTTTTAAGACAATGGTCTAATTTGCTTTATTTATTAGTAATTTTGCTATATATCACTCAATGGGAGACATCTTCAGTATTCTGTTTATGCTATCATGAATTTACCCCTGTTGAAAAATGAAGACCTTTGAGTAACAGTATTTTTCCCAGTGGTCAGAAATGAACATCCATACATAGGCTAAGAAAGCTCACCCTATGCACATCCTCACATAGCTTTACTGCAAGGCAATTTTCCAGTCTTTTGCAGGTAAAGGAGCGACTGAACAAATCCATTGATACAAGTAATGGAAGTGCAAGTTCTTACTATCATTCTCCTACCATATGTATACCAAGTTCTTAGATTAGCGAGAATAGCAACACACCAAAGGAGATATGTTCTCACAAATGACACAATGATCAGTAAGATGGTGAAAGAAGCTCTTCTCTTCATATTGTTGTGTCTGTCCCTTTGCCCTCCCCTGGCCGAGGTCTCTCTGGAGCCACACGGACTGCAAAGTAGCAGAACAGCATCACCAACATTAAGATTACACATTAACTTACAAAAACAACAATCTTCACTGTGGGAAAGATTGTGTAAAATAAAGATAAGCCCATGATAATTGCCCAAGCCACCACAGAGGGGGGCATCTTGTACCTCAGTGGTTTGAGGCACAGCACAGGGTGAACCACAGCTAGAAACTGCTCTACACAGATACAGCACCGCAGAGTTGTATTATCAAAACCAAGAATACAACTGAGCTGAATATAGTTATAAACTTTGTATGATATAATTCTATCAATAATAATATTAACAATGTAGGATAAATCAGTTATTTAACAGAAATTGACACAAACCACATTTTTTTCTGACCTGTCTGGGCAGGATTACGAATGCTCCCCTCAGATGTGAAGTCCTGGTGTTTGTAATGCATCACCTGCTCAACCTCAGTTCTCTCAGTGAATATGGAAATTATAAGCAAATGCAAAGTTAGTTCAAAACCTAAATTTACAGGTAGTAATTGATGTGTTAAATTCTTTCAGGTACAATGAGTATCCATGAGTCAAAAGAAGTTTTCTTCCAAGTTTCTAAAGTCAACAGATAGACTAGTGTAATGTTTTGTTCACTTTTTAACTTTTTAGAATGAAAACCTCCTCTTTCCCTCCCGAAACAGGAACAACATGGTTTTAGTTTAATCACATACCATCATAGAATGTATAAATAATGGATGCAGCAACCGTGATGTCACCCACTGGCATGTGGGCTGCTCCTTACAAGCCTGAGTTCGGCGTGTTGGCTGTCGTCATCTTTTCTTTTGTTTTGAGCCAGAAGTGGCGATTTTTGGACAAGAGGTTGGTGCTGTGGAAGAGCGGATCAGACTGGAAGCTGAAGACACTCTAAGCAAACCCAACTCTTAAATTCTGAGTCTTAATAAAATGTATACAGGTGAGTTAGCCTTCACAAAATATGTGTTGTATAGGTTGTTCTTCATGCATGTAAATATACAGACCAAAGTTTCTCAACTAAAATTAATGGCTACAGCAAGTGTCTAATGTTTAAAAATTTTCATTTCTTATTTACATTCCTCCTCAAAATGATCAGCCTTGACTCACTGCTTTACAGCAGCTATAATAATGGTTGTGTTGCAGAATCTCAAATTCATCATCCCTAACAAATTTTTTATCAAACATAAAAAAATCAATAAATGAGCCTCATAAATCTGAATGAAGTAATGTACAATGCACATTTATTGTACAGTTTATGTGTCACAACCAACGAAAAATTACATAATTGAGGTAAAGGATGTCACCGTGAGAGCAAGCAGAATCAAGTTAGGAAGAATACCAGCGGTTTTTGAGCACAGACTGGCATTACAGCAATTTCATTAATATATTACATTTTAATAATAGTCTTGCAAATGTGTGCTTTGTCAAGCAAATGTTATAATTGTTATGATATAAACCAAATGCACCAGGAACTAGTAAACACTGCAAAACATATGTTACAGAAGTATATTGACAGTGATAATTAGAGCCTCTTGAAGCAGAGAAGTTTTTCAGTCCTGTGGAGGTAAAGGACAGGCTGTAGAAACCCAGTTATTAAAACAACAGATGTGCAAATAGTTAAGGCTTTGCTATACTCCAGCCATGTCAAGCAATATTGGAAAGGGATAAGAGCCATGTACAAAAGGAAATTAACGACCAAGGAAATCACAATAAGCAAAATGATGTTATAGGCCCTTCTCTTCATTGCATTGCTCTTCTTCTTCTCTGTTATTTTTTCTCCTGGCCCAGGGCGTTTCAGAACCCTCAGAGCTGAGAAGCAACAGAAGAGCATTACTGAGAGGTATAGAATATTCTGGACTAAAAACCCATACAGAAACTGTAAATGTAAATAGGTGCACCAAGAGTAGATGCAGGAAACCAAGGTAATCAACCACACAGCACGACAACAGGCCACCCTGTACCTCATTGGTTTAAATCGGAGAAATAACACAGGGTGGACGATCCCAAGATAGTAATCGCCACAGATGCAACACAGAAAAAGAGGACGGGCTGTAAAGAGAAGGCCACGTGAGAAAATGAAGACTTTAAACCCAAGGAGTGATCCAAACTGTACATGTGCTATGAGGCACACACAGGATAAAGAGAAAAGGATCTCAGACATAGCCAGGTTGAGGGAGAAGATTTCTGAGGCCAAAGTCTCTCTGGGCCCTGTCAATATCAGCCACATGACATAAATATTCAAAGGGAGACCCACGATGTCATTGAATGCAGCTGAAGCCATGGTCAAAGCTTTAAAATGAAGGTGAAAACCATATGAGGTGCTGTTCATGTCGTCTCTGTGAAGGAGAAAAAGAGACATATTTAGAGGTTCTGAAATTGAACATCTACGGCTTGTGAATATGAGGTAAAAAATTCACAACAAATCTTCATTCAGCAAACCTTTACAACAAATTTCAAGGCACACCGATAGCATACTATTCCAACAAATTTGCCTCCAAAATCTAAAGCTTCTGGACCTTGATACAAACCTGGTATAGAGTTGAGCAGAGTCTGGACTTCTGGTCAGGCAGCAGGGAGGTTAATATTAGCACTGACAGACAAATAGCCTTGCAGGCTGTTACTACTTGGTTCAGGGCTGGCATAATCAAATACAATACAAAAACAACAATGAGTCAACAGGCTGCAAAATGAAAATTTTATTTAAAACAAGATAAGATAGGGAACGGTGTCCTGTCACACCTTTTGCCATATGTCTATTAGGATATATAGTTGTCACTGTGATCCTATACAGGTATAAAAAATGAATGTGATGAATGTTTGATAATTATTTGACAGCAAGTTACTGTAGTATATGCACCTGGGTTACAGAACATGTCAATGATTTTACATGTCATCAAATGCTCATATAACAGCTTGATGATACCTTGTAATTTGCACCCCGTGAATGACGTTTTGTACTTAGTGTAAAATTACGTAACCAATGCACTAACATCTTTACGTCTTAATGTCTAAAGTACAGATGTAAAGACTGATGATATAGGTGCAGATGCTTCCAGTTGCCTCTTTGTCAGCTCTAGCAAATTTGTGCTAAATTTAGGCACTTGTGTCTATCCTGGAGCCATTGTGGTTGACTTTGGACGGTAGTGGTATGTGGCTTAGAATCAGTCATTTGGCTTATGGTCACATGGAATATATAAAGATTTTGGTGAATTGCTTTTTGTAGAAAAATGTATGAAATGTATAAGAACAGACTGGATACTATTCCTCTGGTGTACAGATGGCTGTAACAATGCAGAGAAAACTATTGCTAGATAGTAGAAATGGATGTAAACAATGCAAGATTCAGAATATTTTAAAACATCAGTTTCATGTTTTATGTGGAAGGAAATGCATACAACACATTTCTCAGAGCTCAAGGATACACACTTTGAGTTCTGGTGCAGGTGAATGTAAGTATATAAGTATATAGTGTTTGTATGTTTACAAGAAAACTTCATGTTCACCTTAAAGTTTTGGTTTACAAACACAACAGTACTGCTGCTTTAATATTTTTCATTCTGTATGCTAACTTTTACACACACTGTAGAGGGTAGAATAGAATAGCACATGCAATGAAAACATTACTATACAATAATAAATAGCTCCATGCATATTTAGAATGTTACCTCCACCCTATAACATATATTCTTAGGTATATATGCCACATAAATAAATGTAAACTGGCTCTTGTGTATTTACTTTTAGCAACAACGAGAGATGTCGTAATACATACTAATACTATTGCACTGTGAGCAGTATTGCATTTCTGAATTTCTGTAGCAGTTTGCTGCTTGACTGCTTCCTTCACCTGTGAGTTTGCATAGGGCCACGCTTGGTGTCTGTTACATGGCAAACATGTAAAGCAGTGTTGTACAAACCTTTAGATAATTTCTTTTTCAAATCATGTGAGCTAAAAGAAGATACCAAAGCAAATTCCTTGTATGTGAAAGCCTACTTTACAATCCAAATTCTGATTCTTCAGTCAATGACATTTTATAAATTTGAAGATATTGATACTGCTTTACACTTGTTCAGTAGGCATTTTTTTGGTGCAGCCTGTTGAAGGTCATGTTGAGTGTTTAGGGTTCAGCAGTGTACATGTTTAAGTTTACATTCAGTGTGTTTATGTAAAGTGTTTGAACATGTACAGCATATGCATCCACCCTGATGCTGAAGTATCAAAAGTGGTTGAGAACTTACAACCTGCAGGAAGGATAGATGTTATTTTACATTGTTAGAATGTAACATCATACAAACAATTTTTAATAGAAGAGAAAGTTTATTAAACATCACTCTAAACTCATTACGATAAGGTCTATTACATAGGATGTGAGAAAATTAAAAGAAAAAAAGAAGCCACATCAAGAAAAAGCCTATGGTATTTTATTTCACACTTTTAAAATCAGAAAATACATAATGCATGGTGCAGAATAAATGCTTTTCTACAAATGATCAAATTGGGCTTCTTTTAATGTCATGTAAAGGAAGTAAAGAATTACTGATTATTTTTTTTGTGTGTGTTTTGAAGTACATAGTTATTGTGTCCACTTTTGCTTATGTTATTTATTGACAAATTATGACATCAACAGTCTGTACATTACCATTATATACATCCACAACAATAATACATGTAGCGCCTAGTGCTGATTACTGTGTTTATTATCAGGATAAAAATGTTTGCATTTGCATTGCGTTTCAGTGTTTGCATTATCAACAATAAATGATATACATGACTAACTAAACTCATTTCAGTTATTTACAATCATTAAATCAATTGCAATCATTAAATCAATAACATCTTATCACTTCTTTTTTTAAAAGAATATTTTGTTATAGATATCTTTTTATCTACTGTTTTTGTTCTATTTTACATGTTCAAAATAAATACATTGATGAATCAATCAATTATATAAATATTAATCAATATATTATATTATAAAACATTTAAAGGTCCAGTGTATCGGATATACTGCCATCTAGTGTTGAGGTTGCAGACGTGAAACCAGACATTTAAGAGAATTATGGTGGCCAACACAAAAGCTTGAATGGTCCATTGTAGAGCCAGTTTTTGATATGTCCATACTATGCTACTACAGAACAACATAGCGAATGTCTTGTTATCAAGGCATTTTCAGTGTTTAATATAATTGCTTTACACCTTAACCGTGAAAGTTACTTGCTGTAATTCAAAGCATCTAAATTTCTGTTTTTACTGTATACAAAAACAATATTTTTGTTGTCTGTCTGCAAATGAATTTAGCCACAGCATGCCAATGCTTCTAGGAACAGCACTATTGAATTTAAGCTTTCTGTTATTTGCATTAGAGGATTCATTACTTGCAGTGTTTCTATTAAATCACAGTGTACTTCTACAAACAGAAATTTGCCTTGGAATTACATTCACTGAGGCATTATCATTAGTAAGGATTGTGATTCTGCTTCAGCTGGCAGAGGGTAACAGAGGAGCCCACACCAAAACCAGCATACAAGGGCTCACTGAACTGAGCTTTAAATCTGTGGATAAGCTCCATATTCTCTGATATTGAGTAAAAGGCCACAGTGTTTCCTGCATAATCCAGGTAGACCCCAATTCGTGTGGCCCGGCGGGCTTCAGGAAGGTCTCTGTCTACTTTGTTGTGCCAGGCAGAGTAGCCTGAGTCTGAGCAGAGGAGACTCCAAGACTTGTCGTTGTAGCCAAGCAGGCTGTGCGAATTCTTTCCCTTGCGACTGATGCTCTTGTAGGCCACCCCAATGGAAAACTCCCCGTTCCACTCAGCCTCCCAATAAAATCTGAAACCAGTCATAGGCTCTTTGCACAGCACCTGGGAGAAGCCATCGAAGCGCTCTGGATGATCTGGGTAAAACTGAACTGTTTTCTTCCGTGTGACTCTCTGGTTTCCATCTGATAGGACCAACTCTTTATAGACTGTGTTTGGATCGAAGGACATCTTGCAGAGGTCTGAGCAAAGACAGCATTATGCAAATGTATTTATTATTTATGATTCGATGTGGAGCATCACATTGATCAAGAAAGGAGCAGTCATTCATTCATTCATTCCTTTTCCCTCACTCTGATTATCACTCACAACAACTTAATATCTAAAAGTACTACATAATCAAATATAAATGCTTATTCCTGTTGTCAGCTAAGTTAAATCAGTCACAGCTTTGATTCTGACAACAGTGATAGGCTCTGTATGAAATGAACAATGGTTACAATACTGTAACCCTAGTGTAGTTCTAATAGCACAGTCTCCACTCTACTGGACTCTTTCGTTATTACTATACCTCCTATCACCAGCATTAATTTACACACTGAGATCTGAATAAAAGTAGCCGGCCAATCAGGACGTGCGTACCTGAATGCCTGAACTAATGACGTGGCTTGCACGCTGTCAGGCATCCACCGTCTTCAGAAAGCAGCACTGAAGCAACAGGGCCCCCAGGTAGAGGGCTGTGCTAATAGAACAGTGGATGGAGCCTGTTGAATGAGCACCTGTCGTGACATGACATTGACCAAGCCACACTATTCCTGACTAGTCCAATGTCAGTTGCCATTGCCTGCCCAACCCAACATCTGAACTGGGAGGAGCTTTGGCCTAACCCTGCAGGGGTCAAAAGACAAGCAGTGTACAAATCGCAGTTGCTAAACAGAACAGGTGAAATGCAGGTGAGCTGCCACCTTATATACTTTGGGGTCTGCACATAATCAGGTAAGCACGTTCCAATTGGCTGGGTTTATTCAGATCTCAGTGTGTGAACACATGCTAGTGATTAAAGTACTAATATTACCAAAAGAGTTCAGTAGCGGGTGGAGCCTGTGTAAGAAAGAACTGTAAATCATTTACTCACATCTTAAGAAGTCTGTCCTCGTTTTTGGCTCCTGGAAATCAACCCTGGAAGGAACTATTTGGATATGGACACACATTATTTTGTGACACATTTTATCTTATTGTTTATGTTTTAGTAAATCTGAGTTGAACTACATAATTACATAAATCCAGTTCCTTGTTCTCTAAACCAAAATAAAAAAAATATATTTAATCTATTATACATATTTCAGTAAACACACACTTACCTTTCAGCCGTTTGTCTCCATTTCTTGGCAAAAGTATGTACACAGGGGTTTCACTAACTGTTAAGATAATACAGCAGAATGTTCACCTGTTAGTGACACACTTTAAAGTTTTCACAGTATGAAGATATTTTGTAAATGTCATTAACTAGGCTCAAACCTGTCTTGGAGATTTTGCTCAGTTCCTTCTTACAGATGTCATCCAGATGTTCCTTCATCTCTGTGGCCGTCTTGCTCATCTCTCCAAAGGAGAACTGAGGGTTGATGAGCACTTTGGGCACCATGGCTTCAGGAGGAACGCACAGGGTCGGAAAATTCTATTCAACCAGTATTTATATGTTAGATACAATGAAACTCTTCTCTGTCTAACAAAAGATAACTCTGAGAGTTCACACAACACACAGATTCAAGTGTTGAATGTGTAAACATCTCTGCCCACAGTGTACTATCGAGTCAAAGTTCACTGTCTCTAATAGCAGTGAGTGTACAACCTTCATCCAAAAAATGGAGCATTCCATCAATATTACATTACACAATAAGGATGAAGACATGTTAGTATTTCTTGCAGCCCTTATATGACCTTTCAGCACCTGCAGAAAGTGAATGTTGTCCTCTGTTTCCAGGATCTGCCGTAGCTCTGCATCTCTGCGCTGTAGCTCCAGTATCTCCTGCTCCAGACGTTCCACATAACCCTCAGCCTGCGACATTGCTGCCTGCATGTTGGCCGTTATCATCTGATGGATTTCAGCTTTCCAGCGTTCTACTGCTTGCAGCATTTCATGGAAGGTCTTGTCACTTTCTGCCTGTGCTCGCTGGGCATTACTCTAAAAGGGAAAACCAGTTTGTTGTGAGGTCTTAGGAGAGTTTGGGATGTGATATTTGATAACACAATCAGATAATGCCTTAAAAAAATAAGATTGGCTATATTATCCATAGTTAGTGTTTTGCCTTCAGTGGTGAAAATATTTACTAATGGTTTAAGGAGGCTAAAATACTTTTTGCTGCTGACCCCATAGACAGCAGAATACTGTGACAACTTCAATGGCAGTACTCCTGCCTGCATCTCCAACGTGGCTGACCGCCATTTACTGTGGGTAATACACTGACTATGGAAAAGTACCTCATACAACCCCAATGCAATAAATACAATTTTTTATCTCAGGTCATATTATATTTTCCCTGATATACTTAATGTCAGTTTAAATATTAACATTCATTTTTTCAATGTTTTTTGCATAGGCAATGCAAGCATAGCATAGCAATCTTACTTTGAGAACATCAACATTATGCTTAAGCTCCTGCAGCTCCTTCATCCTTTCTTGAATGATGTGCTGGACTTCAGACTGGGTGACCACCAGGACTTTCTGTTGGAGGAACATGACAATAAGAGGGCAGGTTTCTGTCAATCACAGTCACAAAAGAGAACAAAACATAAACAAGGTCATATGTCAGGCAAGTCATACATGTTCACTCAAAATCCATTCAAACTCACTTGTTTTTCGATGCGCTCTTCTTCTGCTGAGGCAATGTTGTGACCGCGGTGTTCTCTTACAGTACAGAGCACACAGATACACATCTGATCAGAACGACAGAACAGCTCTAAGCCTTTCTCATGCTGAGGGCAGATCTTCCTGTCCAGATGGCCTGTCTCATCCACCAGCTTGTGTCTCTTGAAGGTGGAAGACTCATAATGTGGCTTGACATGCGTCTCGCAGTAGTAGGCCAGGCACATCAGGCACGACTTCACTGCCTTGTTACGACGACCAACGCAGAAATCGCAGAAGGATTCTCTGTGCATGTAGGGGAATGGAGTGAGCTCCAGAGGCTGGCGCCGTGGCTCATGGTGCACGTCCGGCAGATTACGTCTCAGCACGGGTCGTGGTGTGAAGGTTGCGCGGCACTGTGGGCAGCTGTACACGCCCATGTGGTCAAACTGGTCCCAGTAGATTTTGATGCACTCCAGGCAGTAGGTGTCACCACAGGGGATGGTTACTGGGTCTCTCAGTGCGTCAACACACAGTTGACAATAATCATCTGGGGGTAAAGGGAAACCAGACTCCGCCATGATGATGCTGGTTCAGACAAATATGTTACGAAATCAGAATCAGAATAGTTAATTTGTGACCCGTCTGAATCTCTGAACTGTTAAAAGTAAGTCTTCAAGTAAGTCTTCAAAGTTCTGTTTCAGTCAAGAGAGAGGCGAAACATACACTCCTGTGATCCACTCCTTGTCAAACCAGAGTCAAAGCTGATCTCTATTGATATTTAAAGGGAATGCTTTGTTTCTATTGTAAACACATGGTGAAGTCCTCCCACAGAATCCCTTTCCCAGCATGTCAGTGAAAGTACCGAGGCATGCAACCGTGACGGATTCTGCTTAACAAGCTGGAATATCAAGTGAACTCACACAGTGAGGTCAAGTTGTCAGCAAAATTAAAACCAATATAGGCAGGAGTGCACCCCAAAAAATTGGAAAAAGGGACCTTCGATGGTCACTCATATCTGCATACCTTACAATGAAGACTAAACCCTCTTAATATACTATTAAGATATACTATATATATACTGGATATCCTTAATTAGGACAGAGCCACAATGGGCTTCTTTACCTGGAGCCCCTGGAGTCGAGGACTGCAGCTGAATATATAGGCGACTAAGAGCATGAATGATTAAATCTCATTCAGATAAATATATACTAGCATTGGTATTGGTAATTAAGTGATAATGAGTTGATATCTTGACACTGTGGTTTGCTTAAGTATTAACATTTTTTATATTTACAAAACAAGGTTCATCATTACACACGATGTCAGCACATTGTGCAAGTGATGAAAAATAGACACCGCTCAGAAACCAGTCAGTTATTCCATTACAGATTAGTTTAACTGTCTACTATTGTTTTACTTCAATTTTCCCCAAAATACAACATTACTGGGTGGGGTATTACTATGTTTTTTTTCAATGAGGAGACACTTGGTCCCACACCCCTAAGCTCTCCATGAATGACTGGGCCGTGAGTTTCATGATGGTGCATGATGTCAAAACAACTTGTTCTGTTTGTCCTGTGAACAAAACAGAGAGCATCAGTATCATTATGTGGGTACCCATAGGAGTACATCCTGAAAAACAACTCAAGGTAAAAACACTGCAGTACCAGTGGCAAGACATAATCTGTTATTTGAAAGTGGGTAATAAGATATTAAAAACTGACTGACAGCTGATTACGCAGACTAAAACTACACAACAACATAAACTCAGTTATTATATGTTTCCTGTTTTTCAGTTACTGTAAACTACTTATCAATAATAATTTGGTAAATGCCAGATTGAAAATGCTTTAAAGCTTGAGATGGGTTAGGGTTAGAACAGATCTTAAAATCACTGATTATATTTTTTGATTATGCATATACTTTTAGTACTGTCTGTTTTTGCATCCAGCAAAGAGTTTCCTCCATAGGGTGTGATTGATAGAGTTTACCCCAACAGTGATTTCCTTTGATTTTTATTAGCTCAACAAACGGTCCGTTTAATACTTAAGTGTAAAAGTGCTGTATTGACCCACTCAGAGAAAATGAAATTACAGATAATACTACCATAAGATATTCAATTATTTCTTTACTTATTTTTGATCTGCTAAATGAAGAGAAAACAAAAGTTTAAGGCAGTATTGTTTATCAACTGCTAAAGGACATGCTTATTCCTGTGAACCAAACATTTTAAATCAACTCAGCTCTCAAATTGCTTTATTCTCCTCATATACTACTATTTGTGAATAATTCTTGTGTCGAAAACTAGTTCACCGTCAGTGACAACCATATTTATTTGTACATAGCCATTCGTTTCTAAAAGAACTGCACAAAAGAACAGTGACTGCTCCATCACTGGTGGTTGAGCCTGAGCACGATAAATACATACTGATGCTGAGACAGGGGAAATACTGATTATGTTTTGATATTTAATCTATAATTGCTGCATTTTTTGGTGTCATTTTACCTTCAAGTACTAGTTCCAGGCTTCCCCTTCTTGCAAATCTCAGTTTAATGCCTGTTTGCAAACTAACTATCTCCATAGACAGAACAATGTGATGGAAAGTAATATCTCTTTTTGAGATGCATGTTCAAAATTGTTCAATGTTACCTACTGTACTACTACTACTACTATACAAGTATATATACTGGTAATATATTGAATATACTGTAGATGGAAACAATGGCTAAATGGCGTTCAGCAAAACAGTTGCAGTAGAGTATTGCAGTTTTACAGTTTACATGATACATGACCACAAAAGTGATCCCACTGTTATCAGTGTGAAAAGAGGCCTGCTGTGTTTTGCTGGTCTGATATTTAGTTGGCTTGATATGAAGCTGTGAGATGGGATAATCTTTCCTGTAATGTGTCAGCTGTCAGTACTCTTTGTCCTTTGAAGGGCAGCTCTTATCTTTGTCCAGACAAAAGGGCTCTTGTGACAATGACAGTGAAAGAGAAAAAAAAGAGAGAGAGAAAGCAAGTGGCTGGGCGAGCAACAGAGAGCAGCATGGAAGATAGCTGTGAGTTGAGCTAACTGTTATAAAAGGGGGACACTAATTTTTAGTGATGTTGCTCCAAAACATGTATTACAGAAGAAATATCAGAAGAAATATAACACAAAATGAATATACTAATGAAGTGAAATGAACACAAAGTGACAAATCCTTTCACAAAAGGAGCTATGTCTGTGTATAGAGGCAGGGAGCTAATGAGAGTGAATAGACACAAGAGAGGCTGAGTGCCTATGATGTCACTGACTGTGCTGGTCAGTACTCTCTCCCTCCTCCCTTCTTTCTTCCTCTCTCTCTGTATCTCTCCATCTCTGTCGTCATTGTGAGACGGGAGTGGCAGGAAGGAGGAGAGGCAGAGGAGACAGAAGACGAAAAAAGGAGGAGGAAGACAAAGAAGTCGGGCAGCTGTACACAAATCAGGATTTCAACAGCATCCTTTTATTTACGGCAGCAGGTACACTTTACTCTCTCTTTCTCAGCACCACCATGTCATGCACTAGCACCTACTACAACATAGAGGGCAAAGCAAAGCAGCAGCAGAGAACGAGGACTAGCTATTTGACGGTTACTATATATAGATGTCTTTCATCGACAACAATCAACAATTTCTAATATTATTGTGGACATTTTTAGATGAAACAATATTTTGGTATCAGATTTCTCAAAACTACTTAACCTCATTTCCCAAAGTTTATGTAGCCACATAGAACTGCATAATTGGATCTATAATGTTAATAATGCATTTGATTTATGTTTTGGTTAAATGCCTTCAACAATTATCAGCTGTTTTGTTTTCTAGATACCCACTTATAAATTGTCCTACCAAAAAAAAAAAATCCATGAGTGTATACGTGCTTTTTTATGCTATGTAAAAGGAAATAAATAAAAGAGTAATTTTCTTTTATATATATATATATATATATATATATATAAAAAGATTGAGTAGAGGAGAAAAAAGAGAAAGAGAAAGGACATGTTTGTCCACTCACTGCAGATTGGAAAGCAGAGCAGCCGTTTGGAAATTGAGCTGATTGAATTAAATTGGCCTGAGAGCGGCTTGAGTAACACAAACATAATGATGGATGTCAAAGTGTGTATATGCGTGAGTGTGTGTGGACTGGCCATAATGGCAGCCATTTCTTGGCAAGCCCAACTCAATCAGCTAATAGAGTCATTATGAATTTGAGCTGTTTAATTTCACAAAATATCCTCGCAAGGGTAGAAAGTAAATGAACATCAACCAAAGTGAACCCATTCTGTCATCACTTTTTGAAGGGATTCTGGGAAATTGCAGCCATATGTGACTATTAAGCTGATATGTTGAACATAATCAGTTTAATACTGTGTTCATGTGTTTCCTTCAGTATGGCTGAAGGCTCAGTGTCTCTAGCAGAGGTGGAGACCTCCTTCCAGAAGTTTGCAGTCCATGGAGACACTAAAGCCAGCGGAAAGGAGCTGAATGGCAAGAACTTTGCTAAGCTCTGCAAGGACTGCAACATCATTGACGGCAAGAACGTCACAACTACAGATGTTGACATAGTTTTCAGCAAGGTCAAGTAAGATTTTACCAAGGCTCATCCTTCCATAGCAAACAGCCAAGAGAAGTGGATGCAAATATCAACTAAAAATACATGGGACAGTGCCAGAACTAGCATATTCGGTGTCCCTTTAACCAATGTTTATTAAGACTGTTATACCTGTTGTACACCCTCCTTTTGCTAACATCACAGCATCATTTTAATATGAAAATAGGTGCAAGGCATTATTTGGATAATATTTTACTTTCCTCAGAAAACATGCGCCAACACTGTTTGTTTCCTTAGGGCAAAGTCGGCTCGTGTAATCACATTTGAGCAGTTCAACCAGGCCTTGACAGAACTGGCTCCCAAACGCTTTAAAGGCAAAAGCAAAGAAGAGTCCCTTCAGCAGCTTTATGGTCTCATTGTTGGTAAGGAGCCTGCCAACATCGGAGTCACTGTGAGTATTTCATCAGTTATAAACGTACTCACTTTTTACTACTCAAAGACATGCAATGTTCTCTGACTACACTTAGTGCTGACAGTGACTGACCAGCAGAAAATACTCTTAAGATTTTGATAAGTGTCAGGGTTTCCCATAAGAAATGTAATAGAAATCTACTAAACAAAAAACTGGAATCAGGGTTTGGGTTAGTGTTAAGTTTGGGGCAATAAGCCAGAGGGACTTCTGATCGAGATTCATAACAATTTATTTGCATATCTTAGTGTTATGAATAAATGTGGTTCATGTGCCATGGCCAAATTATTAAAAAGCATTATTTTCTGTATGCGTTGTTCTTGTACCACCGGATGGTGCTATTTTTTTTTTTTATTTTACATTTTTTATTTATCTGTTTTTACAATAGAAATCAGTTCATTTACTGGGATAACTTAAATGAAAGGCTGGAAAGCTAAAGAGCTGAGAGCTGAAGAAAAATTAATGATAGAAGACAGGATGAAATTTGCATGTTTGTGTGCGTGTTTATAAAAATGCACATTTACAGTAATATTGTGAAAGAAGACCTACATTTTCAATGCTATTTCTGTTTGAAAATGACCACAAACAGACGTCTACACTTTAGATAAGGTAGCACGACAGTCCCCTGTTGGTAATATTGGAGTGTATATGTATATGTGTGTGTGTGTGTGTGTGTGTGTGTGTAGTCTTACCTGAGGGATTGAAATGACTGCTTTTGTAAATGTATTGTTTTTAGAAAGTGGCAAAGGCTGCAGCAGTGGACAGACTAACCGATGCTACCAAGTACACTGGAGCGCACAAGGAGCGGTTCGACGAGTCAGGCAAAGGAAAAGGAAGGGCCGGGCGCGAGGACATTCCTGACAACAGCGGCTATGTGGGAGCTTACAAGGGCAGTGGCACTTATGATCAAAAAGTGAAAGAAGCATAATTCTATCAGAGGGTGAAACTTTGTTTCAATAACTTAAAAAAGGAGTGTTAAAAAAACAACACGATTAACTGGCTACTCAAGACAATTTTTTATTTTTCAAGACAAAACCAATACTCTGTATAGGTATGTCTTGTGGGCCTTGTTTTCATAACACTTGTTGGATCCATGAGAAAAAATGAAATAAAGGAAAAATATATATAATTGGACTTTTAAGTATTCCAACCAGAATGAACATTTAAAAGAAACCTATTCTTGAAAATATTCCAAAGATAATGCAAATGCTCAGCTGCACTGAGTGCAGAGAATTATGGGTCATAGCATGAACAACTGATTGTGCTCTGTATGTTTTCTGTGATTTTAAACAGACAAAAAGATAAAACTATGCTTGTAGCCACGGTAGCTTATAAACACTAACTCTGCTTGTACTACAGCTTGACACTGTGCCTTAGTATACTATATAGCCACTAGCATGAATGCTGTACATCATTGTGCTTTTATTCTCACTAATCTTCATGCAATGGATGACACTTTAGGTGATTTTAAGAAATAACACTCCTCCTCCCTTGCTAAGCTTTAGAGTTCAGTGCCTTTTGCTACATGACCAATCAGTGGCCATTATTATTCTCATGGAATTTATTCATATCAGTAAATTGCATTTATATTTTCAAGAGAAAAACATAACAAGCCGTGAAGAACACAAACATATATTGCAATGATGAAGCTACAGTGCAAGATCTAGTCTTTTCCACTTTTTTTTAAACTTACTGTCATTATGCTGCTATTCCTTATGCTCATAAAATGCATCTTTTTGCTGTTTTAGTTCTGAGGGTAAATCAGTTAAGAATGTATCATCAATATGATGGTTTCATGTGGTTACATATTATTATATTATACTATTTTATATTTCAGTGACCCACATGGGATGCTGCAATGTATGACAGTATACATTATAATCCCCTCAAGACCAAATTCTAGTCCCTGACACTAACTTTAACAAATACAGTGCTGGGTTGTAGCTAAGATATTGTACAATTTAACCACCATGTGCTATGATACATATTGTGCATACTTTTCTGTTGCAGCCTTGCTACCCATATCTTGAGATGAGATGTTCAAAACTGAATTGTTTTTATTTTTTTGTTTTTTATTCTCACAACAATCTGCATTGACTTTATGTAACAGGTTACATGAAAACATGGTCACATTTTAATTAGCAGAAAATAAAAGGAAAGAATTTCTTAAGCATGTGTTATGAATAATAGTTTAAAACACTGAAGATTAAAGCCAATAACCCTCACCTGAGATCTGCTGATTTCCAGAAATAGCTAGGATACAGTTTCCAACATAAAGGGCCCTGGTAGAACAATAAACAATCTGTATACACTCATCCTTCTTCCTGGACCCTCCTTGTAATATGACACTGATGGCATTTATGGGGGATTCATAGGACCAGTTTTAACAATGCTCATTGTATGGTGCACATGTCTAAAGATAGCTTACCTCCTCTATATCTCACACTATAGGCCTGAGCTGATAAGAATCACCTGGGTTTTGTGTGGATAGTGCCATTGAATTTCATAATAGCCTGTATTCTCTGCATTGCTCAACTCATGATTCACTATAATCACTGAGATCGCAAAACATATCACAAAACATAATGAAGAAGTAATCCAATAAATTAATTCAATAAAACCGAACCTTTGTGGAGTAATCTTTTTTTTTCTCACCTCGAAAAAACAAAAAGAATATAGAAAAAAAAAAAATAGACCATGAAATAATTATTCTGTAAATAGTAATCATCAGAATACTTTGAGAACAAATGCATTTATTTTGTCTGGTGAGGGTCTGAATCACAATTCAAACCCTGTTAAGGGAAGACACTACAGGTGGGCGAGGCTGGACATGGCTGCACAGGGCTGGACAGGGCTGGTGAGTTTGGCAGATCTGAAGCATAGAGAAGAAGAGATGTGTTACCACAGAAAGGTTCACAACAAAGTGACACAAACAGGCAAGGAAAGCTGGGCTCAAATCAGGTAGCTTGCAATCAGAGTAAATGATCAGCAGGTGTGTGAGGAGTTCAGCTGGAGAGCAGAGTGTATGTAAGCCACGCCCCGCCCCGCCTAAGGCACACACATACAGGGGAAACAAACTGGGGACAAACATTTAACAAGAGGGGATGGGAGAACAGTGGAGAAACAAGGTGAAAAAGACAAAGTACTGCAGATCCCAACAATCATAACCTGATTTATCATTTTATTTCTAATAACATGAAAAAATATGTTTTTAATGACTTGTTCTCTGATTGAAGTAGGGATAAAGGGGGATATCCAAAATTCCCTCTTGTAAAAACCCCTTACTCTATTATGCCAACAAAATGAATGCAGAAAAAACAGAACCTGGCTGTATCCAATGCTCAGAATTATTATTTTGTTAAAGTTATGCAAATTACCATATATTTGATTAGGTAAGACATTTTTTTCATGTTTAAACACAATTTCAGACAATTTGTAATACAGAAATAATACAATGTAAGTTACCAAATATGGAAGTTTCAAAGTGACCAGGTGAAGTGTGAAACAAGTGAGGCCAAGGTCCACAGCTTTCACACTAAATAGTGCAGTATTACATAAGTGTGTGTGTAGTATGTAATGTGGTAATTTTAGGTAACAAAGTATGTTAAAGGTCATTTAGCTACAATGAACTATAAGTGAAGTAAAACTTAAATAACACTTATGTCAACAATCAACTCAATTCCCTCCATTTCAAACTTCCTCCAGTCCAACTGATTAACAGAAAGACCCACACAATATAAGGAAAGCCCAGCCTGAGGTGCAGAGGGATAATGCAGCGAGTTCATCATAGACAACAAACTGAGCCAACCTGAAACCTCTGACCTCGTAACCTCATAACTAACCTCAACCTATACACACAGGCTCTGTGAGATACAATCTTTGGCAGATTTCAATATACACTGGGGAGCTTATCGGGATGATCCCTGCTGAAAGCTGCCCTCACAGGTCACACCTATAGCCTGTGGAGCACAGGGATAACAGTGTGTATGGGAGGGAAATGAATTAGGAAAATAGACCAGTGGGCTACCAGTTGCCTTAACAGTGGACACAGAGATCTCTCCACCCACTTGAAAATAAAACTGATGTAAAAAGGAGCTTCACTGACAAGCTGGCATTGTGCATACTACCACAAGACCCGCAGCTCCTCAGTATTAGAATTTTTACTTTTTACTGTTTATCAGGATTACTTGCGCTGTAAACACTGGAAGTTAAGATTTTACCTGGATACAGTTTGAAGAGGACGTTCTCTGTTGGACTGCAGTGAGTCAACACATTAGTTTGTAAAATGAGACAGATACAAAACTACATCTTTTTTGATACAAGCTATCAGTGTGTTAGTTTATACAAACTGCACTTTTAACATTAAAACATTTTTGTTTTGGTGCTTCCAAAAAAATTTTACAAAGCTGAATACAATTCATCCTGAAAACATTTATTTTAAATTTTCTGGTATTTGCTGAATTAAAATCCCAGCAGTGTAATTAAAGCTATAATCTTAAAGCTAAATCTCATTAAAGAGTAGAGGCATATCTGCTAAAGGAAAAATTTTACCTGACAATTAGGCTAATGGACCAAATGTTTTTTAAGTACCTGTGAAATGACTTTGTCAGATAACCCAATTTTGTTCAAAGACAAAAACAATAATAAAAATAAAAATGACAGCTCATACTTATTACTTGATAAAACATTGTTTTCTTTTATTGTGTTTTCATTTAGTTACATTGTCTTAGGTGTTACATCATCTAATCCAGCGTGAGCAAATACTTTCAGTGATTCTCTCAAACATCTCTGTCTACAGAAGTTCTTGCGTTGTGAAATGAGAGCTATAACATGCACTCTGCTCATCCTGAGCCTGCTGTGTGACAGTGTGAACACTGAAGTCACTATCAACAGCCTACGAGCGGCCGCAGGTAAACTAAACTGTTATTCAGCTATTGTTTTGACAACAACTTTACATGGTAACAAACATTTGAGAGGAACATGTTGGTTAGGAGGGATTTTGCTACATGTTGTGAGTAGGTGATGAAGATGATTGATCAGAGGTGAGCCGGACTGTCATTGTGGAAAAAATAGTGAAGGATCATCATACTAGCTGTTTTTACAAAGAGATCTGATCACTGAGCTGCTTTCTAGTCCCTTCTTTACACCTCCTTTGCATTTTTACATCAATCCAAACAACGATGGGATTATGCTTCTCCAGTATAATTTTAGAAAGCATGTCAGCATTGCTAAAACAAAAGAGGTGTGATGGGTGTGACGTTTAACACAACAGCCTCTGCCTCTAATGTGATGGATAACATACTTGTTGGCAGCCATGTGTACACAATTATTTACAATCATCGTCCTCTACTCGGAGGGTAAGGAGCTCCCGAATGTCTTAGCTGCTAACTGCTGCTAGTGTTAGCTAAACAGCTTAGCTGACAAACATGGTATGGGGGAATTTACAAATTTTGTCTTCCTCTTGTACATACAAATAGCTTTTGCTTTTTGAGTAGTGCCCTTGCCCATGTCCCCTATAGAAAGTTTTGCCAGAGTTGGTATATCATTATTTGCCCATCACTCTCTTTAAACACACCCATTAATCTTCTTCTGTGTCAATGGATTAAATGTGTTGATGTGTAAATTTTAATGAAATGTGTCTTGCTCTGAAGAGACCAAGTATTGACATATTTCAGCACTTCAGTGTTTGGTGTTTGTCTTGAAATGTCATGGCAAGAGTCTGACCGTACTACATATGTGCATCGCATGTCAGTGGAATGTGAGGTGTCAATGTTGATTCTAACTGCAAAGAAAACAGCAGCTGATTCCAAGATTGATAAGACTCTTTTCGTTTCATTCCTCCACATCTGCAGAAGCGTGGGAGGGGGAGCTGCCGTGTGGCAAGTGGGACTGTGAGTGTGCAGTCAAGCACCTGCGAGGTTGCTGCTGTGCTGCCCGTGAGCTGCAAGAAGTGGAGGATCAAATCTTTGTTAGAGTGATGGACCTGTTGACGAGGGTGTCTCAACTAGGTCACAGCCTTATTGATGTCATAGGTACCTTGAAAAACAATCCACACTTTTAATTTTGGAGGTAGTTTTCTCACATTGATGACAGAAATACGTCAATTTAAAAGATGTTATCTCTAAAGGAAAACTTCAACGGCAAAATAACTATGTATATATCAATAACTCAACAGCTGTTAATTCACGAAGAAAACTTTGTTTTACTCGTATGCTTCTGAAGAACATGGAGAATCTAAAAACAGGCAAACTTTCAGCATGAATAAAAGAAAACAGGGACCTCATTTAACAACAGTAAAAACTAAATGAAACATCCTTTTTAAAAATGTGTACACCTGCAATGATTTCATATACAGTTGTTGCCATTTTTCTGACCAAAAATGTAGCTATGTTCATGTAATAGGGAGATGATGCCCCCATTCTTAATCCTATCTACTAAAATCTGATTGGTCAACAGTTTCTCTAAATAATCAATTATGGGCACAACACCAGATCTATTTGTATCGGTCAACAGATCTGAGATGTGTTTGGTGGTTCACAGGTCTGGAACCAGGGTTGAGCAGATCTTAGCGTACTCAGATAAAACGATTTATGTTGATGTTGTCACATAACATGTTTTTCCTTCCCTTTTGGCTTGTCTCTGACTCAGGGAGGATGAGGGTTGCATTCACAGCCTCCCTAAACGCTAGAACAAACTGCTTTGGACCGTTCACCAGAAATAGCCCAATCCCTTATGATGTTGTCACCCTCAACCATGGACATGGATATAATCCCACCCTGGGTAAGTGCATGCAGGAGAGTATAGTATATTCATTCTTAGTTTTTGATTATAAGAAACCTTTAACACAGATAAGTTGTAAACTTAGCTGCTCTACTGTTTGGCCAGATTCAAGGAAAATATGAACTCATCATCATAACTTTTCTTTCCACAACTGGCATTTGTATCATCATCATCATCACTTTTTTTTAATAAAAATGTTATTTGTTCCAGGTATATTTACGGCTCCTTGTTCCGGACTGTACTCCTTCTCCTTCTCGGTCTATTCCAAGGTGGGCCGGGAAGGCGAGAGGATTTACCACAAGGTAAATCTCATGAGAAACGGTGTGGTGGAGGCATCCACTTGGGAGGACAACAGAGAAGACTCAGAAGACAGCAGCTCTCAGACAGTACTGCTGCAACTGCAACAGGGAGGCCAGGTCTACATAGAGCTGCTGAGCGGCAGGAAGCTATGTGGGAATGTCATGGGCCTAAACACCTTCTCTGGCTCCTTGGTCTACCCCATGCTGGCCTAACACTGATATATTTTACTGTGATCCCACATGGCCCCCTAATCTGAAGCTTAAATGCTTTCCCCATTTTGTTTGTTGAAAATGTAAAGCTGTAATTATCACATGCTAATGCCTTATTTGTAAATGCACTGAGTGGGCTTTTTAAAGAACTTTAATAAAAATATAATCTGCCTGTCAGTTGTTTTACTCTACTGCTAGTGTCTGCAAATAGCTGGGAGGGTTGTCTACTCTGTGTAGGATCTCAAATGTCTCTCTTTTGGTACCATCTGATGGTCATGTCAAGAATTACACTGTAGTACACATCAGCTGGAAAAGGGTTTTTCCTTTATAATACCTTATCTATATAAAGGTTGGCAAAAATGTTGCTCTTTGTTCATTCCTAGCCCCTATTTATCTTTCTTAAGGGATTAAGGGAGGAGGATCAAATCTTATGTATCATTTTATCAATCTATCTATCTGTTTAAGCATCGGTTCAAATGAAATGTGTTAGAGTGCAGTATATACTGTGCCTTTAGTCTGCATGTTTAGGCAAGCTTGTCGGTGTGTGCTCAAGTTGGAAGATTTTGCTAAGAGTGTTCTGTGGCTGCTACAGGAAATAAGGTGGGTTTTTACCACAGAAATGACACTTACAACCATTTGGTTTCATGTGTAACTGCTGGAATGGATGCATTAACCATTGTATTAAAACTACATCTAAGCAGAACCACTTCACCCACTAGATAAAAGCAGTAACATATTAAATGCAACATGTAGAATTTCTGTACAATTGTAGGCCTCAAGCTTACAACTCTTAATGATCTCGAAATGATCAGATTTCAGGTGCAAGTATCAATAACACTCACATAATTCTTTCAAAATATCTCAACTGGGATATATTGTGATTTTGTATACTGCAGGCCATGAACTTAAAATCAACCTCACTGTCATCAGATGCTTATTTTCAGGACACCTCGACACGTTCTACACTGCATCCACCACAGTGTGGATCTTGTCACCTTTGAAAAAATGAATACATCAAGAAGTTATGTAATTGTAAACCAGTAAGGCTGCTTTAACATGTAATAGTTTATATAGTGACTTTGAATCAGTCTGAATGTTGGAAAATTCTGGTATTTGATGGTCACAAAATTACCGAAAGGGTGGTCCTGGATGTCCCAGGAATGTCCCAATTCACTTCAAGTAAAGCCCAATTCCTTACTCATCTCTTGACAATTCTAAATGTAACACAGTACTATGAAGTGTTAACCTAAATTTTCATTAGATCCAGAACTGTGCATATTATCTACTGCTATTCACCAAGGAAAACAAAATAAAAGTTGATGTTGAAAATGTGTTTATTTCATTCAGAAAAACAATATTTGTTTCACATAACAATGATGACAAATGCAAAAACCATCAAAATGCCTTTTTAAAAATTGTAAAAAAAAAAATGTTGCTCATGTAGAGAAGTATGAAAACTTAAATCTGCAATAGAGAACCCCCGAGGCTGATTTAGGGGTTGAGAATGAACTGACATATTGTAATGATCTTGGAACAATTGTGGGGTGTTTGCTTAACAACACTAAACTCTCAACTTAGTTTCCACTTTGCTCCACCAGTTGAAGAAAAACAGCTTCACTTTCTTCATGACTGGTCTGTCGTTTAGTATGCAGCATGGCAGTCGAGATTGCTTTGAAGCCCTGCATTTTCTAGGTTATACACAACCTCACAGTCCCTCAGATCTCTTGCAGATTTATTCTCTATTTTTTTAGTTATCCTGAACTTCTCATAGGGAGGGATGATCACCTCTTGCTCATGATCTTTAAGATATGGGTAGTTTTTCAGGGAAGCACCTGAACAGGTTTTAATTTTAAAGCAAGTCTTCTTACCAAAATGGGTTAGGTCTGATTTGTAAGAGCTTGAGGCAAAGAAACCAAATCGAATTATTTGGTTGACATCGCCAGCATAAACAGCATTTGTTCTGCGGTATGTAATGTGACAGTCTTTATTTTTACTGAGGATCTTTATAGCAGATGTCAGCCAGAACTGTAGAGAGTGAAAGGGAAAGGAGGTGCCATAGTCTGTTCTGTTAGTCTGAACTGCATCATTGAACATTGCATGAAACCTTAGATAACCAGATGTATAAGCACAGATTGCTTGCATGTGATCCTTAGTTAAACCCTCATCCCCTTTGTTTCTATGTTGGAGATTATGGTATGCACATTTTTCTGAAGCTTTCCAGACTTTTTCAAATATTCCTTTGCTCTCGTCTTTGAAGTAGTTGTCCTTGACCTTTTGCGCCATCCTTTTGCTGCAGCCAAAGTACATGTCATCAACAGCATCTTCAGCCATGCTCATTTGGATGTCCGAGTTTCTCTTTGGTAGATTGATGATAAAACTGATCTACAGGGGAGGGTATAAAAAGATGGGAGGAAAGGTCATGAATTTGATGCAGGCTAAGTTAACTTTAAATAGATTGATTTGCATTGTTTCCAAAGGGAAAACTTGTTTCTACAGAGCCTATGATTTACATACCACAACATTCAGTATAGAAAATATGCATAATAACAAATTAATTTGACTAGTGGGACAAAGTTTAGCTTACTTAATGATGACTGATGTTTCTGCTGCATAGACATTGAGTTCTACTGAAAACCAATAGCTCCCATATATAAAAAATCATTGTCCTCAACACTACCTGTATGTACCATACTGCTACCCATAGATACTAAAGATGCTGCTTTAGGGCCTTGAGGCACGCCGTGTATTCTTTATGTACTTGATCGAAAAAAATTAGAACATTTCATGTTGAACCTTCTACTGATTTTAAGTTTTCAAACCAGCATCCTGGGTGAGAGACATGTTCAAAGTATGTTTTGACACTGTGTTAATATTTTTCTGTAGTCTTCTATTATTATTATTTTTTATTACTATTATTATTTTCTATAGTTTTTCACATGGTTTAAATCCAGCTACGTGGAATGTACCACTCACCTTCTTGGAGCCTACAGGCAGCATCCAGCAAAGGAGCAAACACAGTGGAGCACAGATCAGCACGATACCCCTCATCACTGCAGGTTGGCAAGTAGCTTCTGAGTTAACACACACAGCACTTATATATATATATATAAAAGAAACCAAATGATAAATTCTATTTCAAATCTTGTTTTTTTCATACTGAAAATGTGTGGTTTTAACTCACCAGTCTTTCAGAGAAGAATGTGTTGACCACCCCTTAGATTAAAAGCTCTGACCATACAATCACTCAACAGCAAATTTCCAAGACTTATATATAGCCTGCCTTGTGTCATGCACATCACTAAATGCTTGCACGCACGCAAACACACATACACATGCATGCACTAACACACCCACACACACACACGCACGCGTGCGCACACACACACACACACACATACAAGCAGGTGGTTTGCTCTTTTTATCCAAGAGGGAACCTTTATTAGCACTCATTTTAAAAATACAAAACTAGAATTGAAAATTTACTTTTGAGGTCTTCTTTCACAATATTACTGCAAATGTGATTTTTACAATTTCAGGAATGTCCCAATTCACTTCAAGTAAAGCCCAATTCCTTACTCATCTCTTGACAATTCTAAATGTAACACAGTACTATGAAGTGTTAACCTAAATTTTCATTAGATCCAGAACTGTGCATATTATCTACTGCTATTCACCAAGGAAAACAAAATAAAAGTTGATGTTGAAAATGTGTTTATTTCATTCAGAAAAACAATATTTGTTTCACATAACAATGATGACAAATGCAAAAACCATCAAAATGCCTTTTTAAAAATTGTAAAAAAAAAAAATGTTGCTCATGTAGAGAAGTATGAAAACTTAAATCTGCAATAGAGAACCCCCGAGGCTGATTTAGGGGTTGAATGAACTGACATATTGTAATGATCTTGGAACAATTGTGGGGTGTTTGCTTAACAACACTAAACTCTCAACTTAGTTTCCACTTTGCTCCACCAGTTGAAGAAAAACAGCTTCACTTTCTTCATGACTGGTCTGTCGTTTAGTATGCAGCATGGCAGTCGAGATTGCTTTGAAGCCCTGCATTTTCTAGGTTATACACAACCTCACAGTCCCTCAGATCTCTTGCAGATTTATTCTCTATTTTTTTAGTTATCCTGAACTTCTCATAGGGAGGGATGATCACCTCTTGCTCATGATCTTTAAGATATGGGTAGTTTTTCAGGGAAGCACCTGAACAGGTTTTAATTTTAAAGCAAGTCTTCTTACCAAAACGGGTTAGGTCTGATTTGTAAGAGCTTGAGGCAAAGAAACCAAATCGAATTATTTGGTTGACATCGCCAGCATAAACAGCATTTGTTCTGCGGTATGTAATGTGACAGTCTTTATTTTTACTGAGGATCTTTATAGCAGATGTCAGCCAGAACTGTAGAGAGTGAAAGGGAAAGGAGGTGCCATAGTCTGTTCTGTTGGTCTGAACTGCATCATTGAACATTGCATGAAACCTTAGATAACCAGATGTATAAGCACAGATTGCTTGCATGTGATCCTTAGTTAAACCCTCATCCCCTTTGTTTTTATGTTGGAGATTACGGTATGCACATTTTTCTGAAGCTTTCCAGACTTTTTCAAATATTCCTTTGCTCTCTTTGAAGTAGTTGTCCTTGACCTTTTGCGCCATCCTTTTGCTGCAGCCAAAGTACATGTCATCAACAGCATCTTCAGCCATGCTCATTTGGATGTCCGAGTTTCTCTTTGGTAGATTGATGATAAAACTGATCTACAGGGGAGGGTATAAAAAGATGGGAGGAAAGGTCATGAATTTGATGCAGGCTAAGTTAACTTTAAATAGATTGATTTGCATTGTTTCCAAAGGGAAAACTTGTTTCTACAGAGCCTATGATTTACATACCACAACATTCAGTATAGAAAATATGCATAATAACAAATTAATTTGACTAGTGGGACAAAGTTTAGCTTACTTAATGATGACTGATGTTTCTGCTGCATAGACATTGAGTTCTACTGAAAACCAATAGCTCCCATATATAAAAAATCATTGTCCTCAACACTACCTGTATGTACCATACTGCTACCCATAGATACTAAAGATGCTGCTTTAGGGCCTTGAGGCACGCCGTGTATTCTTTATGTACTTGATCGAAAAAAAATTAGAACATTTCATGTTGAACCTTCTACTGATTTTAAGTTTTCAAACCAGCATCCTGGGTGAGAGACATGTTCAAAGTATGTTTTGACACTGTGTTAATATTTTTCTGTAGTCTTCTATTATTATTATTATTTATTACTATTATTATTTTCTATAGTTTTTCACATGGTTTAAATCCAGCTACGTGGAATGTACCACTCACCTTCTTGGAGCCTACAGGCAGCATCCAGCAAAGGAGCAAACACAGTGGAGCTACATTACATTCTGTGGCCTTCATGTCACCCACATTAACATTACTAAAGCCTGTTTAACGGCCCATCTGCAGTCTGAAAGGCTGCTGGGGAGAGGAGTGTTAAAAGCGACGTGTGTGAATGGGTCGTTCAAATACCAGCTCCAACCAGGAGGGAGAGCTCTGAATATGGATATAAACACTCACACACACTTTGGTCCCCTCTTGGCAAAATCTGAAAAATTTCACCAGAGGCCATAACACATGATTTTATGATGATTTAGAGCATGTCCAAGTGGGGACTTAAAAAATGTCCCCTGTTAGTTTTGCCGTTCCCTGTTGGTGACTGTGTAACGATGAGTATGTTCCCTGTTATATATATGCGCGAGTGCGCACATACACACACACACACACACACACACACGTGGTTTGCTCTTTTACTAGACAAAGGAATGACATGTTCAGGGTGTCATTGCCGGCTCAAATGCACTCAGTAACCACACAATACACAATAAATTAGTCAAGCCAGTGCACTCAGACAAGCATACTGTTATGTTAATAACAATGCCAAGTAGCAGTATCTGTCACCATCTAAGAGAGTAGTATACTCTCATATTTTCAAAGCAAGCAACAGTCTGAGCCTGAAATAGAGATGCATCTGGCAAAAGTAAACAATCTTATCATAGCCAAGCGAAACTCTAATTCTAAATATATCAAGATTCTTAAACAATATCTGCTAGAAGATTGGGAATTCGAGATATCAATGTTGAAACACAACATAAGCAAAAATAATACATAATCACAAAGCTTGTATAGAGTGTGTTAAAGTCATTCAGAACCCACTTGTACCAACTGTCAAAACATCAGCTACTTTGCAACTGAGCTATTAATTACAGTCTAAACGATATATTACAATCTACAGAAATTTTACCTGCACTGGATTTCAACAACTTCATACTTTTTTAAGAGTTAACTGCAATAATGATATAATGTAATCCTTCAACAGTACTCTTTCCAATTTCTTCAAAACAATTTATTTTATGTAATAAACAAATGAAACATGGAAGCACAGAAGAGGGATCAGAAAGTTATTCTGCACTGGTAAAACTTCTTAAGTAAGGATAACAGAAAGTGTTTGTCCTTTTGATGATGGGCTACCTAAATTTGATTAGGACAGTCCTTCAAGTTTGTGATAAGAGATGCAACCTCTTATATGTGAAATGTTCTGAACAGATATGTGAACAAATCTCTTACAAAAAGAACCACAATGGTTGTGCCCTCAGCCAACTCATGTGTAATGGATTATTTGGTGAGTAGTTATCATCAAAGATCGGCCAGTTTTACATTTCATGGGGCTCCACAATAAAATGTATGTTGCAGCAATAGTTGAACCTGAGTGACAGACATCAAGATTTGCAACTACCACAAAGTTTGCATCATTTGTCCTCATCATTTCCTGTTAAAGGCCACAAGCAGCAAAACCTACATGTGAAATGTGTGAACTCACAATAGTGCTTGTGAAATGAGCTACATGAAGACCCTGTCTTGAAGAAAAGCTACAGTATCTGCTTTCTGCAATTAAAGTATGATTACTGTTATGGTTTTAAGGCATGACAGGGGATCTTTTGACAGTGCAGCACAGTGGCACATGTGAAGTAACTAGGGTACACTAGTTATGCCCATACAGCTTCTTCTGATTACACTTTATTAGATACATACGGAAAAAAGGTGGTATGAATACATAATGTGTGCCTCTGACCATTGGGATAAACCAACTTAGTCATTTTCTTACAGTTTTATTCTTCTATGAATGGTTGAAAGTAAGGAAAACAGAGCTGCCAGGAGGTATTAATGAGAATTCTATTCCTGAAGGCACAGTCAGCTACAGTCAGACACAGTGAGGAATTAGATGGTGAAGAAAGTGAAGCATTTAACAGACAAACAGACATTTTCCCCGGCAGTTAGCTGAGATTAAAGCAGAGCTACAAGAGAGTGACTAAAAGCGAAGTTCATCAAATGAGCACAAACATCAATCCAAAGTTGTCTGTATTTGCTTAATGTTATTTATTTAATTACTTGTATAAGGCAACTGTTAACAAACAAATGCTAACTAACGGAACTATGCCTTCAACTTAAAAAGTTACAATATGATGACGTTACTGCCCCCAAGTGTCCAAAAAAAAATTAATACAGGTCTAAGTTTAGCCTACATAATAAGTCTACTCAATAATGAAACCACAGTTTTTTTGTTCATTGCTTACACATGTATGTGGATGAAAACATACAGATATAGAGCTGGGAGGCATCACAGTGCTCAGAGTACAGTTTGTCATGAATATCCTGTCAAAAAGGTTAATAGAGGCTTTTTGCATGCCCTCTCCATTATTGTGTATATGGTGTGTGGTGGTGCTAATATGTCTTAGTGCAGATATCAGCAGTGTCAACAGAGTCAAAAGATCAAATATGTAGAGCACTGACCAATGTGGACAAAAAACTAAACTTTAACTATGAGGACATCCCCTCAGTAAAAATATCAGCATGCAGCAGCTAGTTTGTTACAGAAAGAATTTGAGTCTCTGAGACTATGCAATATTAACATTATTGCTCAGTTTGCGTGAGGGGGTCCGAAGAGGTAAATACTGCACCAACCGATGCACAGTGCAAGATTCCTGAAACAAACTGTAGCCTACTGTGAAGACACCCTATGTCTGTAATCTGATGGTATACAAGTAGGCACAGATTATAACAGAATGTTCCTTTGCTGTATTTCACTTACATCCATCAAATCATGTGGCCATTTTGAAACAAACACCATTCTTCAGTAGAATGCTACAGCAATTTTCTTATATCTACTGTGGTGAGAGTGGCACCACCATTTACAGACATTACATTGAATTTTTTCTACCTGTGCTTCTCGTACTGGGACATTTCAAAAAATTTTCTGTGAAAAAAAGGCCTATTGACAGGTATGATGTCAATACATATCCAGCAGATGGCAGCATTGTCCAATTATTTGACCCACCCATCATTAACTTGACCGAGGTTTTCTCAACACCATGCGCCCTGTTTCTGAGTGCATGTGTTTGTGTGTTTTCATGCATGAGCAAATCATGTGTTGGTATGCCCTACCCCTTGGACATTTTGATTATTTTTTAATTCAATCCTCAGTAGACGTAAAGCAGTAAGAAGGGGTTCCAAATGCGGGTGAGGCAGGTCATGTTAGAGAGATCCGGAGAGGAGAGCAGGAAGGACTGAATGGTAGGGAGACAAGATACAACATGCTCAGAGAGCTGATAAAAAGAAAAGATGGGGGCAAAGGTTGGTTGGTTATTCAGGAGGAGAAGATAAAAAGCAGGCTTGGCAGAGAGACAGGAGAAAGACAGGAAAAGTCAGGTATGAAAAATTGTGAGAAGACGGGAGCAAAGAGTGAAGTAAGAGTGCAAGTAAACAGGGAACGTCAAGCCAGCAAGAGTATCAGAGGGATTGGTGGAGAGCAGATATTTGGTTTACTTGTGCCATACCTGGAAGAGCAAGAGAGGAACACAGTGATACAGCAAAGACAGAGAGGTAGAATAAGAATAGACCCAGCCGAGAATGAGCCCTCTACAAAGCATACACAACAGAGTGTGTACATGTATATGTGTATGGGTAGGGAGGGTGTATTGTGAATTATCTCAAGCATTCCCAGCATAGGAGAAAGAAATGAATGTGGTTAAAAATACAGAAGGAAAGTTTAGAATGGATGGAGAGGAAGGGACTGGAAAGTCAGAATGAAGGGTACTGCATTTTTGATACAGCTTAAGAAGAAAGAGAGAAAGAGATGGTTAGGAAAGGCAACGGTAGCAAGAGAGAGATTGAAAGAGTTGGAAACCCAAATATGTGAAAAAGTGAATTAATAAGTGAAAAAAGGAAGAGGGATGCAAGGAAAGAAAAAACTAGTAAGGGAGGGATAGTGCGGAATGGATGTGAAGGGATTACAGACAGGTGAAGTGATTTAGGAAAGTGGGGTTTGAAAGAAATTATGAAAGTAAGAGTGTAGGAAGAGAGGAGTGAGACTGTAGAGGAAAGAGAAAGTAAGTCAAGGAATAAGGACAGGTATGGAACAAGGGTAAGAATTAAAAATTAAAGTGGGAAGAAAAGAAAGAAGACTTTAGGAATAATAACCCCAAAAGAACTATAGGGAAATGTAGGAATGCCTACGAAAAGAAGCAGGGTGGGACAAGGGACCAGAAGGTAAGGAATGGGGCTTGAGGACAGGGTACAAGGATAAAGAAGGAAACAAGGAGGAAATGTGAAAAGAAGCATGGGGAAATAAATCACTAGGGCAGATTTTTGTGAATCCTAGCAGGGAGAGAAGGAAATATATCAGATTCTTGGTAAGTAAAAGAATACTAAAGATCTAAAGAGTAGACAGGTCAGAAAAAGGGGAAGGTGTCGAAATATATGGATGGTGACAGGGAGCAGAGACGCATTCCCTCCTGCTTGATGTGTATGATGAGAGGGTTGAAGGAAAGAATGAAGTGGAGGCTAAGTTGAGAGTAAAATATTTAACTTTTCTACAGGTTACTGAGGCAAGTATCAGAGGATACATTACAAAAAGGGAAAATGCTACAGTGTATGGAAATTTACACTAAATGATTGGAGGAGCTTGAGGCAGGTTTACTATATTGTTGCTTATGATAGACAAGCAACCTGCCCAGGGTGTAGCAGGCCTCAATGTGAGCTGGGATAGGCTCTAAGTTAGGTGTCTAAAACATTTTAAGGGTTATGGACAGATCACAGTTACAGTAAAAAAAAAAAAAAAAAAAGCTGGAAGTTTATTAAGAATCTGTGATGCAATGCAAGATTCTGTCTCCAGTATGAAAGTGAGACATGTTAAACCTTTACTTTCTGCCTCACTAGATAAGGCCCTGCTACCTGCATTGGCAGTGAACTAGACGAAATTGTGAGATGTGGCTGAAGTCCATGCAGGACTGTAAAAGTCTTCAAATTCTCTAAATTGATTTTTTCCAAGGAAGATATTTCGTTGAATTAGCTCTGGTGGATGAAGTAGGAATGAGAAAAAAATATTCTGTCCTAGAAAGTTATACTCAAAGTCAAGACCAGTCATACACAAGAGAGTTGTGGACAGTAGTGATATAAGCAATCATCATCATGACTGAAAGTCCTGATAGTATACTGATTGAGAGAGATGGATGGAGAGGCACATGGGAGGGGAAGAGGTGATTTAAGGAAGGATTTTAGTTTTAGTGAAGGGATGCAAAGAGGAGGGATGTAGATAAGGTGGAGGGACACAGTGCTGGACGGATAAGAATGAGTGAAAGCAAGCCAACAAGTTACAGAGCAGAGGTGTATATAAAAGATGAATCAACGAATTGTCATCATGCTGAGGATTGATATCGATAAAGATGAAAGGAAGACATGACAGGAAGAGAGAGACTGAAAAAAGGGGACAGGCGTATGTGGAAGTGAAAAGGCAAAATGGTTCAGTTATAGATACACTAAAATGGCTTCTCTTTAGGGAAAATATGTTTTGCTATAAGGCCATTGTTGTGTTGGGGTTTCAGTGTGTTGAAACTAACTTAGAAGTAACTGTAGAAGGAATAGTTTAAATTTTCCCAACTTTCTACAAGCTAATTTGGCAAGGTATCTTTGTATAACTATTTGTATATCTTACAAAAATGCCCACTCAACGGTTGTATCGTATCTAATAAATATACCACTGTCACATAACATACATAATGCAAAGTTATGTATTTAACATGTACTTACAGAGGTTAGGTTTAAGAATAGAAACAGGGTTGGGCATTATCACACAGTGTACCGTGAAATAACATACATAATGTAAAATTATGTAGGTTAGCTTTAGGCAAGTAAAGTTAAATATGTTAGGTTTAGGCAAGAGAAGTTACAAATAAGTTTAAAGTTATGTATGATTGGTTCAGGAATGGAAACATGGTTGGGTGTTATAATGCTGCACACTTGATGTAAAGTTATAGAAGTTAACTATAAATAGAAACATGTTTAGGCAATGTCATGTTCTTTATGTATAGTTAGGAAAAGAAACATGGTTGGACGTCACCACATTACGTAATTAACATAAAGGTCTGTATTTAGCATGAAGTTATTTAGGTTTGGTTTAGGCGAGTAACATTAAGAAGGTTAAGTTTAAGAAAAGAAACATGATGATGACATACTTTAAAATAAATCAAAGTTTCACATGGGACACAAACACTGGTGTCCTGGGGGCAAGTCCTGTGTTTGTTTGACTCTTCCACCACCCCAACCCAACTCGTCATGCAGACTTAAGCTCTAAATACTACTTACTTCTTTACTCCCGTCGCTCATTGTTTACGTGATCACAGCTTCCCTGATTACATGGGTTATATACAAATGCACCATTTATGTCTCATGATAACATGGGTTATACAAAAATTCTGGTGCAGTACTTTGAGAATAGCCCAAACTCAGTAACAATGCAATAACAGACATGAAGATAAAGGGTTGAAGCAAGAAGAAAAAAAGATAAGGATTGATGTTCTGAGGACTGATGACGGAGGGAGAAAAACTGTCAAAACAAAGTTAAAGGGGGTGTGTTACTTTCAGTAAATCAGATCCGGCACATACCTGGAGAAGAGCGGGATGAGTAGGGGGAGAGAAAGAGAAGTGGAGAAAAGAGGCAACAAAAGAGGAGGGAAAGGAGATGTATAGGTAATATGTTTCACTGAGTGAGTGCCAGTAGACGCAGTAGAAGGGATCCTGTTCAAGTAGGTCATTGAGGCTGCAAAAACAGACATTCATCATACATGACAGCACAGTGTCGAGTATATGTGTGCTGGTGTGTGTAGATCTCTCCATTGTTTCACTTGCTTTTACATACAGTTTTGAAAGGGGTGTGTATGTGTGTGCATGCATATTATAGTAAGTCAAGCAGCTCTGACAGGGCACAGATGCTGCAGCAGGTGAGGAGAGACTGTTCTTCTCTCATGCTTCTCGCTCCTCTATTTCTCTTTTTTTTCTATTCATCAGTTTTACCATCTCCATCTTTCTCCTCTCCTAATTTTACCACTTTACTTCATCTCCCTCTTTTGATTTTTTTCCCAAATGTTCTTTCTTCCTACCCACCCACCCTCTTGTAGTCTCTATTTGAATATGACCTTGACTATGAATTGGATTAACCCCACATAAAAAAAAAATAAAAAAAAAACTGCACTCCACTGTATTCACTGTCAAGGTGCAACTTTATTGGCCAAGCTCTTACTTGCCTCCTGTTAAAGATAAAGAGTTGTGTATCATAAATAGAAAATGAGAGATAGCACTGGTAAATGTAATAGAAACCACAAAAACTAACCAAAAGTTATCACTTTTCAGCATTTTAGGAAATTATCAATGTCAGCAGTAGATCATATTGGCCAAATTGCTACAAAGTTTAATAGTACTATATGTAGCCCTATCTGGATTTAGATGTTGTCCTTCAGCAATATTGAGTTTTTTGTCTTCTCTTTTTTTGACTTTGACTTGTCTTTCCACAAAGTTCTATTTATCTTTTTCTTTGGGGATATCTTTCAAGAGGACAAACAAACAAACCAAGTAGGGCAGATCCATAATCTCAAACCAGGAGCAGAGGCTACTATAAGAAATATGGTAGGCACTGGATACTGGATTTTTTTTCTTTTCTTGAAAGGATTACTTAAAGTATTGTAATCTCTAATCCCTATAACAATTACAAAGCATAGAAAATATGCAGGCCATACTTCTCCTATTTGAACATGAATTTTGTAGAGCAGGAAACTGATTTTTTCTCTTTCATGTTCTCTCCTCCATATATTTCTCTTAAAGTTTATTCAAATAAGGCACTCAGTTGAGCATTCTTGTGTAATGAATAACCCTCCAAATGACCCTCCGATATTTCTGCTTCTTGAAATCTATAAAGGATTCTGAAACATGCTGTCACATTTGTTGAGAGCAGTGTGTTACATCTTGACTGAGTACAGAAAACTTGAAATCGGCAGCAAAACATTCAAATATAAAAGAATTATGTTTTGTTTCTTGACTGGAGAGGGGATGGTAAAGAAAATAATATAGTTAAAATAAACTGGTGGTTTTGGTTGTTGGATTTGTATTGTGTATGCCATCACTAACTACCTTTATCTTCTGCGTATTTGTTGTCTCGCTTACTCATCCTTTCACATTATCTTTCTTTCTTTGGATCCCCATAAGCACCAGCAAAGCACTGTGCAAAGCATGTTTCTAGGTACATCTCACACCTTCTTGTGCATATGCTGGGGGCAGCCTTTTAAGTTGTATCTTGATGCAGAAGGGCTCGGCACAACAAAACTACTTGGTTATGATTAGGAAAAGATTGTGATGTCGCTAAAAAGCAGCTGCCTTACTGTGGCACAACGCTGCAGCAGAAGTTGTTTGTTGGTCTTGAACACCACTGTCCTGGGTAAACATTTAGTGTTTGTTGGACCTATCCATCTCTCCTTCACCATCCTTAAGAGTACATTCGTGCTCTTTAAACTACATCTGTTGCTCTGACTGTGAAACTGTGACTGTTAACACTGTTTGGTTAACACTGAAGTTTGCCTTTCACACAGATGCTAAATGGTGCCAAATTGTGCTTGAATGGTCCCCATCACTATAATGACGCTAGGGATGCTGCCCAAGTGATATATTTTGACAATCTTGGAGACTGGGTTAAGGCACTGGTTAGACATGAAATACAATCCAGGGAGTCCTGTTTGAGTAATAGATCCATCAGATTTAAGACTTTTGAGACTTTGAATCACTGCACAGTGGTTTATAGAAAGGGTTTCATCAGAATTTTCATCAAAGTGGGCCTGCATGTATTTCATTAGCAACTGCATCACCTTAACTTAATAACCTTGCAGTCAGATGGTTGCAGTTAAACCAGGCTCAACTTTTTTGCTTGATGACCCTGACTTTTTTTTTCTCAGAGCTCTCTGTATTGGCACCTCTGCAAACAAACTGCTTTAAAGTTAGAAGTAGAGTTTTTAAAAGTCAAAGTAGCTGACTTTGAAATCCCACTCCCTAAGACACACACCATGCCATCCAAGCACCTTGCAGACTTGTTACAAATCAGTGGATGTCCCAAGGTAATGCTAATCCCAAGGGACTGGGACTTTTGTGTAACACTAATGCTCACCCTCTATCTTCCTTTTTCTCCTCTTCTTCATGACTTCTTTCCCTCTGTCTCTCCACCCTTCTTTTTTCTTCTCTCTAGTTGACTATCAGGTAACATACAGTGTCAGCAGCAGCGGCAGTAGTCCCCAGTGCCGTGCTATCACTCTCACTTCCTGCTGTACTTCAAATGAACTGCTCTGAAGGTAACGGTGGTCGGGAGTCAGGAGTCACGCTGAAGTTTCCAGAAAAAATAATGAAGACGCTGTGCGCGCAAGTGTGTGTGTGTACCTGTGCACTTGTGTATTTGCTTGTGTTTATTTTTCCAAACAGACTGGTATAGACTGATAGAGCTGCAAGTGGAAACAGAAGCATACAGGCTTTGCAACTGATGAAAAGGGACATGAGGACACGCCACAGTCAGGTGGAGAAAACACGGATGGCGACTGACAGACAGAACGAATGGATGGGACATGCTGACAATCACTTTCAAAACAGATGGCTTCTGAATGCAATGTCTAGCTCCAAAATATACAAGCTTTAGATGTTGAAAAATGAAATATGACATAAGGTGTAGTTAGAGCTGCAGTAGGCAAGAGTTTTATGTGAAAGTAGCTCCCATCCTATAATCTAAAGGGTGAGATTCAGCAGACAACAGCATCTCATCCCCACTAATGGAGACCCAGTAGATTTGCCCTATTTACCCAAATTAAATTCCATAGGCTACTCTGTTGGGAAATGTTCTGAGCCAGCAGGAAGTGACAAATCGAAACTTAACAGGCCTGACTCCTAGCGGTGAGTGAGCAATCTGTCCCAAGAAAGCTGAACTGAATATCTCTCCTCCCTGTGGTATCTTTTGGTATTCAGTAAATCATCACTGACCAGCTGGGCTGATGTGGCTGAGTGCCATTATAGTATGAGTTTACATGGACATCACCTCACCTCACCGGGTTTTTGGAGTCATCAACTTTCAAATTGCCTGGTGTCCCTTAAAAACATACACACGTTTACGAATATAGACTGTGTCTATTGCACTGACTGTGTTCAACTGCTGCCCAGTAGTATAACATGAAAACACTAAACGGTAATAGGAAAATGTTACCGATCGGGCCTAGATGTAGTCTTAGTTCTGGTTTCATGAGTTGTTTGCAAAAACAAAGACTAAAGTAAATAAACTGTGAGGGCGACTGGCAGAATGTTATTTTGGACTAACCTCAAAGTAGCATCAGCAGTTAGCTCAAGTGGATGCAAAGCCAAATGGTATTTGTGCTTGATCCAAAAAGGGAAACAAATCTGGAAATGGTTGGCTTAATAGTTCTCAGTAAAATACAAGAAGGCAAACAATGTGAATGTGCTAACTAAACTATCCTGTAGGTCTTCTGGTTTCCCTTTTTGCAAGAGATATACAGACTACTGCCCTCTCTCTTCTCCTGGTATGTAAAGTAATTTCCTCTCATGGAGACCCAGAGCAAACATACCAACTGGCTTTAGTCTTTGGGATGCATTCAAGTGCGACTTTTGGCCGAGACACAGAGGATGTGAGGCAACATTTGTCTTTCGTTACTGTATCAATTTTGGGACTTTTTTGTTGATTGTGATTCTGAAAATTGTATAGTGCAATGCTAAATAGATGGAGTCTTCTTTTAGATAAATGATTCTAACTGATACTTAACCTAACAGTCACCCAGGCCAGGTTTGAATTAAAACCAAATTTTGTGCTTGATTTGGAACCAGTTGGCTAGGTACATGAGTCTGCCCAAGGTATCAACAATGGTTCAAACACATGCATTATTTTATTTACATTTGAGTACTTCAGAGTTCTTACAATAAATGTGTTTAAGGGCAACTCAGAGAACTTGCAGTTTTAAGTTTGTTCAACATTTCCACCATTAGCAAATCAGCTAAACCCATTTAAGCATCATGGCCCTTTTATAGTACATTACCACCTTACTCTTTCTGTTTGTTTATAGCTCCAGAAATGTTATCTGCCATGCTCCATCAAAAACAGCTTGGTTTAATCAGCTTCTCCTCTTTACTTTGGTTTATAAATAGCACTAAGCTCAAATTTTATTTTAAAATGTGACTTTCTGAAATGAGCACTTACCCTGATATAACACTTTGTCTGCATGTTTACATGTATGCAGACGTAATATATGTGCATCTGTGTGTTAATGTACTGTACCTATGACACCCTTTGGTTTTTACTTGTACTGAACTGGAAGCTGTCCTAACACATTATCACCCTCTCAGAGGAGTGTCTTGCAGGCTTGTGGCCAGCAGGAAGTAGATTCTGACCACGTACAACAACAGCAGAGCCAAAATATTTATGCTCTTCTTATTGACGTCTGTTTAAATCTTTTAAGTTTTACTACTAAATTAGTTTTTGGTTGTGCCTAGAGCAATATGCTTTTGTTAATAGATAGATTGCACTAAGAGCTTTAAGCAGATGTACTATATAAAAGCTGATTTTGATTGATAGAACTAAAAATTCTCCTCACAGCCTCTTGGCTCCAAGCCTGTGGGTTTTGGTTTAGTCTAGAGCCAAGCTGAGTAACATGATGAGTGGGGTAGTTTCTTTTCAGTTAGTTAGGTGGGTACCTCAATTGTATACATTTAGTACTACTAGGATTGCCTGTTTTGATTTTCAATGAATGAATGCATATATCTATCTATCTATCAATTATTTATTCGTCACATGGAATTATACAAGGTACAGCTTAATTAAAATGTGAACCCATAAGCTCCTTTAACTTGTACACTGCAATTCTGTCCTTTTTTACATCTTTTTACATAACGGGCTGCTGCTTTATAATTGTACATGTTTCCAGATGGTTCTGGTTATCCTCAGTTTCTGGTTGTGGAATGATTTAACTGTTTACATATCCTCGACAGCCATATGGTTGCTTCACCTAAACAAGGACATTGACTCCCTATGGCACTGCAGCCATCTCTGCACAGCATACAGCAGTGATCCACAGCAGGAACAGGACAGCACTTCACATTCTGACAGTCATATCAGTCCCTATTCACTGTATAGCACATGCCTCCTCTCCTTCTCTCAGAGCTCTCCTTCAGAGTCCTCTGCTCTGATGAATTGGCCAAAAGAAAAAGAGCCTCCTGGTTAAATGGCGCTGCCCACAATTTGGTTAGGTTTCTGATATTACAATTCCTGATATCCTTTTGGAAACTGATGTGGCACTGAGGTCATCCAGTCTATTATCAAACGCTTGTACAATGCTAGCAGGATGCTGGTTTGGTGGTGCCCAATTCTTCTCCATCTGTTACTTGATATTAACTGATGTTTGCATTTGATAATCTTGACCTGGCTAGCTAGTAGCTAGCTAGCTAGAAGTCTGCAGAGGGTGAGTTTACAGACTGGTGATCTGATTTCCTCATCCTGATTAGTGGACACACTGCTAAAAGCAAACCACAAAAAGCACCACCAAGACTTGCAACACACATATGAGCCTAACTTTGCACAAATTTAGCAGAGCCGTGAGAGAGGCGACTGGAAGGGTCTGCGCCTATGCCACAAAAAAGTTTTGATTTTGCAAGGTCTGCCATTTGTATTGTGCCAGAATGTTATTTTATTGCCATCAGGATAAGTGTGGCAAGTGATCTGGATGGCACTCATAGATTAAAGAAATAAGTTGGTCAAAAATGAAAAACTTTCATTATTTACTGACAGGCATGTCAGTTGATTGTACCACATTGTTGCTTGTCTTGTGACTGCTTAGAAAAAAAGTGGCACAGAGCTTTTTTTTTTTAAATGACAAGGACGTTTTGAGAGTGATATTTAAATAAGCTAATTAAATATGCATGGTTAAGTTAAACAGAGAGCGAGACAAACATCCTGAAATGTAAAATCTGCCTGCCTCATGTGTATTTAGCACCATGGCTTTTGAAGCATGCTCTACCTGTAATTAGGATGTTTTGAAAACCACTTGAAGGCAGCACATTATGCTAATACTGTAATGACTGGTAGCGCAGTTAACAATAGCTGAAAAGGCCAAAATAACAAGGTAAACACTGGTTTTATTGTCAGTGATTTCATTATGTGATTGGGATATATTTGGAGGATTGTGATTAAATTCAAAACCTCAAAATATCTGCCCAAGTTGTCATTGAGCAGTGAAAGCAAATTAAAAGCATATTATGTCATCATACAAATTGATAGTTTGACTGAGGGTGAGCATGTCATGACATATCTTAAGCTTTTCTGTGCAATGTTCCTTTAAATCATCACTGAACTGGACAGGACCCTTGTTGACAGGATATTTTTCTAGTCTTTAAGTAAGAGATGAATCCTAACCAGTTCAAGTGACCCTGAACTCTGGCCACCTTGAGAGTGACCATAGTTTTTATAATAGCTTAACCGAACTTGTTTAGTTGGTTTGGCTTGTAAATTCCCGTGGATTGTTAGGAGTTTGCAGTGCATCATAGAGGAGGAAACAGGGTATGCTGTTGGTGTGGCTGGAGCTTTGTAAAGAATTCTACTTTCAAGAGGCAAAGTGTTTTTTGTTGGGCTGTATTGACTCGTTTTTAATTTGAAATGTGTCTCACAGTCAGCACACTTTTCTCGACGGTGACTTCCACTGGGATTTGCAGTTTCATTTCAAGAGTCCAGGGGATTTATTTGGGGTTTCTGTTTAGTTTGAAGTGTGTTCCACAGCCCATATTCTCCACTGGACTGATCCAGTTCTGCAGGGAATACTGCTTTTGATTTGTTGTTTGGCATGCATCTGCCACACCCCACTGAGAGAAAGAGGGGGATTAATTAAGTTCCTTCACAGGAACAAGTACAAAAAGAGTTGTCTTGATAAGCAGAGATATGTATGGTGAAAATCAATGTTTTCTTTTTGGTTCTTTTTTGAGTTGTCCATATTGCAAACTAGTGGTGTCACAATGCCAAAAGTTTGACTTTGACACCAATAACAAGTTTATTATCACAATACTTGATACTGACACAATAATTAAAACTGAGGCAATACTGATTTGATAGCGCGGTAGATCAGACTCAGAATGTCCACAACGGTTGATCACATTTTGTTTTTAATGGTGGTTTTTAATAGCTGTGGTGTCCTCCCTTGAGAGAGTGTGATGCTAGGTTTGGAACGTGTCCCATTGTGTTTAAAAAATGCTGACTGACATCCTGTACAGTGCCAAGGATTCGTGCAAAGCCTCTAATATCAACTCTCATCTCCTCCACCCTGTTCCTTTCTCTTTTACTGTATCTCCTTTTTCCAAACATCTATTTTTTCTCTTTTCTACACACAGTCTCTCTTTCTGCCACACAAATACAAATGTATATACTGCGCATATAGACTACAAAAATGTGTCATATTGCAGACAAACTGTCTTTCTGATGCTGAAGTTTTCATGGCAGAGACAATACCTACATTTAAAATCCAAGTGATGATCCTCTGTCTAGCCACAATAAGGCAGGGGTGAGCAATGCAGTGGTGTGAAAGAAATACGATGACAACCAAACTGTGAGGCATCTGATCAAAAACAGAGTGCTGATAATCGAACACCCAAATACCTCAGCATCTACATACTGATCTTTTTTTCTAAGCAGGAAAAATCTAAGTACTAATAATAACATTACAAAAGAATTGCTGAACTGCTGCTATTCTCCCTATACAATGAAAAAAAAACATATTCAAAAGGGAAATAGCTATTCAATCAGCTATCAATGTCTCATAAGCCAGCCTGATTCTCGCTCACTCATTGTCAAAGTTCTTTCAAGCCCTACTGCCACTTTGTCATATCACTTGGCATGTGATAGATGCCAAAGGCAGCATTTAATGTCTTTATGAGACCCACCGGACTTTCAGCGCACTCCACTGTAAATCATAAATGCAAATACTTGATGCTTAGAGCAACTGACGTATAAAGAGCAAAAAAAGTCCAGGGTGGGTTGGAGGGGAGGTCGATGTGTTAAAACAAACCTGGACTTTCATCAAGGAGTCCAGAGTTCATGTCCTGTGTGAAACCCAAAGTCAGAATTGTTTTAATGTGATGACTGCAAAATCCGTTTTGTTGTTGCACACTGATGTCACTCAAATGATATATATACTCCAAATTATGTATTGTATCTTTTTCTGAAGATGGTTGTTACCTAGCACCTGCAAAGATCTTATGCATGTTTGTGTGTGAGTGTTTTTGTGAGTGTGTGCGCATCGTGATTATTACAAATAAACCCTGGCTAAGAACACTGGCACATGCCTTAGGGAGTGCTACTGGCAGCCTCAGTGTTGATCAGCTCCATGGATACCGTCCATGAGGAGGTTTGTGTGTGTGCTTTTGCCAAATAAAGCCACAAAAAAATGCAGGCTTGCATTTGTGACAAGTGGTTGTCAACGTCAGACTAAAATGAATAGCAAAAAAGCACTAAAGCGGTGAGATTGCAGGTGTAGTCACAGTCATTACCTCCTGCACTTTTTCAGTGTGTTAAAGGGTGTGCGTCTGTGTTCTTAGCACATGCAGTTGTGAAAAGTAGATGCCAATGTCATACTAAAATCTGCCCCATCTGAGCTTCATAAACTCAATGTCAGGTGAGCCACTCCATCTACATTGGTGCAAGGGGGTTTCTTTGGTGCCAGGAAGTTACCAAACAAGCACAAGAACAAATCATGACAAAAAACATTTTGTCTTAAATAAGTAGAATTACCATTCTGTAAACCAGTCATGTAGCAAATACAATTTACACTAATGTCTGCAAAAACGTACACCCTGGAATCAACATCCGTCTCTACCACGGAAGATTTCAAAGTCATACGAGCATTACTTTTGCTCATGTCATGTCCACTTCTCCTATGTTTTCACTTATGTCCTTTCTACTTTACTTTCCATTCTATTGCCTTGCACCATCCTTTAAATGAATTGTTCAACATATTGCTACTACCCTTGGGGGAAAAAAAGGTCACTCATAGGGCAGAAGTAATTTTTATTATTCCGGCAACTAGCTAAACATTAGAAAAAGCACCAAGGATCAATGCTGCATCTGTGCTCACCTCCTACGTACATGTTAGACAGGTAATAAACCTCTTACCTTGATTTGCACATGTGCGCCCACACATGCAGCATGGAAAAGTGAAAGGAATACTATTACACATTAACATATTGCCCAATATGGGTGGGGACTATCTGACATCACACATCTGATCTTTAATAACTTTAATCAGATGTAATGTGATATGATGGCAACATCCAGAGGGAAAGATCATATATAGTATTCTCTGTGCGTATGTGTGGGACTGCCTTCAAGGCCCCATAAAGTGGTGTGATTGCAGGTGTAGTCATAGCAATCATCTCCTACACTTTGTGTGTGTGTGTGTGTGAGTGTGTGAGTGTGTGCACGTGTGTCTTCTGCCCCTAGATTATTACACTTTGTGGACTGTGAAATGGCAGGTTAATGGGAGGCGTTGTGCCCACCTCATCTATTCACATAAAGAAAAGCACACACATAGACACATATGCACATGTGCACGCACGCACACAACCGCACAAAATCACACGTGCAGACACATAATCTCTAGTTGGGTAGAGATAGACAAGGTAAATAAGGATCAGGATAAAATAAAGACATTTTAATGATGCAGGGAAGAAAAGGAAATCGTACCACTACTACTACTACTATTACTACTACTGCACGCACACATGCACACACACACACACACACACACACACACACACACACACACACACACACACACAACCAGGAAGACCTCAGGTAAGTGTTTATAATGCTGGATTTCTATATTGCACAATTCCATGATTTTTATACTAATAAGATAATTCTAAGGCTATGTTTACATTACAGGGCTTAGTGCTCAATTTCAATCTTATCCCCAGATCCAGACTTTCTGCCAAGACTGTTCATAATCATGGCTAGGAAGGTCCTGTGATGTCATTCTGCATAGTATAATAAACCACGTGTTTCTGTTTGGGAGAGTGTGTTGTGAATGTTTGAAGAAACTGCCCTTCAGAGTAATACGCATTTGTTTTTAGGATAATTGAATAACCTTAAGATGTCCACAGCTACATTCAAATATATCTTTCTGTGCCTCAAGACAATGCTGACATGACAAACTGTCCCTATCATAAAGTATTTGGAAGTTGGGACCTTTTGGCTAGCAACTGGGGCAGCCTACCTGATACAGAACATCTGTATAAGTAAGTATTTAAGGAGCTACATTTGCATATAAATCTAGTATTATAGGATGGTGACTTGTGGTTGACTGTAAATTCTGGTGGATTCTTAAGCAATATTGAAACTAATCATATATGCAGATGATTTGGTTATTGTTGCTTGTAGATTTGGCACTAGTTGTTTGGTATTAGATTTAAGGCCAAAAAATAATCACATAGAGAAAAACATAGAGTTGTGATATTTTGTCAAGTTTCTGTTCATATGTTTGTGTCCACTTCCTGTTGTATTTATGAAATGTGTTCTCATTGTGTTAAGTACTTTTACTTCCTGCGTTTTCCAGCCTTTTTTGATTACCTCATGTGTTTCACCAGTGTCTTGTTTCACTCACGTGTGTGTAGTTAGTAATCAGCTGTTGTGTATTTAAAGCCCAGTGTTTCCTCTATTCAGTTGCCAGATTGTCATTGTTGCGCTAGTGTGTTCATGCTTTCCAGCCTTTTCCTCGTGTTTGCTTACCTGGATTTTGACTCTGCTTGGAACTGGACTTTGTTACTGTGAGTTTCCTGGGTGAATTTTTCTGCCTTTGCTGACTGCTTACATGTGTATGACTCATGATCATTTAAGTAAAGATTTAAATTTGACAAACTGTTTTTGGTGTTTGTTGTTTTTCTCTGCTCCCTGTTCTCTAAAAATCAGTATTTTCTTTACCAATCGATGATGGATGATTAGAGATATCAGTGATAAAAATGATATGTATTTAGGTATGTGCTTGTGTTTGTGTGTGACTAGCCATGTGCAGTATGTATAACTTTTTCATTCTGCTATGCTTGGGTCTCTCTCACATAAGAGCTCTTGATCTCACTGACATTCTGCAGCTAAGTAAAGGTTAGAAAATATGCTCTGGGCACTGGGCACTATGTAAATTTCATGTGTCCGAGATGTCACGGTCTCTCTTTTGGAGACCTACCATATGCCCATCTACTGCTTATTTATGGTGTAGGTATTAATAAAGCAGAAGAGACTTGCAGATGCCATGAAAATGTTACCATGTCTGCAATGATTTAAAAATGCAGGAGCTTCAAAGTCTGTTTGTGCCTTTGATGCTGATGATCTGATAGGATTTGATTGACAGTTTTTTTTTCATATTTTAATTGTCTTTTTTTTAATGGTTTTATATTTTTCTTTCGTGCATTACAGTGTTGGTATGGAAATTAGAGTCCTTGTTATTATCGGTTATCTGAATAGGCTGTGACAGGACCATGCAGTGGGAAAACAATTATTTCTCAAATTCTGATGCTATTAGTTTCTGTTTAAATAAATCTTGATAAATCTCTATTTGGTAACATTTCTAGTGTATGATAATCCCCCTTCCTTCACCAGAGAAGCCTGGGATCCCCTCTATTATAACACCTTATTCTTATATTGCTGGGGCTCATCATAGTCCATCAAATGTATATTCAAACTCAAATGCATTCAGCATATGTAACTTTAATTTAAAGATGAAACCTAAATCAATATTGGATAGAATAAAGGTTTTTTAATGAGACAGTGTAGAAAAGAATAATAATACGACTGAGTAGGATGTCTTTTATGATCTTGAATTTTCCCAGTTGAATTATTAAGTTAAATTAAATCAAATTAAATTAAATTAATTATAAATTTAATGATTTAGCCTTGAAAGTTTAACATACAATATTACCATTACACAACTGACTGCAAAAGAGGCTATATAATAACTTTTTTTTTCTAATTTGATTAAATCAAAATTCAATGTTATTATGTAAATGGTAAAATATTAAATAAGTATGAATGTAAATAAATATAAACACATTGCAGAAAACTGCATTTCTTATGACTTTTTTTTCTTTTTAAGGTGTAGTCTCAAGATATTCACTTAATTCCTTCTCTCCTCCCTTCCTATGTCACCTGTCTTCCCCTCCATCCATCACTCCATCTCTCTGTTCTTCTTTCTTGTCCTTCGATTGTACTGGCTCTCTCTGATTACTGTCCTTGCTCTCTCCCTTGTCCTCAGTTTGTGAGTGATCGGTTAGACAGCGGCCCTGCTGGCTGTTGGTCTTGCTATCCTTGGATCCCAGAGAGAGACATGATCAGTAGAGAGAAGTTGTCCTTTGGTGTTGTTGTGCTGTTGTGTGTGTCTTGTATACTAGTATATGCATGTGTGTGGGCAGACAGCGGCAGCATGAGGCATGCTGCTTGTAATGAAAACAGTAGGACCAGAGAAGAGGTGCAGAGGAGGTCAAGTAGACCACAGTGAAACACACACATATAGACACACAATAGCACGATAATGCATTGTGAATCTGCATAGCATAGCAAATACAACGTCTCTCTCGCATACACACACCTATCCACCCACTCTACCACACACAAATACACACCTTTTTTGCACCACCCTGCTGACTTAGAGGACAATGTAAATTCAGTCAGGGATGAGTAATAACTCTGCAGATACGCACATTCTTCTACACATGCACATGTGTGCATGGACACACACATACACACAACCACATTTTCCTCCACACATTTCCCTGGTTCTAATTTCTGACAAAGCCACACCAGCGTAGACCTCGGGCTCATAATAAGCAACATATAAAAATAGAAGCACTGGGTATGCACAAAGCCCAGATGCTTGGATTCCAGAAAATGCTAATTCTGTTATAGGGCCATGCAGTAATGCATGGGATACAGCTGTTTTCTTGAAAAGCAGAAAACTGCAAGGATATGGCTTCTATGATATGAAAACATAAGGAATATAAATTTCAGCACTAAACAGAGGTCTCATTTGCATAAGAGTGGCATACTGTGAGTTGATTTAAAGTTATCTGAAAAAAAATTTAACTTTTTTCCTTTTTTTAACACCAAACATTGCATCAGATTACACAGAGAAAAATTTGAAGGTAACAAATGTAGCATATAAAGTAATTTAAATGATCACAAAATAAAAGTAGTAAGTGCTTAAATTGTCATGTAGTCAATACCAGCAGAGTAATATGTTTGTCCTTGAGTGATTTCTTTACTGTGCTCCTATGACTTTCAAAACACTGTCACGCAGACCGACCGGATTATTCTATTACAATGACTTAAAAGTCTTATTTAAATTAAACCCATTGACCAAGAAATTACCACAATTCCAATTCAATCCATGACAACAGAAAAAAATGTTTTTCACAGTTACTGAAAGTTCTGACTATATTTTTAGAGCATGTTAAAACCTCCTGAAATTCTTTGGAATAAGTATGCAACATTTGTTACTGAAACTATCTAACTTCTTTCTTAATTGTTTCATATCTTACGATATTTATATAATCTAAAACAGCTTCCCTTCATCTTTCATTTTCTTCACTGTTTACAAGTACCAGTACAAATTATAACAAATTAGGGTGAAGGCTGGTTGGATCTTAGGTTGGATGAGTAAGTAGCAATCATATATACATCTTAGTGTGATGGGTAGATTTGTCTGTAAAACAAATTCCCCATGACTCTCTCAATGTTTTTTGGCATTTTTATCTTTATATGACAGTGAAAGCTGAAATGAAATAATCGGAGAGAGAAGAAAATGACGTGATGTCAGCACATTTTCTCCCCAAACTGTTCCCGTGTTTGAGCAGATACTATAGTTGCTAATCCTTAAATACGTGTTTTTTAAAGCAATTTAGTAATTGATTTCAACTTGTTTATCTTATCTCTTTCTCTTTGATTGTAAATCTGTATATTTTATTATGTTTTTATATTTTATTACTCTGTAAAGCACTTTGAATTGCCCTGTGTGTGAAATGTGATATACAAATAAACCTGCCTTGCCTTGCCTTGCCTTAAAGGTACACTCTGCAGGATTGTTCGTTACCATTTGTAAACGAGTTTCTTTCGTAATTTTTTTCATTTTTTGTCTCTTTAGACCTGAGACTTATAGTCTTGCACACAGTCACTACCTTATAATAAAGCCACAACCTCACCTGCTGTGGGGGTACACACCCATAGAGGGCCCAAGCACAGAAATAAAAATAAAATAAGGAAATACAGGCAGAGGGCAGTGTCTCTGCAGATACATACACCGCCAAATTTTTAGTGGGTCATAAGTGATGATTGAGAGGGATTACTTTTGTGTAAGTCAATACTTTTGTATGAGTCTATATTATTTTTCTTTCAAAAAGAAAAAAAACGAGCATAATATATCTTTATTTGCCACCAATATACATGCTAAGCAGAGATTTGAAAAAAAAAATGTATGAATAAAAATAAAATAATAATAATAATAAAAACTTTATATAGGCAAAGAGGCTTTCCCTGACTGGGGAGTCGGCAAATAGCAGTGTTTGCAGTCAACCATCAGTTGATCATGGCTTTACTTGAGGATTTACTGTTTGCAATACCATTTCCATCACATCTATGTTTACCTTTGATCTTTAAATTTAGCATTGAACTGTTGTAATTAATTAAGCAATCTATTCCATAACATGGAGCATCTTTATCTTATGTAGATATATATTATATTATGTTGAAATATTTAGCAACTGGAATTGAGTTGAAGTTGGGAGCACATGAATAAAAAATGACTTTCCAGTGGCTCGAGAAGAATTCAAAACAATATGCCTTGTTAAAGAACCCATGAAATGGAGATTGGAGCTGACTTTATGACAAGTGGACCTGATAAAAAGGAAATAGGCAGGGGTTTTGCAAGCTGATGAGCAGCGGAGCACATCGCATCAGAACTTCACAGCACATTTACCATGCGGTTGAAGAAAATGATCTGGGTCGCTTTTTTTTCTCTTTTTTTTTTTGAGTGCAAATTTCTAACAGGTAAACTTTTTGTGAAACTTTCAGTCTGCATCATCTCCTTGGAGAACCTTAGGGTGAGGTGCATTGCTGAAAACCACCAGAAGTCATTTTCACTTCATGGGCTCTTTTTAAGTCAATGCTCATCACATTATAATGACATTAGAGTTGGCTGTTTTCTGTGCCCCAGATTTGCCTGTGTGGGAGTAAGGGACCTAGAGGGAATTTTGTCTGTGAGAAAAAGTGCAAACTTCTAACTAAGTTTCTCACGTACATAATGATGCACCTGTCCATTACGGCCAAATGAGAACATAAAGTCATACATAACACTCAAGCACACGTTTAAAAAAAACCCCTAAAAAAACCAACCACGTACTTAGACATGCTCATTTGTAAGGTATGCTCGTTTACCCATCCCTTGTTCCTTCACCTCCCCTCAGCTCTCTCCTCGTTGACTTAATTAGTTTGTGCATTCATCACACCTGGTAGAGTGAGAAAGACAGTGAGAGAAACCCTTTGTAAATTATGAATAAATTCAGCTCAGCATGCATGTCTCTTTTGTGTAGTTCATCATTTGCAGGGTTTTTTTCCCCTTGAGGACTCAGATGTTTAATTATGTCCCCTCCCCTGCATAGATTGCAGCTTTAGATAAAAAATAAGTCAGCCAGTCATTTTAGACAGCAATTTTACATCTACATACATTCATCATCATATAATTTATGATTTATAGTTGTCAAGGCTCTGATATAGTAACATAGAGTTAATTAGTGCTTAATTAGGAAGCTACTTAAGTACTTGGAAAATTAGGCTTTAATTAAGAAACCAAAGTGTAATTACACAATAACAAAGATGTAACGACCACCGAGCATTATGGCGCTAGGTTGACAGGATGCAAGTGTGTGGGTGCCCATATGTGCCTTGTTTTCAGCCTGACTGTACTGTGAGTTAATGAGAGTGACTGCTGAGTGGCTCCAACGTTGTGGACATCTGCCCTTCTCTCTCTTTTTCTGTCTCCATCTTTCTCTCCCCCTTTTTAACTCTCAGCCACACCGAGTAATAACCTTGGAGTGCCTTTTTTATCTCAGCCGGCAAGTTCAGTGTTGTCGGACATTGGGTAATGTCTAACAAAGTACAGTAGTGTTACAGGCTTTCATCGAGGGTGAGCGATCTAAGAAAAAAAAATGCTGACAACATCATTGCCTTGATTCTGTCCTGCAACCTTCATCCCTTCTGTCAGTTCCTGCTGGGTATCTATGGACATTAACTTTAACAAGAAGGAAGATTGCAGGGTCAGAAGCATGCCATTTGCACCAGTCCGTGCCACACTACTTTGACATTGTGCTGAGGCCTGTTGTACACAGCCAGTTGAACAGATGGGAAAATTAACACCTGGGTCTCACTCTTAGTTGATCGTGCAAACAATTGGTACACAGCCTCAAACTGAAAAACCAAAAAAAAATCTATCTCAGTGATTGTTTTTGTGATGTGTTTGTTCTCTTTGAGACAAGTTGGGAAGATCGTTCCTTACAAGTATTGACTGGACATTCTCAGACATTCAGCTGAAGTCTTGGTTCAGGTTAGGAAGCCCAAAAAATCGGTTATTTTACCCTGCAACTTTGTCCCGCATATCCTCTAAGAGGATGAAACAAAAGGCAGTTCTTTCACATAACTGATAAAGATGTTGTCCAGCCAGGCATTTACTGCAGTTTTTACTTCAGCCTTACTCCAGCTACCTAGAGGTATCCTTTCTTTGGGTATTATTAAATTGGGAACCAGTGCTGTACGTACTGAGGGGGACCTGTTCCCTGTGCCCACCTCCAAAATCTACATCCATGTATATACACACAAAAACTATGTAAACAGCATTTCTCTGGTTCTACCATGCTTGTCATGAAGAGTGCACAGCCATGACTGACCAGCTTACATTCAATGAATTTAGTTGTAATCAAAGGTGTACTTATCTGTAACCCTGTCATGAGGCATGTTGACATGCCTGCAATTTCATGCAACACTTTGTTATAATCTCGACCTTGAAATTGGCTTTGCCCATCCATGTGGTATTTCGGCACCCAGCACAGAGTGCACAGTGCACAGGTGGGAGGAAAGGCATAAACAGGTGGGAGGTTTGTACAAATGAGGCAGAGCAAAGAGAGTTGTTGGAATTTTAGTAGAAGCTGGGTTTTAGACCATGTGCTCAGAACAGACATCTCTGCTGATATTATCAACAAGACAACATTTGCAGGAAACGCGCATAAATCATGGAATAGTGTTTAAAATGTCAATAAACTTTTCAAATCAAACACTCTCCAACCAGCAGATTTGTTTAGGAAAAACTTGACTGAATTGGACAGAAGGAAAAATACTGGTAATCTGACTGCACTGATCTCATGATTTATTTTAGGTCATTTTTGCTGTTGGTCATCCATAGAGCTTCATACTGTATTACTACCTTCCTCATATCATTAAAACTTTGCAGCTTTCTGAAGAAATCAGGACAGCTATGCCAATAAATCTGCAGTATCTGATTTGATAGTAATAGCACTGTCAGAGTACAGAGCTATTACAGAGACTGTGCTTCTCCAAAATACGACCAAATAGGTTTTTGTACAAGCAGCTTATTAAGACCCATAGTAATGTTATTGTTAGGCAGCGACTCCTCGTGGCTGTAGTAATAAGTAGCAAGTCCGGTGACATAGTATAAAGAGTAACAAAGTCTGAACAGGGAGGATGTTGGGGTGGATGTGTCAAAAACACTGGACTTTCCTCCAGGAGACTGCTGTTTGTGTCCCCTGTGCAACCAAAAGTCAACAGTTATTTTAACTGCGTGACAAAGTATGACATGTGACGTATATGTTGTATGTCATGTGTAATATATCACACAATATCCCATAAGTAACTTATTTAACCCAAATCATTTTCTCTCTGAACCTAACCAAGTTGTTTTATCACAGCTGTAACTGTTTCACAACATTAAGTGCAACTGTTAACAGTCATTTAGAAAAGAAAGACTGAATATCTTTATTAGTCTCACTTAACAAAAACAGCCCCAAAATACAAACATGTGCACAAACAGGACCTATACATATGCATTACTGGAGAGATATTAGAGGGACTGGACTGCCTATGGATAGGTGCCCCAAGCAGTTTAGGGTTCAGTGCCTTGCTAAGTGACACTTCAGCATTGCCCAGGAACATGAACTGGCACTTCTCCAGCTACCAGTCCATACACCGGGTTTGGTCCATGCGAGGACTCGATCCATTTCACAAAGCAAGTCCCCATGTACCAAACTACTGCCTCTCGAATTTACAACCTTTTCTGTTATGTAGGTATGACACTGGTAGGGGCACTATTCAGGTAGCGCTCCCATGGGTTGTGTTAGAGGACAGAACACATGACATATGTGGTCATATGAGTTGGAATACCAGTTAGTCTTCTGCACTACCCTGCACCGATTAAATAACATGAAAAACGGCACTAGGCCAATCTATGGTAGATTTTACTGATGATGATGGTTTATGGGTACATGCGATGAATAACAATAATATTGATGCTATAAATAGCCCCAAGTCTGTAATTGTTGTAACCAAGGACAACGTCTCCAGCATTTAGACTAGGACTTTGCCAATGTGACATGGATAATCTGTAAAATGGTCCTTCTCTCCTTTGTTGTATGTTGGAACATAACAAGGTCTTAATATGATTAAGGGTGTTTCTGTGTCCATATATAGATTACTCTGGGAGTAGAAATCAGATTTGAGTATTCACAGCTTTATATATCTGACGAAAAATGCCATTTATTTTGAACCTGCACAAGAAATATACGTCCCAGGACAAAGAAAAAAATGCAACTGGAAACCTATTAGAAGGTTTTGTAGGTTGTATTAGAATACAATAAAATCCTAAAAGATGACTACTTGGTGCTTGGCTAAAATGAAAAATAGTTAACTTTTTCTCTCTCATTCTTTTGTCACACATGCTGTACTCTAGCGAACACAGTGCCTGATTCCATATTGGTGAGGTGCAGCTGCTGTCAGTCAAGCTGTCCATGGCAACAGTCATCATAGAGATAGCTCTATGCCAGGCCACACGCTCATATGCAGACACCTGCATGCATCCAAGAACACATCCAAATGGCTAAATGACAAGGGCACTTGCTCAGCAGGGATGTATTCATTGGCCTGCTACCTGTCACATTATGGAGTGACTCACACGCATACACACAAAGGTTGTAGAGGACATAGTGTTCATCATAGAGAGCACTCCCTGTTTGCCATTTATATATTCATGGCAGTGGCACACATTCGACGAACAGCGAGGCTGCTCTTTTGGAACAGTGAATGGCTCACAGATGCTCAGAAGGAGATGAGGGTGAAAGATTAATTAAAAGGACATCTCTGATTTTGTTATTGTGCTCAAAGATGGCCCTAAATCCCCAACTTCTTTCCAAACAGTTGATGAGTTGAAATTCTATTTTGCTTAAAATTGTTGACAAAAATGTCTGCTCTGCATAATGTGGCAAAACAGATTACAAAGAAGGGCAGTAAGTCTCACCATAACTTTGATAGGATAAGGGAGAGCTAGGAAATTATTATGAATAATTACAAATAAGGTATGCATAGCTGGATCTGAAGAGGAAGACTCGGAATGGGCCACCAAATGAAGAAGAAACTTGATGTAAGATAGGACATGCATATCAGCCACATTGGACCATAAAGTTGTAGCATCAGCGCCACGATTATGGAACACTTATTACGCTGGGAACCTATGAGCCCTGAGGTTTACTGCACAGAAACAGTGGAGTGAGCTGTTCTGGAAATAAATATTTTTGGTGGAATTATGAGATACATTATTTTTTCCTCACAAGCCAAGTGCGGAAACTCCCTGGGTTACTACAGTCCAAGGAGTACAAAGGTCCATTTGCCGTGAAAGAAATGTGCTGAGCAGAACAGCTCTCGTAACTCTGAAGAAGAGAAGGAGAGTCTCAGCTGTGCCATACTATGTTATTAATAAAAACCCTGTGACGTCAAAGACAAGAAACAGATTCAGGCAACTAATCATTTGACCATATACAGTAGCTCTTGTTTTCATGTGTTTATTGGAGCAGGGTGGTTTGGGAATATATCGGAGTGTCAATGAAACTTGGTGCTCTGTCATCCTGAAAAGACAGTCTTTTCATAAAACTGGACTGTCTATGCAGTAAAAAGGGTCAAATACTTTTAAAATTGTTGCCACATGTCCAGAGAAAACAGAGGAAAAAAACGTGCTCATCCCAACTTTGTCATGGTTTTAGGTTTTGAGTTACATTGTGGATGTTGTTTTTGAGTATTGTTATGGTTTAATGTTACTCGTGTTCTGTTTCTTGTTTTATTTTTGTAGTATATATCCTCATGTGTCGTGTGGTTTTACTTCCCGTCTCTGTGCTTCCCTGATTTGGTTCACCTGTCTTTTGTCAGTCTTGTCTGTCTTTCTGTTGTGGTCTGAAAACCAAAGGAGGTGGATGGACCAAGAAGCAAACACACAGACAGAGGAGATGATTGAAAAAAGGTTTTAATGGCCATGGATGGGGAAGGATTGGGGAATGTGTGGAAGGGGAGTCCAAGAAGCCGAGCAGATAAAGAGAGCCGGCAGGGCTGGTGAGGCTGGTGAGGCTGGTGAGGCGGGAAGATGGTGGAGTCCAGAGTGGAGGGGGAAAACGGGTGCTGCTACACAGAGGCGAGAGGCTGGGTCGTGAGGCACTGGAGCTTGCAGGTAGAGACACTGCAGAAACACACGAAAAAAAAAAAACCACGAGCACAAGAGATATCCAAAAATTCAAAGAGCCAACACTAGTTATGATAAGGATCACAAAGAGTAAAGCGGTCGATCTAACCATGGGTAGCAGGTAACAATCTGGCCCATGAGTCGAGTGGAGCAGCAGGCTTTATGCTGGGGTTGATTACTGACGAGGTGCAGGTGAGGAAGTGCCCGTGAGCTCCAGCACCCAGAAGCCACGCCCAGCCCCTGCAACACAACCACAAAAGAGAACAAACCAGCGCTGCACACACAAAAAACACAGTCCCAAGAATTCCACCCAAAAATGTAATCCACCCAAAAAACCCAAAAAACCAAAACCACCACACTTTGCCTGTTAGTCCTCCCTGCACACTTGCACTGCTTTAATGTCCTGCCACACCTTCATTTGTAAGCCTATCCCTGTGTTTCCCTCCTGTTCCCTCCCGCATGTAAGTCAGTTGTTTGTGGGACCCGTCCACCTCTCTTCCTAATATTACATCGTTACCGGCAATGTTATTACCCGACACTGTCGTTCAGCGTTTCATGCAAATGCAACCAGTTCCATCCTGTTATACTCTTTGTGTCCATGGTGGCGGGTAAATAAAAATGAGGATGTACAAACTGTAGTTGGAGTAACAGCCCCAGAGTCAGCAAAAATCTCACTGGATTTGTGATAAGAGATGAGCAGGAAAATCTGGGTGCTGCAGAGATGGAGGGAAGTTTACCACAGTTCATTTGCACAACCTACCCACATGATGTAAAGCTGGTTGAAAACTGGCAAAGTATCCCTTTAAGTGAGAAGCTCTTAGTAATCAACCAAACTCCCCATATTAATCCTTAACGGAGGTCAGCTATTGTTATTAGAGTGAAGATTGCAAGAATGCAGCAGAAATTCCTTTTCTGTCCAGGAGGCCTTGCTTTTTGATATCGCCAACAGTCACAAACCAAGCACAATTATGTCCCCAGTGTCAAGACTTATTCATAAAGTATAGATATTACTAGGTACCCCTCTATTTCTTTGTCTTTAAAAAATTATAAATTATTTAGGTATTTTATGCCATTATTAGTTGGCAAAGATCACAGGAAGTGGGGAATTTTGATCATGGTTGCCATTGTGTGTAGACAAGTAAATTGATTAAATTTTAACCTGTTCTATCAAAAGCATTGTGAGACAGACGACTGAAAACATGTTCCTTGTCCATATCCTGTTAATGCATACAGCTAATATCAGGTGCATCTGGTCAGTAAGCCCTGATTGGTTTAACACGTAGCACATGCATTATTAAGGGACTTGATCCAAGAGTGGACAAGAGCCTATTATTAGGTCTAGCTTGTGTGAAATAGTACTTGGAATGACAAAGTTGAGAAAATAGAGCAGCATTGATTTTTATAGAAAGGCAGGAGCATGTTGCATGACTCTGGATCTGGAGCAAGAGCTTATGGAGAAGCCAGTCTGAAGAGATAATTTTCCTCAAAGCTGGAGATAGACGATAAGAAATTACAAAGCCTCTACCAATATGCTGGCTCATGTTGCCTTTATGGACTAAAAAATCCATTCACACACACTCAACATAGTAGCTCACACACAGTAACAGAGAGACAATAACACACAGCAGTAGACATTAATGCGCTGACTGGAGCACAGGCTCGCTCTCCCTCTAATTGTCTTTGAGATGACTCTGCCACTCTGTGCTCAAATCTCCAAGAGGATGAATGATGATGATGGGGCTGCTGAGCATCACTTTTGAAATGCAACACTCACATGAGTGCATTCATTCACACACTTTCACACGCAAATGCCCTTGTGCACCCACCTACACCCACATGCAAACCTATTTTCATAAACCTTCCAAGCCTGCTCACACAAACATTACACACAACTGCAGACAAAATGCGTTTTCATGCTATTTGTATGGGGGGCAATGCTGATTAAAATGTGTAAAGTGATATTACAGAGCAGAAAACATCTTTCCCTGGAAAGCGCAGCTTGGCAAAAAAAGAAAAAACAAAAAAGAAAACAGCAAGTCCCCTGCATACATCTTTTCTCATTACCTTTAAAGTGTGAGACTTCATTATTCCAAAAATATCAATTACCAGGTTTAAATAGTTTAATATTAATATATAATAATAAAAAACTAGAAATATCAGCTGGATAGATACTCCAACTCCAACAGATTGAGATACAGGAAGAAATAGAGTAAAGGCAGACAGAAACCATGATGAAATGTTTTGGATGAAATGACTAAATGAAAAAAAAAAGGTAGGGAATCAATGGTGAAAATTTCATATGGGAGAAAATGTGGGCGAGAGATAAAGAGCCAGGGACAGAGTAGCTATTCATGAGATATGTGCAATGGAGACAGCACTGAAGTAATGACCAACATCTACTATGAGTCTTGTTAACAGTCATGCTGCGTGTGTGTGTCACCTACTATAAATGTGTTTATTGTGCCTGTTCATTTCAGATAAGTATGTGCGACCAGAAGTGCGATACTACAATATTTATTCATATGACGGGCGCATAAATATGAACCAGAAGTGTTTATGTGTATGTGCTCTGATGAATGTTATTTGTAACCCAGGTTAAAACCCCAGTAGCCTCGTAGACATTCCTCGACCACTCCCATGTCATAAAAATCAAGGTGAGGCCAGATCACTTCCTCTTTTCCCTGATCTCATCTGGCTGTTTGTGTTGTGTCTGTTAGTATCCGATCTGTTCTGCCTGCCCGTTCCATTTTGCTCATAAAAGCAAACATCCCAGTGGCTAACTTGCAGATAGCCTGTTTGATATGGGGACACTGTTTAGCTAGCTATCTACAGGATATTTCATACTCACTGCAGATTTCAAGGGCTGCAACAGTTTCTGTCCACCTCTGACACTGCAAGATCCCCAATCTTTGTGAAATCTAATTCTGTGGCTAAAACACATTGTCAGAATTCAGTCTTCTAAATACATTTTCAAAGTATTCTAGTGTATAGTATGCAGTAAACACATATGATGTGGCATACATTCTTAATAATGCATGAAAATGATTACACTTTACTTAATACCTACAATGAAACATTATGATGAAGCTTACATTATTATAAAAGCATCTATATGTAATGCATTATAGATGTGGTCATAGAAAGTGTTACCGAACTTTCTTTTAACATGCTCTTCAACAGTGCAAACAACCACAGTGCAAATCCATGCAAACAATAGCATTGTGATTCTTTTGAATAAGTAAAATAAAACAAATCTTATTAAAGAACTTTCTTTTAAAGGATCAGTCATTCTGACATGTGGTTTCCAAATCATTCTTGCCTTGATACAAAAGTCACTGTCATTATTTTCCATAATCTTTCACCATAGGTGAACTATGTATTAGTTATTCTCTGCTGAATCACCACTGGCGTTGACTTCAGATATGTTTTAAATTTGTAGAGTAACTATTATGGGGAAAAACAAAAACTGTTTAGCAAAATAAATGCACCACAGATGTGTAAAGGTGACTTTCAAGGGTTTATGTGACACATTTTCAGATACAATGGAAGTCAATGGCAGTGATGAATTGGCAGAATATATCTATCACATTTTCCCCTAATGGTAAAAGATAATGAAAAAAGAATGACACAGTGACTTTTGTATCTAGGCAAGAATTAATTCTCCTTGATCAAAGATAAGCACATTCCAGACAGAAATAGAAAGTAAAAATGATGTTTCAATGATAATATTGATTCGATTCCATTTTTTACTGCAGTTTTAAAGTTTCTTTGTCACAGAGATGACAGAGAGAAATGTCTGCTTTACTCCAACTTCCCTGCTTCCCTTTCAAAACAAAGGACCTCTGACAATGCCTCTGTGGATAGAATCCCTTCAGTTTCTGATAGAAGACATTTTATTTTGAAACATTTACAGGAACGTGTCGTCGGCAATACAGGAGCTTGCGCGACTTCATAAATGAGTGGAATTTGTGGTTATATAAAATGGAAATAGAGGGTGCTCATAGCTGCTGGCAGCGACTTTGCAACAGCGCTGCATGTGTGAACTCCACAAGCATGAAGCAGGCTGTAGTTCGGCGAGACTGCTGACGCGTGCTGTGTGAAACGAGACAGAAAAAGAGAGAGAGACACTGTAGCAGCAGCAGCAGTCATATGCAGAGCTAATTGGTTCTGCACATTTTGATAGAAAACAAATCCATGATTTTCCAAAATACGGAACAAAGTGCGTTTCGTATCAGTTCATCACTGGACACGTCTCCGAGGTCCCAAATACGGGATGATTCCATATTTTAAGAAACAGTTGGCAACTCTAGTTGACATTGCATTGATTTGTGTGTGAGTGACTAGCCACTGTTAGCTGCACAGTAGGCCATATTTCAGTGTGGATATTAGCAATTCTATTCAACCTGTGAATGAATATATTTTGAGTTATTTCACTATAACCTGAGTAAATGCATATTTTGATGTTAATCTTAACTTAAAGGGCCCTTTGCTTTAGATGAACATGATTTTGATATTACTATTTTGATGTTGTACAACAAGAATTGAGATAATGATAGATTAATTATTCCTCATGATCTTGACTGTTGATGATGGTGAGCTACCCATCCAAAACCGGCGTCACCTCCTCCCACAAAGTGTGATAGGAACATGTACTCTGGAACCTGAATGAACAGAACCTAACTTAACTGAACTTGAATGAAACTTAAAATTGTGATAATTTATAATATATATAATTTGAACTTACCTTGCCTCCTGTCTCTGTATTCACACACCTTGGGCTCTTAGCTACTTACCAGTTATCTTCTGTGTGGTCCTTGCTAGTCAACCTTGTATCATGCATGATATACAAGTTTCACACACACGCACACACACCAGTCAGTCAGTACACCATCAGTATGAAATACTGTAGTCCTTCTGCTGACGACGCACTGTTATGAAGTTTCCTCCTCTTTCTGCCCTCCCTCATTCTTTCTCACTCTTTCTTTTAGTCTGTCTTCTTCTGTTCCTACTAAGTTTAAAGCAGTTTCGCACTCTGTGAGGTTCAAAAGTGCAGGCGATTCATAATGCATTTTTATCACCTTGCTTATAAGAATTGCATTAATTTATGGGTTCAAAAACTCCAAGAAAAGAGAGAGAAATTGAGGAAGGAGAGAGGAAAAGAAAGTAAGAATTTCCAAAATACCTGGCACAGAGGGAAACAGAGCACCCCATCAACAGCCTTTTTAAAATGGGCTGTCCATTATTTAAAGGAATAACTCTTACATTCCTGAAATTACAAATTAAGAAATAAGACCCATGGCATTTAAGTGCCATTAACTAAGTCCAATATTTTATGGGCATTTTCATATAAATTAGCAATCTGCATAAAATATGACTTGAATAAATTCTTCCTATCAAGGATAAAGTCAATGATTTTGCTTTGAATGTTCTATGGTCCTTGATCAATTCATTTCATATGCATTACATTTTCTCTGTCAAGTATTCATCAAATTGATACCAATTTGAAAAATCTCTCAAGCAGTTAGGGCTCTGAAATGAAATTGGCCTTGCATTCATACTTCAAAAGTTTAAAAAGTACACTGGAATAATGGTTGAAAGGTTTTACTGACGTGTGGTCGGGTTGAGACCAAAGGATTATCAACAAATTTTCAGAAACAGAATTCAGCTCAAAGTTAAGTTTTATTTGACACTCATTCCCTTCAAGTCTATAAGTGTGGGTCATGTCAGCTATGCACTTAATCAACTTAGAAACATCCCTTTATAAAGCATTCAATCGTTATACCTCTATAGCTTCTATATTTACCGAGCCACCATTGAGAAACGTGAGAAAAAAAATAGATGGGTGAAAAAAACATACAAAAATGTTCACCTTTTTTTAATCCATCCATGTTTTTCTTCACCTCCATTAGGGCTCCATATATAATTGGCTAAAGTAGTAGATCTTGATTCTCCAGTATGTCAACCTGTTTTCATTCATAGGTTATCAAAAACTCATGTCTTGTCATGCAGAGGGGAATGTGAGTACTTGTGAGTACTGCTTGGTCTGAATTTACACTTAAAGTTATTATTTCTGCATCATTTTACAGACGAATGGATACTTTGCAAGACAAGCCAGTTTTGGAGTGACCTTTCATCGTCCTTTTATCGGGAAGAATCAGTGATGAGATCTGCAGTGGGTATTTTGAATAAGGTAACATTAGCCTGTATACTTTACTACCTTTGTGAAAAGGGGAAAATGTGGGAGACAGCTAATGCCAGTGAGTTTTTGGAGTTATTTTTGCTTTCTAGTGTGGACAGAGGAGATACTTGTAAAATGAGGGGTGTGAAGAAAGATGTAGAAAACATCTGTATACTGTATATGAAGCCAGGGCCTAAATTTGATCATGTAAATTTAATAATGTTTTATATATACGGATGAGAGACAAACATGTTGATTGCAGATACTGAAAGAAAGGTGATTTTCATATTTTTTTGAGAAACAATTTGGGTGGCATCCTTCTGCAAGAGATCAGCTACTAGAGAGTGGACTAGTCTCGATGATGGTGAGATTTATTCAATTTCACTCATGGGATTAAAAATTATTTCTTTTCTATTCTATTCTATTCTAGAAAATGGTGGCAGATGACCAGTGATAAATGAGACCAAACTTACCAAAAGCCAAAGGAGCTGAAGGTACTGCACTTGTGTATTCTAAAAAAGATATTCACGCATTATTAAATGTTACCATACACCTGTGTATGAAAACAAAACAAAGCAAAACAAAAATTACATGGCCATTTATATTGACAAACAAACAAGTGGCAATAATACAATTTACAACCTGTAGTGTATATCATAATGACCTCACGACAGATCAAAACATACTGTGAGAGTTTAAGGCACCTGTTAAATGCATCCCCTGAGCCCGAGTACATTTTCTTGTGTGGCTCCTGCAGCGGCTATCAAAGAGTACCCAAGGTGCTTTCCTTTTGAGTGCATAAGGGTGGATGTTACACAAGTGATAGTCCATCTTGTTTTAAGAGTTAGGGATAAGTACCTCTGTAAGGCTGTGCATTTATTCAGCACTTTAAATGGACAGTGAGATACAGTGGTTATGTGTTCTTATGTGAAGCCCTATAAATCCTATGTATTATGGAATTGAAAGTGTGTAATACAAACACCAGCATGCACAAGTGTGGGATGTTTTCCACAACGCACCTTCACAGGTAATTCTAAAATACTCTTACTGGAGTAGACACAACATGAATTTGTAATTCAACCATTACTTTCCCCCCTTAAAATTTGTTGGTCGATCTTTAAGGGTATATTATGCAGGTTTTTCATGAAAACCACTTATACACTCATACTAGAGTGATCTCTCTCAGTCATCACTCATGATCCACAATAAGTGTGTGGTGGTAAATTTATCTGCAGAGACATTGCCCTCTGCCTGTGTTTTCTTCTTATTTTACTATGTTTTGGACGTTCCTTGGTGTGTAGCCAAAGCCAATAACAGCCTACAGGTGGCAACCAAGTTGCAGCATCCAAAAAGAAAGCTTCAAGAATCACAAACACAGCGCCAAACCCCCATCCCCCGCAAATATGGCAAAGCATGCCAAGCCCATAAACCTCATTCCAAAACAAGGCTGAATCCAGCCCATTCTTTCAGACAAAACAAACAAACAGATAAAAACAAAAAATGACCACATAGGACGACTGTACAACATGCTTTAGGGCCCATACCTTTAATGTAAGACAGTGCCCCCTAGTTGTTGTGGTATTTTTTACAGAAACAGTGGAGGAAGTGCAAATATCAAACACTCCCTATAGGGTGGCCAGGAATGGTGGTGAATGGGTCAAAGAAACACAGGACTTTCACCTAAGTGACTGGTGTTCATGTCCCAATGTCAATGTTGACTTCTTTTATTAAACACATGGTGTAGTACTTCCTGTTCCCACTTCATCCCAAACTCACACTTTTTATATCTTTAAATGCCCCAGCATCTAAAGATCTATAGCCCTTGGTGAAAAGTACTGCAGAGGCTGCTTTATTTAGTAGGTGCGCTACTCAAACATTTTCTCCCACCTGCGCATGAGACCATTAAAATATCACATTCTTCACCAGACCTGATAAGTCTGCAATATTGTATGAGTTTTTGAAAATGAGACAAGCTCTAAAAAAGGCAGTTAATTTGAGAAAGTAATAATAACAATAATAACAATAATAATTCCTTCAGTTCTGTGGACCTGTGGTCGGTGCTCAGGCCCTAATTATATGCTACTATAAACCAATGTCATAGAACTAGAAAATACATATATCAAAATCCATTTTCCACCACCAAAATCACATTTTCCCACATCAAATAAAGTGCAAATAACTAGCACTTCTGTTTAACATAAGGAAATATAGGAATTTTGTATTCAAGGAATGTTAAATTTTAAAATTTCAGTTAACAGGTGTTTTTAACACTTTTATTTAAGTACCACATTATGAATTTTAACAGGTGTTTTTAACATATTTTTATAAATATTAATTTAAGAATTCTATCTTTAACAGCATCATTATTAACTAACTGTGTACAAGTCTCTGCATTGTCCAGATTCCTTACTCTACATATTTACAACCAACGTGAATCAAGAACATGCCTGCAGCAGCTAATGACCTCCGCTGCGCTTCAACTCACTTCAGCGATTGTTAAATAACTATTTTATAACAAACAGATGACATTAGCGGTAAACACTTCTGTAGAGTCTATGACAGGTCAGCAAGCCGTGGCATAACGCAAGCGCTCATTCAACTGGGTTGCGTCAGTAATCTTTGGAGGTGAAACAGGCGCTTTAAAACTCCAGCGGTTTTCCCGGATGCCTCTCTGGCTCCGCAAAGTCTTATTGCAGGCCACAGCCAGTGAAAACCGTTTGGTCGCCTGGCGTGTTTGATGACAGCATTCTGCTGTTAGCTTTTACTAGCTATCTTTACGTACGTCTCCTTTATCACTCCAGGCAGCGCTGGTAAGTCCAGGGTTCCGGTCCCCTCACTGGATCCCTTTCCTCCTTCATGAAGTTTCAGCAATATCAGTTTGACTTGACAATGTAAAGTGCTGTTTTAAGGAGACAGCACAATTATTTGGCAGCTGCTGGCTCAGCTACACTCTAAATTTTGCATAGGGCACCTTTAAGTCTTGGAAACCTGAGCAAATTTGCTTAATTTCTTTCCGAAAAAAAGTACCAAGCAGCCAAAGAAGAAATGACCCCAAAAATAAGGAAAATTAGCTGAAAATTAGTATATAAAAACTAATGATAAAGGCAAGCAAATCTTGGGAAAAGTGCTTTAAAACATTCTAATAATTTTGCAACATTATTTCAAATTATGTAATTATTATAATTATAAATACATGTTCCCTAGGTTTTTAAAATAAATAATTAAAGTAATTAACTTAAAAAGATTTTTTTAAATCCACTAATTTCTTGCAATTTGTAGGAACAAGTTAAAGTAAAGGCATCTAAAAGCATTACAAGCAAAGAAGTGTCCCTCCAGGTTTCAAATGGTTAATATCTTTTTCATAAAGAATCCAAAAAGATTTTAGTTATAAACCTTGATTGAGCATTAAAGTAAATCACAAGCACAGTTGGATATGGCAGAACAGGCTCTGCCACCTAAATTCATCCAAACATGATGCGAGGGAGTGTGGTAAAGACCCCACAGGAGGATAGAGAACAGGCAGAAGACACTTATTGCTGGAATATGAAAAATTCATGATGTAAAAAGCAAGAAATGCTATCAAAAATGATTCATAAGAAATTTCAATAAGAGGGAGCTGTGATGATTTGGGGAAAAGTGAAAGAGCGAGCACATCACTGACTTTTTTTTGGTATAATTAGTGCCAGTAAGAGTCAGCTGATACCACTCGGCTGATGGGCTTAGTTTTCTACCTTTGTAATGAGGTATTCCATTTGTGGTATTTTTGATGAAAGGAAAATACCTGTGTGATGCATGGGCAGGTACATGCAGTTTATAGTGTGTGTGTGTGTGTGTGTTTTTTAATGCAAATCAGTGCATTTATTCAGTGATTATACTCTATCTGAGAGTTCAAATATATGGAACGAAAATATGTTCACCACAGATGTTTGTGGGTATGTGTGTGCAACTAGTGTTAGCCAGTCCACTGCATATTAATTTATGCTGTGGTTATGTTTGTCAATTTTCTATTTAGCAGCACATGCATCAACAGTAAAGAATCTCTCTCTCTCTCTCTCTCTCTCTTTCTCCCTTTCACACCCACACACACACACACACACACACACACACACACACACACACTCACATCAGGAGATTTGTTGCACATTTGAATCAGACAAAGCATTTACACCCTGCAGAGTAATAGATCGGGGTGGGAAATTACGTTTGCATATTTGTGTGTGTGTGTCTGTGTGTGTGTGTGAGTTATCATGCATGTACAGTGCTTAGCTTCCCTCCAAAATCTGCACAGGGAAACTTTTCGTAGCAGCAGTTACTATGCCTAGAAGGCTGCTAAAGATTCATCAAAGTCCAGAGGACTCACTGGTTATGTAGAACTAGAGAGAAAAGGCAGCTGCGGAGATCAAACTGGAGAGAGAGAGAGAGCGAGGGAAAGAGAGAGAGGGGGAAAGAGAGATCCAAAGTCAGTGATAGATCTACCTGAATCAATGACAGAGATGAAATGAAACGTTTCATCTTCTTTGAATTTAAAAAAAAAAGAAAAAGGGAATGAACTCGTGTCTGTTTCTGTTTTGAACACCCACCAAGACCAGATAGTGCCGGTGGATTCAGGGCAGGACGGGTTGTTCTGTCTACCTGTTTGCATCATGACAGTGTTCTGCTTGGCTGCATTACATTTTTTTCTACAGTATCTTGGGTTTTTTTTGTCTGTGTGTGTGTGTGTGTGTGCATGTGTGTGCTGCAAGTAGAGGGGCAGGGCTGAGGGTGAGCCATATGCCAGGCCATATGGGTCTTCGGGGGTTCTGCTCTGTCTGCCTGGGGAAAAAGTAAACATGTCTGAAACACACAAACACACGAGTACACAGCGTGCCAAGATGCTGCTGTCAGTGACACCATTTGATAAATCCTCTCTACCTCTTGAGGCAGGGAGGGAAGATAAAGCCAGAAGCAACAGCAATTACAAGTATGCTGTGCCACAGTGTATAAACAATCACCCCTCTGTACACAGAAAAGCACCTTAAAACACATATTTTACATTCAAAAATGGAATCAATAGTACACAACCATCAACAGCAGGGTTTCGGAAAATTAAATCATTAGGCATTACTTTGGAAGAGTTTGGAAATTCCTGATTGGGATTGACTATCAAAGAATTAATTAAGCAAAGCAGGCATAGTTTGTGCTTGTTTCTCATTTTCCCTAATAATTCAGTCATTTTTATCAACAAACTGAAATGTAACAGAACAAATTGCAGCAATCAGTTCTGGGTAAGAATTGTTCCTCATCAAACCATGAATATTTTTCAGCAGTAATACATTTTTTGGCCGCTTTGGGAAAGCCGAGGAAACTGTTTAATAATATTACCAACTTATAAATATCTTTTGGCAAATGTGTCAGTAAACTGTTGTCCTATCCAGCAGACACGGAGTGACATTAGCATTGATAAGCAGTTTTGTTTTGTTTTATAATCTGGCTGTTATTAGACTATTAAATGGCCTTTATCGGTGGTTGTAACCATCATATATATATACATTGGAAAAGGCCAGCCACACCTGCTATTAGGTTTGGAAGGCCATTTATCAAACTATGAAATGGCCATGTACATTTATTGTTGGGTCGCAACCTCCCGTGGCCATAATAAATACGACAGGAGCAAACGAGGAAGTGTGGTGACATAGTATAAATACCAAAAAAAAAAAAAAAAGTGATTGTCAGAAAGGAGGGAGGGGCTGTGGATTGGTCAAACAAATACAGGACTTTCATTCAGGAGAGATCTTCATTAACTCAGGGAATGTCTTATTCTTTGGCTGCTTTAATTCTTTACTATCTTCACTACTTATTCTCCAACTTAATCTGCTTGTCATCTGGTGCTGGGCATGTAGCACAGCATAGATTAAGTTGAGCTTTTTGGCATAAGATTGTTGACAGCATTGTTTGAAATAAGAGTGATAAGAGCAGTGACAACCAAAATGGTAAAATTGCTGGGGAACTGCAGATTTGGGGGATTGTGTGTGTTTCACGTTATAAGTTACCCCTTAAACATGACATGTAGTCATTGGATCAATTGCTAACATAAAAATATAAATTAGTGCAGCTTTCATAATCTTTGTTTCATCGTTATTTGGAAACCAAGTCTGTCATTTATACAAATACATGAGCACCACCACATACCTATACCATACCCCCTTCATACCACAAATAAAATAGGGAAACCTTGGATAGACAATTTCACAACAGTCCTCTATTACTTGGTGTTTTACTCCTTTGCCTAGTGTAGTCCTGGGTTTCTGCTGAGTGAAGTGGAATTTCTGCAAGAATCTTGGCTGCTTACCATATTTCTGTCAGGGCACGACAAGCTGCAGATTCCTTCATGGCTGTTTTATAACCAATGTTGTGCTGGTCTGCCAGCTGACATCTGTTGCTTGGCAAAATTTGTGCCAGCTTCCTTTTGCCTCTTTCATCAGTGGGCTGTTTCCAGTCTTTGGCTTGTCAGAGTCCGTTGGGGGATGAATTATTCTTATAAAAATCATGCCGCTCTTGTGACACTCCAACCTGCTTTACCAATTTACAATAACTTGATGTCACACCCCCCATCTGTGACAATGATCTGGCAGTGCTTAAAGAGGGTGGATGTTGGCTGATACATGCAGGTCTTAAGGTCGACGGTTGGTATCTTTAAACACTGGGCCACCCTGCTCAGCCTTTAATGAGGCTTAAAATATGCTCATCAGTATCCAAATGGCTCTATCATTCATACTCAATGGGCAATTTGTTCACATGTAGCATCTGAAATGAAGTGCAGGTGATTTCTCTCAGATTTTTTCCTCTAAATTCTCTGTTACCATGGCCAGTGTATTCTCTAATTAATGTTTACTTGAGCAAATGTCAGCTCTTTCACCCCCTTAAATCACATTTTTCTGAGACGCTTCAGCATAGGCATCTTTATGTTCTCCAGTCCTGGCTTAGGGAGAAAGTGAATGACTTTGTGATAATGCAAACACTGCAAGGGCCCAAGGTCATATCTCTGCATGAAATAAATGGCACCCAGAGAAATAACACCAGTTACCAATCAGAGCCTTCCATTCAAGACCATGTGATTTGTAATATTAGTTTGCAGAGTGGTGTGCCACAATATGGTGATTGATTGCAATGTGTATGCGGCATAGTTTTCATGTTTGTGGTGTGTTTGTTTGCGCATGAATGCATAGACAAATATTCACATTTGCAAGGTTTCACAACAAATCCATCTTTATTTGACTTTAGCTCAGAGACTTCTGCTGAAGCTTCTAAAGCATATGTGGGTGTGCATTCCAGCACATTCATGCATAACGTATGTATACGTGCATAACAGTAAGTGTGGCTATGTATTGGATGTACAGATAGTCATTGATTGCGTCAGGCCCATTGTTGTTAAGGTTTCATTATAATTTATCAGATTTACAGAAATGAAAATGGAATAGAAAGTGTTTCCTCCGGAATGAAAATATCATGATGGGGCTTTTGGGGCAAATTCTGCATTTGTGTCAATGTGTGAATCATGTGAATCATGTGAATTAGTGTGTGCATGCTGACAAGGCGGAGCAAGACATTGTACACATTGGGGGTGTCCAGGGGCATGTTCCCGTGGGGATATTTTTTCCCACTTGTGGCAGCTATGTGAGCTATTCTTCGAGCCATTTAAGATAATTGAATGCCTACAAACTGTATATCATTTGGGAAAATCATAACAGTTGCAAGAGAAAAAAAAACAGTCTACATCCTGTTTTGTATCAAAATGTTCTTTGTAGCATTCTGAAACCATTATACAACACGTTGAGGTCTAAAAAGAGGCAAAGATTGTCTGAAATTACTATTTTAAAATTACAGAACTAACCATAAAATCTACTTTGGTTCACAGAATAAAGGTTTAGATGACAAATCATTCCTTTTTTGAAAGCATTCACGGCTGGAGCACCAGAAACCAACCCCTCATTCCACCTCTGTTGTGTAGTCTTTTCCCCTACTGAACCTCTGTATCAAAAAATTTGGGTGCGGCGCTCATTTTAACACATACCTCTCGAACCATTTTCTTCCTCCTGGCATGTAACATCCAATCATCTCATCATTTCTCTTCACATATCACCAACCAGACACTTCTCTGTTCCTGATTTTTTAATGCCTGCTGCATCCCTCTACTTGTCCATTCTCCTTTAGGGTTTCTCTAATATCAAACCCTCATTCACATCCCCTGACAACAATATCACATCCCCATTTTTCTCTGGTTATGGCAGATACATTCTGCTGGGGGTGCTTCAGAGCAACTTTGATTTGAGATTTAATGCTGACTCTAGTCTGCCACACAAGGGCAAAAGAAGTGTCAGTGTTCTGTTTCGCTGCCTCATATTCTTCTTTCACTTTTGGAGGCACAACTGCTTTAGAGAAAGCATTAATATCAGTCATTGGATTTAACCTCAATGGGTGGAGAAAAAGACACCTTTTTTTAATAGCACTGACATGCTGTAAATGGGAAATGGAGTTCACTGTATCATTAACCTACCTATAGAACTGGAGTATTCTGAGGTTTCAGAAGCCAGCGACATCTATTTTTCATCCACAGAAGATCAAGGGATACACAATCTCAGCGTGTCTGCAGGCTAGCTAGCTCACTGGCACATTTGTATGGTAGATGTGAACCTGTCAAGCCAGCTAGGCTAACTAGCTCTTCTGACTCAAACCAACTCCCCAAACAACACAATTTCAGCTTTCAGAGTAGCTCTCCTTCTAAAAGCAGTTTGTATAACTTGTTTCTCACATTCTCAATATTAATGGTGATCTCAACAAGTAAAAAGATATTCAGAAGACAGAACAATATTCGGGTTTCCAAGGGGGCAGAAAGGACTGGAGCACACTGATTTGCAGCCCTTAATTGTGCTAATTTTTCAACACCACTGGGCCACCTGCATCCTACTTAGCTAACAAGTACTACTCTGTTAAGATTAATAGACTCTCCTCCCCTACTGCCCCTATTACTTTTGGAGAACCTCAAGGTTCCATCTCAGGGCCAGCTTTATTTGTTATGTATATGCTAAGTTTAGGCTCTGTCTTATACGAGCACAATAGCTCATATAACATTCAAATATACCTTCCATAAATCCAGGGATTTCAGACTCCATACCATTCATTCTGCTGAATGCCAAAAACTTTGAGCAATAAGAAGAAAGAAGTCATTGTCTTTGATCCCCCCAACACCACAGGGAGCATAGCCAGCCACTGACATCGAACCCTCAGGCCCATGCCAGGAATCTCAGTGTCATCTTTGACTTGGCACTGAAACTTGGCAAAAACATTAATTCTGTGGTAAAATGCTACTATCTTCAGCTAAGTAACAATGCAAAACTGAAGGCCAGCCTCTCTAGGGCATGAACAAAGCCGTATTTATCTCCTAAAAACTAGACCCCAACTCACTGTACCTAGGTGTTGGCCAGTCCTCTGTGACTTTGTTTACACTGTGAACCCAAGTGGCCTGAATCAGATTTTTTCCCCCCTATGTAACATATATGATTGTTTAATGACAGTGAGGACATCTTAGTCTGACCAAGAGCCTATTGATAATAATAACCAAGAGCCTATTGATAATAATAATAATAATAATAATCAGTTACAATAACCAACTGCGGACTTACAGAGGTGAGTAAGCTTCATGTGATGCTCAATTGAGTTTCTGATTGCCAAACTTATGGTGAACTACTGTCAGTGTGGGGGAAGTATTTATTTTGTCCTATCCTGTGCTTGAATTTGAAGTGTCTGATTACGTATGAGATTTACCAACCTGACCTTGTAATGTGTGAGATTTAAAGACTTACAATATATTACTCCTCAGTTAGCCTCTTACTATTAACTTTATATAAGGTTGGTTATGATGAGTCAAGTTAAATCCTTTGTAACTAAGGTTTTTGTTATTTCCTTAATTTTGTTTTTTGGTTTGGTTTGTTTTTTTGTCCTCAAAAAAAGGATTTAATTTGTTTCATCAGATTCAAAGACAATTAAGAAAAAAAAGGCAAACACATAAATCAATACACAACTGATGAGTTATTTGCATTGGATAATTGGTTGAAAAGGATTTCAAACCTATTGAATACTGGATCCAAAAGTGAGAGCTGCTGTTGTCAATATCCAAGTGCCAAACCCAATGCACAAAGATCACACCAAGAGAAAACAGAGTACAAAATACAAAAGTACTGCATCCATCAAGTTCAAGGAGGAGCTAAAAAGAGGCTAGGGTTAGGGTAGAGCATAGGACTAGGAAGTTACACACTACACACTATCTTTAATCCATTATTTATACAGAAATATGCACTGTTGCAGCTTTAACGTTACACATAAAAATTCCACAAAACCAGAACAGAGACTATAAAGTGTCAGACTGTGTCAGGTGAGCACTGCACTTCAGAGGCCAGATCCCACTTCAACCTGCTGAGGGAATTCAGCGTTGACATAAACCTGTACATGAAAACACAACCACTGCCTTTTAGAAGATATTGCATCATACTGTTTGCTTTCCAGTATTACAGTGTGTGTGTGTGTGGGTGTGTGTGTGTGTGTGTGCATCCAGAAATGCAGAGAAATCAGTGATCAGGCGCAAGGTAATTCAAACCCATTTTGATCTTCTCTCCTGAAGCATAGATTAGGTCTTTGCAGCTGTTTTACACATACACACACACACCCACATGCACACGCACATATTCACAAGCACACGCACACACAAACACACGTTTGCATTTGTCAAAAAGCTCCACATCAATGCTTGACAACATTTCACACAGTCACACACATGCTCGCATACACGTTGCTATTACAGTGATGGGATTCCAGGCTGTCAAGCAGATGAATGATGACAAATCCTTCTGGAAGACAACCCCGTTCATTGTCTACCTAAAACCTTATGCTGTGAAGGGAGAGTTCGGAGCTGGTCCGTGGCTGATGCCTGGGGTGATGGTAAGCCATGTAGATCATTTTTGCAGTATTATCTAGAGTGCTGGGACATTACACCTCCTGATTTAATAGATTTTTTTCTTGGTTAGGGTAAAAGAGGGCGCAGAGATACAGTGTGTGCAAGCAGAAAAGGCTATCCAGGGTGAACAAAAAATATCTTATGCATGTGTTCATCAGCCTTGCCCCTCATTTCAGCCCACTTTTCCCCTCAGGCTTACAGTCAGGGACAAGTCCTCTGTTCCCAAGGGTCCAGAATCCTTGCCTTGGCCATGTTTCCTGCAGTCATTAGCACTAATCATATTAACAACGGTGTTATTTAAAGACCTACACTCAGTCACACAGGACAGTTAGGGGATTCTTGATGCATTTATCCCAGACATTTTTTATCACATAAAAGAACAAGGAGGCAGTGGAAATTGGAGAGAACTAAATACAGTTGTTTATTTATGTTGGACCATCTTTTCCATGTTCGAGACACAAAACAGATGTGGCTTACCAGATTTGTTTGAGCCAGCAGGCAGGTGAGTAAAGTACACCTATACGTTCGTCACCATGGCTCAGTGTATATCTGTTTCTTTTTTTTCTGCAGATAAATGATTTGCTCACAATAAACCCAACAAAACCCTAGAAAGGAGGTGAGAATGTAAGGTTGGCCTTGATTCTATTTGATGAAAAGGTCGGTGCCTGATTTGCTTAATTTGCTCCGACCAAGTGGCTGTTCTGAAAGAATTTAATACTAGAGGGCACTATAAAACCTGGTAATAGCAGGGGATATGAGAAATGACTGAGCAACAGTGACAAAGGTAACAGGTTAATCGCAGCACTGAATTGCTTTTAAAATGCAAGCACTTTTATTCATAGATATCAGATGTCTGTCAAAATAAAAAAAAAAAGGAATCCTACAACATTCTTTTAATGGAACACTGTGTACAATTTATTGGCGTCTAGCAATGAGAATTACAGATGGCAACCATCTGAAACTTCTCCCTATTAGAATTCCTTCAGTATTCAATGGTATATAATATTATATTATATACAGTGTCTCTGTCATTCAATCATTACAGCTTTTTTGGATGACATTAGTTTGCACACTATCTTGATGTGGTGATACATTTAAAGTATAAACCTGACTCTAGTAAGAACTCTTCTTATGGCCACATCAGAAGAAAAGTCTGGGTTGGGTGAGCTGAGCTAAATTTTGTTTGATTTGGGGGGGCACTCCTTGCACTTTGTTAAATATTTGTTAGATAGCCAGAGAGATGAAATTTGGAGACATGTTAAGCTATTCAGTGTATTGGATGTTGCAAGTCTCAGACTGCAATACAAACAGAGGTAAGGTCAGTCAATTTGAAACTTTCTGGTGCCTCAAGGACCTTTTCCAGAGACCTGAGGACACTAACACATATAAGACTGGCATTGCAGACTTGTGTTTACAAAGTTAGTGCCAACATGAAAAAAACAGATTTTATAAAAGGTGTGTTGGATCAGTGAACTAGAACCGGTTTCAATTGTGCACTCACATTTGTAAAAGTCCTTGTGTTTGAAAAAGCAGCTTTGCTGAAAATCTCTCTGGTATGCTGTGCATGTTCTCACTGTGCCACCATTGCTACTGGAATTTAAAGTACCAAAATAGAAACAAACCTGACTTTATTAAGTTATACTTGTCAATTACGCTAAAGTACCTGTGGCACCTTACTTCCCTTGCCAAAGAAGCTAATTTTTTTTGTTCGTTGTGATTCACTGAAATTAGATTTTGACGGCAATGTGAATATGAATTTGCCTGCAGACACTGTTGTTGTTCAAACAGTAGCAAATAAATTGCAATCAATGTGGAACACAACGTGCTATATTTTCACTTAACATGTTTATTGCAATAACATGAGAGCAATACAAAGTAGTAATAGTACTGTTATATTAATACTGATAGGCCAGTGAGTCAAAACAAATGAGATTATTTAAATAACTGAAAATGCTGTATAGAGAACATGCATTAATAAGTGTATGACTTAACATTGTGTGTATAAATTAATGACTGATTGGTCTTGTGGTGTGGACAGCAGGCCATCCTGGTGCTGCTGCAAGATGATTAACAGGATTGTAGCTAAAGCAATAAATAAATAAATAAATAATGAAAAATAGAAACAGTTATGCTGCAAGATAATGTACTATGTACTTTTTTCTTAGATGTCTACGACCTATTTTTTCACCAACATTAGCGTGGTGTACACAAGTACAACCTGCTAAAAATAGGCTATAAACACCTTTCCGGTTGCCAGCAGAAAAAGAATGCCTTTGTTTAAGAGACCAAAAAACAGGTTAGCAAACAGTAAAAACAGATTGGATAGAGGCACATGAAAACTTAAAGGTGGTTACTTTATTTTTCTTGGATAGAGACGGACAGTATTTAGTGGTAACACATGATTGCATCTCACCAGTTAAGAAGCAAAGTCAAACAAATTCACTCAGGTGTTGTGTTTGCATCAATGCTGATCAGCGCTGGAGGTGACTTTTACTACTGTGGAGTCATCTGACGCGAGTGTGAATGCTGATTGTCACCTTTCCTATAACATTAAGAAAACAGATGATTGCATCTGTGTTAGCATTTTTGTTTGTTTTTGTTTCAGTGAAAAAGGGGCTTTATATGGGAATTTTTACATTACCTCCTCAAGACTTCATAGCCTATAGACATATGGAACCAAATATGATGGGTCACAACTTGATTTGCTTTATGTTAAAGAGTTACAAGCCAAAAGAGATGGAAACACAGGTATGTGCATAGTTTTGGGTTACCCAGACAGTGAGCACTCTCCGAAGCCACCCACAGGGAGTCCATAATTTTATATATGACTATATAAACAACCTGTTCATACTCAATACTAATCACTGTTGGAGCCTGACATATTTCGCAGAAGCACTGCAACTCCAGCTCTGCTTGATAGTAAATAAGACTTCCACCATTACCCACTTCATATGTGGGGGCAGCCCAAACTTGACCTCAAAACCTCATCATTAGTGCACCTATAGAGAGCAGACTACCCAGTCAACATCAGAGGAGAGCCAGCGAAACAAGCTGAGGCTTTGAAGTACCTAGGCATCACACACCAACACTACAACCATTACATTTAACATCCATTAATACATTCATGTATTTATTTCAGTGTCTTATAACAGTTTAAAGGCTGTTAGAGAAGGTTTTCCATGCTGACAAGTTAAACAGGGGCAACACATATTATTTGTGAAAGGTTGTGTATGCAACATTCAGAGCATTAATATAGGAGCAAACCAGTATTTTCTATGTAACAATAATGATGTAACACTGTCCTGAGCAGAGACTGAAGTCACGCTTCATCTCTGTGTGTTGTAATTGGAGCTTCTCTGTCATTTATTGTGGTAAACTGGTCTGGCCACATGTGCATGTTAGAGCATGTCTGTATCATGGCGAGCGCATCGCTGCTGTTTAGCACTGCACTCATTTGGTGGTTATGCTGATATTGGCATGGCATTGTTGTGGAAGGGTCACGCCCACCCTCCAGTACCTCAGTGGTTAATGACATAAGATCTGATGGCACTGCTGCTGTTGTTTCATGCCATTTATTGACTTGGCACTCTCCCCATATCCTATATCTGCCATTAACATCAGCATGACACATCAACTCTGTACTCTGTTTTTCAGGGCTGTGGAGGCAACTATAAATCTATTATAGAAAATGGCCAGAAAAGCCCACTTAAACAGTACTTCAAGCAATAAAAAGAACGTTGTCTTAAAACTGCTTCTGTCTATTACTGTGCAATAGAAGCTAAATTGTTTTCTTGGTTGTGAGTTGCTCATGTCCTCTTTGTCTGACCCCTTGTATAAAGAAAGGAGAGCAAAATCATACAGCGACTGATTGACTGGAACGCTCAGACAGCAACAGAGATGGAGACAGAGACGACACAGGCGGGGATCTTTTACAGCTCATTACAGACTGGAGTCCTGGAGTTTCTTATGTAACTCCCCATCCATGTTTCTGTTGCTCTGTTTATGTGTATCTTGTTTGGGAGATAGACAGAAACAGAGAGAAACAAAAAGTGAAATATCTAGCACTGAGAACAACAATGAATGATCTAGCCAATTAAGCTTGCTATTTTTTTCCCCTAAAGCTTTATTTAATCTATAATGTTTTTTTTCTTACCAACGTTTCCCCCCTTTGATTTACCTGTTTACCCTTTGAAACTCCATTAAAAGGAAAGCGGGAAAAAAAGTAACCTGTTTGTAGCTCATTGCCATGACTGCGCCTTGCAGAGAGTGGCTTAAAATCAATGCAGTCCTGTTTAGTCTCTCACCATGAAGCTTAGGAGGCTTTCTACATTCTCTCAGACATACATCTCTCTTATTCCCCCTTTTGCTGGGTAAAAGCACTGTGTTTTATTTTTTCTTGATAAAGTAAAAGGTTATGTAGTCCTCGGAGAGTGAAGTGGCGCTGGGTACGGTCTATGACCCCAGGACCCTTGTGACGCCCACAAACGATGTTAGGATTGCAAGTGCGCTCGGCTGGTTTTATTTCACTCCTGAAAAGTTTATTTCTCATTGTAGATTTAAGGTGGTCAGCTCACAGGAGTGTTCCTATCTCCCATTTACCTTTCTTGCACTTTCCTTACTTGCCTCTAAAACCTCATTACTCTGAGAAACTTCTTGCTGATAAACTAATGGGAGAAACAACAAACAGAGGAAATGAGTAAAACTTATTCTCCCTCACTTTGCATTTAAGCGGAGATTTGAATACTATTTAACCAGCAGATTTAAAGAACAACCACCTCATTTAGCATGCCTTTAGAAGACATCCATTAGGATCGCTTGAATAAGCTCCACTGATGAATGAGAGGTTTATAAACATTCAGTTATGCTCAGCTTAGGTCATTAAGCTTAAAAGGCCATTAGTAGAGCACCCTTGAGTGCACTGGCTGGGCCTTGATGCGATACACATCAGTTGGCATTAAGTTTGGGTTGCTTACTTTTTGTAAAAAAATCAACATGAATTTCCACAAAGATCACAAAAAAAACAGTTGGCATAATGTTAAGGTCAAACTAAAAATGACAAAGTGTTGTTTTCAATCTATAAATGTTTATTCAATAATCAGTTAGTCATTTCAGTGCTGTTTCATAATCAGGTCAATCATTCCGATTTGTAAGTATAGGAGATTTATAAAAGCACATTTGTGGGATATATAAAACTGGTGTTTTTTATATCTCTAAATGATTAGATATACAGTTAAGATATAACTGTTTGTTGGATCTGACTGCGTTTTTTATTTTCTAAAAGTTCAAATCTGTACATATCGTGACAACGCAACTTGGGTTGGCGAATTTGGGTTCAACACACATAACTGGGTCAAGATTACATAGGATATGTACACATTTTTCTGCATTACTTTTTGTGGGGAAAAATAAGAAAGGTGCATGAGAACAACCTGCTGGAGTGGACATTATATTATGTCTGTCCATGGCATCATTATAGCAATTCTGGTGACACTATCCAAGCAGTGTATTGTGACGCTCTGGGACGGAGACCTGGCTTCATCGCACCTTTTCTCTACATATTTTTCTAATGTATAACTGTTGGATCTGACAGATGTACTTTCTTGTTCTATAAGCTTAAATATGGATTTTTTTCATGGTCTGTTTTTTGTCCTTCACACACACTGGAGACATACAGTTGATTTTAAATATACATTTGTATTTAGCATAATGCTTTTATTCACTGGCTTCTGCACACTGTTCAGAGTAGCAAAACATTTTTTTGTGACTCAAAGCAATCACTGCCTCGTTAATTGAGAAAGAGTTTGCGTGATGGCAGTTATTTCAGTGCAAATGGTGTAAGCTGAGAACACAAGTTTACCTTGTTCAGGTCCAGGTGCTGCACAATACTGTGAGTGAATGAAGAACTGCACTTGGTTGACTACTTTTAAAGCATGTTTGCATGTACTAGCCTTGGGTAACACTTCTTTGCATAAGCACATAATATAATCATTTATGTGTATGGTGTCTTTAGAATGCATATAAACACTTCTGTTAGTTCATCCTGACATACTGTAAGGTTATTTTTTTCACTGAGCACAATAACTAATAAATCCTTAAGTGTTAAGTGTTTGACTGTTGTGAGAATTCTGACTGGTATTATGCAGAAGCTTTTTAACTCAATCTTTTGTTTTTATGGCACACAACTTCATTGTTTTTCTTCAGTCTCAGTGCTCTCATCATTTTGAGGTGCAGCAGGCAGTGAAAAGGCTCTAATAAACCCATTGTACCATACCAGTCTAGCACCAAATGGCAGACAGACAGCCAGCGACTACATGAACAAAGTAGTGCATTTAGCAGCTATGAGGCAGATATTTTCCTCAAATGTTGGTAAAGACAAAAACAAAACTAACAGATTGTCAGAAGAAAAGCCTACCTTTGACTCTGATGTGTCATCCACTTTTAACTGAACACAACATAAACCAAGTGTAATCACATGCTGAAGTATGAACATCACATACACAACCACACAACTGACTCACAAAGAGCTATTATGCATCTAAGAAACATCATGAGTGTGTGATCTTAGATAAAAAGATATTGAGCTGGGATGACTCCGATCAACTGTCCAGAGGCAATTACACCTCAATAAAAGTGTTCGTGTGTGTGTGTGTGTGTGTGTGTGTGTGTGTGTGTGTGTGTCCTTAGATAAGTGTGTTTGAGTATGTCTTGCCTGTGTGTGTGTGATTGCTCTCACGACGTCATGCGTGATTATGATAATTAGTAAATTACAGGATAAGATCAGGATTACTATTCCACACACAGCTGTTGAGGGAAACGATGGTAACACACACACATATACAAACAGGCCAAATGAAGGAGTTAGAGGATGTAAGTGCAATATATCAATGCAAATGCCAATGTCCATCTCCTAAATGTCCCCATGAATTTGAGGCAGTGGGTTGGAACCATCCATACACAGTGTATAAATCAGCACTTAACGAGCCCTAACAAGCCTTAACGATCCTATAAGCCCTTGATTAGAGGTTGATTATCAGGACGGCGGGCCAATGCAAATGGCTGTTTACCACTGGCCTTTGGGCTGTTTGTGTGGAACAAAAGTAGGAAGAGTGTGAGTAAAGAAGGGAGTCAAGTGAATATGGGTGTGTGCCTGTGTGTGTTTTGCTTTGTGCTCATATGTGTGGATCTCAGCCCGTGCTTGTGTGTGTGTGGGTATGTGTGAGCCTTCAGGGATGAGGTGCAGACTTTGGGTGAAAATGCGTTTCCAATCCACCAGGCTTTGAGCAGGAAACAAAAGGGGAATTGCAGTCACCCGTGAAGCAAAACAGACACTTTCTCTCTCTCTGGTTCTCCACCTTGCTGCTATTTGCTAAAAAAAACCCCACAAAAAAACAGTGATCCATTGCCTTGTCTGAGATTAGGGTGCATAGGTTCAGTAGGTGTTTATGGCACTCCCAGCAAGCAAACAAACACACACTGCATTGGTCCTTTTTTTTTTAGTATTACTGTCATTGTTGAATTCAAATGCATCTTTTGACAGAAAATTCGACTGCCAGCTACACTGGATTAAAATTTGATGTAGCAGTTAGTGTTCTTTGGATGGGGATCATATTTGTCTGGTTTGATAGTCTCAATATGGTAATTGACATGAATTTGGTGCTTGAGACTAAAAAAAAAAAAATAGTAAAAAGCTGAAAGGAAGGTATAATTTGGCTCCATTTTCTAGCTGCAGCTGAATTGAAAATTTGAGTGTATTATGTTAGATTCAAGGTGAGTATTGTTCATTTACATGGCATAGTGGTTGTCGAGGCAAGTCTGCAAGTCTGCAGTAAAGATCTATGGGGGACTGTTTTCTTAATCCCATTCCTGCTGTATTTCTGATCATTAACGCCTGCTCCCACAGTTTGTGTGTTTGCACGGCCCGAAGGAGGTTTGGGGTGAAGAGGTGGTTGGTGAAGGCTGATTACACATGTATAACACTTTGTTACAATGTCGAACATAACCGACATAAAAAATGCAAAGTTTATTACATTTTGTGTCACATTTTAGGGTAAATAACACTCCACAAATTGTCATTGTTACTCATTGTCTTTTCTTTTATGTAAAACCTTAGCAAAGTTTACTTTACTTGCTTGTGATTGGCCAGTGAGGCTGAGTCTCATGTGTGCTCCCAATGACATGCAGACAGTCAGGGCTGGTAAACGGATAGACTTTTAATGCACTGATCAGGATAGGGCTCCTACTTTTATCGTATTTATTGTATTTTATTGTGCACAGGAACCATATTTTTTGACTACACACTCCCTCCGGCACCTATTTAAAGTTTCCTGACCTCCAGCATCGCAATGCAGTCCTCTAGTCTACAGCCATGGTAAGAGTTCTGTGAGGCACAGTGCTGCTTTGAGTTAAATGCTAATGTAAGCAGGCTACTTCATGGGCAACATCAAATTGCAATATGACATAATACCAGTTTACAAACCTGCGTGCATGGCTTTTGAATCTGAATGAACAATTTACAAATCTGTTTGCACTGGTTTACCCAAGAGGGGCTCCATGCAGACCACTAGTGCAGCTTAAAACAGATACATTTATACAAGACGAATGAGTTATCAAATCCTCCATGCTTTAAATCAAACAGATGGGCTACAGGAAGGATCACTACAAGAAATGCAGATTAAAAAAATGCTCACAGTCAACACCAAATTTTTGATAGCAACATTTTAACCTCCAAAGGCTTTTGCTTGCTTGAAAGTTCAATAAAGGATTGGAAACCTGGATACTGATGTCTTAGTTTCATCCAAGCAGATTACTATGATAGAGCTATGTGGTCTAAAGGTGAAATAGTCACTGCACATAAGACAACTCAACAGAAACATATGAAAAGATGAGATCTGAATCACATGGTTATAGTAAGAGTTTTAAATAAGTAGCAGCAATGCCATATTGTACAGTATAAACCCAGCAAACACTGAGACATTAAATAACTATTGATTGGACATCCAATCAAGAAAATGGTCCAAAAATAGTTCCAAGTTGTGGCATCATTACAGGGCTATCAGCTGATGTCCTTCAAATACAACATCAACATTCGGACATTCAATTACATAGGAATTGAGCCTCAGTCTCCAGAGTGAAAGGCCTGGGCTGTGTCAGTTCATCCACCACAACATCTTATTGCTGTGACCTCTGTTGCTCTTTATACTTCGCCAAATGACTTTCTTACAAAAAGCCCCAAATTCTACTTTTACCCATGTGCAGTCAAAGATAGCTTGGATAATAGTATTAACACAATGAGAAATGGATATCATTTTCATCAAGAAATATACATGAATGGCATAAACATCTTTTCTATATTTTCGAAAAAGTTGGCATACTACTCGTACTTGTCTTTGGACATGTAGTAGGCTTCACACTGTGGCCATCTGATCACAACCAAGTAAAAATTTGTAAATTAGAAATAACAACAACAACAAAAAAAAAAAAAAAAACAACACAGTAATCATATGATCAATATTTCTTGGATTGTAAGATAGGGTCTGAATGGACCATTACTGAACGTAGAAACAACATCACCATCTGGCCTTCTGCCTCATAACCCTGTTTCAGTTTTTGGCATTGAACCAGGGCCATTTTTGGCCTGGGACACGACATTGGTGTTTGAACAATGTTTGATGGGAATGGATGTAACACAATTATCCTAAAAACAATCAGACATTTTAGGAAACATGACTGAATAATTGTAAAACACATAGTAGGGTAATTTCTCAGAACATTCATAGAAAACATGATCATTTTATGCCCTCATTTAGTCCATATGGCTCAGCTGTGTTCAGTGTTTAAATCCAGTAGCTTTCTCTCTGTGGAACAGCAACTATTTCCCTCCCCCAAGAGATGAAGAAATCTTTTCAGTTCCCCAGAATTACAGCATAGAGGCTGATCCATGATTTGCATTCACATAATGACATGCCATTGCATTCTCAAGCTTTTAAGCTTTGTGCTGTTATTTTGCTTCTTTAGCTGGGTCACAACTACAGATACCCAAACCTCGTCCAGGTTGTTTGTGCAACTAACCAACTGGCACTGCAACCTAGAAGTAATCATAAAAGCCCACATACTTATTAAAAGCTTATAGCTTCCCTGTGGTCCATAAGCTAGTTTTGCACATCATTAAATCCTGAAACAACCAAATGTTTTTTTTTTTCTCTTTGATCATAATTGGTTCAATAAATTCATAACACAACCTTGTTTTCTCTAATTAAATATATTTTGTCAATGGATTTTCTGTAATTCTCAACAGCTCTTAAACCCGTGTTCAATCACTGAGTCAACATGGTATTTGTGATTGGAGGCACGTGGAAATGTGTGTTGGTGGAAAGAGAGCATGCAGTCCATCTGCAGAATTAATCCTGTTATCAGCAATATTCTGCAGTAGTGAACACAGCATGATGTTGCTTTTTAGAATTGAACCTCTTGCAGTTCAAACTATTCTTTAATTGATCCTAAAGTCAAATGTGGCAGCATATAGTCAGTCATGTTTTCTTCCTCATAAATATCGGTGCCTTATAGGCAAATTTATGTACAAAATAAACCAAAATTGTGCCATCATTAATGATGATTTCTATCATAAAGTCATACGGTCAAATACCATGTTTCTTTGCGTTTGTATGAAAAGAAGATATCATTTGTTTTTGTGATTGCATTGAAAGGTGCATATTTCCCCCTGACCTATTTCTAGTTGCCAGTCTAACAACATTTGTGCCTCCAGCAGCGACAAATGTATAAATCCATGATTTGCTCCACTGGGGGATATATTTACCTGCAGCATCTGGCAAAGACAATTGAGAACCACAAGTGTGTTGATGAGGTGAGACCCCGCCAGAAAGCAGACGTCCAAAAAACACGTCAAACAAAAGCACTGAGCACAAACACAAAAGAGCTATTGAAGTACATCAGATCCAAATCAAACCCCTGCCCGGCCACTGTTTTGGGACTTTGTGACAGGAAGTGGCCTGCAGAGAGAGGAAAATTCATTTCTGCTAATCTTATGGGAGAAAAAAGAATTGACAGCTAATTGTGCTTCTGCAGTGTGTACATGCCACATGTCTTTGTACGTACGACAAAGAAGAGGATAAAAGTTGGAAAGAAAGAGGCAGAGAGCAATATTTTCAGAACCACACATAAAAAAATGTATGCAATTTCAGTAAAAATGGTGAGGTATTTTTTAACTATGTGTTGTGTCAGGTGTTGGTTTAGTTTGTGTCCAATACCAATTTTGGAAGATGCATCTGGTCCTTCTTGAATTCCATTTCCACCAGAGTTATGAAAAAGAGATCCTGTAAGTCATTTTAATGAGAAACTTTGAAAAACTTTTGAGGTACTAAGTAATCATTTTAAGAAAGTTTGTGCAATTACTTACAGGATCTTTTTCATCCCAACGGTGACAATAAACTTCTATAGGCCCCTGTCCCACCCTCTTGCTGTATGCAAAAATACGTGACAATGTCATTTTTGGCTTGTGCACCCTCAAGCCGGGGACACAATGGTGAGCATAAACCTAGCATAGTAAAGAGGAGTGTTGTTGAGACATTTTCGAAAAACATCAAGATGGCTGAAGCTGATGCGGAAACTTTCTGCTTAATTACTGTTTTCTAATTCTGATGGCAAAAAATGCAAGAATCCAATACAGACATATTGATGTTACACCACCACAGCTCATCTCTGCAAGCTGCAGTCTGTTTATCTTTAAACATCGCTTGGCGCTACGACACATTTTGTTGCTTGGATCAGTTGTCCAATTGCCTATGGCCATTAATAATGCCAATTGGAAATCATAATAATTTGAGAGGTTCCAGACTAACTTTGAATTTTAATTTTGTCTGGCTTCTTTATTTGCACTTTAACTGAAAGAAACAACAATTCAGGAGAACACACAAAAAAAGTGCCAGAAACCTTTTTTTTCATTACACAGATTTGGACAATCTGTACTTTTGGGCATGGGGCAGTGGATGGGTTACAAAACATAGTACTTTTCTTCATGACACAGGTGTTTGGAAGTCATTTTAAGGTATCATATTACCACATTTCTTTTCCCCCAAACCTTATCTAACTTTAATTGCCTTAACCACACCTGGAACTCCAGGGCGTTAACAGGTATGATATTATACAAATTCTTCTGAGTGTAATTTTGCAGGATATCATACATACTGTTGCATGAGAAAACATTGCTCATTACTATTAGCTGCGGGACTAAATTAAAGAAGTGATCTGGCTATCTAGTTTCATATCTGGTGTTGCTCGCTGTGTATACACCTATCTGTTTTTGCAATGTTAGCATTGGAGCTGAAAGATTTGCAACGTTGTTCCCCTGTTTGTCAAAAGGTTAGGTGACAGTTATGTCCACTTAAGATTTTCTCTAAAGTTATTGTTAGGTCAAATGTTTTCCTCGATGAACACAAGTTGCAGTCTCAAAAAAAAAAAAAAAATAAATAAATAAATAAATAAATAAAATCCTTAAAATAAAAAGGGTGATGATTGATATTCATGATCTTTATAGGATCACGCATGTCCAAAAGGTTTTGATGATATCTGATCTTTCCCTTAGCACCACTACAGGGCTTTACACTACCAGGCCAACATTTCCTGTTTAACATAGAAACAGAAGAAGAGAAGAAGTCGTTTTTCCACAGCCAACCCCTTTGTAAGGTGATCAAAGGATTCCAGCCTCTGTGACCAACAGCCTGGTTTAGTCTGGTTTCCCCTTCCTTAATATGTCTGTCTTTGCTGGCTGCGATAAACAACCTCACTTATTATCTGTGTGTTGGCCTTTAAACTCCAACAATTTGTTGCCACATTCTCCTTACAGTCTAAGAGCCTTATCTCACAGGCCGGACAAGCTTAAATTGATGTAGTGGGCGGTCAAGCTGCCCTATTTAATTTTTCTTGGTAATGAGATGTCATATCCACACAATTTGATGTGCAATTACATTGTAAAGAGCAGTGCACGGGAAAGGTCATGGGAACACAATAAAAGGGGAGGAGAGGAAATAATATTAGTTTATTGTTTTTATCAAATTAGCCTGATATAATAGGTTTTGTTGTATGGCACACTGTGGAAGCATCTGTAGACCTATTGTGTGTCATTAAAATATTCATTACACCAGATAGGATGGATCTATAAATTCATGTTTATACCAACTGCTCATTCAGCTCAACACAAAGGAAACTTAGTCTAGGTGAGGGCGAGTATCCTTGGGAAAGATACTGGACATGTTCCATTGGTGTGTGTGTGTACGTGTAAACGGTTAAGCTAAGTAGCAAGTGGCACCTTTTGTGGTAGCCTTGGCTACTAATCTATAATTATGTGTGGATAAGTGAATGTGTCACTTCAAGTAAAAGTGCTTTGAGTGAAGACTAGAAAAGCAGCATACAAATGCATGTCTATTTATTAATATATTATTTTTTATAGCTGAAAAGAACAGATCTCAGACTGCTGTTTTGCTTTCCGTTCAACACAGAGTGAGTTGTGTGCTTTGAGAAGACCTTCAGAGCATCACTTTTGTATAGAGCTGTTGTTTGAATAATTGCAGAACACTTTTTCATCAAACAAGTCTCTCCATTCTCTTCTGACCTCTGCCGGAGATGCATGTTGGTCTTCAGGGCTGCTTCTATGTCTGAATTATTCTAATTTAACCCAAGACACTGCAGAATGGTCACTTCTGCAATGCTGAAATGGATCTATGTGCCACCACTGATCTGAAAATTAACCAACCTAATGAGTGTTTACTGAGGATGACACAATTCTTTTTTTGAATATGCGGAGGGAGTGAATGCAGGTGGAGCAGCGGCAGTGACAGGTAGAAATGAGCAAATAGACTGAGATGTAGACAGATTAATGGCCCACAAAAGCCCAACACAAAACACTGTCAGCAAAAGGAACCCAAACACCTGTGACTGACTGTGTCTGACATCATTTGACAGCCCAACAGGGGAAATCATGACAGTCACAACACAAATGACTGATCAGCTATTCCACAGAAGTGGGAGACTAATTCATGTGTGCGCACATACACACACACACACACACACACACACAAACACACAAACACAATGCAAAGCCCTGACATGGCAGTGTCATAATTGGTAATGATGCTTTGGTAATGTGACTATAATAATACTAATGCTGCCTCACCTCCTATAAACACAAACACACTCGAGAAGACATTAAAATGACATGACACTCCTGCTAACGGAGCTGGCAGCGATGTCTCTGTAGTTACGTTGCCATAGCAGTTATTGACAGATCCATGTGTATGTGCGAATGCCTGCATGTCTATCTTAGTGTGTGTGAAGCTGTGAATGTGGGGACTGTCTGAACAATCGATCGCCTCCCAGTTCCAGAAACCAAGAGTGGAAAAGTTGCTGACAGAAAGAAAAACAAGATGTATAAAAGTTATTACACTTCAATTGGCTGTCCCTCCTCCTTTATTCCTCCACCCCTCCCTCCCTTTAGTTTTAGTTTTTAGCCGTTGGATTATTCTCACCATCTCCTCCCCCGCCATCTTCCCACTTCAGAAAATAAATGAGGGAAAACAAGCACATTTAGTGGTTATTGTCTTTCTCATTCTCCACTTCAAGCAATTCAACGGGCTAGTGGCAAGATACACACACACACACAAGCAGAGATGCTCCGTCACACTCCAGCACATACTTCTTCACATAACCGCACCCTTTCATACACATCGGCACGTGCGTGCTCACACAAGACCTGCAACTGAGATGGCGCTATAAACACATTGATAAAACCATTTCTATAATAAGCTGTGTTTGTCAAAGTGTCATCCCCTGGCCCCACAGCCATTATCACTGCTGCAACGTTTATAGTGGCTCTTTAAATAAACGGCCCAGGCCTTCATGGCCTACAGTGATACCCATCTCAACGCCCACATACACACACACAGATGCACACACGCTCTCTCTACCCACTACATCTGCGAGCCTTAAACTGCAAGACTTGAAGGGTATATCCTCTTAGATGTGACTGAGGCTTTTGTGTTCTCTCTTTCCATTTTGGTTTTCTTTGTCAAAGAGTAGCTATAATTGACTGTCAGTCAGTTTCTCAGACCATGCATCATGAAAAGCGTGGAAAAAATAGCTATTTTTTAGGATTAGCACAAGATGGATGGTGTGAATTATTATGTTTTTCATTTGAATGAATTTGTTATCTGGTAATCACTGGTGGCAAAAAGAAATGGTCCACTTTAAGATGCACTAATTGATATTTCTATATCAACACTGGGTCAAATAATATCTAGTGTCAAAGCTTTAAGAATTAGCGTTGTGACCAGCCAGGTGACTGCTGCACAACAGTTAACATATTGGGGCAATTCTGTATCCAACGTGAATCTGGCATTAGACTAACATTTCTCGGATGGACCAAAATACTCAATGGCTTGAAACATGACTCCAATTTGTAAGCAGTAAGTTAGCTATCATATTCACCATACACACTATATTACAAGTGGCTAAAAAGAATCATCATCTATCAGTTTACCATGAAAAATCACTCTTCCATGCAATCCACTAAAGCCCACCAGTCATCTGTTGCATCACGTATCTTCCTTTATTCTTGTAACCATAGCAGTTAGAGCTTATCATACAGCTGCTTTTTACAAAGGATACTGACAAGATACATAAATAAAGAAGCCCTTTAAATTTGAATCATGTGGTCAATATTTTTTGGTTGTTATATCTCGGGACCCACCAGGCAGATGAGACAAGCTGATTATCTCAGCAGCTAGCAGCCAGGTTGGTCAGTATCCATTATTATCTAAATTCTAATCTCAGCAAGACCTTTGGTAATTTTCACTGGCTCTGATGACTCCATAGTGCTTGACATATGATGTAATTGATTTTTGAGATTCTTAAGTTCTTGCTGATATATTAGCTTTACGTTAATTATTTTATTTAATTCTATTTATTAGCTATAGATTTTAGTTAAAGCTACAAGTGGTAATTTTAACAATAATAATAACTGTTTTGTTGGTGTGTTCGTGCAATGTCACTGACAGGCTGGCCAGGTAGACAATATTACTTAATTACTCATTAAGTCTCTGTCAAATTTGGTACAGACTAATATTATCCATGTTATAGCGCTGTTTATGTTATGGTCTGAAAACCCAGGGGGGTTGAAGGACCCAGGAGCGAACACGCAGACAGAGGAGATGAATGAAAAAAAGGTTTTAATGGTCGTAGATAGGGAAGGGTTGGGGAATGTGGGGAAGGGAAGTCCAAGAAGCCGAGCAGATGAAGAGAGCCGGTGGGGCTGGCGAGGCTGGTAGAGACACTAGAGAAACACACACGAAAAAACCACGAGCACAAGAGATATCCAAAAATTCAAAGAACCAACACTAGTTATGATAAGGATCACAAAGAGTAAAGCGGTCGATCTAACCATGGGTAGCAGATAACAATCTGGCCCATGAGTCGAGTGGAGCAGCAGGCTTTATGCTGGGGTTGATTACTGACGAGGTGCAGGTGAGGAAGTGCCCGTGAGCTCCAGCACCCAGAAGCCACGCCCAGCCCCTGCAACACAACCACAAAAGAGAACAAACCAGCGCTGCACACACAAAAAACACAGTCCCAAGAATTCCACCCAAAAAAGTAATCCACCAAAAAACTCCAAAAGCCAAAACCACCGCAGTTTAGGAAGAGATGGGCGGTAATTAGTGATGGGACGTCATTGCACCTCGCCAGTTAAGGAGCTGAAAATACCGCGTTTATCAGTTGTGTTCACATCAATGCTGATCGGAGCCGGTGGCAATAAACACCCTTGTCTACTGCAGAGTCATTGACCCAGGTCTGAATGCCGATCACAAACATTTCCATTGCTTTCAAAAGCCAGAAATAGCAGGTGTTACCAGATTTTTTTGTGCAATGGGAATAAGGCTTTAGAGACTCCTCAGCTCTGATTGGTTGTTGCTTCCATCTGATTCTAGTGAATGCCATTTGAAGCAGTAGGAAAAGGAGGAGGGACATGATTTTCACAGACTGTCTCTCTCATGTACTTCATTCAAAATATAGTGTTAGTTTTAGCAAATATAACACAGAATTATTTTCATAGAAGTTACTAACTGTAGCTGTATGTACAAAACATTCTCACTCCACTCCAAACTCGTCACATGGTGATGCTTGGACAGTGACCTTCCACATCAACCTATGACGTTTTAGGTATTCTCGCCGTGGTTGGACCCATCCAACTCCCCACCTGCCCGCCTTATATGTGCACTCGCACTTCTTTCATTACATGGTTACCCGATCTCACTCCGAACTCGGAACGTCACAGCTTGTCATGGTAAGGATACTTAGAACGTCCCAGGTTGATGTGGTGGGTCACTGCCTGACTGAGTGCAGTTCATAGAGTTTGGCCTACTCTCTATTTAAAAAGGCTAAAGATAAATGACCAAAATGCACACACATTTGATCCATCTTATTCACTACTTCACAAAATACAAAACACATTACACTAGTTTTGAAATCTTCATGAGCCATGTAAAGTTAAATTATTGTAAGTATATATATATATAGTATGATATGATAATATGGTCATGTAGATATTGATGATTGAATTATCCCTTCATGTTTAGTTTGGGAATTATGAATCCCGCAGGCTAAACTGGCTTAGTAACCTGGCAACACCACAGCCTGATAATTGAGAGCTATCAAAAAACACTGCTTTAATCTAGGCCAGTAATTTCTTGCAACAGCCTTCAACAGCAACACCTATGCTTCCTGTGTCATCGTAGAAACGTACTGACAAGCACATGCATTTTATTGATTGTAAGTGATGAACAGACTGCATTTATAAAGTGTTTTTTAAATCTTAACAACCACTCAACGTGCATCATTCACCCTGTCACATTCATACACCAGTGGCAGAGGCTACCATACTGTTGATTAACTGCTCATCAAGAGCGATAACCAAGGAAACTTACACTTCACATGTTAATTCAATAGAAAAGGTGTTATATATGTATATTGTTGTTATAATTATACAATTACAATTTACACATATTGGATTTTAAACAAGTACATACTGAGAGCATAGTCAGCATACAGCGTATAGAGAGAAAACACATTTGTATGCAGGAATGGATGTCTTAAGGAGAACTGTGACGACAGAAACTCAGAGGGAAACATTCATCTTGTCTGAAGTCATTGTTTTTTATTCCTCATATAGGCCAACCCGACCCAGCAGGACAAAGTAATGGATAATAGCTTTCTTAAAAATCATCTCCTGCAATACTCCCTCTTTTATTGTTTAATAAATTCTATCAAGTGCCAGCAACCATGCATTGCATTTTCTGTGTAAAGAGATCAGTTTATTGCCTTTGATGTTAAAGGGATTTACCATATTCATTTACAGGCTAAGGCTCCATGTGGTTAAAGATGATGAATATGTGTGTATGTGTTAACATGTTTGCTTGTATTTTGTTGTATGTGTATGGTGGGTGTGCCTGCAATAGTTTTTTTTTATTACCGGCCCTGCTTTACAACCTTATGAGGGCATTATTGGTACCTCCTAGTCAAAATGAGATATTTTCCGAGGCTTGCCCTGAGGTCAAACCTGACAACCTGATCTTCAGAATATTAACAAAGAGAGACCACAATGAGAGGCCATAGGGCTGGAGGAAAGGTGAGGAAAACCAAATGGGAGAAAAAGTGAATGTTTGAAAAAAATTCAAAGAGGAAAAAGTTAGAGAAAAAAAAACACTGACACTGACAAAATAGGAGGTCCATTATTATCATAGCTCAGAGGTGGTGGGAAAGGTTGGCTGTGGCATCAAATTGAACTGAGTCAAATTTAAGTCTGTCAAAGGCATAGCTTGTACTTTAGGAAGAGGGGTTGTATGAGGTACTTATCTCTATTTATTGTACATATAGTTAATGTTGACACAGACCCAACATGGAAGCTAGGTAAAATAATGCTGTGGGTTGGTGCAGCAGCACAGAGATTTTAGCCACCTAAAATAAGTTTGAACAAAAAAAACAAACAAACAGTTTCTGTGTATACTGCCGATGATTTTCATTTGCCAAACTTATTTATGGTTTGGGGCTGATATTTGTGGTTTAGATTCAGATTTACAGACTTAGTTTTTTTTTTTTTAATCTATGATATGTTTTTGATGGTATGGTTAGAGTCCCCATAATTAGTTCCCTCACTGTCAAAAATGTCTGCAATAAATCACTGAACTAATAGCATAACATGCTCTGGGAGGTAAGAAAAATAGTAGTTAAACTTCATAGAAATATGAATCTGTTTATGTTTTCCTTTGCCAGGTTTTTAAAAATGTTGACGTCTGCACTACATTTGGAAGGAAGTATGCCTATGGTCTTTCCTGCATCATGCCAACTTCTTGAAGGTCAGACAACGAGACAATGAGATTTCAATCAGGAGTGACTTTAAGAGCGATCAAATAAATCAATTGACAAAGTGCAAAATAAAGCTTAGGAATCTTAAGAGTCTTTGGCTATTAGACACCATCATGATATCATCATTTTAGGGGGGTTGACACGACGCAGAGACATAGGACTCAGATGCATGTCTCAGCTCAGAGCGAAGTTCCAAAAACAACAAATATTTATTATGACAGTCCAAACTCGGAGTCAGGCAGGCCAGGGTCAAAATACCAGGAAGACAGTCACAGTAGCAAAGGTGCCAGAAGGGCTTAGGCAAAGGCAAGTCAAAAATCAGGCTAGGACAAAAAAAAACACTAGGACAATAACTCACAAGGGAAAAGGCTGGAACTCTTGACGTGAAGCACAAGACGAAAAGGCAAAGACTAACACTAAGCACAAGACTTAAATACACAAAGCAACAAAGAGACACAGGTGAAAACAATCAGGGCAGGGCTGCTGTAATCAGCACACAGAGGAGAACAAGAGGGCAGGAAGTCAAGACACCTAAAACGAGATGAGAAGGTAAGCACACACAAAATAAAACAGGAAGACAAAAATGTGCAGTAACAAAAACATGACCTAAACCCACATGAATCTTGACAGGGGTAGTGATACTATGAATAGTACAGGAACATATCACCTGACAGAGTCTACACCCTGGTGGTGGTTAAGAGGTGAGCTAAAAGATCTGAATGGATAGGATGTGGAGCAGAACCTCTGAAAGAAACCCTGAATCTGCTCCCATGGAGCTTTAATGTGCACAGGTGCAAGTCACCCTGTGTACAGATTAATGTCATTGGTTGTATGTTTTTATGTCATATTATTTGTGCTTTATTTGTTTTCATTATTATGCTTAATTAACACTTGCTGAAACACAAATTGCCCTTTTGGGACAAATAATACTGAATTGAATTGAATTGAATTGAATTGAATTGAATTGAATTGAATTGAATTGAATTGAATTGAGCTGAGTTGAATCGAATCAAATCAATCAAATCGAATCGAATTGAATTGAATTGAATTGAATTGAATTGAATTGAATTGAATTGAATTGAATTGAATTGAATTGAACTGAGTTGAATGTGATGTGATGTGATGTGATGTGAAGTGATGTGAACTGGAGGTTAATAAAGGAGGGTATCATTGAATGGTACCTAAATGACAACTGACAGCAGCAGAGAGAGATTAAAATCTGACAGCAACAATATGATTGATTCAGGGCAATGTATTAAAATCTGATTGGTGTAACTGAATGAGGGAACACCCATTATCAGCTGATTGAGAGAGAGAGAATGAACGGGAGCATAAAATGTACTCCCAAATGCACTTTCGCCAGGCCTTATGTGGCAGCAAGGATCTGGTTTAAACAAAGCTACTGACAAGCAAGTGAGTTTACTTTTAATCATTTAATTAAAGCACCAACTTCACAATTTTATCTTTTAATCAAATGTCACTATCAAAGATCATGGAAATGATTTCCTCCTGAGGGACATTTATTTAAACCCCCTGTGGATACCCTTTAACTAAAACACTGAAGGTGTAGCGGAAAGAGTGAGTCATTTAACAAATTTCCTCAACCTTAAAAGGTGCTATAAATGGGCTCAGTGAGAACACAAAGACAAGTGTGTCATCTCTTAGATTATTTGAGGTTGGTTGCATCTAGAAGTTTCCTCCAGTATCTTTTCCTTCTCTGGGAGGTGAAGTAATCCTTCATGAAAAGGCAGTTGCTAGGTGTAACTTTACTTTGTGTAAGGCAGAGCAAATGATGGTGTCATAACAGCAATGTGTGTAAAAACTCTTAATCTCAGTCCCAAATTAACAGTGTTATCCAAGTACACCAGAGAGAATACCTGCTAAACCTGATTATACCAGAAAATCCCATTACTCGTTTAAATGCCAGGCAGTGTAGCATGCTTTAGGCTCCCAAAGAGCATTTCAAAGAAATTCACCACAGCTTCAGAAAATCTTTTTGAGGCAACAAATGCACTCAAAACAAAATACACCAATTTAGGAAAACTTAATGAGACTCCATTCCAATAATTAGGCACTTTCTGGAAAATAGGGTTTACCGCGCAGTAAACATGTCACCCCAAGGTAAAAAGTCTTTACATTTTTAGATATTGTGTAGTTGGAGCCATGTTCAAAACATGATTGCTATCTATAGTTGTACCTACTGCAGTATTTGCACTACGTAGTGTTTGCACTATACTACTTATGTTGGCTAGAGAACAGTGAATCATGTGTTGAAATGTTCAAGTTTCAATGGCTCTGCACCAACAACAAATAGGCTATCTGTTCACCAAGTTTAACATTAACATTAATTGTAAAATGAGAAACCGATGTTTGCAATTCCATAACTCTCACACTGATATAGTTTTTTCATCCTGCCTATACACTTAGGCAGCAAAAGAGGATTCCTGAAATTCAGCTATGGATTTTGGTTTTGATGTTCCATCCCAAAATTTCTGTGGTGCCACTGTTTGTTCTGCCAACAGGTCGATGGGGTTGATGCTAACCAGCTTTACTTTATCCAGCAGTTGAGACTACAAGATGCGATAACTTTACTTAGGTCTTCAGGTGCTGTAGCATTTATTCACGGACAAACTAAAACCTATATTATGCATTTACCACTTGACAACTGCACTGTTATCTTCTTTCTGACCGTCAGCACCTGTCTGCTATTAGTGCATAGCATCACTGTCTCTCTCTCTCTTGCACCCTCCCACACACTTACTATGCACACACTACACACTGAGCTCAATGAGGTGGGGGAGAGGAAAGACAACAAGAGTCTCTCTGCATGAACTACAGTGACTGTTCAATTTGCTGTCACATCTCTTGACCGCATGGCCTATTTGCAGAAACAAATAGCTGAAGTAAAGGTGCTGTCACAAAACGTTGTTGTCATTTATCCTTGAGCATTTTTAAGTGGGTGTACAGAACTCCTGAAGCTTTCCAAGAAGGTATACAGTTCTGTGTGTAACTTCCTAAGATCTATATTTTTTGCATTTATCTTGCACTGACTTCATCAATGCATGAAAGAAGTAAGTGTACGCTATAAAAGTGGATGGGTCAGTAGCTAGGTGGGCAATCTGGTAACCATCGGCTATCAATCTGACAACGATTAGGCCTCTGAGGGCGAGGGCCAATATTTTTGGCAAGACTTGTTCCTACTTGTGCTGGTCATTTCAGCTTATCTCTATAAATAAAATATCTACATATGGATGCAGATACATTTTAGGAAAAGCGCCTTTAAAGCTGACACATCATCTGACAATAGCCAGTGGACTAAAAATGGAAACCAAAACATTTCTGATACCAAATCTTTTCCTTTTGTCTACAGATTCTGCAGACATATACAGATACCTGCATATAGAGAATAGTAGGTAGGTAGTTGGGTAATTGGTAGTTGTAGGTAGGTATTTGAATAGATAGACACACGGACAGACAGACTGACTGATAGATCAAAGTGTGCTTTTGTTTTTCCATTTTTTTCCACTAACATGAAATGGCAGGTTTTAGGAAACAGGCCCTCTGCTGCCTGTGGGTAATTGTGAAATTGTCCAATATTGCGTGAACTGAGTTATTAGGCATTGAGAATACACTGTAAGAAATTGCATTAAATATATCAGCGAAACATTACCTATCCAGGTACGACCTGACATTTCCTCAACACAGAATCACTTGTAAGATATGAGGTCCTTGTTAATAAATACAGCACAGCACTCATGTCCACCATGTCTACATTAATTGAAGTTTTTGTGAGGACATCCAATTAATTGGCGATGTTTAGCAATGCAACAAGCCCTTTCTCAGCCATCCTTGTCCAGGAATACGGCTGCCAACAGGTGTTAAATCACCAGCAGGGGCCATTTTCTTCACTTCGTCTTCCCTCTCGAGGCCCCTTCACCCTTTACCTTCCCGCTTTCCTCTCATCTGACATTCACCTCCTTGCTCGATCCTCCATTACCATTCTGTTCGCTGAACTGATATTTGAACTAATGAGAAGGATATAAAGTCAGACGATGAGACAGTATTCGCTCTGTAATGAGTCTGCATGTATATGCTTTGTGTGTGTGAAATGTGTGTGGGTTTGGACGTTTCTGAGTGTATGTATGTATCTTTATGTATTTGTGGGCCGGTGTCAAGATTATCATATCAAAAGTTTTTATTTATTTATTTAATATTTAATATATATCCTTTAGTTTGAGCTGGATGTTCTTGGCCTTTGTATATAACTGTGTATGCTTGTGTGTGGGTGGACAGTTCTTAAAGCAGCGTAAACTGAGATTGTATCCCTCAGGTTTCTTGTTGTTTCTCTTATTTTTATGTGTAATTTTAATGTCATGGCTAGCATTCATGGCATCTGTCTTTCAAACAAACACAGACAGACAGCAGCCTGGCCATTCCTGTCTATTAATGTTGCTCTCTAATCATGCATGCACTGTGTGCTGTTAATGCTCACTCAATGAGGAGTTACAATGAATCACACAAACACAAATCACCACATGATTAAAACAAAATGTCAGATTTTCTCCACTGCAGTCTACTTTTATTTTTTTTACACTTTTTTTTTCCTTGAATGTTAGTCATTTATTTTGAGTGACAGCTACCATGGTGAGATTGTTTGTCACTATAGAAAGCAGATAACAAGGTGGGCTGCATATGTAATCAGCTTTTAAGTAGCACAAATGGCACAAACACACTCATTCATGCTGAACACACTCATAAAACACAGTATACAAGCATCTTTCGATAAGTCTTGGGCTGGAATCCAAGCACACAGATTATACTCCAAATAGATAGTACTGCTGGGGCCGTATTCACAAAGTTTCCTATCACAAAGAATGACTCCTAGTGATGGGATTTTAAGAAAATGCTTTGAATTGTGACATTTTCTGGAAGTGCTGGAAATGCTCTTTTATGAAACACTGGAATTAAGTGCTTCCCAGTGCCGTGCCACCGTTTTTTTTTTTTTTTTGCTGAGGAAAACTGTTGGGTGGACACAGGCCCTCTTGTCTCCAGGCGCATGCAATAACGATGTAAGGCCGGAAATAAAATGATCACAACACTAAAACATTTTGTAAGTGGAGAAAGGTTACAGTACAGTACAGTGTTGCAGCAGTGTGATGACACAAAAAGCGCTTTCACAAACTCGTACTGTGCCGCAGTTTATTTCATTTCCATAGCTTGCAGGCACACAAACAATCAAACACACCTGTTCAAAGAATGCATCACATGTAGCAATGGAGTAAGTCACATTTCTTTACTAAGATAAAAGTTTCTGTCCCTTCTTTGCTCAGAGTTGCTCTGAGAACTGTCCTAATTCGCCAATAAGCTAGGACTACTTGCGAGGCTAAGTTGGGAGCCCTCTGAGAGTATTCTCAATGTTCGTGAATATGGCCCCTAGTCCACTAAAAGGTAACTATTACATTTTAGGGTAAAGACTAAAGGCTGGGTTGGGTTATAATTAGGGTAAGCATTAGGCAAGAAAGAAACAGAGGTTGGGTTTAGGCAATGAAATTTACTATGGTTAGGTTTATTAAAAGAATCATGGTTGGGTGTCTTTAGGTTTACACTGTGTCCTGACCAGAAGTGAGCCAGCCTCTGCAGCTAAATCTGTTTGATTCCATCATTTCCTATTGGACTGTCTTAACTGCCCGTAAGTGACACAGAACAACACAGCGCAAGGCAGGGCTCTGTTTTGAGCATCTCTTTTGTTGTACGCCCCATTTCTATTTCAATAAATAAACTTCTATTGACAATAAATAAATAAATAAGTAAGATATTGAATACAACAAGCCTCATCAATTAATTTAGTAAAGTTCACTGACAAAGCTTTTATTTACGTCACAGCATCTTTGCATAAATGTTAATCAGTAAAGAAAAAGTATGAACACTGAAATTTCTCAGACAGAATCACAAAATTAAGGGTCAAAAAGCATAAGAAAGACTCAGTTAAGGAGTTGAGTTTAAGCAAAGACAATTCTTTTGTAACATGAATACCTGCAGAAGTTTTTCATTTTTGAAACTGACAACTTGCACTGTTAGTTTGCGTTTTCCATCCCTACTGTGTATGGGACACTTATAATTTAAAGAATGTACAGAGGATACAGAAAGTAACCAGCTTTACTTTTCAGCTCTTCACCAAACAACATCCCAAACCTGCCAAGAAACAGCAGTCAACTTCCTCAGCAAATCAAACTTTCCTCTTGCAGAGATCTGAAGAGCTGTTGTCAATCGAGGGCTTCCACCCGATAGCACCGCAACATTGTCTCCATGGCGACAAGTATAGACGAAGTATAGATGAAGTGCACTAGATCATTGCAACAGCATGTGAGAGTAAATGTGTCTGTATCTTCTTTAAGTGATGTGAGAGACGCAGGGAAAAGTTAGATGATAAACAAGGCAGTTACACAAGCTGCCCGACCAAAACACCATTTGCATTTTCCTCTCATGTTTGCTAAATATAACTTTTACAGCTTTTAATTATGTTGTGTTTAAACAAGATTTCTCTACATGTTTTTTTTTCTTTATCTTTTTAACAGCTAATTTTTCTTTGCAGCCTCAGACTTGCAGAGGGTTAGTCAAAAATTTCTCTCTGGCGTTATGCTTCTCGCTAAGGCTTCTAATTGCACTTTGTAACGCACATGCATACAGATAGAAGCACACACACACACACACCTACACATTCAGTATGCTCACACACGCTGCACCATGCAGACTGTAATTACATGCTGTTACAGTGACGGCCTTAGGACCTGTCAGGCTGCCGTTTGGTGCAATACCTCAAGTATTGCTCAGAAATACAAGTCACACAATAACACAATCACAATGCTAAACAGCTGAGGAAGAAAAGTTTGGATTCCAACTGTTGGCTCTTGAAAGACCTGATTCATTTCCAGTGAAGTATACTTGTCACATAGCAACATGTAATACACAGTAATTGTCACTCCTTACTCCTCTTCCTAACTCACTCACTGATCCATTGGCACTACACTATCACCATGTCTCAATCTTTCTCCACTTCCCCTTTGCCTCCCTCAAAAATCGCAGAAGATGACAACAATCACAACTCATCAAATCACCATCAGCTCCTAATTAACTGCATAATTGTGGCTAATTGATAAATTGATTAAAGTGTCTGGGAAGAGACCAAACAGACCCCACCCTTTGTCTCTCAGGGGGGCTGACAGCAGTGAAGCCACCCACCCTGCCCCCCGCACACAAACAAACGCCTCTCCCCATGACTTCAAAGGGAAGAAATTAGATAAGTCAGTGGCTGTCCTGTGAGGGAGCAACGAGCTAATTTTCTCACAAACAAACTGTCAAAACACACATTTCATACGACGACCGGAGGGTTCCGAGATCATCATCAACGTTACGACTTTAAAGAGAAGTGCTTTTTTAGCCGCACAGTGGCTGGGTGCTGAGAAAAGAGCCCTTCAAAGGGTAGCCTTCAAAGGGGGTTTTAATTATTACATGGAGACTCTTAGTCTCTGTTGTCATCTCTCTTTCCCTCGCTCCTTCTCTCTATATATGCTTTGCCGTCTCTCCCTAAGCAACAACCTGCCAGATATAGATGAAATCAGGTGAAAAAGCAATAAACCTCAAAATTAGTTTTCAATTATATCAGCACTCTGTATCTCTTGTCACCCGCCACCACCTCCTTGTTCCACACTTGCCAGATTCACTAACAAGACGGAAAAAGTATAGTGGCACTTAAATATATCAAGTTGCTCACACAAGTCTCGGTCTCCATTGTTCAATCACCCTTCGTAAAAACTAGCCACATGCAATGGCTGCAATTCAGCTGATTCTGATGGGTGATGGCTGTATTTAAACTCAGTAAAAAATCAAATGCAACACTTTTGTTTTTTCCCCATTTTTTGAATTTCCATGCACTCAATAGATATATTTGTCTACGATTTTGGTAACACATTTTTAAAATGCCTGTTAGTGAGGACTCATTTTTTTCAACATAATCCATCCACCTGACAGGAGTGGCATATCAACATGCTAATTAAACAGCATTATTAGTACACAGGTGTGCCTTGGGATGATCACAATAAAAGGTTGCTCTAAAATATGCAGTTTGATCACACAACACAAAGCCACGGACATCCTAGGTTTTGAGGGAGCGTGCCACTGGCATGTTGACTGCAGAAATGTCCACCATAGTTGTTGCTTGTGAACCAAGACATCTCCAATGTTGTTTCCCTGAATTTGGCAGTGTATCCAACCAGCCTCACAACAGCACAATTCAGTTATGTTGACAAACTGCTGTCAGGTCAAAACCCTAGTGATGGCGATAAGCATACAGATAAACTTCCTTTAGAAGGTTTCTGACAGTTTGTACAGAAATTCTTCAGTTTTGCAAACCAGTTGTTGCATCATCTGTTCAGGTGGCTGGTCTCTTGCAGGAAAAGTTGGTGTGGCTACATGTGGTCTACAGTTATGAGGCTGGTTGGATGTAATGCCAAAGTAATGGAAACGCCATTGGAGACAGCTTATGGTTGTGAAATAAACGTTCAGGTCATGGGCAACAGCTCTGGTATACTTTCTCACTCCCTCAAGCTTGGGACATCTAAAGCAATGTGATGTGTGATAAAACTGCACATACTTATTGGAGTTGCTCGTAATTGTGACCATCCCAAAGCACATCCGTGTAGTAATGAGCCGCACCTGTCTACTGAAGTACTGTATATTTATTTATTCAATTAAAAATGAACATGTAAAACATAAATGTATGTAAGATCAGTTTTTCGCTGCATGGGAAAACAACTCAGAACAAGGGCTTCCTGAAAGGCAGTAGATCTTGTGATATACTTGTAAAAGTGATTAATGATCGGGACATGAAATTTGCATTTAATAGGACAAAACATACAAATGGACTTTTAAGATTTTTTTAAAGGCTCTGTTTGCAACATTGAGAGCATCAATAAAGCAGCAAACAGCTAGGATATTGTGGCGTAATGGCATCCTGAGCAGAGAATGATGTCACACTACCTTTAGCTTTTCTGTGGTTTATTTTGGTAAGCTTGTCTTACAGCATGTGCATCACACTAGCTGGCTCATCATTCCATCATTCATTCATCATTGCCACTTTGCACTGTATTCATGTGACGGTTATTGCTGATATTGCCCTCCCTAGTTAAAACTGTAGACTTAGCCACCTCCATGTTGGCAGCCGTGTACAGATTTATCATATTCCCTGAATTTTGCCTACAGCCCCTTTCATCAGTTTCAGAGTTATCACAAACAATTTTCTACATTGCCAATAATAGCAGCCATACTGGTACATTAACAATGTGATTTAGTATATAAAGTGATTAATTAATTGATAGAACATAGCTGTTCCTTTAGAATAAAGACCTCTGCTTGCGGTGCTGATTTCACAGCAGATTTAACACTGATCGCTATGAAATATTTAACACATTGTCAGGATCTCCTAGACTCTTCTGTAACTATTTATAACCAACACCAAACAATGTCTCCATTCTGCCTCTCCAGTGTCTTCCTCGAGTCTTCTCCCTGTCTATTCCACTTTTAGAAAGCATCTCTGAACTCTCAGAGACCCTACCCTCCCTCCTTCCCAGCTCCTTCCTCTGGTTTCCCTGGAGACGCTTCCTTAACAACCCCCTGAGGCCCTGGTAACCAAGACAGCTGCGTTTGCAGAGACAGTGCTGGGACAGTTGCCGTGCACCTACAGCGAGATGCTGAGCAAAAATAGTCACCGTGCCAAAAAAGTCAAATCTGGTTGAGGCCTTACACCCGATGTGTGCCTGGTGACCAGTGCTTAAAAAAGAAAGTTGTCTCATAGGTTACCGTAGTTACAGGAACTCCTGGGTAAACCATGGGGCTTCATTTGCATATTTTGTGATTTGCACATCACCTTTGTCATTTGTTTTTGATGCTGATGAGTAGGGAACTGTGCATGACTTGCTTCTGCTGCTTGACTGACACACACACACACACACCACACACACACACACACACACACACACACACACACACACACACTTTCTTAGAAGGACTTTGCAGTGACTTATGTGCTGGGATATAAGCCCAACCACAACCCTACCCTAACCCTCCACCTTAACCACCGTAAGTGTATGCTAATTGTGTGACTGTAATTTAAGGAGGTAACATAATCTGTGCGGCACTAATACGAATGATATCATATTTCCTGTTGTGCATGCATTTTTGAAGGATATTATGCAAACTGTTCTATGAGAATAAATTCATTATATATACACTTCAATTGTATTGTTTATTTGTATAAATCATGATATATTACAAGGTACACTGAAGTATCCAAGGTGTTGGATTATGTACCCTCCAACAATACAACAATGAAGAAAGGAAATATGCTTTTATCAGTTATTATCATAGTTATTAGATTCAATCAGTCAAGAGATTAATAAATTTGGCAGTGTATTAAAATATAACAGTTGTCGAAAAACATCAAGTGAGTATGTTGTATTTTTTGAAGTTATGGTGGGTTGTTTTTTATTTATTTTTTTTACATTATTAATTTTTTTCATCCTATATGTGTTTGATGTGTCCTGTGTATTTTGTTTGTTCTTTTTTTTTTTTTAAATATGTTTTTGGGGCATTTTCCCTTTATTTATAGGACAGTGTGAGTGAAACAGGAAAGGTGGGAGAGAGAAGGGGTAATGACACGCAGCACAGGGTCACGGGCCGTACTCAAACCCGGGCCGACGCAGAAGCCGCAGGCACATAGGGCGCACACTCTACCCAGTGAGCTAGAGGTCACCCCTTGTTTGTTCTTCTTATGCAAAGTGTATACATGCTGTATGATGGGTCAATATATATTTAGAAAATAAAAATAAAACTTTACAAAAAGGTACGTATGAACTTATCCTATGTTTCAGGAACAAAAATAAACCACTGGTGTTCTTATCTTGCTATATTGTACATTTCAGAATATAAAGGTCCCTGTTGCCTGATGACAGTGGAAATGGGTTAAAAGAACTTTCGAGAAGTATAAAGTTTTATTGAATTTCAATGTAATATACAGATGTTGTGCAAAAAAGATAATGAAAGTTTCACAAAATTGATAACACTACATCTCCTCTTCCCTCGATTTACATCCACAACCACATGCACATTTGCAGATTCTTTCTAAAGATTTTTTCTTTGCTGTTTGTGATTATGTATTTTTCATCAGAAAAATAGATCTGAGCCGAAATCTCTCTTCAAAATGAGTTCCCCTGCAAATAGAAGTGGTAATATCATATGTGGTGGATGGTACTTCTGAAACTTGCACTTCACAAGCTGTCACCCCACAGCATTATCCATATAATCAGTAAACTCATCATTTGATTTCTGCTTTTTCGTCATTTCCCTTACCAGAGCCCTCTCTCAGGTTTTGCTGCTGTGATTGCTGTAAATCTAAGTGATTATGTTTCGGGGCAAACCCTGACTTATCCAAAGGCATTATCTGTTTGCAATCGTGATGGTGGCGTCAGCGGCGGGGGTATGTTGGAGGGTGGAATCAAGAAAATACTTTGTCGAATCATCCTTTCCGCAATAAGGCACCTGAAGTACCTTTCCTCATCAGTGGTGTGATTATTGTAAGAAGTTGTAGAGGGTGTTTGCATGCTCTTGAAGATGTTTCAGAGACTGGAAATGAAAATAAATGAGTTCTCACACACACTGGGGATTGATGTTGTTCAGGACATATGTTGCTGTTTTGTATTAGTTAATGCAACGCCTCACATGCATTTAAACAAAGTTGTTGGGTTTTAAGGCTCCTGAGGGCCCTGCATCACATTTACTCCATTTTAAGAGCACCCTAAGGGGCTCTTCATCATGTTTTCTTCCACAATGCGTCATCATAGATGACATCCACATATGTTTAGAAAGTAACTGCTCAACAGAGGCACCCAGGGATTACTGCATGATGTTTTCTCCATAGGAAGGGGTACCCTTGAGGGCACTTCATCATGTTTTCATTCACACTGAGCCCCTGTAGACGACATCTACATATGTTGAGAAAGGGACTGCTGAGCAGAGCAACCTATTTTCATGGAACTGGTTTTATGATATCGGACAAAAATGCACGCACAGCAGTTTATTATACAAATTAGTGCCACATAAATGACGTTTTGTCCTTAATGTGCTGTTACATAATTAATGTACAGTTATGGAGGTTAGGTTTAGGCAATAAAAGTTATTATGGTTAGGTTTAGGAAAAGAAACATGGTTGGGTGTCTTCAGGTGTAAGCAAGTACAATCACTGTGGTTAGTTTTAAGAAAAGGACTATGACAAGGATGTACCCTAAAACGACTTGGCACTGTTCCAAACATGCAGCTCCAGGAAAAGTCCCCAGGGATTTTCCAGATTTTTGTGACATATCCATCACCCCAACCTGCCTCTTTGGGACTGCTTCCTTGTTTACTCCCATCTGCACATTGGTCATGTGATTGCAGCCTTTCAAAATTTACGATATGTACGAATTTGGATGCGTTCCTTTTCATAGGAAAATGTGTGGACAGTTTGTGAGAAAAATCTGAACAGAGGCACCAAAGGATGAATGAATCATATTTTCTCCACAAGATATGTACTCTAGAGGTCACTGTATCCTGTTTTCTTCATTGGAGAGGCATCCAGGAGGGCATTTTTATCACAGCTTCTTTCTCATTTGGCCACAGTAAATGGGAAGATGGGAACCACAGATGTTGTAAAAGAAACTGCACAACATAGGCAAAAAGGGATCACTGCATCATGTTTTCTCCACTAGAAGGGTTAGGGTTAGGGGTTAGTGTTAGAGACCAGTTCAGCAAGTTTTCTCCACTGAAAGGGTACGCTCAATGGCACTTTATCACATTTTCTTCCACACTGGGCCACAACAGATGGCAACCACACATAATGGGAGAGGAACTGTTGAACAGAGGCACCCAGTGATCACTGCATTGTGTTTTCACCACTGAAAGAGCACGCTAGAAGGCATTTTAGCATGTTTCCTCCACTGGAGGAGAACCCTAGAGGGCATTTTATCACATTTTCTCTACTGGAAGAGCACCCTAGAAGTCACTTCATCACATTCTCTTCACTAGAGAGGCGCCCTAGTGGGAAAAACACCAGTTGATGGCAACCACATATCTGAGAAAGGAACTGCTGAACAGAGGCATCAAGGGATTACTGCATTACATTTTCTCCACTGCAAGGGAGCCCTAGAAAGGGTTTAATCATGTTTTCTCCACTGGGTGGGCACCCTAGAAGGCACTTTGTCACATTTTCTCCCACACTGGGTCATCATACACAGCATCCACATATGTTGAAAAAGGAACTGAACAGAGGCAGCCAGGGATCATCAGAGAACGAGAAAAAACATAAAGAGTAAGTAATCTTCATTTTAACAAGATAGGAAACAGTTGTTCAAGAAAGATGAGACAGAGAGTTGTAACCATGTTGTCTTACTCTCTTATCTAATGTGACTACAACTCTAAAATCACATACACACGCCAACTTACACAACCAAGTCAAAACAACATGCATGTACTCAAGGACACGTGCACACACTTTGATCAGTGTACACATATACAAACACATTGAAGCCCAAATGTGCACACGCACATGCAGACACTGATGCAACAAAACAGCAACAACTGAGGCAGCACTCTGATGATAATTACTGTAGCTGTGGTGTGGATGCCTGGAGAAAGTGTTTGTGGACTGCAGATGAGAGGAGAGTTTGGTCCACAGTGAGGTGCCCTGAACAGACAGACAGCCGAAGAGTTTCTATAAGATTTGTGGTGGCGCAGCAGGATGCTGACACATATGCGGGGTAAGACAGGAACATCTGACATTGGAGTCGAATCAGACCAGACGGCAGGTTGCAGCACCACTGCTGAGAAAGAACGCACCAGTAGCTATGATTTATCCAAGATTAACTGTAATATATCAAGTTAAAGAAGGTGGATGAAAATTGAAAAGTTCAATAAAACTGCAAGAGACATTTTAAAAGTCACTCTAAGCTTTTTCGTTTTTTCCTAAAGTTACACAAGAATTGGCCCAATGATACGAACAACCTAATTGCACAGCAACTCCTGAATGGCAGTGCTTTGAGAAAGTGAAAGGTTACTGAACTTGTAAAGGTCGCAAACTGGTGGTCAGAGCACACACCTTTATGTATGGCATGTTACAGTGAGGATATAAGAGAGTGAGGACTAAGTGTTGTGGCAGTGCAAAACAACCTCAGCTGGAGTGCCTATTCAAAGGTTACAACTGAGCTGAAAGCACAGGTGTACAGAAAAAGAAAAGCGAATAGAACATTCAAAAGAACAGTAAAAGATATAGAATTGTCAATAATCTGCAGCCAACTTTAGATCTATGAACAGATAGCAAGAAGAGTGTCTCGCCCGTCTATAAATCAGACTGTAAACAAGCAGCTCTTCAACAGTTTATCAGAAATGAGAGAGCTGCACATGAAAAAGTAGTCTGAAAAATATATATCCACCATGACTACCACAAATGTCAGTCCTGCTGTCACCATCCAAATACCAATTGCATGTCTTTGATTTTCTTTATTTAAATGGAAGCGTGGCAATAAACATTAGCGAGTACAAAGGAGCAATAACAACTTGGCATACAGTACTAATGTATTGTCGAAAGGTTCCCTTCTGAAAATGCGTTCTTTTGTTGTTCTGAAAGCCTTTTTTGTTTTTATTTTGCCCTGTTGATTTAATTTACACATACCGAGGGACAGGTAATGCTTCTAAATTGTACAGCAACAGATTTTTATCATATCTATGAATGTGCTTTTGTCTCAGCATGCATGGGACTGAAAGCAAACTGAATAGGTTGCTACACTTAATTTAATAAATGGTGACAATAGTGTGCTCCTTTATAGAATGTGGTTTTAAACATAGCCCTAATGCTTTGTTTGATACCTCATGACTTTTCTTAATTTTCTGACAAATGTAGCCTCGATAAAGACAATTTTAACTGATGACATGCTTTATAGGTCCACTGCAGAAAACGAAAAATTACTTCCGTTTGGGATTTCAGACCTTGGCTGTAAGACATAGTTAAATACTATAGATTTTCATATGTTCTACATGTGAGATTGGGTTTAGCAATAGGCTGCATTCAAGAAGTGAATAAGGCCACCATTTTGAAGCCTCAAGTTTGGCATTTTAACCACTGCCATCTTGATTTTTTTGGAGCTATATATATGAAATATATATATATCCAAAAAGAGGGTGGCGTTATGGAGGAGCGAGGGGTGGATCTGACTGAGAATCCAAGGATACCGATGGTAACGGCCTGCCAATCGCTAGGTAGCCACGCACTAAAGGACACCCTAATTTATCGTCTATTTTACTCTAAATGAGACCATGATTCACAAAATGAATGTCATGCAGTATGAGAAAAGACTTGAGACTATCAACCAATTAGGGAAATCTTTGCTGAGGTCATAAATCAAGTGAACATTAGAATCATTTTCTTACAGTTCCATACAATAACACTTTTTTCCCCCTTTTTTTGCATTCAGTGGAGTGGTCCCCTATTGGTCATTAGAAAAGATGCAGGTTTAAGGAACTTCCACCTTTTTTACACAGAAATTGCACTGTAGGGCTGCTATGAACTCCTTATTTTATGCTGCCTTTGCATTTATTCTGGAGCCAAACTAGTAAAAATCACTAGGGCTAAAATAATGTATTAATATTTTTAATTGTGTTAATTGCTGGTGGACATTCCCTTCTTTAAGGGACTGTACCGTGCTTAGTATTAAAGCTAGAGTGATGATTCAACATCATGCTATCTTCTCTGTTAGGGGGCTGAATAATGCTTCAGATTTTGGTGAGCCCAAAATTCCACCCATAACTTTTTTCCTGCCCTCCGGCAACTCAAGAGGGACACACAAAATGCAATCTATGTTACACTACAATCTACGGTAATAACAATAACTACCGACCATTTACACCGACAGTTTAGGACAGCTGTAAAGCGGAGTGATACATGCATAGTTAAAAGTCGCAGTGATGTTGTACTGTATATCAGCTATAGAAATTTTGCGATTAATCATGAAAAAAAAAACAAAAACAAAAAAAAACACCTCACGGGGTAAATTTTTAGACAGGACAAAACAACGGCGTCATCATTCTGCTCCAGTGTGCGATTTCAAACAGCAAGTCGGCACTGCAGAAGTAAAAGAGCTGGTTAACACAACCGTGTCTGCCTCTAATGTGACATACGACACAGCGTCAGCAGCATTTTCTAAACAATAAGAATGAAATGACATGGCAATAATAATCATTTGCGGTCTCTGATATGAGGCAGCTGATCTTGTCCTCTGCTTAAAGGGTAAGGAGCTCAAGAACCTCAATGTTTCCCCAATTTGTGGACATATTCAGCGGCTGCTGAATTTCTTCTTTGAGTAGACAACTACCTGCTGCTAGCTGCTATTTAAATCTCATGCAGTAGGTTGCACGCATGAAATATCTTCAAAATGTCACAACCGTCCTGCCCATGGTCCCATCCTGTCGACTGTCCCTTTTAAACAGATGCCAAACTGCCGCTGTCACTACTTCCTTTGCTGGCTTAAAGGCCAATCCGCTCCGTTTCCCCATTCCACAATCGTACCTTTTATACAGAACAACGATGCAGCATAATGGCTTGATATTGCTGTGTTGAACAGGTAGCGTTGAGGGGCTACTGGCTTCACTTTATGGACTTGGAGAAAACTGACTGGGTTTGACATTAAGTTTTAGTATAGCACCAAGTTTCCCAAATCCTAAATAAATCTATGTGGATTGGTGGTTTTCATCGGTCAAAGGGAGTTTGATCTTTCTGTGATCTGAGTCAGCACACACAAAAGAAGCACCACCCTCTTCAAATGTGCAAGTTTAGGTTGTCGCAAAGAGAAGGGCTATAATGTAAATTAGGGGATTTTTTTCTTGTATTTTTACACAAACAGCAGTGGGGTCTATGGGACCCTGAGCAATGGAAAATGTAATATCAAGGGTAAATCTAACATAAAAGTAAGTATATTTGCTGTGATTGGTGTTCATGCTACTCTCATGTATCAGCTTTCTCAGATTGCATCTGTTTAACCCTGTCATCCCATTTCATCACTTCAATAAGTAAAATATTTCCATTCATGTTACCCATTTGCTCTTTGAGTATCAATATTTTTTTCTTAACTGCAAAATTAAGCCATATCAACGCAACTGTAAATTAATCCACAATTCCAGTCTGCTCTAAGGCTCCAGACTACAAAGGCTAAAATTTGCACATTAGTGATGACAAGCAGTCTAATTCAAACCTTCAATTAACACACAGTAATTTTAAAAGATCTGTGGCTAATTTAAGCATGCAATGTGTGACTTTTTCGAAGCAGTAGAGAGATTATTCTATATGTCATTATGTATTTTGTTCTACAGCTGCCCTCTATCTAACATTCACATTGATTTCGCTCCATTTGCCAATACTTATCCCTTCCTGAAGGTGACATTTGTTCTGCTTATTTCCTCCACACCGTAAAGGCCAACAGATGGGAAATTCTGCTCCCGGTCCTGACGTCCCTCTGATTTATTCAAATATTGATGTCACAGCTCGGTCCTTATACATTCTGGAAATAAAAAAATGATCTTACTCTGGGTCCATCAATAAGCTCACGTTGGTTATTATGGTAATTACTCTACTCAGTCTAAGTAAGAAAGTTATTTACAAGCATTACGAAGGCAGGTGTTATTTGCTATAATTACTTTCTCATTAAAGGCAGTCATTCTTATTATCTCTCCGCAGAAAATAGGAAGCTCTAAGTAACCTTTGAGTTACCTCCGTTGCCTTCATGTGGCGGCAAATTCAAACACTCTATTTACAAAGTCAACTGAAAGTGATGGAGGCAAATTCAGTATATTGCAGTTCTCCACTAAATAAAAAAGGGAAAGAAATGATGCAAAACTGAATGTGCTATGCAATTCCAAAACAGTGACCACCTTAGTTTACAGAGTCTTCAGCTCTTTCAACAGCTTGTGTTTTGGTAGATCAGCCTGCACACACGTGCACAATGGTTCACTCTTCCAACAATCTGAAACAAAAATAGACAAGAATGGGAAGTCTGAAAGGGAATATTTTTATTACATTTTTCAAAACTGGTCCATGTGCTGCACCGTTCCTCTGTCTGCCCACGCATAGAGGGGTTACATAAATGGTTTCAATGCTCCAGCCCACTCAGTGTTTTAGTGGGCAGTCTGCAAGTGAAAAGAATTAGAAATGTATGTATTCTCTAAATGACCTATGCTTCTCACATTGAGCAAGAAAAGTTACAGCACCCGCAGCCTGCCTTCGGTAAACTAGGTTCATGTACTACTATTTTTCATTTTTATTTTTAAAATCGACTTCAGTGCGGGGAGAAGTGAATGTTCATTTAGTGCAGCAAAAAGTAAAACTGGAGTTTTTGTTTAACACTCACATCCTATCATACTGGTCAGTGTGGATTATTTATTTACTAATATGACCACAATCTTTGCATAACTGCACCCAAGTAGTTTTAGATGCCTAACAAACTATCTTTTGTTGTCGTTGTTTGAACGCTGTAGTTGAAAATATAATATATACATCCAGTTGAAAGATACTGGCAATGGACATTTCGCAGACACATAATTATGAACATGCTGTGAGATTACAGGGAAGGAGAGTAAAAGAATATATTGTGGTCTTCATCCAAGCAAACTGAAAGCAACCACCACTGAGTCTGGCACCAGAAGGTGTAAACATGCAGTGTAAGAGAAAAAAAGCCCTCTGACCTGTGATAAATGCATTTATTCCATATGTGTTTATGTAAATCTGCACACTATTCATTGTTTGAGCCATTCATATTTTAGCTATGTCATTTAAAAACTGGTGGCACCATGAAACTGAGTCTGACTGAGCTCCAAATCTACCGTAGAGGCTGAAGGAGCCATCTTGGGATTAACATGTTTATCTTCAACAGCTACATGTGTTGCCACCATGAGAAAGTGAAAAACGAGAAAGACAATGTGAAAAGCACTTGGAAAGTTAGAATTTATAAAGATTTTACACCTGGCTAATATGCTTTCCTAGTAACTAATTAAGAAACGTTAGTCCTCTGGCTTTGTGTTTGACTTCTACTACTTTAACCATCTGTCTAACCTGCTGCTTCACCTCCCGTCCTCTCACATCTCTGTGACTTTCAATGTCTCTTACTCTCCCTTCACCTGCAACACAATTTTCAAAAATGAGATCCAATACATGGATTTAAAAAAAACAACATAATTCCACAGTCACAGGTCTAAACATATCTAAACAGAATATTCAACCTTTAAAAGGAACCATAAAAAATGACAAAAATGCATGCTCAATACCTTTATTTCCAGTGTAAGAAGGAATAATTTATTTTCTATTCAGTTTGCAGAGTTTAAGAAGGGAGTTGATAAAAAAACAACAGACACACAAAAGAAACCCCACTATGCACTCTCAACTCAATAGTGATGCTGCCTACTCCTCTTCAAGTATCTTCTTGACACCTCTTCTTCTCACCTACTGCCGCTTCGCCTTCCTCTGACCTCCTCTTCTGTCTCTTTTCACTTAATAAGGAAGCTGAGAGACCGAGGATTAAAGAGAGTAGAGAGGGAGGCAAAAAAGAGAATAGGGAAAGAGGAGAAAAGGGCTATAAATAAAGTGTTTTTTTGGCTTGTGTTGCACAACAACACAAAACATTTATAGCAAAGGGTACATAAAAAAACAACTAAAAACCTGTGGCTACTGATGATGATCTTGTTAGATACTGCAGATTCAAGCAGTTGAGGCATGTTAACGGGCAAAATTGCTCAAATGCTTGCTGGATATGCATCTGCCTACAGACCTGTGGGACAGTACCGACCACTTCCTTTATACACTTTGTTTTTGTCCTGAACAGACCAAATGTTTATACGTGTAATATAAAACAGCATACAGTAAAATGACCTATAGGCTTTAGGAATTAAGACTGCAATTACTGCTTGGTTGTATACCAGTCGAGTTGCAGTCACAGTTTACATCTGTAAAAATATGAATGCTTCAAAAACATCTTTTCCTGGCAGCACAGATGATTGATACGATTTGCAAAGTTTTAATGGAGACACCAAAATTAGTGCCATTAATTCAGTATTTGACCAGTTTTTTTCAGGAAACTGGGAAATTGGGGAAATATTCTGTAATAAGAGACCTGTGAAATAAAGCATTGCCACTGCCATACCACAACTAAACTCTCCATCAAAGTCAGCAATCATTGGACTTTAAACCCCTCCACTGAGCTGGCTTTGATCCTATTTCAAATCACAGGTCACAACAGGGTCCAAGCTCCCATGATACTAAATTGTCCACCCTGGTGAAGTGCTCCCCACATCATGAATCCCTTTTAGCTCCAGAGGTGACTGCAGCTGGAGGTGTTCTAGTGTTGTGCTGTAATATCATCTGCTCCAGAGGCAATGATTGGACCCAGACTCCTAGGACTTGTGGAGTGTTTTCTGTCACACATTAAATCTTTTTTTATGTAGTGGTCACCTTTAGCTCAAAGTGGGACCAAATTGCTGCAGTTCTGGCTCACTAAGCTGAAGGGCTTTAGTGTCCAAACACATTTACCATATAATGACCTACAGACAACATCCATGATAGAGCCATGACTTCTAATATTCAGGGTAAAGAAGAAAATGTGTGTGAATATTACATATATATCAGAGTGCTCTGAACCAACAGATTACAAATCTCTGTTGAAGTTTTAGCTGTCAGATTGGCCTCTGGAGAAAGAACATTGATGCTACGGCTTGTACATTTTGGAGGGACTGTTTCCAATCGAACAGCTGTCTTAGGATCAATGAAATAATGGGAATGGATGGATCCTTTTCTGGCCTGGATTTCTGCATTGTGTCTGCAATAACTCTGCAGCGATTTTATGTCAACTTCAGTGATTTTAAGATTCATTGTATATTGTGTTTGAATAACTGTTGAGTAAGCTAGATGAAACTTGTGTGAGCATCTGAACAGAAGTATTGTGCTGTTGCTATAGTTACCTGTAGGGGTATCCATGGTACTTGGACCTGAAAATGGAGAGCAGGAAGCTGAAGAAAAACACCACCAGGCCGAGGCCAACCAGGCAGATGACTGGAAAGAAAAACACACATAGATTTAAATTTTTTACTTTTGAATTTCTGTATTTTCCACATTTCTGCAGGTCCTGCAGACACTCCGATACATGCATGATAATTATTAGACAATGGCATGTAAGAACATTTGATTCTTGGCTTAAGGAAACCATTTAATTCATTTCACGCACATTATAACCGCTGATGCAACTCTCTGTTTGATCTCCGCTCAAATTGAATGTGCTTGCAGGGTTTATGGGTTTAGGTCTTTATGTTGGTAGTTCAAACACACAACACATATGAAAGGATCAACACAGACCTACCTAAACACAACCAAATGAGATAAATTAATATTCAACATTAGCTATATGCTGGTAGATGGGACCTCTAAAAACATCACCTGGGGCTCTTCATCATGCCGAAACCTTGAAATATTACCTTTATTTGGAAAATCCCTTAACCACATATATGGTTGCCTCTTCCTCATCATCAACTCTGCTGTGCTGCAGAAAATTGTGTCTGAATCCATTATCATCTTATTTCCTCAGTGGCTACTCTAAAGTGAAATATACATAAGCATGATCTTTAATCTGCAGGGGAATTGTGAGTGTCTGTGTGGGTGTATGAGTGTGTGCACACACACCCTCATGTAGCGGCTAATCCTTGAGAGGCACTGTGTTAAATTAAACTGTCACCACCGACTGATATTGTTAATCAGGGATTAGGATGAGGACCTCTCCAGGGGCCTCATTTAAAAAAAAACTGTGTATGGAATTCACGTCAAAGGTTGCTGGCGTACGCAACGTCAAAATTCATACGCCCCAAAATATTCAAAATGTGTATGCCAATTTTCTTTCACCTATGACAATCAACTTGAAATTTGGTGCAGGTGAGCATCTTGCCACACCCTTTTAACACCCACACTTGCCTAGACACAGTCGGTGAAACACCTGTAATAAATAAAGATTGATACTGACTACATGCAGAAAATAATAGGGAATTCAGAGAAAAGGGCTACAATCATAAATTTCTTTTAGTGTGAGCTTGAACTACTTTTTTCGGAGGTAGGGGCAAGAAATAATATATTGTTTGGTAGACACAGTGTGCGTATTATAAATGCCAACAAGACTACAGATTTACAGCATGTGACAGAGGCAGTGGATGCTGCAAGCTCAGAAGGTCGGACCCTCTCAAAATTAAAACAGAAGTGGTTCGACAAAAAGTCCAAGCCAAAAGGCCAAAACTATTCACACACAGAGTGTAAATCATGGGCGAGGATGAAGGGACACCTGAGCTAAACCCCATCAATGAGTGACTTGCTGCAGTAATTGAAGAATCTCTCTTGAGTGGGGTAGAGACAGGATTGGAAGAAGTTATTTACACAAGAAATAAATGAGATATTTCCTTTTTTTGTAGTTGCATCCAATGAAATATTACTACTGATTAAACTGTAAAAATATTTATAAAATCTCAGAGGTAATACTTTAATTAATTTTACATAATCATTAAATTCATACAATTTTTCATGTTTCATTCTTCTACTATCGAAGTCGCAGTTTATCATTTCTCCAGTTTATGCAGGTAAGTATGGGTCAGAATTACCCTGGAGATAAGAGCAATGTTCTGTCAAGTCTGTCTTTTATTAATCCCAAAGTTTGCTTTGAAAGCAGTGTACGCCTTCTTTTGTGCCAGCGCAAGGTTTAAAAATGAGACCCCAAGAGACTAAGTAATAAGATGTGTTTTAAGTTATGTTTCTATATGTGCGTGTGTGTGTTTGAGAGAGAGACCGTGAGTGAAAGAGAGCAACATCAGTATGGACCCCCTCTGGGGTCACATTGTGAAAAATTAAGAAAACAAAACAAAAAAAACTCATCGTGTATATCCATGCAAAACCATTCATTGAACCTGTGAGTGTCACAGACATTTGTCCATATAAACAAAACAAAACAAAACACTGCAACATACATATAATAAGAGGCATTGACATCTAAACCAAATTCATCCAGGGATTTTGGACCTTTTAGAAACATCAAATACACATATTTTGGTATTTCTGGGAAGGTCTTTTTTCCAACCCATTTCCCTTAGATGAACATGTGTGTCACTGGATCTCTTGGAATGGAACCTTTCCCACTCCCTCACCAAAACTATGAGTTCTGTGTTTACTGTGAGCTTAATAAAAAAAAAACAAACAAAAAAAGGCCAACTGTGATGCTTTAAGCATTCTACTATCCATTAGGTAAAATAGGAGAATGTAGTAACATGCTAGAGGTGAGCTTAATTTTTTAATATGATTTTAAAGCATTTTCATTTGGACCTATTTTTATGGTAAGTAATCAGAATTCAACAGACACAATGATAAAAGGACACTAACTCTGCTAACATCTTGGTTATATTCCATAAAATCCACTTCTATATAGGAAACATCAATTTTTCATTATGAAATAAAATTGTATTACAAAACCATATGCACAGAATGAGAATCTAAGGGCTTGGTTTACAAATCAGTTCACCAAGATTATGAATCCAAGGGCATGGATTACCGATCTGTGCCCTCGGACTGTGAATGCCAGGGCATGGTTAACAAATCTGTAGCAATCCGGGGGATCGGTTTACAAATCCGTTAGCACAGATTTACACATCAAGATCGTTTTCTACTATGTGACCCCAGAGAGGCGCTGTACGTCAGAACAAAAGACTTGGCTTGGAAAATGTATGACAGACTCTCAGTGTAAATTTGTGTGTGCTGTCATTCATCTTCAGGGCTCCAGTGGTTTGCATGTTTTTTGTGTGTGTGTTCTCTAATCTATAGTGCTTGTGTGTGTATAACTATATTTGTTGTCATTGCTCAGTGTCAGCTCCAACATCTCCTTTCTTCTTTCACTTTGTACACAAATCTTACATTAACAATTCAACTTAGGACTCATTGAACATACATGCGCGCGTGCACACACACACACACACACACACACACACACACACACAATTTGCAGGGGCTGTATTATGCTATGTGTGTGAGAGGAAGCGATAGCTATTGATGTTATTTAGGTCCTAATGCATCTACCGCAGGCACACACACTTATATACACAAACAAACAGCACTGGGAGAGTGTATTCTTGTGAGGATCAAAGGGCATCAGTGAAAAGGGTGAATTTTTTTAAAACACTGCCATTTTTTAACTGAGAAAAATTTTTTTTGAGAGGTGAGAGGACAGATCTGAGGTTAAATAAAGGTTACACTGATGACAAATACTGTAATACAAACCTGTGTGTATGTGACATTGACTGAGTGACTTGACGGAGAGCACTGCATAGTTGAGCGTGTCTCCAGGAAGAGCCCCTATGGCCCGTGTCCCCTGAGTTGCTGAATTTACTTATGCGCCTGCGATTGTATGAGCGACAGAACGTCTGTGTGTCTTCATTAAGTATAGTGGGATGTATTTCCCATAGCTCATCAATTATGACTGAGAGGTATCTTAGTATGCTTCCATGGATAATGACACTCCGGTACACACACGCACTAAGCATGCTAATGAAAGTGATTTATGACCTTGGCGAAATGACAAGTTGTTTAAGCTGAATGATTTCCCTCAATGACAAAGGTGGTAATCCCTCTTTTGACTGTACGACTTGGCTCAATTTAAATCATGATATATTGGCACGGTAAAAATAAATGTACCTTTCCCCAGCATGAGGGAGCCAATAAACATATTAAGTTAAGCCTACCTCATTAGGAGGACAAATATGAATAGATATTGGGATGCTAAATGGTTCTTCACAGTTTATTCTTTGATTAGCAGCCGGCTTCAAGAGACATTAACTGACGCTGGATACAACCACCAGAACTGTTCTTTTTATGTCAAACTGTAACAGAAAAGCTTGCAGTTTTTTTATGTTTGGATTGTTAACTTTCCCACTGGCCATTTCCAAGTAAACAAGGGCCTGTAGATACGTTTAACAGAACGTTTAACAGAAAATCCTATCCTATTGCTATCACAATACATAAGTCACAAACAATATTACTGCAATTTTAGCAATGTTGCGATATGATGAGTATTGCATTAAAATACATTGTGTTATAGATGGATGTATTATCTATCTTTAACTGCCAATTTTATCCCCAAAGGAAAACTTTGTCAACATCTTTACTATCTAGTAAAATAAAGTTTTTCATCTGTTTATCTAACTTTGGTCATTTTTGCTGGAGCAAAATGTGTCTAGTGAATTGAAAAAGCAATTAGTTATATTATTCCATTGGCTCCCAGAAGTTTTATTTGTATTTGTAATATATATATATATATATATATATATATATATATATAATATATATATATATATATATATATATAGGGCGGCACAGTGGCGTCCTGGTTAGTTTTATCCAACCCGTAGGATTTTCAAGTGAAGCATGTACATGGAAGGCTGAGATGGGTTCTCTCCGGGGTCTCCAGCCGGGGTCTCTGGCTTCCTCCCACAGTCCAAAGACATGCAGGTCAGGTTGATTGGTGACTCTAAATTGCCCTTAGGTGTGACTGTGAGTGTGAAAGTCGGAGTGTGATAGTCTGGCGACCTGTCCAGGGTGTACCCTGCCTTCCGCCGGATGACAGCTGGGATAGGCTCCATATATATATATATATATACAAGGAGTCCATGGTACAATAAAATATTGCTACACAATAATATTGCATTACTATGCTGAGCTGATTTTTTATCCAACCCGTAGGATTTTCAAGTGAAGCATGTACATGGAAGGCTGAGAAGGGATGTCTGGATCTATTCTTAAAGATCAGTATAAGGGCCAATCAAGGTATTTTTTAACAGATTGTGAGCCCAATTTAGTCATTTGTTTTATGTCAGCTGATGTTTTTGCTCACGAGGCTTTCAGCAACACAACAATTGTTGTCGTCAACTCTTCACTGTCCGTTTCGCCTCTGTTCAACTGAGCTCTCATTTCGTGGGGAAACATTACACACCAAAAATGATAGCAAAACGCAGAATTGTTTCATTTCAACTCAGTGCAAGAAAGCATGTTGCATTTTGCTGTCATCAATGGCACATGGTGTTTCACCACCCTGCTCAGAGCAGACAGACAGTATTGGAGAACCAATGACAATTACACTCACCATGCCAATGCAACAAGAGTGCTGTGAGCGAAAAAGAAAAAAAAAAAAAAAGATTAATGTAGCCTTATCTTTGCAAAAGAAGTATAGATGACTAAATAAACACTCAGTGGAGCACATATTCTCTTGAAGGGACAAAGAAATCCCTCAAGACAGCATTAAGGCCATATAGATTACAGAGAAGGTTACTTTTTTATACCTTGTTGTTAAATTAAATAAATAGATGAATAAATACAAAGGAGCAGCTGGGAAGCAGGGAACTTTCTTAAGAAAATGCACTGCAGACCTATCCAACTGTAAAGTGTGAGTGTGTACTGTACAACTGTATTATCCAGGGAAAAACAAGTATTTCATTGGGACTCGGTTTTGGCAAATACTCAACGGTAAATGACTCATTTTTAACTACTACTACTTTATTTTCACTTTTTAAAAAACATATGTCAACATCAACTTTTTATACCTTGGTTCTTCATGGAACTGCGAGAGGAATAGGGATGCTGCACTATCACAAAATAAGGAGGATAAGTCTTTGCATTTTGAGGTCATGTCCTACATTTGGCTTGATTTCAAGTTTGACTCCTGTAAGTTTCCATTGTCGTGACATCTGGTGCTGCTTTACAGCACATTGCCACTTCACCAGGGAGAGGCGTGATAATTTTTGGGTTGCAGTCCTGCTTTAAAAGTTGTCTCTACTGTATTCTGTTCCTTCACAGACCCATCTCACTTTTTCCTGACTCTTCATTTTCCTTTCTCATTCCCTCCTCCCCCTCCTTGATGTTTCACTCCCCCCTACCTCCACTGCTATTGCATATGTAGTGATTTTGTAACTCCATTTACTAGTTCAGTAACTCCCTTGCTGGGAAACAGTGTGTGCGCTGTGATTTCTGGTGCAGATGCCCATGGAGGCAGCAGATAACTTCCTGTAGCTGCACTCAGCAGTATGGAAGCTATATGCCAGGGATTTAACACCCTCCCATCCAGTGATTACACTACCATTCAAGCCTAATCCTCTCTCTATTACTGACAGACGACTATTCGCTATGCTGCTTTATAATGCACTTATTTAATTTGTGCGTGTGTGTGTCAACCCAATGACAGCGCTGTGTGGGATATAAAACTGTTTATTCTATGCAAGTGTGTGTGTGCTTTACGTAACAGGTTTCTGTCAGCATTAGTATGCTTGCGTTGCGGTAAAATGTAATCTGTGTGTGTTTGCTTCAGTTTATTTAAATTAGCAGGTGATGATTATACAAAGAAAGAGATTAATTTCAAGTGGCTGTTATAATAAAAGAAACTACACATTTCTGCACATGGAAGAGAAGGAAAGAAAAGGCTGGGTGAGATGAAGAATGAAGAGAGAAAAAAAGAGCGAGAAAAAGAGACAGACTTGTTGGAAATGAAGGAGCAGAGAAAGAATTGATAAGAGTCATCTGCTCTGTACACGTGACATGTCAGCCTTACACAGGTGAGAGTGAGGTGAGCATGTGTGTCTACATATGTATGCAGATGTCTTGAGAGTGTTCTTGTTCAGTCCGACACTGAGAAATGAGTCTTGAGGTAGTTAAAAAGTCATTATCATTTTAATTGCCAAGCTTTAACATCTAAAGGGGAACTCATGGGTAAAGTGGAACAAAAAGTTGATAATCTTTAGATTTTTTGTGTGTGTGCATGAGTGTATGGCCTCACAGAGGCAATTGAAAGGCTTCTTGAATTGCTTTTTCATCACACTCCCTCTAATTAAAATCCACTTGTGTGTGGCTGTGTCTCTGAGTTTGAGGTAATTATCAGTACGGGCCATCTAATATCTAACTCCCCTTCTCATAATCTAGAGATTATGCAGAAACTCTGCTTGGCCAGTAAAAGAAAAGGTTGAAAGCAAGAATGTCATTAGAATAGTTAAGTGACCGCCTCCCAATTAAAGTGATGAACTGTGCGCAACAAGCCCATACAAGACTCACGAGGAGGTGTTGTGGACCAGCTGTCCTGCAATCAAAAGATGTGTCAGTTCTTTTCATTGGTGTTTCTTGTTGGAACAGAACACACTTGTATTTCCTTTTGACCAAAAAAAAAAAGCCCATCAATGGTCCTACAGGTAGCATTGAAAAGCTGGGCTCAGTTATTTCCACTTTCTTTATTGTAATTATATATAATAAAATCCACGACATGAGGCCATTAGCAATCACACTAGGAAAACGAATGGGGGGCTCCCTCAGCTCGCCTTTTTTATAGTAACTTTAAACCTCTTTGCATTGGAGAGAGTGAATTTCACAGAAACTCCACATGACAGCTTTGACATCAATTAATCATCCCCTCTGTGCCCTCCATGCTGTATTTTACATTGTGTGCCACCTGCTCAGACTTTTGAGGAAAACTGCTTGACTGCTTTGAGCAGGAAACTCGACAAAAGTCTTCACAGCATGTTACAGTAAAGCATAACCAAGGGCTACTGTTAGGGACATGTACAAACATCTTCTTTGGTAATTGAGGTAACAGTTTCTAGAATATCTGGTTTTAATTTTGCAAAGCTACTGGGAAAAAAATATTCATACAACTCCCACAGCTAGAAATTAAACAACATCTCTGCAGTTCAGGGGCCCCTTTAATCTTGATTAACTAACTCTACTTTTTCTCTAGAAGACAGGAAAAGCGTGGGCTCTGGCATGCACGATACATTCAGATACATTCTGTACCCAGAGACACACTGGCCTTCAAGTCTGATTGTCATCTGAGATTCACCTTCATTGTAATCAGTGAAGTGCAAATCTACCACCTGCCGTTCCTGTGGCTGATTATGCATTTTGCTGGACTGACTAAGCCTTTGGTAAAGGGTCAGGCTTGCATAGAAAATTCTTTGCCTTTTTAAGAGCAGGTGGAAATACACAGAGCTATATACTGTGAGTAGATGGGAAGGAATTTAATCAAGACTTTGACATAGAAAAAAGAGAGGTAAATTAAAAAAAGAACTGCTTCTTAAAGAAAAAAATTGCAAGAATTGTCTTTGAGTGTTTGTGAACAGTATAGACAGTATAAAGTAAGAGCCAACCCCAGATTTGCTCCCAGTCTGGAATGAGCTTTGCCAGCGTAGCCCTTCACCTCCTGGTTTCTACAAAAAAAAAAAAAAAAAAACCCCGATACACTTCTAATGGGTCATAAGCAAGTGGCAACCTCCAGGGCTTAAAGATGAAGCCAAAATGTAAGTGCAAAAAACAGTTCTTTGAATGGCCACTTGAGGCTGACTCCAGAAGCCTGGCAATCCCCATAGGTAGCCATGTTAAAATGCTCAACTTCATAGCAGAAATAAACATGTTTACAGTCTGGTACAAAAAAAAACGTTTCTTAAACTAATTTCCCTACTAATGACAACTGTATACCAGGGGTAGACTTTCCATATGACTCACCCTCTTACATTTAATCAAGTCATTTTACATTTTTACATTTAACTTATGCATAATTGAGGTTTGGCTGCTCTGATTAACAGGCTGTCTGCCCATAGTGCCCTCAGTTTCTCAGTCAAATCCATCTCTCGCTCCCTCACAGGGCCAGCCTCTCACTTAAATATTGTAACTTCTGGCACCGATGCCGAACTCGAGACTTCAAAACGGGAGTCCATGGGTCAATGGTTGACATCACTGTAACTAAGCTCATTATTTTTAAAGTCTATGGTCACAGGTGATGATTGAGAGGGGTCACTTTTGTATGAGTCACTACACTGTTATTTGAGAAAATCCTGCATACCTTTCAGAAAGAAATAATGAATAAGCAGAAGAATTATTTCATGACAAATGAAATAGAGAGGAGACATGGATAAATGTGTTAACAGAGCTGCAAATGCACAAGTATGGTTTAACGAGACATTTACAAATGTACACTTGATTGATGGTACTGTGGGAATCTGGGGGGGTATCAGCCATATTTATTATATCTTCCCTGAGCACTAGTATTAGTGGTATTTGAACTCAGATGAGCTGGTCTGCTGCCTCTACTGTGGTGGTCCACCACCAGTTGAGATGATTTGTACCTTCAATTTGTTCTGAGTGTGATTTTGTGTCATTCCATTTATAAACTATTATGATTAGATTCATCTTACTGTATAATTAAAGTAGTTAATGTTTTAAATATAATGTTCCCCACAGTGGTTATTTTACCATTAATCAATTAATCTAATAATTTTGTGAGTAATAGTCACATACTTTATTTTTTAAGACTTCAGTCGATGTGCAGCCTTGGTTAATGCTTCAATGCTTCAGAATCTCCTTCATTAAGAAGTAGCCTGCTGGTCTGAAATTTACTGTTCTAAAGCTCTCCACTCAAATTGTGACTAGTTGGTGACTGCATTATTAGTCGTTGCTGTAGTAAATCAGAGGCAGAAATAGAGGTGAGATAGGTGGAACACTTAAGTGAGGTCTTAAATAGACCACCAACAGCAGAGGCCGAGGTACAAGAAGCAGAGGCTGTCTTTTTTGTTAATACTGCACCACCAAATTAAGAGGAAATCATTTTGGCTATCAGATTCCTCAAGAGTAGAACAGCCCCCAAAAGAGGCTAACCTGAACACCGAGCTTATCACGGCACACTTTCAGAGCTTTCAGCCAAACTGTTCAGCCACTCCTCACAGTCATATGGGAGAGGCTGAAAAAGCATGCTTTGTGGAACAGTGGCAACTGTGGACAATGCCAAGCAAAATCTTTGCAATAGCCATTATATGCATGATACAGTAGACAAACAATTTAGGGAAAAAACGATAAGGTTTTCAGAGAAGAAGGTGTGCTGATCAGTTTTTCACTGAACAACATCATAAAGCAGTTGACAGACTGGCAATGACAAATCAACATCAACTTTGTGGATTTTAGGAAGGTCTTTGACAGCATTCACAGGAACTGTTTAATGGCATATTTTATGCCTATAGGGATTTCACAACAGATCATCCTCATTGCAAGAGTTTTTACACAATGCCAAGTAGGAAACATCAACCACATTTTTTGAAGTGACAGTGAGAAAAGGATGCATGATGTTAGCATTACTTTTTTCCATATTGTCATTGCAAAGAACAACTAAAGACCAATCTAGACAGTAACAGATGGTGGCTCTTTTCCCACACCTGAAGATGTCAGCTTTGCAGATGACTTCGCAATGGTCTCCCACGACACCACCATATGCAAGAAAAACATCTTGTCTTAGCACCCTCACCAACCAAGTAAGACTGGAAATCAGCCTGAAGAAACAGGGGACATGACCCTCACTGCATCAAACCCCCAACCAAAGTGACAAAGGGAAATTGTATACCTTGGGAGTACTGTTAGATATGATTAAGAAGCAGGCAGTGACATCAAAAGCAAACCTAGCAAGGTAAGAAGGATTTTCTGAATGCCACACAAAGTGTGAAAGCACCCTTTCTGCCCAGTACAGCATCAAAACCAAGCTAAAACTGTACCATACCTGTGTTCTTTCTACCCTGCTATGTGATTTTAGAATATTAGAGAATGACAGTAAGCAACCTCTCCAACCTCCCACATAAAGAACCTCAGAAAGCTCCTTTGTGTCTTCTGGCCTCACACCTTCAACCTACAATCACTTGCTCAGTGCAATCAGAAGATCAAAGAGACCATCATCATGAGAAGGCAGTGGAAATGGATTGGACACATCATGTGGAAATTAACAGGAAGACATCACAAGATCAGCCCTCCACTGGATGCTAGAAGGAAGGTGTAAAAGCCAATTCATGGTTTCTGGTCCAAATGTCCCAGAAGGTTCGTTATGGTCCGCATGACGCAAGTCTAGTCATTCACCCACGTTTGTGACGGTTTGCACAGACCCCTATGCGAACATCTGCAAGCAGGCTGTTCTGCCCCTTTTTTAAGGCCAAGCCATTTTTTGCGACCGCACTGTACACATAGCAAGCACACTGACTACACAAGCTCCAATCTCTTGTTCCAAACTCCAGTCCAGTCCAAAACACTGCTGTCAAGCCAGCTGCAGCTGCCTCTGCATGGTGAAGTTAGGTTTAGGTTGGACATTCAGACCAAGGACCTAGAAGTTTCAGTTCCAGTCCTCCCATTTACTGTGGGGGGCTGACAGGGGACCCTAAATTGTACCATGAATAGAACAATGTCAACATCCATGTGACCACAGACATTCAATGCAGAAATTGTGAAAAAGGAAGACCCGAGGAAACCTGAAATTGAGCAGAACTGCAAAGTCTGAGGCAGACCTGGGAAACCATCCAAAAGTTTTCCCTAAAAAGACTGAGGAGGAAATCCTTTGTTGCTGCCCTACATGCCAGCAGGCACACAGGGCAGTAAGGATAATTGTTAATAATTAATGTTAATTTCAAGTAGATTCTGAGCACAGTTTGAGTTTGACTTGCACTCACAAATATGGTTTTTGCATTTTTTGCTGTTTTTTTGATGGATCATAGACAGATCCAGCTGGACTCCCACTGCAATTTTGTTGCATGTGGTATTTGTATAGAATAAGAATAACTTTGACTCTTACATGAATGTGGAGATAATAGCATTAGATCTATTAGTGAAAAAAGGAGAAGCTCTGCTCTAAATGCTGGTGCTGTCAGTTTGAGAGCATGCGATAACCAACTTTTAATTGTCAAAAGATTAACTTGAGTAATTACAAGCAAACTTAATCATTTTTTTGACAAGCCAAATCAGGTTCATTTTGATAATGCCACATAAATCCACCTGCTACTCAAAGTGCATCAACCATCAAGCATTCACTGGGCATATCTTAATACTGGGGTTGTGTATTCAGAGGCAGGTTTGGGGCAGGTGAGGGGTCATCTCAGCGATTAACAGGAAAGTGAAACAAGTGCCTCTCATTTTTTGAGCTGCTCCAGCTAATTGACAGTTATGCATATAGACAGCACACTAATGAAAGTACTGCGATAATGGTTCATTTACACATAGAGTGTGTGAGTATGTGAGTACGTCTCAATCTTACTCACCAGAGTTGCTGTTATAAATATAGCACATGGAAAAAAAAATGTCATCTCTTCTTTGTCAAACAATTTCTAATTATTCTTATATTTTTGTATATACACATATAAACATTCAGTTTGTCTCTTGTAAGAATCAATTAACCACCTCAAGAACAATATGCAGTACATTGACTGGCAGGCAATTCTTCATTAAAGCTGAATTGGTCAGGATTTCACTCATGATAATTTAATATAAATATAACAATAACTCAAATAACTAATTTGAAAATAATCAACATAAATGTGTCTTTTTTTATCAGAAAGAAATATCCTTAATAGAAAGTACTCTTTATATTTACAATAGCAACCTTGTATCTGCACAGTTATATCTGCTGTTTAATATCAAATAAAAACCAAATAACATTTCACGTAGCCTGTAGAATTTTCAACCTATAACAGCACTTTGGAGCAGTTTTTCTAGGAGTGGTACCATATTGTGTCTCATGCATGAGGCTGTAAAAAAAGAAGACTGATAGCTAGAACACATGGATGTAAACAATGCAGAAAAAATTACCTTTCAAATGTTTTATGAGAAAGCATGCTTTCAATATGTTTGTTTAGACCTCAGGTGAGGGACAAAGTCCAGTTATCACAACTGAAGCAAAGCATGTATATTTTCTAAACAAGTTTGTGTACACACAAAGAAACTGCACATTGTAATGTTCTTAAATTTACCTGTAACAAGGTCAAGTTGTTAATTACAGAATGCTCAAGAAAAAGACCTGTATTTGAACAAAACATAAGCTAGTGAGCAAAAAACATAAGGAGGCTCAAAACTCATTTGTCCTGCTCTGTGTAGCCTTGAGTGGTTGGGAAGCCAAGTAATGAACTGTTATTTTCCGGTTATCGAGAGTAGTGTCAAGAGGCCTTGCAAATAAATAACTGATTATGAAGTTGGCAAGTTTATGTCCAATTTTAAAGAATGAGAATCCTCTCAGCACTCAGTGTAAGTCAGACAAGATTCTGAGTGGTAAAAGAATTTCCCTGATGTTAATGTTGCAGTAACGGGATGACCTTTTCTAAGAGATCAAGCAGTCCAAACTGCGAACAGCAGCCAGGATAATTTCTTGTTAATAACTGAACCTGTGGTTTGCCTTTGGCTATATGAAAGTTTCATTAGTTTACACACTTATGGCTGAACAATATCTGCGGGTGAATAGGTATGTGTAACCTATTAAAATGTTTAACTTTTTACTGTGTTGCTATATATTTTTTCAATCAAGAACACTTAAGTATAATGTTTTGCAGGATGTGTTTCATACACAAAGCTGAACCTCTCCAGCAGTGCCACCTCTTGTAACATTGATATCAGGGCATACACATTAGATAAAGCACCTACTGGTAGTTACAAGGTGCCACTCACACACATGTACTCTCACAAACACATACACAGACACACAACTTGCTTACATCCCTGACAATTGTTTAACTGGAAGCTTGGAGCTTGGAAAGAGAAAGAAAAAGAAAAAGAAGAATGAACAAAAAGCTGAAAATCTTCACTACTTACTTCTCCTCTTGCCAACGTCTCCCTTGGAGGTGGCAGCCTCATTTAGCAGCACCATCCCCATGGTGATTGCAGCATCTGGGAAAAGGTTGTCAAGGAAACAACACACTTGCATACAGGAGAGGGAGAGGCTGGAAGTACACACTGCCCCAGGAAGAACTGCCGGACACGCATATGCACTGACAAATATACTCATATGTACCCAGAAGCACTCAAACAGATTGGTGAGAACATCAGTCACTGGTACTTTAACAGCACAACGTACTGTATATATCAATGACTCAATTTAAAGATGGACGGCATGACAGCTCCCCAAAAGTGAAACCAAAACATCTTGATTGCCCCCCGGTGGCTGGTTGCAGTATAGGTCATAAAACCTGCCTCCTCTATGTTAACGGATGGGACGTGGGCCAAATGAAAACCTCAAAGCACACATCAAATATATCTTTCCAAAGATGTTTTTTGTCGTTTTTGGTAGTTCTTAATGTATGTTTAAGTGGTCATATTTCTGATGAGTTTGACTTTAGTCAGTTATTTAATGCTACAAAAAGGGGAGGTGGCTTCATGACCGAAAGTTGTGTGCGTCAATCAGTGTGCTTGTGATCAAAAGCACTGCTTGTAATTGGGTTGGCAATAATGCAGCTCCACTTCCAAGCTCAAAATCATGTCCCCAGCACAACATGGCATTGCCCTATGTGGGATGTTTTGGCTTCATCTTTGAACATGGGAAGTGGCGATATATTGCTCATCTTTATATACAGTGTATATTTATAAAGGTTGTGGACAGAGTAAGATGGATAATATAAAGGGAATCAAATATAACAGCCCTACAATAAATACTATTTAATTAAGGCTCATAACCATCATAGTTTTTTGAGACCAGTTAAGAGATGAGGTCATCAAACTGCTAATTTTGGGGACAATGGTTTATGGTGTATTGCATTTCATTTTATTCTATAACAGAAAACTACTTTGCTGATAGGTCACTCTCTCTATTAGTAGTGTACCAAATATAGCATACTCACTCATTCACAGTTTTACTAAGTAACACTAAGTAAAGCGTTGCTAAGTAATGCTGTTACTTTTGGCAGAACGTGTAAGGTAATTTATTACTTTCTGATATTCAGTAACAGCGTTACAATGACTTAAATACAAATAGGTTCGTTACTCGTTACTCCATGAAATGAGGAGACAACTAGGCCAGTTTCACACAGCTGTGCATCAGCAGCGCGTAACATGTTGTTTTGAATTTCGGTGCCCATGTTATCAAGTGAGAGCATCCAGCAGCGATAGTCAGGAGCGTCTCAGCTTCGCGTCAGCTGCAGCATGTCTACAGAAATGGTGTCTTGCCGAGTTTTGAGCGTGCCGCGCGCCTTTCTCAGCAGAACCTATGACCCTCTTGCTGTGTCATTATGAATAGGAAAAAAGATGTTTTCGAATTAATCACAGACACGGTTGTGTTATTTTTGTCCAAGAGAGGTGAAGAGATCACAAAGCAACATATGGCAACATATTACTAACAAATAGGGCTTTTTAAAACTGAATTGAATTTGTAGTGGTACAGCTTTATCCAAGGAAAGAAAAAAAAACACACTGGACTCGCAATTCAACAGATTCTTTTTTGAGTCCACACAGTATGGTGGTGATGAAGACAACTGGACAAACATAATACACTATTACAGGAGCAGAGAACACGTATTCTTAAATGGTGTGAAACTGATGCATTACAATCGCACACACTTGTAAAAAGGTCAAAGATGCCAATCAGCCAAGATTTTGTGACAGTAAGTCACTTTTTGTGTTGGTGGGATCTGTTGTTTGCTGTGCAAATACTATTTACATTTTGTAATTGCTATTTCCAATCTGCAATGTCTTTTACAGATCCATCTGACCATGGCGAGGCAGAGGTCGTATTTTGAGATTCCTCTGCAAAGATTTCTAGTATTTAACTCAGCCAAGGCCATCATGCATTTGGCTTGGTTTGTGACTTTGTCTGTCTGTTTGTCAGTTGGATTACAAAAAAAAAACTACTGACCTTGTTTTCATGAAACTTGGTGGATGAAGGATGAAGGATGAAGACTGGGCCAGGGAAGAACCCATTAAATTTTGGAGCAATTTAAAATCATGGGGCACATACACAAATTATTTTTTTCACTTTGCAATATACAACATTCATAGTCTGGGCTGGGGCTGCACATGGCTCTCATCTCAGATGTCATAAGCCAACATGGAGGCGTTTGAGCCAAAATGGTATCTGGTAGCAGTGCACTGCCACAACTAACTTTGTTCAAAAAATGACCAATAAATCTACCTTCTATCTCTAACAACTGACACAGTGAGGACAGAGCCAACAGTAGCTGTTGTTACACAGACATTGCCCTATAGGGCCACCACAAAGTCCTCTCTTTATGCCTGCTTTGCATTTTTGGCATCATGTGGCATCATGCTGCTCAAGTGTGTGATTTGAGACAGCATGCCCGCATCCTAGAAGTGTGATGAACATGACATGTGACACAACTGCGTCTGCCTCTAGTGTGACATATACCATATATATCAGCAGGGCTTTATAAGCAGTTACAAAGGCATAAGATTGCAATAAGAATCATTTATTTTTCCTGTAGTACAACGGCTGATCTTGTCCTCTGCAAGGAGGATAAGGAGCTCCCGGACCTCATTGTTTCCTTTATTTGTGGACATTTACTGGTGCTGTTCTTCTTAAGTTAGCCACTATTTGCTACCAATCGAAAGGGGGCTAGTGTTAATGGAGTCAGCTCACAGTCACAACAGAGCATCCTCGGTAGGTTTCCGAAGTAGTTGTTGTCATGCTTCCACGGTGAGGGCGCATTATCAGTGGTACTAACAGCCTAGCAACAGTACTAATAACTGCAACAGTTCTGACAGAGCTAACTGTGTGATAATATGTTGGTGCCTTGAACAACCAGCCCGGGTAGTGTGCAGTGCAGAGAGGCAGCAATTAGCTGACCATTGGAGGCATGATTAATAATAGTTTGCTGATACATAAATGTTCTGAATGTCTTATATTACACCATTTTTTCCAGACTGACTGATCTACATTGGTACTATATACTTCTACTGTAGTATTTAGCTATTGTTCAACTTATATGACCTGTTGACATAATGACCTAAACATTCAATTATGAATAGTTCATGCAATATTGTGAACATCTCTATTTTACATGCAGGGCAGGGCTCCATTAAACATTTGAGCTGTTCTGAAATCACTGCAAAGCACAGCCTCAGGTGGCTTATAATTACAGATTCTCGTCTTCAGCATGCTCCGCATACAAATCCACATATAAGACAACCTGATGGGGTGCACAAACAAAGGCTGCCACATGGGGAGATACAAAGCGGAACTGAGGCTCCTCCTTATGATATGGTTACAGACATGATATGCTGCCGTAACACAAACACAGGAGATATCTCCACATACAGCCATAGAACTGAACCATGGAAGCTGGCAGTTTGGGTGGTTGTAGGAAGCTTTGCAACAGTGTGATAATGAAGTCATAATAACAAATAGATATCAACATGTAGAATAAGACCATGCAACTGCAAACAGAGTTTTTTACCCTGGGCCTGCAGGCATCCTCACCCACATCTGTCTACAGCAGCAGAACATCAGAAATGTGTGAAGCTTAAATAGACTGCCGTGTATTGCCACCATGGCAAGAGTCCAATCTCGCCTTCCTATTGCCAGTTCTGCCATCTGCATTTATTGTATCTGTCATGGTGCACCCTAATCATTCTGGAAAATATTCAATTTACACATTCACATGCATATCATTACAATAAAAAAATGTATTATTATTATTTTATTCCTGCTTAACTGATTGATATTTAAGTCAAAACTGGAATATTTATACAACAGTTTGAAGGCCTGCAAGTTACAGATAAAAGCTTTAGGCATTCTCCAGTTGGGTCGCAGGGATTTTTACCATGGTGCAAATGAATTGCATTGCTTGATGTTTCGTTACCACAATTCATTGATGTCGCCCCATCTGATTATTGTGAAACATACAGTAGATCATTCCCACTTGGCGAGATTGTCTGAATGCATCTGTCAGTCCATATGTCAGAATGGGAGAAATGCTACATCCCTGTTTCTACGTCAACCTAAAATGGTTCATATGCAACTACATGTGGCACCTGGTTATGTGTACGGCTGTGTATGAAGAATTAAAAAAGGTTACATCCGTAGGGAAACTGCATCTATGACAGTTGTGTGTGTTTACACCACCTGTACAGATAACAAGGGTAGGTGTGTTTTAGCAGTGTGTGTGTGTGTGTGTGTGTGTTTCATTTAGATGTAATCAGATGGGCAGAAAATAAAAAAAATAAACTGCATTAGTGTGGACAAACAAATATTGCTCTGCAGCAGGTGCGACCTTGGACCTGCTATTTCCCAGAGGGGCAAACACAACAGCTAGGGATGAACGGTATCATTACCCACACACATACAAAAGCACCGGCGCAAGTGCACACAGGCATACAAGCAGAGAAGAAGACAAACACAAACAGAAACAGCTATCCTGCCAAAAGTACGCAAACACACACACACACACACACACACACACACACACACACATACACACACACAGGCACAGCCTATCATCAGGGGTTGAATTTGGAACAAATCAGGCAAGGAGGTGAAGTTAAAAGAGGACAATCTCTCGTCTCTGTATTGTCTGTTTGTTCAGTCCAGCAGGCAGCCTCCCTATGGAGAATGCTACCGATGACAAAGCATTCGTGTTGGGAAAATAAATGTAGCAGCAAGAGAAACTGGATGCTTTTTTTTAGACATGAACGGTAGCTTCCTGGGTTGTAATCAACCAAAGAAAATCTCGGTAGACTGAAATTCTACCAACTCTTCAATCATACAATTGATGGATGGAAGGAAAATAATCTGCATGTTATCTCCAGATTGGCTAAATTGCAGGTTAACTCTGTCTTCAGGCAAGTGGAATGTCTTAAGTGAAAAACGTATGTAATATTATCTGAAAATAAACCATATCGCTGCACTGTATCGCTTTTCCACCTGAGCTGTGTGTGCAAGTCCGCCTTACCACTGAGCATTAAACAGGACTGAAGAAAAATCTGACATACTGAACACTATAGAAGGCAACTCTGGGATTGACAATGTCTTATACAATGCTGCTTATGTTAAATATCTCTGTAACGCTTAATGCTCGAGAGAGACTTACAATTTCTAGCCCAGAAGCTAATGTTAACTTTCCTGCTGTCCCAACAAGCGCTGCAGTGAGATCGTATTCTTCTCAGAAGCTTTGTAACCCAGCCTTGAACTTGGAGACTTAGTAGAATAAAACCATATTACTGATCTGACACTGAATGTCTTTTTTATCTAAATTCAAAATGTTTCAATTTGGGTAAAATGCTGCACTCATCACTGTCACCAGTGGTCCAATCACAGTGGAGCAGAGGCTGGAAAAATACCACAAAGACCAACCATCACAAAGTGAAAAAATATGAGTGCTGGACAACAACAACTATTGTCTACCAATCTAACCAATTGTTGACTAACCAATCGACTGTTCGGCCACAAGTTTACAGTCTTAGCAGCTTCCCATGCACTTTGTTTAAGCAAATGGAGAACTGAAGGAATTTGTCGCTGAGCAGAGCTGTTGGTCATTTCACAGAGAGCTAAACTATTATGGATGATTTGGATTTTGTAGCCCTGTGTCTTAATTTAATAAATGTATACAACACATGAAACATACAAACCCAAATGCTTTAGTGAAAGGATACTCAGTAGAAGGATGATATGAGACTCGGCCACAAACTGAGCCTGACTGCTGCCATGGATATAACTCTGTCAGGGAGAGAAACACAGAATAAAAGACGTGATTACTTTAAGATTGTTCATTACACTTGAAAAAAGGTCACACTGGATTACATCCTCAGTGAAATTTCAAATTGAAAAAATAAATAAAAATGCAGTAAATAAATAAAGGGTTAAGTTATGAATGTTGAAAAGCAGGGCTGTCCGGTAAGCAAAATCAAACGGAAAAGTTGGAAGCAATGAATAAAAGACAGTTTGGAAAATCATTCATAAAAAAGGCCATAACCTTTGTGAAAAATGTTTAAGTTACAGAGAGAGTAAAAGTCTACCATTCCGAGAGAAAAACTTCTAATAGCTTAAGAAGCTGGCTTAAAATGATGCCCAACATCTCTTTATCTTTTGAGTACTATAACTGTCCCCAATATAAGTAAAGTGGGCTTGGCTGTCGCCAAAATGGTGCCCAGTTCCAGCTCCTGTTTTGCCTCATCATGATGGACACATGGGATCTAGAACAAAGTGGCAAGTAATTTTTCCTCCAAGGGCAGGTTTTAACAGCAGCAATTTGCTTTTGTGTGTATGATGCAACCATACATGATTTTGCCAAACCTACAAACACCATTTGTGTTTCTGTTTGTGTTTGCAGAACAATTTGAAAATGCATGTGTGTTTATGTGTTTGTGTAGTGTGAATCATAAAGAATTCTCCCGTGTAGTGTGTAGGCGAATAGAGGTGCTACCTTTTCACTGAGTTGGCAGAGAGGTCAACCTAACCGTGCAGTAACATTTATACATACAGACACACAAAATATTGAATAAACTTGCATTCACTGCCCAAACTCTAAATGGAGAATATCAGTGTCCACTGTCATCAGTATTCTATGTCAAATTGGTGTTTGCATTAGCAGTCCTGAAACTGAATTTTTTGTTAAAACTGATTGGCCATGGTTCTGATGAAAAAAAAAAACTTATCTGAACTTCTACTGTTTAGAGGCACATCCAAGTAATGGAAGACAATTCATTTCTTCTTAGGTAAAAATGAAATTCACAAGTAGCCAAGCCCTTTTGTACCACTCATGTACAGATAGGGCACAGAACTGGAACGCATTTCCTTATATGGCAATTTTAATGGTGACTGATGATTATCAAATCCCATGAACGTGCATAAGGACATTCATTTAGCCTTTGCAAAGTCTTTACATTTAGCATTGTTATTTAACTCTGACAATGCATTTGTATGTAAATGTATTCCATCTCGCCAACCACTCTGACACATCACTTCAACATGTCATTTTTCTCTGTATAGATCACAGCCTGTTACAGTCAGCAGCCATTGTCTCAACCATTGAAAAAAGTCTCCCACACAGCACAGTGCTTAAGGCTGAAACTCTGCACAAGCAAGCGTCTCTGATAAGATGTCAGAGGCCCAATTCGACTGGCATGTGTCTGTGTGTGATGGGAGCAAAGCTGAGAAACAGACAAAGGAAGACAATGTGGAAGTCGTGTGGAAATGACACAAATGGAAGAGTGATAGGAAGGAAGTCTTTCAGCGTGTTTCGCATTGTTTGAATCCCAGCAGATTATTAGCGTCTGGGTTTACGGCACATCTAGGATCTGTTTTTCCACTTGACTGCCCTGGTGTTCACTTCTTTCCCTATCAGACAGGAATAAGGATGGGAAGATGAATATAAAATGACAAAGGAGGAGGAGTAAAGGGTGGACAGCTTTTTCTTGCTTCAGTGGAGATAAATGAAGAATTTTTGCACTTGAAAGCAGACATAAAGACGACAAAGGCTCAAGGCTGAAACGGATCCTTTTGTCTTCAACACAGACCTGTTGTTCTGCATTAAGTGGGAGTTTTGAATTGTTATCAAGCTGCTTTCTTTATTGACTGACAAACCAAGGATTCTTTATTACTACCATAAAAAGAGTTTGCCTTAGTTGCGCTGCACTTTTTGGAAGTTGGTGAGAGATTGCTTTTTGCATTCCTAATCACTATGTGAGAGAATGCCAGTTCAATTCGGTCCTGCACGAGGAAATCTTTATCTTTAATTTCTTAAATTAAATCAAGAAACAAGTATAGAAAACCACAAACATCTTTTATTTTTATCTTGCTGACACAACATTCTTAGTGGCTTTTGGATTTTGGATAAGCATGAAGGAGATTGACTTGGGAGGTGATTAACCAACATTCTTGTGAAGCACTATGCTATTGTGTATGTGGTCTAGTTGTGCACTCAAATTGCCTTGTATGTTGAACATTTGAAAATGAAACATGGCAGGTGTTTTACAGGTCCTCCTTTATACTCTGGTCCAGCAATCATTTAAAATGAGAGCCTTCCCTTCCTTTATCTGGGCCTATACATTCACTCAGTTACCAGTTTATAAGGTACACCGAGCCACATCCAATACACTCAAATACAACAGCTCTGCAATAAATCCTACCTTTATGAAACTTTATAGGGGTAGACAGTCTTACAAACACTGACACTGACAACACCACAAACTACAGCTATTCATAAAGACTTAAACGCAAGAGCAACATTGAAAGAGTGTGGCAAAATAAACACAGTTGAATAAACTCTCCTCTGTGAAGCTAAATTTAATATAACATAAAGGCATTGGATTGCACCAGATTTAATTTGTGTACAGTATGTTGTAGCAAACTACTGATTTATGGCAGGAATCTCATGCACACAAATGCACTTACTTCAGAGATTTTGTACAAAACAAGTGTAAATATGATTACTTTTTAAGGATTGCTGCTAATATTATTGGAGAGCCTTTAACTTTTTTAACCTGACTTTAGAAAGTTTGGAAGACGGCACATTTTGTCCCATTTTTGAAGGGCAGAGATCTATCTAATCCTAACAACTATATTTCCATATCTAAACTTTCTGTTTTAGCTAAGGTCTTGAAAGGACTTAAATGTAATCAGTTCAAGGGATTTTTTTATTAAGACATGGCATTATCCATGACTTACAGTCTGATTTCAGGAAAAAAAAAAAAACACACCACAGTCACTTCCACAATGAAGGTTTTAAATAACTTCATAGATGGAATTGACACAAAAGAATACTGTGCTGCAATATAGCAGCACAAAAGCTCTTGACACAGTTGACCTCTCTGTTTTGTTACAAAGGCTTGTTTACATAGGACTCTCTTCCAAAATGGTTCAGTGGTTTGAAAACTACTTGAGTGGTAGAATACAAAGTGTCCAAGCTGATGGTGTGTTTTCTAGCTTTTTGAATGTACAAAATGGTGTCCCACAAGAGTCCATATTGGGTCTTATTTTATCCACTATTTATATAAATAATTGTGCTGCAGTGTTAGCAATACAAAATTATGTTTTTATGCAGACGTCACTGTTTTGTATAGTTATGCCTCATCTTTAGCAAGTGTGGTTAAGGAGCTGCAATCTGCTTGTTATGTAGTTCAGAGTAATATTTGTGAATTGAGACTTGAACTTAACCCTGACAAATCCAAAATGATGTGCTTTTAAAGGCGATGATGTAAAGCAGATTGTTACTTCATGTAATCAGGTGACTGAACGAGTCTCAACTTAAAAATACCTGTTTTTTTTTTCTTTGAAGACAATCTGTCTTTTCAACATCACAACAAGTGTCTTACAAAAAAAGCCCAGGGTGAAGTTGGGTTTCTGTTACAGAAACAAATGCTGTTTCTCTTTTTGATTGATTGAAAAAATTGATCCTTTGATTTTATCAGAGATTCAATGAGCAAGGGCATGAGCGAAAAGTAAAGTAAAGTAAATATGAGGCATTGAAAGAGAGATACTTTGAGAGAATGGCACAGCTGTGCCATGTCATAAAATGCCAAGTAACTATCCCATTTGCAAACCTTAATTGAATGAGAGAAGTTCAGTCGCCTTTTTGGGAGACTGTTGAACAGTCACTCAGGGAAATGACTGCTAAATCAAGTACACCGTGAGTATATGAGAAAGATTAAAGGGAATAGGGTAGAGAACAAAATAATTACAAAAAACATCACGCAAGAACTGAAAAGCCTGGAAAAAACAAATTAATGAGACACAACTGCATCAGTATCCTGGGGTGGAAAATCTCTTCAAAACTAAACAAACATTACTTCATACTATTTTTCAAGACACCGCTCTCAGCATGTTGCCTCCTCAACATAAACAGAAACTGAAGATAGTGGCTATGAGCAAGAGCAGTGCTCGGGGGATGAAAAATTCCTCAATCCATGGCCAGGCACTTCCAATTAATCTGATGGATTAGAATGCAGGAGTTCCATTCGTTAGTGTGCAGAGCCGAGAGTGTGTGTGTTTCAGTGTATGTAGCTGTGCATGTGTATACTGAAAACCAGTGAGTAAATGCAGGTTTGTGAATGACACTATTTAGGAAGAATTTGTCTGTGTGTGTGTGTGTGTGAGTCCCTGTGGCCGTGTGTATTAGAAATACGTAAAACAACATGGTGGTCTGGAAGAAAAAGTAGCCACAGCTCATTGGGCTAACATGGAGATGTAGAAAAGCTTACTTCAGTGTCACGCTCTCTAACTTGTTCATTCTCTCTCTTACTTAATCAGACACGTTACCAACGCAGGCCACATACTTGTTTGGAACATGGAGCCTTTGAAATGTGTTTTGGTGCTGAATATAGCCAGGTATTATTCAAAAAATGACCTGTTTTACATATATTTAAATAACAATGGACTGAGACAAATGAATCACCTACAGTATATTACATATAGATGAAGACAGCTTCAGGTGCTTCTGCCACCAGTTTACTACTACATATGTGTTGAAAGCATAAGGCAAGAGAACTTAGTCCCTTCAACAAAAGCTTATCTGGAGAATCAAAAAAGAACCTTCACCAATGTACATCAAAAAGAAACAAAAGCTTTTATGTGTTAAGTGTATAAAGGTTTAAACATACAAATCACCCCTATCTGTAAGTGATGCAACAGAATGTGTCAATGCTTGAATTTTATTAGCGCCTGTCTCACATCTAATCTGAGCCACAATGCCTGACCACCTGTCAAGGGCATGGGCAAGCACCTGATTGCAGCCATTTAAAGTTTCTCAGTACTTCACAACTTATTCATGCAGTCTTAAAAGTACATTTTCAAGATGTTTAAAAAAAGAAAGCAATTACCTAGAACAGCTGGGCACTGTTGATTTTAAGCAAATGGTTCTTAGGCAGGAGTAAATATTGTTTATGCAGTGAACTACTCTAAGCTTTGCATTTATGCACACCTGGTGCACGAATGAGTATGGCTATAATGGTTTGAACATTTGTGCCAAACCAACATGGTGAACCAAAGTTCCTCTTTTAGCTGTATGCAATTGGAAATTTGTGCTGAGGTCAGCACAATATCATGATTGGCATATGAGTCAGTAAAACTATGGCGAGCCCAGATGAAAGGAGGGAGCCGGAAGACCTGGACAGGTACAACAGTAATGGAGAGAGAATTATGTATCAGATAAGGATCATGTGTCAGCATGGGTCTACTGGTACAGGGGAACACATCAAACATGCTAAAACACATTTGACAGCATCCCCCCTGGAATGTGTCAATCAAGGAAAAGAAAACCCTATTTTAACTTTTTAATTTAAAAGTATGAAACATGCTTTTCAGTTTTATAGTCTATTTTGACTTGTTAAATTTGTGGATAAGGTTTGATCATTGTTCGTACTGTGTAAAGCAGAAATGTTTCTTATTTCAAAAATAAGAATAGTTTACCAAAGTTGTCAAAATGCTTCCCCAGTCAGGATTTTGTCTGTCCTTGACTCTTGTATTAATGCCTGTTCAAAACAAATTTAAAAAAAAGTGAAACTGAAAGTTGCACTGAACAGTGACTCCAAAACTGCGGTATGAACCAAATCGTGACATTTGTGTACAGTTACACTCCCACTAGTGAGTACTTATGACAGTGTATCGGGGATCTACTAAAAATAGTGATCAGGTTCAACTGAATGGAGAAACATGTCACCAAGAGATACTTTTTGGCTCACTGATATATAATAATACTTTCTGGTAAACAATAGGAGTATGAGATGGAGATTAGGATTTGCATACAGGCAATACTTGTTAGTAGGACTGATTTATTGTTTTTGGTCTTCTCATTGAGTTTGTGTGCAATAAGAAAAATATAAAATATCAGCACTGAAATCTCTCACTTAGTAGTCAGTGTTGTCCAAACCAAGCCATCTTCACATTTAGTTCTGTAACAGAACTATTACATGCTGTTACATGTCGATGTCGTTTTAACTGTTGTTTTAACACACAGCATGCTGACACATACCATTTTTTTTAAATAGCTTCACTATGGCTCACCTTCATAAAATTAGGCAGGTTCACGCTGTGGAGCTGTCTGGTACAACTTTAATCTGCTGCTGCTCCAATTAATCTGATGGATTAGTTTCTTAAGAGACCCACTTCTGCGAATGAGCTCGAAACATCAAGTCTGTTTGTCTTTAAATAACATGGAACAATGTAGTGTAAGTGAAAGAATCAGGCTGACAAGTAAAACGAGTAAAATTGTCCTCTATAGTTTGGGATGTAATGGTCAAAGACAGTTTACTCAATTAATTGACCCATCTGTTAAAGCCAACATTAATTATTATGTTGTGAATTTTTCAGCATTAATCATTGCGTAATTGCTTTGCATGCCTAGGAAAAACAATGTTTATTGTAGGTTGTCTAAGGCAAATGAGAAGACAATTAGTATTCTACCCACCTTTTTATTTACCATATCCTTTGGTATAATAAACACTTAAAATGCACTGAATAATTTGAACACAAAGAGAGGTCTATGCAAAATATAAACTCAGTGATGAGATTATTCCTCCAGAGGGTCACGAGATAATAAATGGTAAAAGGTTAGCTCAATCAAAAATCTATATCAACGTTAGAAGTCTAAAATATGTCTAGACCTTTTCAACCACCTCCCCTGAGGATAATTTACTAAAGTATGTTTTTTTTTTTTTTACATTAGCATGCTCTTAGATCAAGATCTCAGGTCCATACGTGTTTACGTTCTTTCTAATACAAGCACCAAGATGTGAACAGCACTGAGTGTGTCTGTGTTCATGCACTCATTTGAATACATTGACATTAAAAAGCCTTGTTTATATAAGAACTGCATAACACAGCCCATTTGTCAGACTTCGAGGCAAATTAGGTGTCTGCACCAATGCAGGCGTATAATATGCATTTACATATATACCCGCACACACACAGAGAAAGGCCATATGCATCTCACATGTTTATTGTTGTATTAAAATAAGGTTGAGAACAGACTTTCACAAAAGGCTGTCAATAATTTTCTTAATGTGTCACATCTTAGTGTGCTTAATGTCATAGAAAATATACTTGACAGGAACCTAAGCACCAATAAAAAAAGTAATAGTTGGCATCAGTGGCAAGTTATGTCAACACTGATAACACAATGTATGAGCAATGAGTTTAACGCCTTCTCTTGACTTGACCATTCTCTCTCTAACACCAAACTGCTGTAGTGTTAGCTGTTAATAGCTGTGGGCCAGATAACCTTTACAAATAGCTATATTCATCCTTTTTCATCCCGTATCATGTATTTGTGTGTATAGTGTGTGTGAGTGTGTGTGTGTGTTTTGTTTGGTAAAGGTCAGGAGGCACTCAGACAGGAAGAGGGATAAATGAAAAGTCAACAAAGCAGAAAGAACAGAGAGGAGAAAGAGTAAGTAACAGAGAAGAAGAGAGATGGAGTGGAAATATGTGCTTCATTTATATAAACAAAAGATAGGTATGACTCTGTGCATTGTTGCGAATGGGTATAACGATAGGCAATCAAGGAAGTGAACCTTGTGAGGTACACTGAGTAAGAGTGCCGGCTAAATACGTGCAACATAAAATGAAAACCAGAGCATAAAAGAGAAACCCAATGAAATGACTGTTTGCAGGATGATAACCCTGAACTGAATCAGACCTGTAAACTAAAAAAAAAAATAAAAAAGTTTTTTTTTTTCAAAAATAGAAATAAGTCCTAGAAAGTTTAACAGTTGGCATAAAAGCAATTCAAGATTTTTGTTTGATTGTAAGAATTTAAATATTTCCTTATTAAACAAGACACAAGCTGCAGCACATCAATGATTAAATGTCTAACTAACCAGATCTGAGAGCATATGGGGGGATTTATCCAGTACAGCTGAGGGACTGTGGGCAGGTTCACTGAACACTTCATTTGAACAAATATGGTAGTCGATTTTAGGGATTCAGGTGATGCTTTAAAATCTCATTATCTACTCACTGTTTATGCAGTTCAATGTTTACACACTCCGTGGAGAGTTCAGTTTAATTACCCAAGAGTCAATTAAAGCCATTTAAAAACTGCTTTTTTATATATTTATTTTTTTAAAAACATGTCAATCAGGAAAATGAGGTGACTTCTTATTTCCTCAAAGGACTATGTTTAATTTGTGTTTCGTTTTTCAGGTATATATGGGGGGGATTTCATCTGGTGGCAATGAGCTGTAAAAAAAAAAAAAAAAAAAAAAAAAAAAAGGAGCACTAACGCAGGCTTGCGGCTAAGTAAACTGATGGCTCAATCCACAGGCTGTCCAAATAAAGCTGAACAAGAGAAAAAAAAACTTTGCACTTTCACTTACTATTTACCACTGCTGAGTTGCCCTTGAGCAAGGCAGTTAACCCCCTACTGCTTCAATGCATTATCTTGGTGGCAAATAGCTGAAGCATCCCATGTGTGGGTGTGTTAGACAGTGAGTGTGAGTCTGATGATTTTCAATGTAATGGCTCAGTCACTCTAGCATCGAAAACAAACATTGAGGCTGAAAAATGAAGCCAACAAAAAACGGGAGTTCCTCAATTGCCCACTTGTAGACAATAACCAAACGGTTTTAAGGCCATTTAAAAAAAAAAAAAAACAATGTTGGTCTCTATAGTTAAGGAGGGTTATTTCAATATAACTCACTCCTTTACATATAATTAAAGTGAGTGACAGGCGGTTTGCAATATGTCACTATGAGCATATGGAAAGTGTCTATGAGTCAGATCCACCCCTTGCTCATCTACAGCTATGCAATGAAGGAATCACCTGCTGCTCCATTATGAATCGTCAAAGTCAACACTGAACCCCAAATTGGCATTGTTGGCAAGTTGTCTTAACAGTGCTGACCTTTAAAACCTGCTCTGTTCCAGTAAATAAATGTGCCACAAAACAGGGATGGTTTACAGGCAGTTATGACATAAGAGTCATGATTCATGTTTTTTATTATTTAATAATAAATGTGAACTTATTACCCAATTAGCAACAGAGATATCTAGCTTGCTACCAAAAATCAGCTAACACAAAGAGCTTCTCTCTCTCTGTAGCACCTCTTTATTAAAAAAAAACATGTACAATCCTGAACACAAAATGCCAGATTAAAAAAAGGTCCAGTACAATGAAAATAGAAGATTTGAGGATTATTGCGACTGACTGGTGCTAACCTGGCTGTCTGGTGTGATAGCTCGCCAGCAAGTCCTCTATCTTTCCTTGTACACCAATTTCCTCTCTACTTTTCTCTTTCCTTCTCTCTCTCTCACCTTCAGGACATTTGTGTTGAATAAATGGTTCTTATTTACAGTTTTCTGTGAAATACAATGGCTCCAATCATTTTGTGTGTGGCTGTGCAGGTTCTTGGGTGAAGGCGACCAAGTGTGGGGACAGAGAGAGATGGTCAATGTCTTCTGGTCTGAACAAATATCCAGCCGAAAGGACCATTTATTTCACTGCTTCACTACACTGTTCAATTCTCTCCATATCGGCTCAAAACACCCAGATAAACTCACAAGTATTCCCTTACTCAATCAAATGCACGCACACACGCACGCGCACACACACGTGCAGGTAATAAAAAAATAAAGCAGCACTCATTCACTAACACACACTTTGATGCCCTCTGCAAGCTAAAAGTCAACTATTTGCAGAGAGCCAATAAAAGTGACGGCAGTGTTTCTTTAAAATATGAACGGTTAGCAGTAATGTAGAGAATGCTGCTGCCAACAGCCATCAACCAATCCTGTGAAATCAGCTGGAAATATGAAAATGTCATCAGCCAATAGTGTGGAAGTAATGAAGTGGTTGGTGATAGTGAAAATCAAGAAAGAAACACTGGCTTAAATGCTTCACAAATGTACCCTTTGCTTCTCTGAGATCCCCCCTCCTTCAAGGCTGAGACAGGTTACAGTTTGTTAATATTTTAACTTCGTCAAGACAATTTTCAATACAAAACTTTACAATGAAAAACTCAAATAAGGCACTTCTACCCTTTCCTTCTTTTCCTGACCTCTACTCCTTTCTCACAAGGCTCAAAAGCAGTTCAGCTGTGAGACTTTTTGATGTACATGACTGTTTGTAGTTTTTTTGAGTGGGTTGCTATACTTTGTGTGAGTTTGTGTGCATTTCTGCAGTAGTACCTGTTTGTATGTGAGCTTTGGTTATGCCCCATGTAGGTGTGTGTATACAATTGTTGAAGCCTAACTGCGTCTATGTCCTGTGTGTGTGCGTGTGTGCGTGTGTGTGTGTGTGTGTGTGTGTCTGTCTGAGCTAGCAGTATTTTCTTGGCTGCACAGTGAGACGCTCACTACAATTTCATCTGCTTGGTTGTGCCATTCGTCAGTTGACAAATCCTTTCAATATAGTCTACCTGGCCTTGCTCGCTCATCATTTTAAAGGAATTACACTGTCTAGGGAGGGGGTGGGGGGATGGGGAGTGGAAGATTAGAGAGGAAGGTGTGAGGAAGTAACACGAAAAGAGAAGGAAAGTAGAACAGGCATGATAAGGCAGGTATCAGTTCAATATCATCTGCCCATTTCAAGCTGTTCACTTTTGGCAGACAGGGTAAGAAGAAAAGAGGCATTTAAAGAGAGCAAAACTGGGGGAGGGAATTAAAAGAGAGATAAAGGCCATTTACACAAGATCTAATGACACTATCTCTGCAGCTCTTTAGATTGGGTGGCTCCAAAATAGCAATCTGGCCTAGAAGCCAAAGAAAATGTGGTTGGGTTAAAGCAAGTCACTAGGGTTATCAATGACGCTAGAGCTGTTTAAGAAGTATGATTAAGGGTAGGCTATGAGGCTAGGCCTATGGGGGGCTTAACGAGAGGTTAGAGCACAGCAGAGCCTCCTTTCAACAGGTTCACATACTGTAATTTCACATTAAATTCAGATACACTCCATGGTCCCTTTAAAAAGTACTTGTGTGCAATATAATGCAATCCAAAGTAAAAGCTCTTGACAGAGCTAACATTTTTGAAAAGTGTAATATACTGTAAGCATTTGACTCCATTATACGGCACCTTATATTTTAGCAGCATTTGGGAGTTTACCTCATATAAGCATTGGTGAGAAGAATATGGAAGGATCATCTTAAAATGAGCACACACTTAACGGTCCAGTGTGTAGGATTTAGAGCTATCTCATGATGCTTGCAGAACTGAAACTTATCACAGGTGCCAAAAATACTGTTATTCGTACAAGGCTGTAAACAAGTTTAGTTCTGCTGTAAAGTTGGGCATTTTAACATGATTTTCAACATCTCTAGCGATTTACTCTGTTTTGGAACCAGCCTCAAGAGGCCATTCGATTAACTACAGTTTTTGGCCCTCTGTATTGGCTTCATTTTCAGGCTTGGAAGTTGACGTTTGATGTAGAACAACGTGGAAGAGGACCCGTTTCTTTTGCAGATATAAACTGCTCATTCTAAGGTAACTTAAGCACATAGATTGTTTTCAGGTAATTATAATCTCATGAAAACATAGTTATGAATATAATAATCAGTATTTGCCCATAAATGTCCCTGTATCCTACACACTGGACCTTTGAGATGTATTATGCATCCTCCTTGGGTTAATTTAATTTACAAAAATAAACAAAAAGTTTCTTATTTTTAATATGTTTGCTAATACTGTAGAATTCATGAAACTAAATAATTTCTAAGCTTTTAAGGAGTTAAGCTTGGCCGTTTCCTCTACAAACACCAAAAGCTGAATTGGCTATCTAACAAGCCACAGGCGGCCGTAATACAAGATTGTGAATAACATATTAAAAAGCTTCTACTACACAGTGTTGCAAAGGTGGCTCTTCATACCATCCATTTTGTTGTTTAATAACAGTATGACATATTATAATGCATTGAATGTCATGGCAGGTACTTAGCTTTTTACCTACATTCCCATTTTTATCTTTCACTTACCTAAATTGCATAGTATCAGGACAAAAAAATATTCAAATGAGCAATAACATACTGAATATATAAAAGGGGGTGCGGGTGTTAAGTGGTGTGGGTTTAAAATATACTGCATAGGCAGCTGATTAGTACTGACTGTGGTAACTCGTTATTTTGACAATGACATTTCATGTCATGGGATTCTTGGAAAGTACTTCCCTGGAAGTTAGTCTCTGAGATAGCAAACCCCTTTCATTAAGAATACAGCATGCATTGTTAGTTGCACACAGAAAAAGCAAGATTAACTTAATTATTGTTACACATTTTCATCATTCTTTGAACACTTTCAGTTAACTCTTTTCAATTGTTTCAGAAGCTGCCTTTGCAGTATGCTAAAATCCCAAACCATAAAACCCTGAACTTTCTTGGTAAACTTGTAGCCCATCTCCAGCAGGGCACACAATGGGCCCTCCGCCAGCTCTTCAGCCTTTCTGCTCCTAACTGGTATAATTTGTTTTCTGCATGCTCAGTAATAAATCTTTTATGACCTGCTCACCTTTGCATTTGAATCAGGTGCCTATGGCTACTGCTTCCCACAGTTAGGGAATTAATTTCTGTCTCTATCTAAAATGCTGTTTCAACACTTCACTACGTCAAAAGCTTTAATGGCGCCCTCATCGCTCTGCTCAGCTCATACAAAGCCAAGAGAACGAGAGGACAGCAGCAGCAGCAGGCAGGTAGGACTGTTTCAAAGTAGCTGACTGCACTTCATTCTTATGAAGACTATGCCAGGGTATGAGGACATACGGAGATGTGAAAGAGAGAGGGAGAAGATTTCACTGATGAGCAGAGAGGAAAGATACAGTGAAAATAAAAGTGGAGAATGGAGAAAGAGGCAAATGGAAAAGGGAGTCATTATGAATACTGAAATTCAAGGGCATGAAGAGAGCTTAGACTTAAAAGAATAAAACAAAGGGAAAAATGTTGCACGTCTGCAGTCGCACCAGTCCTAAAGAAGATCCTCAGCTGATTGCAGAAAAAATGTACTAAATTGACACATCGATGACTAAAGGTTGTGACTGAGCTGGTCAGTATAGCCAAAAATGTTACTAAATACAGTTTATTTTTCCTTTTAATCAATATCAATCAATTATCACAATAAATGTGTCAAATTATTATTTTCTTTACAATTAAAACTGATTCTTGCTCATGAGTGAAAGCGACCAGATGGTTAACTGTTGTTTAAACTAATATTTATTCTTTAGAGCATGAAAAATATTTGCCAAGTAGCTAAAGTTTTTATTAATCTGAAGTAGATTCAAGACAATTACAATCCAAACTATGTCTGTTAATAAAACATGTAAAAGACAAATAAATCTTAATTCTAAACAAAACCAAATGGCAAGCAACGACAGGATGTCAACAAACATGTTGTCACGAATGGTTACAAGGGCACGGGTTGTTAGGAGTAAGGAAAGGAGGCATATGGTAAGGTGTAGAAAAAAAAACCTATCATGATCAGACGGGAAGCAAACACCGGACTCCTACATGAAAGTCTGAGGTTGTTGGACCGCCCCTCCCACTCCCACCCTCCCTGAAGGCACCCTCGCACTCCTTGCATTACGTCGTTACCAGCAGCGCTTCAACCTGATGCTATCCTGTTGTGTTTCATGAGGACATGGCAGGTTCTGTCCGACTGTATTCTCAAGTGACGCTGTCCTTCCATGTATCATGCCGACACAATGCCATCTGGTCGTCTGCTGCCGTATAAAAACGCCAAGACCTGTACTGTCTGGCCTTGTTTTTTACCTGACACCGTCCAGAGGCGTGTCAGGCGGACACATAAGTTGATTTTTGGTGTCTGGATCTTACATCCAAAGCACTGTCAAAGTGTTGATATTTGCATCCCAAACACGTTTCTATCATTATCGAGACGACTGGATACCACCAGTCTTTAGCCCTGCCTTTTAACCTGCGCACAACTAATGTGCAAAACAGAAAAACATGGGCCACTGCCATACTTGAAGGTCATCTTATTTGTTGATAGAATGACCGTCAACAAGGCAAATATCAGCTGAATCTAACGTGTGGCCAATACATTGGTCCATCCTTGAACTGCAAGCCTCTTGCCATGGGTGCAATGCCAATCGTTTTTAGAATCAATTAGGATTTCAATAGTTTTACTTTCTATCTCAAATAATAGTAGCATCTTTGCCTATAAATGCTTGTCCTGGCAGAATAAAAGTGCTTCAGAGGCAAAGTAAGTGGCAAAGAGAGTGGAGTGGCGAGATAGGGAAATAACAGGGGATGAGAAAGATGGGGTGACGGCTGGGAGCTACTGTTGAGAGCTACACATAGGATGAGGGTGTAACCTATTTGTTGTCAAACAGACTGAAAAATGACACAGAGCCAACAGAGCCTGACAAATAGAGTGCCTTTTACACTGAACAAGAGAAAAGGGAGCGTACCGTATGGAATAGAAGATGGGAAGGGGCAAGAGGGAAGTTGTGATACTTTTTTTTCTTTAGTTATTTTCTTTTCTTTTGACTTTACGAGTGTGTGTTTGTGCCCTCCCCTCTGTTGTGTGTTTGTGTGTATTCTCTAGGAGTGCTTGCTGTAGGGAATACCAATCCCTTTCAGTCTCTGCATGAGCTGAATTGACTTTTTCATAAAACAACAACACTGCTTTGTATTCTTGGGTTCTGGCTTACTGTGGAAGGCTTTGTGTGCATGTGTGTGTATGAAGCAGACAACATAATATTGTAAATACATAAGTATGTATTTAAAGCAAATTTACCTCATTCGTTTGCTCTGGAAAGAAAGAATGCTAGAAAGAAAAAAACGGAAAAACTTTCTATGCCCCCTCTGTCTTTCTTTCTGCTTGGTCCAAGTTGACTCTGACATGCCTCCAAGGTGATATTAACACACAATGACTGCTACCAGCTGTCCACTAAAACACACACTGTCCCAGTGCTGACCTGTTAGCAGGTGGTAATAGCACTGAGTGCGTCTTACTTGGGGCCAAAAGCCCTACAGATGTTCCTATAGTTTATCTAATACAGCCTCACTAATCACGCCATAAAACTGATTAATCTTAACCCTTACTGTACATTTTTTGCTCAAAACACGACAAAACAAAAAATGATAGCAAAAGAGAAGGAAGCATGGCAGAAACCAAGGTACAAGCAAAGAAAGGCAAGGAAGAAGGAAAACAAGAGGAGAGGCAACAAGACGATGGAATGTTAAATGAGATGGATAGAAAAAAAAAATGACTCATACCACTTGTCCATTCTGGGGGTTTTTGTGGGCGTAGGGAGGACCTCTGATATGATTCCACATCTGACCAGATGTCATCGCAAAAACCACACACTAGAGAAAGAAAGAGTGAGAGAGGGACAAAGACAGACAGGAGAGAGAGTGAATGAAACATCATTAGCATGGAAATACTTGTATTATTATCATGAATTTTAAAAGAGTCTGTGTGAAATTTTCTCTTCTCAACATATGACTCTGAGACATAAAATTAAAGTGTTGTTAAAACGGGCAGAAAATTCCACTAATGAGGTGAGATTACTGCACTCAATTTATTTCCAGAGCAGTTTCACTTGACTTACAGTGTGTTCCTGGCTTATGAAGGCAGATATTTTTGGCTGAGCATATATTTAACTTCTCAGAGTGGATTAAAAGGTTCCCACCTAAAACCCAATGTGCGTATGTGTGTGTGTGTATTTGTGCGTCATACCAATGCAGCCATAGCCCATCCAGTCTTGTTGTATATGAATTCCAAGTTGTTCCTCCTCAGATACAGCAGACCTCCAACCAGCGATACCAACAGAGCCAGAGCGATAGTCCCCGAATAATTAGGAGGACGGAAGACACGAATCTGGAGAGATAGATAGATGGTAATAGAGTGAGAGAGAGAGAGAGAGAGAGAGTGAAAGAGAGAAAGATGAAGCATAGATTTTACATCACTGTACAGCTGTAGCTTGGAATCCAGATGAGTATATGAGCTCATGTTTCATTTGCTCTGGCAGATAAGTTTAGCCCTAATCCTTATCAAACAGACTTCCGGTCAACATGGCCAGTGTCAGGCCAATCACAACGTTTTATCTAATATGGAGCTGTTTCAGACAATGACTGACAAATTGTGGAGTCTTCACACTTTATGCAAAATATGTGATGATGCCATTTTTGGCTCCCACATCCAAGATGACTGCAGCACTTGTACATAGACACATTCAAGCTACACCATCACAGCTCGTGTCTGGACACTGTAGTCATGTCGCTCAGCACTATGTCACGTTTTGCTGCTTTGATTGGTTGTAGGTCTATCAGATTGTGTCACTGATAACAAGACGTTAGAGACTTATTTGCATTCATGATTTGGTCTGGCAATCTCAGGTTAGTGCAACTGTATAACGGTCTAATTATACTGAGATTATCTCAGTGCAGTGATACTGTTTTTTAAACATCCTTCATATTTGGCTTTAAGACAAGTGAATTAATATAATAAAATAATACACTCATCCATTCATTTTTATGTCTATAATTGCTGTTTATGGTTGCAGAGGGGTTGAACCTATGAAATACATTGTAAATGAACACACACAAGCTATTTATACGTGTTTTGTTATTACATATTGAGTGGGTCAATGTCAATGTCAAAGTTGTTTTAAAATTCCAATTCACGTTCATCCTTCATGTTCAACAAAAGGCCTAACCTTGAATTCGTGAAATAATTTCAAATATAACTTGTAGTAGCGGAAAATATAGCAAACATTTGAGTACAGCCTCAGAGCGGAAAATTCTGTGAAAATTGTGTGTGTGAGTGTGTGGGAGAAGTTTTTTTTTTCATGTTTAATTTTTTCCACACTCTTCTGGAAGGAAGATATTCAAAAGACAGTTAAAAAAAAGTATAAATCTGTTCCATTTTTAAACAATAAAAAAAAAAAGATTCCTTGGTTCATGTCCTTCTCCCAAAGCCTGGAAGTGGTCATTATAACTTTCAAGCAAATTGTTATTGAAAAAAAAAGATACTACATGACATGATGAAAGGCATGTTTAATAGTCCTTTTTAGGAAGTTGCATACACTTCCTGTTTTCAAAAGTAGGATTTGTCAAATGTTTTCAAACTGTAAACTAGTTCCCAATTGGAATGAGTGTCATCAGCGGTAAGCTGCAGCATAATGGGTTTGCTCTCAAAAGGTAAAAAATAAAAACTCAGGAACAGCTCAGATTACACAGAATTGTGTGAACTTTAACAACCACAGTCCAGGTTAGTACATGAAGGTCAGTACTCTTCTGTTACTTCTGGATGTTTCTCACTCATTTTCTCTTTCTCTCTCTCTCTTTGTGTGTGTGTGTGTGTGTGTGTGTGTGTGTGTGTGTGTGTGTGTGTGTGTGTGGCCATAAAGCCAAAATGACAACATGCTGTGTTTGCTATTAACAGATGCAAGGGTAAAATGTTCCAATCGACAGAACGCGTACGTGTCACCAACTCTGATTATATCACCAATGAAAATGTGGGTGCCATCTGCTGCTGCTAAGTGTTATTGAATTAAAACCTTCGTGTGCATAATTCAGGGAGAACGAGAGAAAAAAAAAGAAAGATAGTTCAAGGCTCAGCTAAACTGCACGAGTCTCCAGCCAAGCCTACAACCAAGTATATGTGTGTATGAGAGAAAAAAAATACATGATGAAACAAAGAAAAAATATGCGTGTTTTATAAATAATCAATAACAGCACTACCTACTTTTAGTTATTATTATGTTTTAAACAAGGCAGAGAAAATATTTTAAAAAACTTTAATCTTTAATGAGTGTGACAGTGTATGTAATACATATAGTCTTTCAGAGTTTTATTTCTATAAAACTGAAAAGAACAGAAAAGTACAGCAAGAACTAATGCGATATGTTTGCACAACAGTATAAGCCCCTCCACATTCCCCATTCTTCTCTAACTCACTTCATTTGAGCTCCTGCATCCCACAGATGTATTGATCTCACTTTTTTTTTTGTTTTTTTTTTAACACAAAAACCCCCTTCCTTGCTTTTTTCCATTTCTGTTCTGTTTTAATTCATGTGAAAAAGTCACATTGAAGTGCCTGAAAGCTAGCACTTAGTGTAAGTGCTCCCCATCGCCTTCACTGAAAGGCAGCTTTTTGAATCCAGATCCATCAACAGGATGTCAGCAGTTTGCTTGGACTCTGTCTTCCGGCACTTGGCTGACAGGTTGTTCAGGGAAGAAGAAACTGTAGTCAGAGGGTCAGAGATTTGATCTCTTAGGTGCCAACAACTTAAGTGCCTCCAAGCCAAGGGCATCCAACGCCCACTGCATGTGTAACATCCGTTCCAACGACACAGTCAACACTGAACCAACTTTAGCAAAAACGAAGCATGCACAGGCAGACATAACCTGTTTGGTGCAAAAAAAGCTGTTTCACTGTTCAGATCGGTTTGTTAAAAGTGAGCTCCACCTATTCAGCATTGCACATACAGCAGTGCTCTTCATGGCCTATAAACAGACTTGCGCATAATACTGGTGAAGTTCCTCTTTGAGGGTGATGAAAGCTGCCAATCAAGGCTATTATGGACTATCCAATCCTACAAGACCTCCTTAAAAAGTTGGTCTCACACCACCTAGAAAGAAAATTTGATGTGTAAAAGCAAAGCAACCTATTTCAAAAGTATTTATTTTTATGGTTATAGTATTAAAATATATTTAGCAAAAAGCTTTTAAAAACCTATTGGTAAATCCATCTACCAGAACCAGAAATGTCAGACCTCACAACAAACTATGAACAACAAAACACCACACTGAATTGTCTGCTATACCGGGGTTCCATGTACCACTTGTGCGTTTTTTGCAAATGTGCTCACACGTGTGTGTGTGTGTGTGTGTGTGTGTGTGTGTGTGTGTGTGTGTGTGTGTGTGTGTGTGTGTGTGTGTGTGTAGTACCTGAACATCTGTGCGGTCTGCAATCCACTTGGCCAGCTGCTCTGAAGCAAAGCCAATCCTTTGCAGGTCAAATGTATCAGCTCTCTTGGGCTTACCCTTGGCGGGGAAATGCATGAAGGTTGGAGCGCTGTTCATGTTCAACTAGAGGGTAAGAGGAAAATGAGGATGGGGGGGTGTCAAGTTAATGTCATCTGTGACTTGTCAAGCATACTAAGTAACATATCAAAAGATAAAGACACATCATCAGTCATAATGTTTTATAAGTTGATGTTGGGGCTAGTATAACAGGTTCACCTCTTGACTGCTTAGCACAGGGGTCTACAACCATTACTATCAAAAGAGCTGTTTTCGGCTAAAATCTGCACAGTATTTTCTCAATAAATGGATTAACAATTTTTTTGGTAAAACAGCACAAGATGTCCCATGTAATTTTTAGGGCTGCCCCCGGAAAGATTCACATCATCAGTCAGACCCCTCAGTTGACTAAGACTGCTTCAAGTCAAGCACTTAGTGCTTTTTCAGGGTTTTTCCTGCATAGCAATTTTGGTGGTGGCTGCCATCGCCTATTTCCAGGATGCCACCAATTAAAATGGTCAATGTTGGCAAGAGCTAACGCAATATAATCATTCCACATTTTCATTGTTTTTTTTTTGTTTTTTTTTTTAATGCATCGACCGCAGTTGTCCATCGCGGCGCTGTCAGGGTGCCTGGCTATGTCCGCATCACAGACTGGAAGCAGGGGAACAAAGTAAACACCATTTTCTACCCTCCAATAAACTTTAATTTTCCTCTGAGAAATTTCTTCAAGTCCAAAAACTGTCAGTTACAGGCATTGTCCTGATAAATAAAAATACATTTATCAGGTCTAAAAATAATGCTGCTCAACCTCAAGAAACGGGAGGGGCTGGTGGCAGAGAGGAGCAGCAGAGCGCAGGGAGGAATGAGGAGGAGTCCAGGCGAGAAATAGATTCAGCTGCAGTGTCATTAGGCATGTATTAACTGAAAACCGACTTTTCCATGATTTTGGTCATGGCGGTCATTTCGACCGTTTTCACATTTATATGTCATATAAAGAAAGGAATAATGCCAGCCTTCATCAGAGATGGATAATCTAGATCCGCTCCGGCTTGTAGTGAGATCTGCTCAGCTGCGCTGCTGTGAGGGACAAAGAGTAGGGGAGACTAGGGACAGTTGTAACACTGTGAAAATGTGTATTATAGCTATCAAATGTTTACACCAAGTGCTTTGATGGGGGTTTCCAACAATAGCAATGTTTACAACCTTTTTTCTTTTTTTCTTTATTTCTTGCAATATTAAAAAAAAAACAAAAAAAAAAAAAAACAAGAATGACAAAGACATGCACTGCAGGGAAAGAGAAAACCCACTAGGTTTATTCTGAGCCTCCACCTAAATAATGTAAAAAAATAGTAGGTAAGGAATTCTGGCCCCTCTAGTGTTAACATCACTTTTTATTCATCTTCCCAGATCGAATAAACACAATGGGTGGAAAAATGCTTCTGGCTCTGACACAATGAGGAGGGAATGGAGAAGAATAGATGGCTGAAATGTTCTGCCTCTGGTTGTGAATTGTGTTCACATAAACAAACTTTAATGCAACTACCCTGTAATGGGGCCACATTTTAGTGATGTTTAAAGGCTTAATTTGTATCCTGTGAACTATTTTTTCTGTTTTTCTTTAAAAAGGGATAGTTTACTTATTTGTGTCACTTTAAGTGTCAATTAGTACATTTTTATTTCTGTTATATTTATTTAAATATCACGAGAACACACTTAAATAAAATATACTTACTGAAAGGATGCATTTTGCCATATTTTTGAGTTGTTATAAACTTAAGCGATTATCCTAAAGTATCTGAATTTGAGGTTAATTGGCATGAAATTAAAATGTTATGAAAATGACCAATCAAAAAAAATCCCCATTTGGTGCCAGGAAAACTCTGTTTTTGTTTGGTTGATTTTGATAGTCATGCACTGTGCTGTGTACTTCTGGATATGTTTTGGTCCCCAAATTTTGCTGGGGAGTGAACACTACTGTGAACACACACAGCGGCACAGGGGAGGAGTGAAGAGAAAACATTATCTTCTCTCTTCTGCTTAGAGGTGGTGCATTTACCGCCCGCAGTAACTTTTGTTTGATTTCTAGTGTCTGCAAAATATGTTGCCCATTTCCAATCCATTGTTACTGCAGTTAGCTTGTTTACTACATTAAGTGAATGCTGCTGTCACACTGAATGAACCCACTGAGCCCATTCAAACTTTAAATCTCCATATAGAAAAAAAAAAAATCATATTGTACGGCCAAATCTGATTCGCCTGGCTTAGTTCTGAGTCAGGTATGGCCCTGGTGATTTCTCAGAGCCCAAGTTGACATTTAGTTTAGTTTAGTTGCATACAACAACGTCTTTAAATTGTATTTTATATCTGATTAGCAGTCCAAAAACCAACAAGTATTCAGCTTATTGTCATGTACAACGGAGTCAATTATTTAATTTTCTGAGAGGCACAAAACCCAACTGACTGAAAAAAAAATAAGGAAAGATAAGCTGACTTGTAGGAATCTCAGCTGAATGCATGGTCTCCTACTGATGATCTGAATCATCAACTTTCAGGGGAAAGCCCTAATTTAATACAAAAAAAAATTATTATGCAGAGTTCTGAACGTTCTGACTTGCTTTACAGTTGTGCCAAGCAGATGTATTTTGTAGGAAAATATGGTATTGGGTCCTGACTCTGTATTAGGCAGATACGCAATAACAACTGACTTGGCACAAGAGTAGTGACAAAAATAACCCTCGAAGATCATTAGATATCAGAAACTCGACAGTGCATTGTATTTCTGTCATGTTATATGCATTTCTGTTTACTGACCTAATTGCAAGGCAGTGAGTGGGTGTGTGTTGGCTATCACAGCTAATAACTGGAAACAGAGAACATATGCAATAATTCAATATTTTCATAACTATATTTTTCTGTACACATGCATTACCCTGTTCCCTCTTTCCTGCACGCACGCACGCACGCGCACGCGCACGCACACACACACACACACGGCTTAATAAAGGCACACAAAGCTAAATAAAGACAACTGGAAGAACGTTCTGATTCTTCCTCTCTCCCTTCCTCCATGCTCTACACCTATTTAACTCCAAATCCCAGGACTCCCTTCAATTATCAGCAACAATAAGTCAACTGATTTACTTTCTCCTGTTTTCCCCAAGACACCTGGAGAAAAATAGAGAGGAGGGGAAAAGGAAGGAAATGAGCAGAGAAAATAGAGAAGGAAGAAGATGAAATAAACGCAGAATTGCTATGCAGGTTGTTTCTCTTTGTTAGCCTTGAGCTTTGTTATATTGCACTCACTCTTTAAGTGTTTCAGTTAAATTATGAATTAGATAAATGTCCCATATGCATACAGAGAACATGTATACATGTACAAATGCCAATGAACACAAATAAAAAAGCATGCATTCATGCAAGGATATATACCAACAGACATCCAAAAACTTAGAAGAATAGAATAGAAAGAGCAAAAGGATGTGAATGTAATTAACTTTCAATTAAACTGCAATAGGTTTTATTTTTTATTAGAAGAACAAATGTGGATGTGGAGGGCAAAAATTCTGGAGGAAGAGTGTGAAAGAACTCGCAAGAAAGCCAGAGGACATGAATTAACAATTAAATCAAGAAGGAAAAAAGATTCACTGACTAGCAAAATAGCAAGTAGGAAGAAAAGGAAAAAAAAACATTTTAAGGACCATGTAGGAACATGTTTTAGTGCTATCTTAACTGGATGAATTGGTCTAAAATAAATCGAGATAAAGGACAAAGAAGCAAAACCAGGCTATTTCTAACTGAGCATAGCTATTTAAAGTTATAAAAGAAGAAAGTGTAGAATAAAAAAGGACAACTGGGAATTTACCTCTGTATTTTGTAGCGTTGTCTGTATTAAGGTAAAAGTGCTTGCAGACAGCAGTCATTTGCTAGTGTTGAAGACTTTTTAAATATCTGGCATTTCTGACATCACAGAAGCCACACCAGAGAAAAAAACACAGAGGAACAAAGGTTTGTTGTTACAAAAATATCTCTAAAGTGAATAATGCTTTAATACCAGAGTGCAAAGACATGAGTGTTTTTTTCTTTCTTATCAAATCCTTTATTTTTGTCTCTGGTTTGTGGGAGAGCCCAGATACTGTCTCTGTTTTTTGTTTTACTAGTACAGGGAAAATGCAAATGTATATATATCTACAACAACTGTGGCTTCGTGTCAAAACCTCCTGTAGATCCACTACTGTCTATGTACAACAGAGCTTGTAAAAACAAATACTCTATGTACTACATGTATGTTTTGGTATATACTACATGTAAGTTTGTGTTTGTACCTGACCTTTCTCTATGTGTCTTTGTTTGCCAGTTTTGACTTTGCAGTATGTTGTGTTTCACTGTATGAATCCTTGTTTGTTTCCTTCCCTTTCTCCAAGGTTTTCTTTCAATTTATTTGCTAAACTGCTGCATAGGCGACCCCATACTATCAGAAATCAGCGAGTGGGTATATGGAACAAAGGAGGGGAGTGAGGGAAAGAATGGTTGGAAAGGGAAGAGCAACAGGATTTGAGAAGATGTGAAGAGCAGGTAGGAGGTCTGTATAATGGAAACAAAAGAAGGGTCAAAGATGTAAGGAGGCAGGGATGGAGGGAGCAGAGGTACAAAAAAGCCGTGGGCCATCTGTGGCAGCAAACATTCACAAGTATTAACGTAACCCCTTTGCCCGACAATAGCACTTTCCTTTTACAATGAGTTTCATTTTTTTCCCCAGCCATAATAGAGTTTTACTACCTACTGTCTGCAGCTATTAATTTAGCAAAGCACACTACCTTCAGAATTTTGGTAAATCTTGTATTGAAAATGATCCTATGAAAATACAATTAGCCCTTGGTGTCAAAATTGTTTTTCTGGGTCTTTTAGCTTTGCCACATGAACATGTAAAATGCATCTTCTCAAAGGGAGAAAGTTTTGATTTACAAAATCAGAAGCCACCAGATTTTAAACTTAAGCTACTATAGTTGCAACATGTGGCAGTGGTCTTTTCTTTGACTTTAATACTACCAGCAACATAAGAGTGGATGTCTGCAGCTTTTGCTGTTTGTTTTTTGTCTTTGGAAATGGAGGCACAGTAGTGCTCCAATCATTTAAGACTGGGATGATGCACTTAGAGTGCTCCATAGAGTAGTATAACTCAATATGGTCACCCTTCTCAGCAACCACATCCTGAGGACAACAGATGAAACAGTTACCAAATTAAAATATTTTATTTTAATAACGCATTGTAGTTAGAGTCATGCACATCTATCCACTTGCTACAGTAAGATAAAAAGTTTACGACCTGTAAGACTAACCCTCCTCTTTATTTGATTTAAAAACATATTTAATTTAGTCATTGTTGTTGCTGTCGTTCCAGTTCACTTGCTGGCTTTTTGAAATTGCTCGATGGGTTGCATAAAGTAAGAACTGCTGTTTTTTAACTGTGTGATTTTTAAAGTGTCCCTTTAAATAACTATTAATAAATATAGCAACAAGTGGCAAAAAAGGTCTTTCACAATACTGCATGTGTGTTGCATTAAAATCATGGGTTGGTTGATGATCAAGGACCTTCACTGAGGAAAAAGCATTTTCGAATTGATAGTACTTTAAATAACCAGTTACCTGTTGGAAAACATCTGCTCCCTCGTCATAGTCCACTACTGTGAAGAACAGCTTGTTGGAAAATGCAGATGAGTAACGCCATGAGTTTGCCAGGACCTGGTACTCCTCATTTGCCTGCCTGTGAGATGGCAACAAGACAGACAGAAGGGATGAGAAACAAAACTAAGAAAAATGGCAAACCAAACACACACATTACATGTAAGCAAAATGGGACAGGCTTAACACTCTGAGACACATCATTTCGATATTTATTTTTTTAATTCACAAACATTGTTGTTGAATTGTCTTTTGCAAACCGAGAGGCAGAGGGGGAAGTATTGCTATCAGAATGGAGGCAATATGTGGCATCAAAAAGAGAAAATGTGTACTAAAGACGTCTAGTTCACATTGCTGTCAAAACTACCCTGCCCTAAGTATGTTTAAACAAATACCTAGTTAAACTTTGGCATTTTCAATCTTTTCCATTTCTTAACCTCCCTTTTTTAAAATCCTGTCTAAGGTCCTACTTAAATTCTGTCAAGCCATGGGTACAGACAATGCACAAAGGATAAATGAATACATTTATCCCTTTTAAACCACATGAATGCTGGTTTAAAAAGGGGGGGGGGCAATATCACCAGAAAAATCACAAGTGACCTTAAAAACAGAAAGTGAAGACAACAATTAAGTAAGCAAGGGGGACAAAGAGGTGCTATCTTTAAAAAGATCAGACAATGGGGAGACAAAAAGAGAGGAGATGATGGGAGTAAGAAAAGGAGTGTGTCTCTCCCATCCCATAGTTGTCCTCATGTGAAGATACATTTTCATTTTTCTTCCCTCGTTTCCCATTTTATTTTTCTTTTGTTCAAATAAAGCCTAATAAAGGTGTTATTTTAGCCAGCCATGATCAGTCCAGTCTATCACCTTCCTACGTGACCATATAAACGTTGAGTCTCCTATTTCTCTTATCTCTCACTCCCTCTCCCTTGTCTCTGACATTAGCTGTATGTCTCTTTCCTTCTGCTAAACTTCACTTTGACATTGTGTCTTATGTCAACTGCCTCTTGTGTTGGCTTTAATTAGTGGGAAATTGTCTGTCAGGATGCGTTATGTGCAGTGATGTTACATTGTTATCTGTGCAGCTAATGTTAGGATGGTCGCTTTGAAGTGTCTACGGTTTGGAAAAGTCAGCAGAGATGAAGTTGAAACTCACAGCCTGTCAGGGATTACAGTGGTGCTCAGCTCAGCTCTGTCTGTAAACACCACATTGCTGGAGTTGTCAAGGTGTCACTAAGATATGGTTTAACTGTCCTGTGCCCATGTTATTCATTCTTTATTTAGTATCTGACAACTGTCCGTATAATAAAAGATTATTTTTACTAAAGGGGGTTTCAGAAGTATTTTTTTCCACTCAGAAATGCCATGTTGCAAATATTAAACAATCTGATACAAAATATTGATGTGAGAATATAAAATGTTAAATTAATTTTGCATCCATGTTTCAGCATGAGGCACTTTAATCATATAAATCCATGTAATCCATGGTATTATTTCTATTATTTATATTGGACATTAGCTGATAATTTCAAAGGACATAAAATATGGGTAACTGTAAACATTGATTTATTTATTTAAATTCATACATTAAGAGTCCTGCTGCATCAATTGAGCTTAAACTGATGTCAGGCTCTTACTTTTAACTAATCTACATTTAACGAAGTATTTCACTGCTAGAAAGATCATTTCATAAAAACAGGCTGTCTATGCAGTAAAAAGACGCAAATACTTTTGAAATTAGTGCTACGTGACCAGCAAAAACAGGAAAAGGGCTGTGCCGTAAGATTTTACTCAAGAGGCAGAAGCAACCAGAACGCACTGCGCCGCACCAGACAAAGATGGCAGCTGGCTGAAACAAATGACCATGAATTAAAGAATCTCGGTTCTTATCTGATCAGCAGCTTGGTCTACGTTTGTGAGAGCAAGAGTGGAGCGTGTCTCTATCTTGAGCTGCTTCTAAACTATCTGTGCTCCTGGTGGTGAGCATGCAAAAATGTACTAGTACTATCTGTAGTTCGAGCAACAGCCCTAGAGCTAACGAAAATCTAGAAACACATCATTCAATGGATTTGAGGTGGGAGACGGAAGCAAGATCTGGGCGCTGGTAAGATGGAAGGAAGTTTACCACAGTTCATTTACACACACTATCCATCAGCAAAGTATCCCCTTAATACAGCATTTTTTTTTAGTTTTGCTTATCTCTTATCTTATATTCCTTGGTCTCAAACCATCTCTAATTTCATATATTTGAATGGATCTTCACATCCATATGGAATGGTAAAATGTAATAAAATGATGTAAAAAGTCGTCAGTCTGTTAGTTCGTGTCCCATCTTATCTACAGTACATGATCATGTCAACCAACCATTTACGTCTAATGCTAGCCTCCATATCTGTCACACCAAGGCAACATAAATTAACCAACACAACAAGCTAAGGACTTGAATTATTTAAAAATTACAAAAACTTTTTTCCATTATTTATTTTTCAAAGTCTGGTAGTGAAAACACTGTGAACTCCGTTATGAATACTTTATAGTTTGGTATGACATTTTTGTTCCACCATAAATAATATATCGACAATATGTATTGTTGCACAGAAGCTATACTGTTAGCACCGTGTTTCTTGTCTTTACTTTATTACTGACTCTTTGTATTTCTTTTCTGTTTGTGTAATGTATTTTTGTGCAGAGTGTATAACAGAGTTGTATTACAGGTTTATTCATTTCATATCATGTAACGAGGAAGCAGGATGCATCTGTGAAAATTCTTGTGTATGACTGAAGCTTGTACATGTGGGCGTGTAGTTAGGCGTATGGTCGATACTTGTTGGTTTTATCCCTAATCATGTAGCCAATATAACAAAGGCTTTTTACCTTTTGTATCTCAACAGGTGGTCTGCCTTGACTTCCTTTTTTCTCCCTTTTTGAAGACATTTTATGCCTGTGATATGCCCACTTGACATAACAATACAAAACTTAGATGTGAATACACAACGTAAAATAAAAAAGAGAAATAAAAAAGAAAGTGAAAAATCAAACAAGCAAAGGGAGATGGGAAGACAACTCCGGCCACATGCCTTTAACACATAAAATGAAAACACACCCAGGCAAAGAAACAAAACCAAGAAAATCTGAGTGAGGTCAACATTCTTCGGTGTTACCAAGGTTTCTACCCCAACTCTAGCTTTCCTTGTTAGCAGTTACTAAGCAACAATGATAGAAAATCACATTAGTCAAAACATTTTGACCCCAAAAATACCTGCTAAATGTAACCTAGAATGCAAAGGAATATGTACAGTAGCTTCCTCTGTTAAAGACAAGCTAAGTTTTCTGAGTTTCATCCAACATTGAACTCTCTCTGTTTTTGGACTGGAGTTAAAGCCTAAGGTGTCTCTGAACTGTTGCATAATGTCTAAGTCTTTCTTTCTTTTTTTTTTTTTTGCAGCCCTGGGTCACTTGACGATTATGTATGGTGCATCGTGAAAGTACTGTCCATTGATGATATGCTTATAAATTGCCATGTTAGATTTGCAATGCGGTATGGGACTGGACAACCACGACAAAGCTTAAGAGTGATGTCAATTTGAGGACCTCAGTAATTAGCTGTCATTCTCACTGCATGATAGTCCTCTTAACGCAGACGCTCAGGTCACCCCCTAACATCAATCAATCCCTTACTCTAACTCTTGCTCTCTTTTTCTATTAATGTGACACTGTTGTGATGTTAATAAGAGAATGCCTGGGGAGATGCAGAAAGAGAGAGAGGGAGAGGGACACGGCAAGAGAGAGAGGAAGAAAAAAAACAAACAAACTGGTGGACTTAATGAGAAGTAGAAGCAGACAGATGGAATACTGTAGAAAAGGAATAAAAAATAAAGGAATAAGGGTGACTGAGGGTGGGTTGACATTAATGACTGCATCTGGCAATTAAATAAAAATAAGCAGCGTAGTTTACTGTTAAGGGAGAAAAATGCTTCTCAGATAAATGGATAAACTACAGAGGGTTGTGGTAATGATTTAGAGTGTGTGCGTGTGCGTGTGCGTGTCAAGGGTTAGCTCATAGCATATGGTAAAAAGATGTAAGAATGCGTGTGTAAGTAACATTGTGAACCTGTACAACCCGCTTCGGCAGTCATGTCGGTAATTATAGTTATACCAATAAAGCAAATTTTAATTTTAATTGTAGAGCACGGCAATGACAGAGAAACAAAAAAGAGACCACTTTTGTCTGAGTGTGATACTGTGATGATAATGTGTGTTCTTTCGGTCTTCAATAAAAAAGATATTTAATGAAGGAAAAAAAAAGAGAAAGAGGGAGGATGCTGAGTGGTGCTGACATGAATGATAAATAACATATCTAATGGTATCTTCATCAGTGGCTGATGAAGTAGAAGAATGGCTGATAAAAGGAAAAGTGGATGATAATAGGGTCAAGATGATTTCATCATCTAGCTGGACGTACACTGAGACACGAGGACATGGGTCAACTTTCTGGTTTATACAAACAAAAGGTGGCTTGATTTACCATACAACATCAAGCAGTCATTAATCTCTCAAGAGCCAACTGCAGAAAAGATATCTATGCATGTCAAACGTGATGAATGTCAATTAAGCAACATGTAAACAGTAAGTCACAAGCTTGGTTTCCAGACTATTTTTTGATACAGGAATAAACCATGGAAACCTGTGTAAGACTCTTTTGTCTTTGTCTGCAACTCTTATTAGTCTTCCAGGGTTTCCCAAACATTCCTTTTGTGATCCCCCGTGATGACTAAAAGAACTGCCTTCACATGTTAATTTTATATTTTTGAAGTTAGACAACAAAAAAAATAAATTTATCACTTTGCACAGCATCCTCCAGTCCAACAAGGAACGCCAGAATAAATCAGTTTAAGAACCAATTAAAAAGATTTAATCTTTTTAACAGGTACTTGGGACTTGGCATTTTGGTGTCTGATCTAATATGTAACCGAGTTTTAGTTTCCAATCATAAGTTAATATGACTGTAAAAAGCACATTAACATTAATAATGCATTTAAAACAACGAAAGCAGACCAGACAAATAAAACCATAAAAGATAGTGCTGACTGCAATACACATGACCCTGAGAAAAGCATTACAAATAAAGTTTCTCTGTACAGCATACCAGCATACAGAATACAGTTTTCACCATTGTATGAAAAATAAAATATAAGTACATCTAAATTACAATTTTGTATTTACACCTTTGTTTATTACATCATCATCATGCTGTCTTTTCATGCTGCCTCTTTTTGTTTTGTTTTTCCAGCGGGTTTTACAATGGTTTCATTTAGAATAGGAAGAAAACAGTGTAATAAACGTATTAATCTGGTGTTTAAGACATGATGATCCAAGAGAACCTGTATACCTGATAGTGGTTATCATGACTGCACTGCACTGACAAACGTTTAGGAGCTTTTAGGACCACGGACAGCTCTAGAGTCCTCCAGACATTAAAAACTAGTGTTGTGTGCTGAGCTGTCCATGGTGCTGAAATACTTGGGTCATCAGTAAATTAAAAAGGTTTAATTCAAAAGAGAATTCATTTGAGCTCTAAACTAATAAATAAAATCAAACCTCTAATCTTGTATTCGCATTCAGAGGAATTGTTTGACCCTGCCGCGTTGCATTACAATTCTGCTGCAAACATGATGCAATTCTGGTTTTGTAAATAAAAAATCCAATTTAAAGCTTGCTATTGGGATTTTTGGAAATTCTCCTCATTTATTAAATGCGTTGAGTTCGCAAGTGGGTAAGTAGGTCTTGTTGGCCTTGTTCTGAGAAATTTATTCATTCCCCTTTGGTAGTACGGCTGGCTGGGGTCCCTTTGATCCAAATGTCAACCTGACCCACAGGTTTTTGTTATATAATGCTGTTTTTTGTGTTTCCCAAGGTGTCCAAGTCTATATGTGTATCTGGAAGGAGGGTACGTGAAATATCATTTGAGTTCTAGGACATTTGTGCTGTGTGTGTGTGTGTGGTTGTGTGTGTGTGTGTGTGACTTGAGGGCTCATCGTCTCTTCCACTGTAGGTGAACTTCAGTGCACAAAGTAAACTTCCAGCGGTACAGACACGTTGAGGTAGGAGCTATTGTGATTGTGGCCTACACTGAGTGCACTGGTCTCGACTGTGTCTGTGTGTGTACGTACCTGCAAACAGAACACTGCCTTTGAGGCTGCAGGGCAGTGAACATGACGATGACAGAGTAGTTCCTGGGTGGGGCCTTGACGAAGCGACGGAACTTGTCCCCATTCATCCGGACGACCGAACGCCGAGAGGACCACTCCATCATCTGGTCAACCTTCTCTGACAGCAGATTCTGGACACACAGACAAGGAAAAGGACAATGAGGACAATGCATCCTGTTAGGATTTTTCATATTCAAACAGGAACATAAATCCTGTGAGTCTCACAAAGCAAAAGCAGATTCAGATTACAGGCATTTAAAAATGTCAAATGTTAAAACATTCCTTTTCAAAAGAAGATGTATCTAAGTACATTTATTCAGTTACTGCACTTCAGTGCAATTTGGAGGTACTTCATTGTACTTCATACATTGCTTAAGTATTCCAATTTTATGCTATTTTATACTTCAACTACATTATTTTTTTTCTGAGGGGAAACACATTTTTTAACACATTACATTTATCTGACATGGTAATTGTAGTTACTAGTGACTTTTCAGATTGAGATTTTATTAACAAAAAATAAATAAATACAATAGTATTAAAGATAAATATAACACTCTTTATGATCCCCTTTGGCATTATGAGTACTTTTACTTTTAATACTTTAAGAAGAATTTGCTGCTAATACTTTTATTTAAATTCACCACTTTTACAGTATTTTCATACTGCCGTATTGCTGCTTTTAATTTTATTAATTTAATGAATTGTTTATTTTTACAGGGACAGTGCACAGTTATGAGTAATTGCACCAGAGTTAGCTAGCAGCTAATTTGCAACTGTTCTCCCTGGTCAGATAAACAAAAAACAACAACAACAACAAAAAAATATATCAACAACAAAAAATAAAATATAACTTTTCAACTTTTAAAAACATACTTTTACGTTATTGAAAGACTGCAGTAATTCTTCTACCACTGCTCCTTTCATAAGAGGGGGAAAAAAAACTTTGTTGCAAAGTCATTCTGGCATACTCTAACAAAATGACCCATTTGTACAATCCCCTAATATCACCCAGCTCCCCCAGAGAATACATAAAAGCCCTTGAGTTTTCTTGCCTTAAAAACAGGCAATGTCTCTTAAATTCTATGACGTTCCAACTATTCAATGGCCAGCCAGGAGCTGCTCTGTGTATGCTGGCTGCTTTGAAAGTCCAACACTGATACACAGCAAGGTGTAGCTGAATGCCAGTTACTAAATCTAAATTTTAATAGGTTTGACTCCTGGCCTGTTTTGACTAATGGTATCCACACAAAGAATATGGAATACAACAAACCTAACCATTATTTACAGAAAAGGAGCCCTGACTTGGCAGTCTAAGTGTGTGTGTGTGTGTGTGTGTTTGTGTGTGTGTGTGTGTGTGTGTGTGTGTGTGTGTGCGTGTGTGTGTGTGTGTGTGTAGAAAAGCCACAGTTCTTGGTTGTGTTTGTATGTGTTTTGTAGGAGTCTGCTGCTGATTAAATCCGGTCCGGCTTCGCTAAAAGGTCACAACAGAATCTGCGCCGGAACACAGCGCTGATGGTAAACAACACACAGCATACATGCACACACAAACACACCGGCTAGTGTCTTTGTAAGGTCTCTAAAGCTGAAAAGCCTATAATAGCAAACTCATACGGTGGGCATGGTAATGATTCTGTGTGTGTGTGTGTGTGTGTGTGTGTGTGTCTGTGGCTATATCTACTCAGTGTAAGTTCTCAGCAGGACACTGCTTAGTACCTACCAACATCATCTTTACCAGACTTGAGCTCTGAACTGATGAAATACTGAGACTGCTGATGAAACACTTGTTGTTTTCCAACCTCTGCTGATCAAACTATACAGCAAGAAATCTGTAAGACAGGCATATTTCAATTTATGAAATATATTTATTGTTCAATTTTTTTTTACTTGACTGCACTAAATCTAGGCTGTTTTTCATGATTTTTTTTTATACTAAAGTAATCTGTCCACCATCTCTTTAACAGATACAGAGACACTAATAGATTGTTTTACATCCTTTTTCTTGACCAATTTCTTCAAAACAACTACCTTACTTAAAAGAGGAATAGGTAATGTCGGGTATATCTTGGTTTGTTTGTTTTAATTGTTTTGTGCTTTTTTTGGTCTGTTTTTGACTCAAAGAATATCATTGTAGTCTGATATTCATTTAAGGGAAGACACCCTAGGTAAATGAATTTTTAACTTACAGATACCACCATGCAACTCTCCCAGTTAATTACTTACAATAAGACGTAAGTATGTGTTACATTACAAGTTTTTTTTAATATTATGTTTAAATATGCAAATGATGTATTAGGTAATATAATATGTACGTATGTATCATACATTTCCAGAGCAAGAATCCAAAGAGTTTGGTGTATGTAAGTACTACTGAAGTGGAGATTGTTAGCTCAGAGTGTGAGAAAAAAAAGAATTTTGAGAAAACAGCCTTTAAAGATATGCACTGTAAAACTCCATATATGTTTTTATAATCACATATGTGCTTTTTGCATAAAATACAGAACAGAACTCTGAACTAAAATTAACACGTAAATGTGCATTTTGGCCATTTTCTTTTCACTGGTCTGAAAGAAAATATGTTATTGAAGCAAAATCACCCAAAATTTACCAGGGAATATAAATTGTGTTTTCACCTGGGGTGTTCAAGCTCAATGCTTTAGGTTGCTTTTATCAGTCTACTTATAGTTTACAAGTAATTTAGTTGACCAAGGAGCTTTCCAAACCAATCAAAAATGAAGCTCATCTTGGAAACCAAGGATTAACATCCGGGGTGAAATGATTAATGAAGCAAGCCTTCCTGCCTGTTTAACATTAGCTAATGGTGCATGACGCTGCCTAAATGTCAAAGCGTATGTATTTTCTCAATGTTTTAAAATGTGCATTTTGTGGAGTTCTTCTCTGCTAAAATACTACTTCAAATATAGAAAAGGCTTGATGCTGGGTTTGCTATAGTTTGCCCAACAAGTAAATAACTTTGCTGTTAGCCTATTTTATTGTTTACTTCTAAATGTATTATTAAAACGTATGGCTGACTAAGCAAGTCAAATGTGTTGACTTTCTCAACAAGAGTACGACACAATTTATATGTCTCGCTCTCGGCAGCCAGCCAACATAATGCATGCAAGTCTCGTTCGGGCAGAGGGGCATTTGACGCAGTGCTAAAGTGCAGCAGAAGGAGAGAAGCTTATTGTGGCTGTACTCTTTCAAAAATATCTCCTCAATCTGGACTGAATTTACAGTAGTATACAGTTTACAGTGGTTATAAGGCATGACGCATGATGGTGGCAGCATCCTGGGCAACAACATGTACAGCAACTTTCTGAATCTGCCTCTCCATCCCCCTCCAGTAGTTCGCTAGTATTGGATCAAGTAGACAGTAGCTAAATAATTTAGCACTGCGTCTCACTCCTACTCTTAATCGGGCACAAAATCTCTCTCTCTCCCTCTCTCTCTCTCTCACTCTTTCTTTCTCTCTCTCTCTCTCTCTCTCTCTCTCACAAACACTCACACACACACATCAGGTCAAATGCATGGCTTCTGACATGAAGCATAACTGTAGACTTAATCTCTCATGTAAACTAACTGCCTGGAGACAAGATCGACAAAGACAAACAAACAAAAAAAAAAAAACACGTGTGAGATAAAGAAAAGAGTGAGACAGAGGTAGAAAGACACACAGTAGTATGTAACATGTTTCTGCTGTACAGCTTGCTCACTTCAGACAATACGCACTAGAGCATTAACGGGCCATGTATAATGAGACACAAGATTTGCTAAGAAAAACAGCACAAAGGAGAACAATTCACAAATGCATACACATACACATGGGCGTGCATGTCCAGAGGATAAACAAAGTATTTTTTGTACACCTTTGCTTTTTTGTCTCTTTAATTTATCTGGCAGGTTTGTGCCCGTGTGCATTCAGCCCCAAAAGGAGAGCTGTCAGTCCTGGATGCCAATCATACTGGCAGTAATGATGCACTGCCTCACACATGTTCTGCACACGCACACGCACACGCACACACGCACGCACGCACACACACACACGCACACACACACACACACACACACACACACACACACACACACATACACACACAGAGTGAAACAACAGTGCTGAAAACATACAGGAGGACAACTTGTGAGGGAATTGTAAGAGATGATAAAGGTGCTGAAAAACAATGGAGAGCAGGGCATCTGCAAAGAGAGAATACTTATTCTGTAGTGCATGTTTTAGGAGCTGTAGTTTTGTAGGGGGCATGTTCTGGAAGTATATCAGGAGCAATGACATTATTAAAGAAATAAAGGGCGGGAGATTGAAAACTAGCCACTAGACATACCATTGTTTATCTCAGTTTGGGATTTTCATTTTGCATTATGCTACATCATTATATAAAACTGCATGAGAGTATGCATTTATCACCCTTTTTTTTTTGTAAGTGTAATAATGCTTCTACTGTTGAGTTTCATTAGTGCCGCTGTTACATTATTTAACAGAAGCTGTAATACCACCAATATCAGTAACCCGTTTTTTCATCTCTCTCTGAAGAGTTGTTTAAACTAGCGCCAACACCAAAAACACTGCTCAAACTAACATTTTTGCCACAGGTATTCTTTGTTTTAAAAAACGGCACGTCCTAAACTTGTTCTGTCTCCCGATTAACAAGAATCAGCTTGTGTAGTCAAAGGAGTGAGCTCATAAGCCATATGGTTGGTGTGGCATCATATCTATTTTTCTTTTCTTTTTTTTTTAATTTGGAAATATTTCCAAAGTACTTTTAAACTGTTTTAAGCACTTTTCTATCAAATAAAAATATGCATAATGTCCAACAAGTTGCATAAGTTAGGTTTAGGAAAATAAAAAGTTGGGCATTGTCGTGTTAACCGTTCAATGTAAAAAAAAAGTTACATTTAGAAAGTTATGTACTTAATGTGAAGTTAAATAAATAATGTAAAGGTATGTAGGTTAAGTTTAGGGAAATGAAACTTTAAATATCTCAAAGTTCACTTGGATTTCCAAAGGACATAAACACTGGTCTCCTTGGGGGAAAGTCCTGTGATTGTTTGACCCATCCACCTTCCCAATCTCTTCACAGTGCATTGGTCATGTGATCGTAGCCTTTCCAGTTACTAGGGTTGTATACAAATTATGGGCTCATGATTACATGGGTTACATACAAATTCTGGTGTATTAGTTTTAGTAGGTAAAGTATATGGACGCACAGATCTTTGTTTACTTTTTGAATTGTTATCGTCAGTGTCTTTTAAGCCCATGTGTGCTGGGCACAATTATGTGCATTACACTTAAATAAACAAATCAATAAATCATTCAATCAATGTACAAACAGCGTGTGACAACAGCGAAATGCTTTGATTTAAAATCATCTCTTACAGACTGGTACAGATGGGTTTATAATGTAAAACACATTCAGAAAATATAAGTTTAATAAATAGTAGCTTCATATGGAGAGAAAGAATGGCAAAATAGAACCTATTGGGCCTGATTAGTTGATGTGAGAAACAAAGTGGTAAAAATAGCAGTATTGGAAAAAAGCTGTATCAGTTTATACATTCTGCTGAATTTACTATGAGAACAGGTAGACACGAAAACAGTGTAGACTTTGCATTACCAGCAAATTGCAATTTAACACGGCAAACAGAAACCACGAAAACAGAAAAACAAAACAAAAAAAAGAACAAAAAAAAAGCCTGACCTCATCAAACAGAGGGAATTAGAAATAAAAGACCTGTCACTAAAAATAATAGACTGTCTGAAATAAAAGGTCTGGTTCACTCTTCGGGTTGAGGTAAACAGCCGCTCCTTGAGAGCTCACAGTAATAATTATTGTCTGTATTAAGACAAAATGATGCCAGTAAACTACAAAGTTGTTAAAAACACTTCTAAGGAGCAATTCATGCACAGAGCTATTTAAATACCTTATGTTAGACCTTCAGATGACTCCCACACATCAGTGTTATGGCTCCCTGCTTTACCTGAGCCACACACACAAACATGTCCACTACATAAGCACTCCAAACAGTCCAGGACCATTAAAAACATTTATTTTCTACCCCACTGAGCATAGAGGGCACTAAAATGAATCACATCTAAGGCGTGTGTGCTTGTGTGTGTGAATAAAATGCAGAAAGGGTCTGCAGATACCCTGCTTTATCCATCTGACTTTCTGTTACTCACTCAATGAATGTCATGACCTCTACTGAACTGTGGTCTAAATTTCTCTCTAGTTCCACGCTTTCTGCTTTTCCTGTTCTTGTCTCATTGTATCAATTTCTAATTACTCTTTGAAAGTCTATTTTACTTTACTCCTTCTTTCCCTATGAAATTATTTCAAGACGCTCCATGTCCTTTCTGTATTTCTTGTAATGCAACATCACTAAGGCAAGCTAAGAACTGCATACCATGGCTAAATAAAGAAAAAAAGGTGAAACGGATATAAATTCCTTTAAAAAAAAAAAAAAAAACAACATTATCTTTCAGAGCATCTGCAAATGGAGAGAAGATACAAAGAGAGCTAACGACTGGAGGAAAAAATAATGCAAGGACGGGAAACGAAAAAAAAAACAGAAACAGATAGGGAGGAAAATAAATGGTGAGGGGAGAGAGAAAATAGGAGACAGGAAGAGGATGACACATGAAGTGTGAGGCAGAACTGACTCATGCACTGATGACCACACAGGAAGAGGTTATGGAGGGCATGATAGGCGGTTAGTTTATCAGCAAGCCTGTGCTTCAATCCAACAGTCGTGCTGCCAGCCAGAGAGCCAATCAGTCTGTTAATTTATTGAGTTAGCAAATCAGTATAAAATCAGTAAGTTAATGTCAGGCAGTCAATCAAAGAATCAGTTAATGATTTCAACAGGCAGTCAAGTGCTTAGTTAGCCTGTCAATCAGCTGAGTTGCTCAACCAAGTAATTACTCAACTAAGTATTTTAAAAGCAGACCTGCAATGCAGCAGGAGCAGAGACGAAAGGCACTGACACATTCCAATCCTCACCATTGTTAGAGCCTTTTTATTCTGCATATATATGCAGAATCTGTATGTGACAGGAAGAGATTTTTGGTATGGGAAGTGTTCCAGTGTCAATTTTAGTCCATTTGTAGTCCGAGTACTATTGACCAATCACGTTTGAACAGCAGGTAAACGGTCCATGTGGAGAGACGGAAAGCATTGGCCAAAATGCAACCACAGAAGCGACAAGTTAGCAACTGACGACAAGTTAACTTTACTGTGGTTAAATAGGTCATTCTGATAGGTAGAGAAGTCAGGAACAAATATCTATAAGAATGAACTACTTACTTTATAAATGTAATTAAATGTGGAATAGGTCATTCTGTCAGGTACAAATATCTATAAGAATAGACCACATCCAGATATCTGCTTCAAGAGATTAGCCTAAAAGACCTTCCCACAGAAGCGGAAGTCCCGTCATGGTTATCCGCTGGCTACACCAGATCAGCACTAAAAACCGGCCCTTCACCCCAAGAGGCTTTATTGTTGTCAGACCAAAAGCCGATGGGCTCTGAGAATGACCTGGCTGCATTTGAACATCACTGAACATGCCCCAGTTTGGCATCCTAACACATTTACATTGACACTTTTAACACAGAAAAAAATAACCAAAAAAAACCTCATACACCACTGTGAAAGAAGTCACTTTAAAATGAAGGGATTTCTTGTAGTGGTGAGAGAGATGGTGTGATTGTGGCAGCCGGTCACCAAGACTAGGCTGGTTAAATCACTTCTGAAAATTCAAGTCACTTTGAATGGGAGTGTTTGACCTCTCAGTTCAAACTGTGTGATCTACACTTGAGAGAAACCACCACTGGTATCAAGAAAATCTCTCTTTTTCCCTCTTGTGCCATTTAAATTCCTTGCATTTTTTCTTCTGCTGACTGTATAAAGAAAATACAAAAGATGAAATGCTCTGTCATCTCCAACACACGGGAGAGGAAACTGACATTTACTATATCAACATTTCCTAGAGAGCCATCTGAAAAGTTCAGAAGATATTGTTTCATGTCATGATCATTATATGTTACACTCTCCCATGATAGGGCACAACAAGGGGAGGGGAGATTAACGCTGCCCCCCCCCCCAGACGAGGGTGTTTGTAAAAATGAACTGTGACATAACACAATAAGAACTGGAGACCTTCTTATTGTAATACGGCTGCCATTAGCGTTGAAAACCACTGCCCACGGGGTACCTTTAAGTGCCTTGTAGTTACTGGATGGGGATGGCCATGATTTCCCCAGCCAGCCAGAGGTTTGATCTGCGAACCTTCCTCATGAAAAGCTGACAGTGTTTGTTCAATCCACAATCCTTTGCTCTGAACAGCCCAAACAGAGGTCTATTGTAAGTGAATGGGTCCTGGCTTTGGCCATTACGCGCCTATACAGTTTCCTCCAATTCTCCTATTGAAAGGAGGATTACTGGAAATTGGCTTCGTATAACAAGGAACAAAGACTTATCTCTCAGCTGCTCTCTCTTTCACACACACACACACACACACACACACACACACACACACACACACACACACAGAAATACATTGCCCTTTGTAAAAACCAACAAAAACATATATTACATCAATTTCTGGTAATCATAGTGTCTCTATGACGACTTTCTGTGTTGAGTTAAACTAAAAACACTTTAAACACGTGCACACACAGTCATATGCACATGTACAAAGGGAGCTCAGGAGGGCAGAACAAATGAGAGGGGGAAAAAAAAGCAACATTACTCAGAATCTGGATGCGTTTTGTGTTTTTTTTACAGAAATAAATGGGAAGGATTACATTTTAAGCAGAGGGGAAGAAGGTAACCCAGAGGTCAAAGGAAGAGCCATAGTGGTAGAAGAATAAACTGTTTTACATATTGTATGACAGGGATCTGAGGAATCAGAGAAGGAAAGCAAATGAAGCAGAAGAAAAGAGGAAATGAGAGATGTATGGAGACGGAAGACGTTCAAGAGCGAGAGGGGAAATGAAGATGACAGAGAGCGGTGATGAAGATGAACAAGTGAGACAAGGACCAGAATAAGCAACGTAGTTCTTTCCACACTAACAATCACAATACAAATATGCTTTTTGCCCCAATTTGTTTGTTTGCTAGTAGACCACACACACATACACCCACACCCACACCCACACACACACACACACACACACACACACACACTGGAGGCAACAAAGTGAAAGGGATGAAAAGAGCAGTTAATATGCTCTGATGTAAGCACATATACCATCACAAATTTGGATAGTGTGTCTGTTTGAGTCAGTTTGCCTGTCAGAGCTATTGTTTCCATCTCTCACCTCCATTGAATCAAATCAACATATTTGTCAGCCCATAATCTGCGATTCCCAGAAATATCATGACTTGTGGGTGGAGGGGTTTGGGGTGGGGATTTGTCAGCTTATCTGCCTAATAACAATTACTTGAAATAAATGCATTTTTCCTCTGCCATTGTCCATGCGTCTCCCCTTCCGTCACCCTCTGCTGATTTTATTTTATTTTTTATCTTTCACCCATTAGCGCCAGCGGTTGTGTCTCCTCCCGTGATGCTTATAGAATACCTAAAGATGTGTCTGCCTTTTTTTTATGCCTTACAGATTACAGTTTCTCTCTAAACCTCCCAGGCACATGGTGTGACATTTTAAATCTTCTGTCATTTCCTTTCCCTCAGGCGCCTGTCTAAGTCTTTTGTGTTTGTTGGTTTGGGGTGTCTGCGAGTTTCATCAAGTTAACTTTTTTAGATGGTTTAAATGCCAGTTATAAGAAGATATAAGAGTTACAGTAATGCTGAGATAAAATGTGAAAATGGTATAAATGCAATATTCTTTGGGTGTGGGTTGCTAGGTTAAACTCTGACATTTATCACATTATAATACAAATCAATCAAGTCCACAAACAAAGTCTGTGGGAGGTATCAAGATTTGCATTTTAAAAATTCATCCGGAACCACAAATTCAAATTAATTGATAAAATCGATTTAAGCCCACCCCTAAAATGCAACATAACTTGGCTAGTTAATTGTATTATGCAAATGTCACTGTCACCATGAACATAATACCAAACTCGAACCTATATGGAAAAAAGGACAGAATAGTTGAATATTTGTAGTCAACAGCCAAATCTGATTGCAGATTGCTGATTTTTTCTTCACTATTGGAATTTTTTAAAGGTTTTTACTGGTTATTTCCAGTAAAGTTTCTGTAAAGTCTGAACAAGACAGTTGTTGTGGAGGAAGGGAAGGGCATCGCTCATTCACCTTTCCCAGTGAAACATATGGGAGAATATTCTGACAAACACTTCATGGAGTGACCAAACTACACCCACAGCAGCGATCCCAGTCGCTCGAATCATCAACAATCTAGTGAGCATAATATGTACTTGCATTTATCAGTCACAGAGTTCGGAGTAGAATACCATGGGTAAATGTTTATTCACTCTGCGTGACCTCTCCTTCTTTCCCCTTTATTTATCTTTTCCCTGTCTTTGCAGATATCATTTCTCTGAGGAAGCACAGTGCTCCAATTGGGTTATGGGGCATCAGTGCAGTTTGATTTTGTTATAAAGGCATCCCAATAAAAACTGGGGATGGACACACAGGGCAAGGGGGCAGTCCTGCCGTAAAAAACAATAGTGAGTCAATGCAAGCACTCAGGGAGCATGTGGTCACAATAGTATTCCCCACAATAAAGCCAAGAGATGAGGGGGATGGAGAGAGGAGAGGAAGGTAAATCAAAAACAAAATGGGAGGAAAACGGGGCTAAGAAGGAAAAGAAAGATGAAAAATTGCCTGGGCAAGTAACAAGTAGAGAAAGAGAGGGAGAAATAAAAAAAAAATGCATCACAGAAAGAAACAAAGACACAAAAGGAACAGCAGTTTTTTAACAAATAAAGATATGGACAAGACAGAGAAAGACAGAAATTAAAAGAGCACAATATGGTGACAGAGTACTGACATACAGCTGATATTGTTGTTACAGGTTGGAGATTTTACAATTTATGCTGGTAACACTGTGTGCGGCAAAACATGATTATGCGGCAAACAGGTTTAAGAAATCATGTCAAAACTGAGTTGATGCTAGTTTTCGCCAGTGGCTCCTGGGCAAATACGATATTAATGTGTGACAGTTTAAGACTTCAACGTCTTTTCCTCGCTCCAAGCTCCAGATCAGTCCACACCATACTAGCATTTCAAACATTGTTACCAATGCACATGGTCTTCATGCTTGTTGTATTGAGGGCTGATTAACGTAATACACGGTGTGAAGTGTGTCTATAGCCTCAGTGTTGTCACATACTGAATGTTTGCTTTGGCACCAACAACTGTATGAACCACTATGATCCCCAAACTAACTAACAAACAAAATTGTGCCTCAACTTTTCCTTTCTTAGTAGCCAAAAGCATGTAATAAAGGGAGTGCATGACTATAGTAAAATGCAGGGCAAAACTAATTTCTCTGTAATTTAGTTTCTTCAAGGATTTACATTTGTTGGGGGGATTTTATGAAAGCTTACAGCAGTCAACATCAGGTAAAAATTTAATAAAAAAAAAGTGCATCACAGGATTTAAAAAAGTAATTCAAGTTCCTTGAGGGGCTAGGCAGAAAAATCCATGCATGGTAGGAAAGTAAGAGTGGCCTTTCTGTCTCATACAGCAAAATCCTGGATACCCTTGAGCAAGCCATGTTTCTACTGCACAAGGCTGTCGCTGTGGATACACATTTACTGGATTAGTAGACTTCAAACCCAGAGAAGGTCGTGGTATTAAATGCACCGTCTAGGGATGGATACCAAGAGTCGGTATTAGTTGGTACCGGTACGTGATTGGGTCGGTACTTAAGTACAGATAAGCTACAAATGGCGCTGCTATTGGTAATGTTCATTATATACTATAAACTTGGTAACGTTCATTAATTCTAACTTGATTCTAACATATCTGGCAACCTGCCCCTCATGATGATAAAGCTCATGTTTATTGTTGTGCCGTGGCTCGCTGCTCTGCTCGTAGTAGTGTTAGTAAAGCAGACAAACGAGGGAAGATGACACAAGAAAAACAGCACAATGTCAAAGGGCTGCTGCCAAGTTTGTCCTGAAAGACAGCTCTTCAGATTCAGACTTCAGTGGAGTGAAGTTAGTTTAGGTTTGCTTGATAAGTGCTGATCAGTATGCTGAGCATAAAGTTTAAGCTGCCCTAAGCTGCTTACCGATAAGCAGTACCGGTATCTGTAACAATAAAATACAAACGATACCCATTCCTAGCTCCATCCTTCAAAATCAAAGTCCTTCAAAATAAAAGCATAATGGGTCCCACTTTGGCTTATTTAATTATAAAAATACAAAATATCATTATAAATGTACTTTAACTCCCTTATAACTGTATTCTATTAAATGTCCTTATAACGGCAGTGCATTCAACTTCATTATATGACAGTAGATACTTTAACTTTATTTTAAAAGCAGTTCACTCAATATTTTTTTATTTATTTTTTAGTTAGCATTAGTTTAAATGACATTGAAAAATATTTTGATATATAGTGTATCGCGATATAGCCTTAAAATATTGAGATAATAATTTAGAAGCCATATCGCACATCCCTAATTGGTATCATAGTTTTTTTAAATGATACCCAGTTCTAACACTTTTGAAAGCACCGAAAGCATAGTCAATATTCTCTGTCTGTGCCCTTAGTAAAAGGAAGGACCAATTGGAAAACTAATGTGGATCTTAAAAAAAAAAAGAGGACATATATGGAGCCCTGGAGATGTGTTGGTTGCAGCAGAGAGCTATTCTCTTGAATCTGAAAGAATACAAAGCCATTATGAGAGCTCCTTCATCTCACCAAAACATGGCTAATTCATCACAATGTAGGGAACAAGTTTCCATCAAGTCTTTCCTGCCTTAATATCTGTACTTCAGCTCACTCCTCTGCTACTCTGAATAAAGTAAAAAAACAACTTTTATCGACTTGAGTGCTTACAAAAATTCAAGGCCCTGTATGTTTGGGGTCGCACCTTCACCGTGGTTGAGTCTGCAAAGTGTTCATTTGCCTGCATTAAGTATTCAGCTTCAGACATTTATGTTTTGTGTATTTATGTATGCATGTATTTATGTTATGTGAGCAAAGCATTCAGGCATAAAGAGTTTTATAGAATTTTGCATTCAGCTTGCTGATTTTGGGAGCATGGGTCAACTGTGGGTGGTCTCAGGGTTTAATTAAGCACTGCAGAGAAAAAGGAAAAAAAGAAGCACAGCTTGATATGCAGCCACATCCTTTTTAATCCATCTTACATCAAATTAGAGAGAAAAATATACTCAAGGACTTCAGTCAAGGATGTCAGTGTTTCGATGAGGCTGTGTGTGTGCGAGTGTGTGTGTGTATGAAGAACTGAAAGGGTGTGTTTAAAAGGTTTTTGATCAATTAAGGGATATCATTAGCATATGACCCCCTTAAAGTGTACAACAGAGAGATGGAGACAAGATAGAGAGACTAATAGGAGTTTGTTAAAACGGCACAGTTTTGACGTGAGCATTACCTCAAAGCTGCAGTAAATTGACACACAATAAGGTTTGAGTTTAATTAGAGGGCTAAACTTTGTACCCATCTAATCCTCACCATCCAGCCACTTATCTCTATGAATAACCAGATAGCAGAGTCAATTTTCACTCTTACCTTAAGTTAGGTTTTTGTTAGTAAAAATATTGTAAGTCCTGTCACTACTTTGCAAGCTTTGCACCAGCCATGGTCATTGTTAGGATTTAATCATTAGGGATCCCAAGATTCCGCCACTTAAGATTCCGCTGTTCATTATAGAAGCTCAGTTTGCTTTTACTCGCCTCTACAGCAGCTACTCCTCTCACTCATTAATCTGATCTGATCAGCTCTGCTAGGATCAACTGATGAATTTTCCACCCCGCAACTCAAATTCCATAAACCGTGCTGAGGGAAAAAGAAGTAAAGAAGAGTTTGACCTGTGCTGCATTTATGGACCCACAAAAATACCAGAATTTAGAGGGGACACAGAATGATACAAGGGTACACCCTTGAGTGAGCTTGTTAGATAAAAAAGGGGACATGACAAATGTTAGGGGAAACATCAGACTTCGAGATCTGTCTCACAGATTAGGTATATCGTTTGCCCTATCATCCCTTGCTTACAATGCCACAGGTATCCAAACGTAAGACTGTTTCACATATTAGAGGCTTACCCTGTAAAAATATTTTTCATCACAAAAGCAAACACAATACTAATTCTATCACTTTTCATTTTAAACAATCATCCTTGCCTAACTGCTGGGGAGCACTGTCTAATAATAAACACATTTGAAAAAGTCTTTATATGGTCACATCCTTGTTTCCAGGTGCAGAGGTTGGACTGACTGCCACACTAATGTAACAACAATAAAATTGGTGTTAAAAAAAAAAAAAAAACAAGGGAGGGGTTTGGGTTGAGTAAAGGTCATGAAAGTGAGAGCCTGTTTGACTACCAGGTCAGTTGCCTTCCTCTTTTCTGCTTCCCAGGTGTGCTGTGTGTGTGTGTGTGACCTTTAGCTCTGAACCCTCCATTTTCACTCCTCGCTCTCCATGTCTTTTAGCTTTGTGCACCTGTCTGGCATAAAGACTGTGCCAATCTGCCTGCAGTAATCATTTCCAATGGTCATCGACAAGCCCACAATGCACATATAAGTATAGAAATACAAGTGCAATTGGCCTTGTATGCTACCTCATTAGCCTTTGGAAGCTAACACTAGCATTAGTGCCTAATAACTGTGAGCTTAATGCGCTCCTAATTAGGGTTATAAGCAATTCACATTTATTATTTGCTTCTGCTTAGGTGAGCATTCAGTCTCACTAGACCTATTACACACTAAAGAATTGCAGCTTTTGAATGCACTTCTGAGCAGAATCTCCAAAAATATCAGACGTATACAGTACCTTACTTTATTGTGCAAAGGAAATGCTTATTACTCACATGGGTAAACTTAAAATAGAAATTCAACCCAGATTAATATGCTGCCTACAAGTATGAGCAGAGTGCAGTTTGTGGGATAAGCCATTTCTTATGAAAAAATTATGTTACAACATTAGGTTTAAAAGGACAACTTGAGGACAGCTGCTATAAAAACTACAGAGTTTTGTTCATAAGTGCAAGATCAAAATGTGCTTTTTGACAAGTACCATGAATAATAGGCTAATCTTACTTAACGTTTGGGCAGTATTTCTGTTTCACATAGTCTAGTATGTGTCTTTCTTTTTTGTGTGTGTCTCTCTAAAGCTTTATGTCTTAAAAATGTTCATAGCATATGTGAATGCATGAATAAATTCTATTTAATATATGGTACAATTTATTCTACTCGCATGCAAACTAATATTTGGTGGCCACGTCTTTTGGTCTAACACGAAGTGCTAGATTAGTTCAATGACTCACAGAGCTAAGTTTTTCTTTCCTACACACAGAGAAAGTATTACTAATTTCAATACCAAGAAGAAACACTTATTACTCACATAGATGGAATATTACCTTAGCTACGTGCTGCTAAAAAATATAAGTGGTATGCATTTTGTGACAGTAGGCCTGTCAAGCATACATTTTCTTTGAGTAATAAATTGAGCGTAGAGGATATGAATGCTGCCATGTGAGGGATATCTCTATTGATTGCTTGTTAAGATTTCTGTTCAAACATTTTGTAAACCTGAGAGCTGAGAAAACCCACTAAACAACATCCTGCAAACATCTTGCATAATGACCACTAGACACTGGCATTTTATCACAACCTTAGTTTGATAAGCATTTAGACCTGAATGGGCTGGCACACTGACTAAAGAGTTCATCCCAGAATGAGCCAGCAATAAAGCGACTACAGAAAGGCTGCTGTCCAGAACCTTTCTTGCTTTATTGCCTGGAAAGAAATGCATGCATTAAAGCTCTACCTCCCTGTCCAAGCACTCTGAATGCAGGCTTACAGGCTGTGATGACAGTAATGTAACTTCTTCTAGCCCGGCAAGCTACAGCTGTCTTACTGCCAACAGCAAAGTGGTGTCAGTCTCACAAGGGAAACGGTGAGCTAGTTGCACTAATCATATCGTGCTCTGAGCTCGACTGGTGAGACTAATTGGCTGGTCAATAATCTGAACAGCTGGAAAGGGGAGTGACCACCAGTTGCTCAGTTGAAACAATGGGTGCAACAATCACCACAAATCAAGCTCCTCATTAAAGACATGATCTGTCAGCCATAGTTCAAAGAGACTTCACTTACTCTCCTTGTTTATTTCTAACCACAGGAAAAATCAGGCTAGGCTTATACTGCATTCCAGCTGGAGGCTTGTCAACTAAAAATCTCAATTTAAACACATTTAGCAATGATTTTACATAACCACACTCTATATCCAAAATGTGTATTCTTTCCGGCTCTAAGACGACAGCGTAGCCCAAAAGACTGCTGAGAATATGCCTGAAGTAAAAGAAAGTTAAGAGAGAAATAGAAGGAAAATGCAAGAGGGCTACTTCCAGGCTAATTATGTGTGATTTTTCTTAAAACTGTCTGCATGGTGTGGGAGCCCCCTTTTTAATGACTCAATTGATGACAAATGCCAGATCATATACACTTGGATTTCACTTGTTTGATGTGAAATGACATTCCCAAAGCACAAGATTAGAAATGTCTAAAATCAGTCATCCATTTGTTTGATCAACTGTACATCAACACAGAATGATTCACTTCCTTTCATTACTTAACATCCCCCACTCCTCCGCTGGATGATGAGTGAAGTGATGATGGGCTTGTTGGAGGTGTTAAAAACAACTTTGCCTCCCCATTTGATACTTTAAGCATCCTTACTGAGGTGATGATGTGAGTATGTGCCTGACGTTTATCTGTTGATTATGCAGAAGTTTGCAGTGATACCAAAGATGATTTTGGCTATTGTCAGGACTGTCTTAGGGAGAAAATCATGCACACCTGTTAAGGTAGGATAAAATGTGTCAAATAATAATGAATATGACATGTTTTACATGCAACCTAGGTTAAAAAATGTATACAAAATCAAATATGTCCTTTGCAAAATAAATACTAATGCTATACTGTCCGTTGTGGTTACTATAACGCCAGTGACACCAAGACACTTTCCAAAAGAGCCAAAACAGTAAAGACAAAACAGGCATTAAGAAAAGAGTGGGAGTGAAAGTGAGAAATTGAGAGGGAGAGAGAAAAAGACCAGGTCTGACATAAAATGGCATTTAGCATTTATCCTGACTACAGCTTTATGCTAAACTGCTTCAGTTCATCATGTTGCTCTGTGTGTGTGTGTGTGTGTGTGTGTGTGTGTGTGTGTGTGTGTGTGTGTGTGTGTGTGTGTGTGTGTGTGCGTGCACACATATGTGTGCTTATTGACTTATTTCTGGGCTATAAATAACTTGTCAGTTAGACAGGCAACCTTAGAGTTGCAATTCCAAATACATCTCAAGGTAATCAGGCAGAGTTGGACGAGCACTTTTCTGACTTTTTTCTTCAGGACTTTCACTTTTGCAAAAATTTGTATACCTTAGTAAACAACCAAGCCTAGAGGTACAGTTGCCAGCCCTTCACAACAACCACACCATACCCTCCTCCAGCTGCATTTATAATACCGCTCTGTGGTCCAGCATCTCCCAGTTGTTACTGTGTTTGACTGAGCGAATAAGAAGCCGGTGATGAGCCAGAGAGACCACGGTGTTTACTTAACATTTTCTGGACAAATAAATGCTTTCAAAATGTTATGTTAACATAATTCAATAATTCATAACCAGTTTGAATATTTCTAGGTGCAGCTTACCTAACAAGGAATCACTGTAGCCACTGTCCATGAGTCAAACAGGGCTATCAAAACTCTGAGTAAAGGAAATCTTCTCTCACTTTCTCTCTCCCCCTTTTCTCGTCTGTACTTACCCTCTCATGACAAGTGTTTTCAATAAGGCCATCTTAAGACAGCCTCTCTACAATGCAGGGAAACACAAAGGAACACGCAGGCATGCACGCACCCACACACACACACACACACACACACACACACACACACTGACACTCACATTCACTGTCTTCAGCTCTGTGCAGAGTGTTAACAGGCTTTCTGCCAGTGAAGCAGAAAGACTAAGGGGTTTAATAAGACAGAATCATCAGATATCTGTGACAGGCAACATGTACACACAGCTCCACTATATGACTTTCAATCTAATAAACGAGTGCAAGACTGTGTATGTATGTGCATATTAACGCGTGTGTCTGTATGCATGCGTCTCTGTGGGAAGCTGTGTGTATGTATGTGAGTTTTTGTGTGGCCTGTGAACCGTCACAGCGACACAGGTCTGTCTGGGAGGATAAGAGTGAGACGTCTTATCAGCCACAAGCCAGACAGACACACACTCTCAGACACACACACACAGTGGGATAATATGCCACCTCATATCAGCTATACAGCTAGGTCTGTCACTGTGTGTGTGTGTGTGTGTTGGGGGGGGGGGGGGGGGGGGGTTAGGAGGAGAGAGAGCAGAGAGGAGTGAAGAGGGAAGGGAGTAGAGGCATGGAGGACGAAGGGGTAAAGTTGAGGGATAAAGAAAGAAAATGGAAACTGGAATGGGATAAGAAGAGAGAAATGACAGACAAAAGAAAGATAAACAGAAGGGGTGGCAAAGCAGAGAGAGCTTACTGTTATGACAACATTTCCTTCTGGAGATAAGGGTGATGAAATGAGGCAGGGATGAAAGATCAGACAAGAGGTATTCTAGCCATTAGCTGTTAAACAGATTGTCCAAAACCCAAAAGAAATTACTATCTCCACATTTGCTGTCCTGATACAACTGTCAGACAACACTGAGATTTTGGAATGATTTAATTCAGTCACACAGAAGTCAATGAGTGATTTAATGACTGACTGAGAGACTTATGACATGTTCATGACAAATGAGACTGTGTCGGCGAAAATGAACAAACAAATCTTTTTGAATGACTGTTGTTAGTGTCTGGTATGTTCCTGGTCAGTCTCTCGAATGTCCGTGGGCTCATGGATACTCAACTTTAATCATAAAGTTGTTGTTATTACTGTTACGCAGGGTAGCAGCACTGAATGAACAAGCAAGGACCGGTTTACATCGAACACAAGTCGACACCTCCGCGGGCCAAGGCCAATGGTGCATTGACTACAAATATGATGTGCTGTATTTTATTGAACCAATGCATTAAAATGAGTATTTTGTCTTTAATAATGCAATTTTATACATGATGATTGTTAATGCATTAAAGGGAAGTTTTTTTAAGGTGGGCTGCACTACCTTTTAATCATGCATGTACAATAATGGAAATCATATTGGTTGAACAGTCAATACATTTACACGTGTCAACTCAAAGGAACCAATACTGTGAAGAGATTCAGTCTGCCCATCACTAATATGAGATGGCTAGTAGAAATTAGAAGGATCCCCACTTTACCTGCACAGGTGAACGTGATTTGACAACTCAAGACAGTTGTGGGTCATGTGAGGGTTAAAATATTTTGCATTGATGATATTACCAAAATTTGGTTGCTTAAATAGGCTTAAATTACTATTTTAGTTTATTGTTTATTGAAACATTTTGTTGAATCAGTTGTGCACACTGGTGGCAGCATGCAGCATATGACCATCAGAAATTGCATCGCATTTTGATAGACCCTCACTGTAGATCATAGTTACATCTTGGTACTGGTAATCAAGCTGGGTACTACAGAGGAGAGCTTAATGCTAACCAAAAAAGAGTCTGCAAGTGTGTGGTGGCACATTGCCAGAGTAGATTAACATAAAAGGAAAAATAAAGAGCATGATAGAAGTGCGATTGAATTGAAAAAATTGTGACAAAAACAGTGAGCGACCAGATTAATTACTTGTCAACAGTTGCTAACAAATATACAAATGACTAAGAAAACTGTACACTGACACTGAGGGATATTATCACAGTGATATAGAGACAGCGTCAATAGTGGTTAATCGAGTGAATGAATCATTTATTGAATAGCGTAACTGAATGGTTTATTGAGTAAGTAACTGAATATCTGAGTATGTGAAGGTCTGACTCAATGGCTAACTACGCAAAAGAGAGAAACACATTTCAGAAGAAGCAAGTGCCTACACCTCTGATGAATGGCATTTAGAGCCCAATGTTCATAACAACAGGGAAACACCCTGCACTCCTCTCAGATTTAATAGGGCTGGCCCAAAAAATAGCCTCCAAAATGTCAAGAAAATGGCTAGAGTTAGGAGAGAGGAGAAAAGGGAGGAAATAAAGAAAGAAAAGAGAACAAGGAAAGGTCCCTGATAGAGTAGGGAACTAGGTAAAAGAAAAAAAGAGAAATCCTTCCATGATATGACATAATTATTGAAATGTCAAAGGAGTGCAGAGAAGGGAAAAAAATGCAGGGGAGGTGACACAGGAGGGTGGACAGGGGGACGGAAAGCGAGAGATGGAAATCCTTCTGCCACTCAGAAAATTTGTTATAAAAGTGTTGGGGGGGGTGGGGGGATAACAGAGGAGGAAAATGACTTGGGAACACAGGCCATCAGTCATTGCGAAAGCAGGCCTGACACTACTGCATCAATAATTCAGATGACTACGGCTAATGAGCGAGATCCAAACAAATCACCCCTGAATTCACTGGGAGAACACTGAAACATTTCACTGCGCAAAATATGGCACCACTATAGCGGCAGTTTGGGCTGTATTGGCAACACACAAGGGAGTGGGGGTTGGATACAATATTCATCTCTCTTGAACCCCTGAATCATTCGCATTTATTTTCATGAGGAAAAAGGGACGGTGGGAATCAACCAAGACTGAACATTGACATGCACAAAAGAGGAAAACCAAAAGGAAAAACCAATTTGGGAAAAAAAGAAAAAACCATAACAAGAAATTTCAAATAAGACTGTGATAAAGTAGGCGGAAAAAGAAAAAACAGGAAAACAAGCAATGAAGGGGGAATTTGTCATCTCTGTGAGAACATTGACAGTGGAAACTGCTGGAGTGCAGTAGACAGAAAGACAATCCCAGATAGTGCTATTTGGTAGCACTAAGCCTAGATCAAACCCAGTATGGTGTCTGGCATCGGACAGATGACTGTAACTAACATGCACTCACACCTCAAGCAGCCACACACTGTCAACAACTTCCTCCCTCCAAACTCCACGTCCTGACAAAAGCACCAACACAGCATGGAACAATATTGAAACTGCAATCCATGGTTCCCACACAGTATGATAACAGGTACTCATTGATAGCCTGGTTGTTTAAAATCACATTAAAGTGGAGTGTTTGGTGATCATGCAGTTAGTATAACTTAGTGCATGATCAACAGTCATACTATGTTAGCTCCAGTCTCAGAGGATTAGTCTAAATACAAACATGGTGCAAACTTAAGCTTATGTGAGCTATTTGTGAATGTTAAAACTCAAAAGCTAGCCATGAGGTTACCGTACTTACCTCTGATGAAAATACATCCTATAAACAGCACTCCCATGACATCAAATAAGCATATGCTAAAATAGGCTATCCCAAGAACAAGAGACCAGGGACAAATATATGGTGTCAGTAAGAAAGGGCTTGAGTACTCGAGTACTTCATTTGGATGTCTGCATTTGTTCAACATATAGTGTAAACCAAACCCAACCTCCCACTTGTGAACATGACTTCTCTAGTTTTATTTTGGAGCAGCATATTGCTTCATTTGGTGCTACTATGACATACTAGAAGAACTATAGCTGCAGGAGTGTGAGCTCTGCACTTAGGTCCAGCTGCTGAGAGTCCGCCCATACACACAAACACAGTGACAGAGCTAACTTTTAGGCTAACATTACCTTATGGTTATTATTTACAAGTTTAACAACAGAGTTGAGCCCTTTCGGTGTGATTGGTTGGGAACTTTAAATAGCTCTGTTTCGATTGTTAGCTGCTGCTGTATGAGCTCATGGTAAGCGTGTAGAAGTTGAACTGAGTGGGAGGAGAGCAGCCCCAAACACTAGAGACGGGCCTCCAGTGCGGCATCTCACCGATGTAACAGCAACAGAAAGTTTAACAGGCTATTTGAATCTTTATTGTTTGTTTATTTGTTTGTTTATTTTTGCAAGTACTCAACTACTCTATAATAATTTAAAGGAGTTTTGAATTATGGAAGTTACTTAAAATTCTTAATTAAAAGATGTTGTGGAGAAGATAACATGGATGTGCATGTGCAAACAATATGGCACCAGTTACACCACGTATCCTAACACACATGTTTTTCTCCAAATAATTGTTTTGTCCCACAGTAAGTCATTATTTTCTACTTTGGAAAAAAATTAATCTGATAAAATAGATAATTTCAACATGTTTAAAACTTTTGAATTAATAGCAAAAAATAAGTGGGAGGACCATCTTTTCTAACACAGCACAGGTATACTACAAAATCCATGTGCAAAGGCCATGTAAATTGTCAGCTACGGTTTATTCTCTGATGAGCTGGTCAGAGAAAACCAAGAGCCAATAGTGCTTACACAGTGTTTAGCTTCACAAGCCCCAGTCTAAACTCAGCAAGTGGCTTGGGTTATGCCCTGAAGGGCCTACCCGGCAGTTTATTGCGTCTCTGTGTGCAGGTAGCAGGCTCTTATTATTCCGATCCACTTATTAGACTGGTCCCTGGGTGTGGTAGCAAGCCCACTACTTTAAAATCTCTATCTCTGTAGATATATAACTCTCCAGATGTATAATTCTCCTTGCCTCAGACCTGCTGCCCTGGACTTTTTCTCTCTCTTTACCTCCCCTGACTCCATAGGCCTAGGTATAGGAAGTGCTTACATTGGTCCTTTCTTTGTGCTGTAGTCAGCCTAAAGACAGAAACACAACACAAGCTAGATATAATATCTAGCAGAGCTGGGGTGATGAACGAGGGAGTATTGAAGGGATATAAATATTCTCTCTCCCTCCATGACTATTTCTTCCACTCCCTGAAGGGCATATAGCAGGATTTTTTTAAGGGCAGGGGTCCGCAATTGCACTGCCCTAACTTATTTTTTATTTAATTTTCTTAAAACTTATTGTATTTATTTTTTCCCCTATGTCTGACACAATCTCAGTCAATTCAACTTTTCCCTTAACTTCTCCTTTTTCTAACCAGACTCTGTTTTTATCTTTATCTATCCACCCACCTGTACCTTGTACCGATTAGGAAAATAAGGAAAATGTCCTGTGCTTTCTTCAACATTATGCTTTCTAGGGCATATGAAAAAAAATGTCCAAAAACTGCCGCTATCAGTGCTCAGGGGTTTGGTCCTGACAGTAATACTTTTTTCCATTGGTATGATGCACCACATCTTTGCTGCAAAGAGTTTTGCTGTACTGTCCTGATGTAAAATTTCACTGCAAAGTTATGCAGCAAGATTACCAAGCCAGCATACTGTGCCCTCTATACAGAGCTAAAGTGCACCTGTGCCCATCCTCAACTGAACCTCGCTGTCAGTCAAATGATTTGCCAAAGATGAGATTTCATGCAGACAAGGAAAAGATATGCAAGTCAGATTATGCTTAATGTGCAGGGTTAAGATGAGTCTCCACATAACTACGATGCGGGTTTTGATTTACAGATTCCCCCGTTGAGGTATCCATGTATGTATCCACAGCGACACTAAACAGTTATCGTACACGAATCAGACATGAGACCTTCCGTGCAGTCACCATCAAGTTGTGTCATTCATGAGCTGGCTGAGACCCAACGTGTTGTTACATTTTTGAAGTCCGTTACCTACAGTAGTGTGTAGCTTCAGAGTATGACTCAAGCTTTACGCACGTCCTGTGTAATATCTGTTGTTGAGAGTTTTCTTTCCTACATTTCTGCTCTTTAAAGATAGAAACATCAGTGCTTCTGATCCACCCCCTCCGACCATGCCTTTAGAGTTGTAATGAAGTCTATATTCCTTCTTCCCACTGTTAATGCCAAGTTGCTAAATCAATTTTTTTTATCTCCTGTTTTTCCTGTATAAGACTAATAGTGGTGTGTTTTTACTTTTGTGTCTTTACTCTATATCTTTGTTAGACTTCACTAGATTCCCAGCAGTGGCCTGGTGCCATTTGATTTTTGGGTATGACAAAAAAATATGAATTAACATAGTGCTGCCCCTTGAAAGCCAGAGACTCAAATCATCAGTGGGAGACCCTCAGTTGACTGAGATAGCTTCAAGTCAAGCAGTCTTTTTTCTCTGTGTAGTGCAGCTCGGATGTTTTGGTCCCCAAATTTTGCTGCAGAGTGAGTGTTTCAGGACAGCCCTAATCAATATAACATTTAGCCCTTTACCAGCCCTACAGTTTTGAGCTGAAGCTTGTGGTGGCCTCGGCGAGATGAAGTGAGGGAGACTAGAAGTTGGTAGGATGAATACAAAAAGCTGCTTCACCATTTTGTCCATTTCATGCTAAAGAAAATCTTCCTCCACCTCCTCTGCCTTGGCCCCAGGCAGGCAACTGGGAAAGAACATTTCTCACATTATAACCCCTCAATATCTCTCCTGTGGCTCATTGTAAGTTTTTCTGTCTGTGTCTGTGTCTGTGTCTGTGTCTGTGTGTGCGTGTGTGTGTGTGTCCGTGAGTACGCGTGCGCGTCCATGCGTGCTAGTGTAGCACACGTGGCTATCTACTGTCTGCTAGTCACACTCAGATCTTTCAGACGGGACGGACCAAAGGTAAATGTTTGTGGACAAAATACTGAAGTCAATGGTTTTAAGGTAGAAGCAATGTCAATGGTAAGAGAAGCAAACTAATAATATCCAGATACATTTCAGCGAGGTAAGTGATTGAGAAATGGTCTCTCTCTGTCGCTCATTAGATAATGCAGAGGTGTCCTTCAGCCGGTCAATGCCTAACAGCAGACTGTGGCTATAATGGGCAGCTCCCTTGTGTAATTTTGTGAATGTGAATCAAGGCATTTCTGAAAATAAGCACTGTCGTCAGCAGACTGTCCCTGGGTAAAATAGTTAAAAATAGGGGATATTCGTTAATAACTGTAAAAGTTTTCAACTCTTAATTGCAACTACTAAAGATATTATAATTTGGTTTTATCCATCCACACAGACAGAATGCTGCTCAAATGAATGAGGAACTGATGATGAGTTTTTCTCCAATGTTGAAACGCAAACAAATACCGCACTAAGAATATGTCTTAAAGTACACTCAAAGGTTTGTGAAGTAATGGAACAAAGAGATTATCTTCATCTGTAAAAATAATGCACCATTTTTCCCCCAGCTTGTCAGATTAGTTACTGTATATGCAGTATAGCAGAGACCAGGTTTGGTTGGCATTCATATTTTGTCATCTTTTGAAGGTCACAGAAACAAAATGTGACATCATAATGTTTGCTTTTTAGACTTGCCCTCATCTACTGTGTTTAAACATCTGAAAGTCAAAAACTTTTTGGTGAGGGTACATTTTTTTAGTTTTATAGTATCAAAAGTAAAAATGTGTTCTGCACTAAGAGTGCTATAAACAAGACATAGGAAAAGTGCAACTTCTGGTTTATAGACAAAGGAATCAGCTACATTTTGATATAGGATTTCAAAGTCTGTGATGAGGTATGAAAGCTGGCTGGCATAATTTCACTACAAAGCTGGGTCGAAAGTAAGGCGCGTTGGCTGGCACACCGATTTGGGGGTTGGTTGGCATAAAATTATGAGTTGTAACTGTAACTGCATTTTGATGGATATTTTGAAAGATTAAAATCTGTTTTTGAAATGGGCCGATATTCAATTAAATTTTTATGTTTTCCGGTTCTTATTTAAATTAAATGTCAAGATTGTTTCTATTGGTTGCTTAATTTTTTGTAACTATATCATTTTAACATTGTGCCAACTACAGCTGGGGTGATTCATCGACGTACACAGGAGCACACCTGCTCTGCACAAAGCAAAACTATCCAGGTCCAGGTCCAGACGGAGCAGACAGCACAGTCATGTTAACTGTTTGTCCGCACCCAGGCATGATACATGAGGATTATCAACACATGGAACGTGTCTCTGTTTGTAGTAGTTACTTAAACTTTCTGCACCGCCACTAATGTGCCACTGTGTATCCAACGTTATTATTTGGCCATTTTTTGTTTTCTGTTTAGTTTAACAGCCATGCATGAGCAATGAAACGGCTTAAATGTATGCTAAACAACGCTGTTACAGTCTGTGATGTTTGTAACAGTCTGTATAATTTCAGTACTTTTCCTAACCCCCACACTGATGCAAAAATACATTTGCCTGTTATTATCTTAACTGCACATTACTGAAGTGATGAAATATTCTCCAGTTCAGGGAAAGGGCTGCTGTAACATACAGTGATTAAATGAATGTATGTGTCACAGCAATGCTTTTGAGTTTGAGGTCCACAATTTTTCTGATCAGGCATCTGACAAATAGGGTCTATAATAATAACAAATGTTATCATTAATATGATAACACAGCAGTAACGTGGAAAAAAGACTAAATTAAATTATACTAAACTTTTACTACTCTACCTTTTAGAGAACATCATTTAAAATAGTGTGAATATTAACAAGGCACTATTTTTGTTTAAATTAATTATAATATTAACCGATTGACAATCCTTATATTAATCAAGAAATTTGTAGTTAGATTAATCAACTGGCCCTTGGGCCAACCAATCCCATAAAATGTTCCAAGCAACCTCCTGATGGGGCTTGCTGGCACAAATGCACAACATGACTTAAATCGCAAATCACCTAATTTTAGAAAATAGATTTGTACATTAAAATACATTTATTTTCATTTCCTGCTGGTTAGAACATTCAAACATAAATCTGAAATAAAACAGAGAGTGAAAAGAGGGCCAACCATCCCCGGTCTCCCCTAAACATGTTGCATCTTCATAACTAAAGTGATTCAAATGAATCATGGCTCATATTATCATTCATACTGTCTCTATAGCTCACACAGTCTTGAGAAAATGAATAAGATGAGGTCATATTAGTCTTATGTTAACTTTACAATTAGTTGTAAATGTGTGCACAATTTGACACAGCTTCACTCCAGTGGTCGTGGCACATTCATTATACATACACCTTGCAAGACATCAACATTAGCAACAGAAAGAAATGAAGTGTTTACAGCGAACTGGGGGGCAAATATGTCAGTCTCAATTATTAATTCAATCTTTCTCTTATTCAAATGTGTTTTCAGTAGTTAATCTGTCCATTTATTCATCAGTTTATTCTTCCATTACATCAGCTCTTTCTTCAGCCATTTGTGGACATGTTCAATTCTTTATTCATTCATTCAACTATGTGTTCACTCATCATGTATTTGTCCATGCATTCCATCGTTTATTAATTCCGCTGTTTGTCCCCTCAATCAATTTTCTATTCATATGCTAAGCAATCGGCAGGGAAGGTGCAGGTGATGTGGTGCAACAGTAATACTACAACAGTGCTGTGACTTGGTTTAGTTCTGATAACTTCCCAGAGTTATAAAATTCTGCAAAATACTGTGCAATGTTTTGGAGCCTGATGAGCCTTTACGCACATTATTTTGTAACACCAACTGGACTTCCTGGGGTAATTCATTTTCTCATCGGCAACAAAACTGCATATATCATCAACACAGTCCCCTGCGTTGCTTTATCAGAGGGCTGTTTTTTGGTCTGAATCCCTAGCAATTGTGCTGGCAGGAGCCATGTGAAAGAGGTGCCCCACAGTTTGGACTTTATTCCCAATCTATAATGAGGACGAAAACTGATTTATTTTTACTTTTGACTGTGTAAAAGTCACAAATGGTGCTCATGTTAGATGCCAGCAAAGGCACAAAATGAAAGTCAAACAGATAAAACCTGTGACTTAATGTGTAAGCTGTTTAGTGTGAGAAAAGTGCCCTGCGGGTGAGCTTGACTGTGGTGAAATTGGACAGAGGCCATAAATAATATAGTCTGACAAACAAATATCACAGTCTACATGAGATGGTTGAAAACACCAGAAAAGCTAATAAGTGGAACTGAATATTTTCAGACGACAATTCCCAAGGTCAACCGATTAGTATCTATCATAACTCTAGGTGATAAAAGTGTAATGGTAATGATTTTTTTGTTTGTTTCTTTTGTTTTGTTTTTAGAAAAATATCACTAAAAGCATAAGCTTAGCACATAACTAAACAAACATAGACACTGCTTTATGTCATCCTATAAACATACACAAGGTATTACCTTGAGAAAATAGTGGGATTGATTTCAATATAAAAGCTTGCATGACCACATGCATAAATTTGAGGAAAATTCATACAGAACCCTGCTCAACAATCATAGGTTGCACAATTGGACTTCCACTGTCAGGGTTTCATTGTCTTTTAGGCTTTAAATACAACATTTTACACTCATGTTGCTGTAAAACATCTAGAAGCCAACCTATCATCAATATGAAACATATGTGTGCGCTATACTACGGTAATATAAAAGAGCAACATACTGAGATAACCAACGCCATGTTTATAAGTAGATTCATCACAAAGCAGGTTAACAGACACGGTATGTTAGCTGGCCGCTCGTGCAGCACAGTGACAAATGTCAGCTCATGCAAAGCAGACACGAGCTTCCGCCTCACTTCCCCTTCAAGTGAAAGATAACGACTCTCACTTCAGAGAAATAACAACACATAGGTCTCGTCCACCAGCAGTGGTTATGTGCTGTTCCTGTGCAATACAACAGTCGAATGCAGCTAGCATAAAGCTATCTAGTGTGGTTACTGTGAGATTATTGCCAGCATCGTCTAAAAGCACGTCAAGCCCTCGAGAAGTAACATAGCACTTCCTGCACTTACGGATTTCAAAATAAAATAATTGTTGGCAACAATGCAGAAATGTATATGTATTAGCGTCAGTAAAGCGAAAATGTTATTTATATGTCAATGGAAACACGTAGGGTATTTTAGTGGTGTCCCCAAACAAAATGAACTTTATGTATGTTATTGCACACTACACATTGGCTAGCTACTTTAGCTTGCTATGACAAGCACTGCACGCTTGACGTATTATGCAGAAAGCTAACACACAAGAAAAACTCCACCCCAAAATGTAAAAAGACAACCTCTAACTAGTGTGTTTATACAATTTATATCAAAGGTGTGATGTTTATACGCTCCAAAGAGTAGATAACCAGAGCGTCGCTCCGACACAACTTCCTGTATACCCTCACTATGCTGCTAGCTTAACGTACAACTGCAAACCCAACCTGAACACTCATTTCATGAAACAGCACAACAGTACTCGCTGAAATTGTTATCTAAGCGGGTGCGGCATTACCTCCTTCTTCTTTTGTCCTCCCCCGGGTGGCAGACATAGCAGCAAGAGGCAGAAAACAGACAGGACCGGCAGGTGAACGGAGGATTTAGCCCAAACAGACGCCATGACGGAAGGATGCTCTGACTGCGAGACACGTCTCCGATAAGTGATTGGATGTTGAGTCAACCAATCAACGGAAAGAGGTATAAAGCGCGGAGGCTTCTGGGTCTTGTAGTTGTTTTTTTAAACTGACAGATTTATTAACACACTACTTTAGATTTACATCACGAGATGTTTATCATTTCAACTTTCCCGGAGGTATCTATTAGTAAAATTATTTACTAATTACATTAAGTATGGCCTGGTAATTAGACTTATTTTAATTGTAATACACTGTTTATATACCTATATAACTTAACACTTAACATGGCAGCCTGATCTGAACAGTGCATATAAATTCTGATTTATGCAGTAGCAGGATGACAAGAAAAAATAAAAGACAATGGACATCTATTAAAAGAAAAAAGGGTTTTGTCATTGATGATTAATTAAACTGATTTTGATAAATAAACCATCAAATAAAATAAAATAAAATTAGGCATTGCCTCCACCAAAACAAGTAATTTCACAGATAGGTTATAGGCTGCATTAAAAGTGCTAAAATCATTCAAACTCGCATAATCAGGTTGCAGGTTGACTAAACCTATTTATCAACCAGGGTTTTATGGCTTTCCAAAGCTCTGCAGTTTTTGGAGTAAGAATTATATTATATATATTTGTGTGTGTGTGTGTGTGTGTGTGTGTGTGTGTGTTATTATTTCAATGCACATACTGTCATCTGTAGTTTACTTCCTTCTTTAAATTTCCCCATTGGAAATTTGTGTTTCACTCCTAGAACACAAGAAATGTATCAGATGTGTGAGTGAACATCCCCCTCAATTAACTTACTGGTCTGTAGCTTGGCTTGCCATTTGTCAAAACTGTGAACGAATGTGACATCTGAACCAGGGACCGCAGAATTTCTCTCTCTGTTTCTCTTTCATATGTTCTGGGAGTGGTGAGATTGTCTCAGACACTCATAGAGTTAATTGAGGGGGACAAATGATTAATGTGAAATCATTGGGGGTGACGTGTCTCCCTGTCTCGCCATGAAATTACACCTCAGCACTTTGTGACTAATGTAATGCAGTACATTAGCCTTACAATAAACATTACTTTTACCGGTGTAAAACTTCTCATAGTCAGAGCAGTGGTGACTTTCTTGGAGGTAGAGGGTGTATGCAGATACACATTTTAATATAATGCACTAATGCAACACTACAGAAGACCAAAGATTCATTATCTTGACACATTCTCAGCAGAGATGTCTTTATGGCCTTACAAGGTTCAAGGTTCTGCTTTATTGTCATTATGCAATACAGGACTGCACAATGAAATGTAGTTGTATCCCCACTCCATGCTAAACACAGATTTTCAAATGTTTAAATTAGAATTAAACAATACAATAGTTGTTGTTTTTTGTTTTGTTTTTTGTTTAAATAAAACAACATATATAAAAGTGGTGCTGAAGAAAAAACATTAAAAGACATTTAAATGTAATGGTATGTAAAAAAAAAAAAAAAAAGATATACACTTACATGGGAAAATATAAAATACAATACAAGACAAATTATATTGTACTTGGATTGCACCACACTGGACATAGGTCTGTACCTTTCCAGCCACTCGGTGTAATTACCTGGCTCTCACCCAAAGGCAAGGCAGAGGAAGTGGCTAATCTAGTTTACTTTGTTTCATTCACTCTCTGTAGTGCAAAATAGCTTTCAGTCTGTCTTTTAGATTGCATGCCTACTCAGGAGGTACAACCTCTATTGACAAAAGCCAGCTCTTAAGTAGCCACATAATTTTACTTTCAGCTGGTGAACAGTGTTGAAAATGCGCTGATAGGCCTTTTCATCTTAAATGAAAAGAAAAACATATGAACAAAAAAGGTCTTTCTTTGAAGGGTGAAGTGGAAGGTGTTAGTGGCCTGATGTCTAAGTGGCTCGTACAAGGTTTATAGGAAAACAATGCTCTGGAATCTTCTGCTATATGGTAGTGAGGGCAACAATTTTGATGTGAAACTGAATGGCACATTAATAAGACAAGCACCCAATTAACAGAAAAAAATGTCAATTACCAAGGAATGAGGTGAATATTTAATGTATGAAAGTTAGGAAGTCTAGTCTAGTCTCAAACTCTCTCTCTCTCTCTCTCTCTCTCTCTCACACACATACACACACACACACACACACACACTGCTGAAATGAAACGCATGTTGGAATATTAAAGCCAATGCACCGTGAAACAATCAGTACGTGTTGCAGTCTTGTTAAACCACAGTTCTATAGCTCTCGCTCTATAGCAGGTCAATCATGGAAACATCCAGACTGGTTGGGCTTGGTTGCAGAATTTGTCAAATGACTCCCTTGAAATTGCCACACATGGTCATTCCAAAGAACTGAAATTGCTGAACTTTTTAATGTAAAGGTCACATAAGTTAATAAACTATACAGCAGATTGCACCTGGTAAACATTTTGTTTGAGGGATGGCTATTCAGACTAGTTTCTTCCCCTTTTCTCAAGAAGAATTTGGTTTGTGAGAAAATAAAAAAAAAAAAAATGCCCAGCACTAGTTAGGCATTTTAAAACGTTCCCTTTATTTTTCACTTTATTTTCTTTGGGAAATATAAATAGTTTGTTTTGCCCCAAAGCCAAAAAGTATTAATTTCACAATCATAAAGGACTAAATCAAATAGTATCTGTTAACATTCAAGAGGAAATGACTGGTGAAGTTTTGAAAGTTTTGCTGAAGAAATGACTTAAATGAATCAGTCCTTAAAATTGACTTAGATTAATTGTATGTTAATCAGTCTCCGGCTTCCTCCCACGGTCCAAAAACATGCAGGTCAGGTTTATTGGTGACTCTAAATCGCCCTTAGGTGTGACTGTGAGTGTGAAAGGTTGTCTGTCTATATGTGTCGGCCCTACGATAGTCTGGCGACCTGTCCAGGGTGTTTCTCGCCTTCCACCCGATGACAGCTGGGATTGGCTCCAGCACCCCCCAAGAGGACAAGCGGTTACAGAAAATGAATGAATGAATGAATGTATGTTAATCAGCAAATCATGTAATAGAATTGATTTTTTCAGAACCGTAACTGCTTTGAGAATTTTGCTGTCATGGAGAGATAACAATAAGAAGACATGCACAGATGTCACAAAGATTTGTATCACTCATCCAACCACCCTTTGATCAAATACATGTTGCACATCTATTTTAAGATGTGACAGAGAGAAAGACAGAAGCCTGTCAGTTGCTGCTGCTGCACAGCTGCATCATGGTTCTGTAGAGTGTTAGGGCGGGTAAAATCGTAGTAGTCGGGATGGATACTTCAATATAAAGTCACTGAAAAATCAGGAGACGTACACAGAAAGGAGAGCAGCTGTGAAATGTGAAAACCACACGTGCATAAGTGAAAAATATCCCATGAGAAAGTTGGAGTTTCATGTGAGCTACATTCATGTGCCTTTTCATTCATAAGGTAAATTACATTTAGTACTTATCTTTGGTTTTGATGAGCAGTTGTGGTAATACAGTCGTAAGTGAGAGGGATTCTGTGCATTTGCATTTGAACAAGCAGCAGATATATTAAGTGGAGAGATGGGTGATGTCATATCCAGCTGGCACAGGACTGGGTGCCCGTATGTGATGTCAGCCGCTCCCTTATAAAAAATAACGAGTCCTCGGAAAAATGATTAATTGCCCGACAGCACAAAGTTATAGAAAAGAAAGAGAGATGGTGGTGGGGAGGTGGAGGTGGTGGGGGTGGGGTCCCCGAGTTACAGAGGAGCAGAAAATAGCAAAACAGCTCGAGTGAGAGAGAGGTTGAAAGAGTGCAACATCAAAAGAGAAACAGAGAAAGAGAGAGAGAGAGAGAGAGAGAGAGAGAGAGAGAGAGAGAGAGAGAGAGAGATATGCTGAGGTAGAGTGGGGTTGGAGGGAGAGCTGCAACAGAGAGACAGTGAGGGGGATGAAGAGGGGAAGTGAGAGAGAGCGGAGAAAGAAAAGCAGCAAAGAAGAGAGTCAGACAAACAGAGAGGGAGGAGTGGAGAGAAGGAGTGAGGCATTCATTAATATGATGTTCGTTATCTCTGACCGACTCCCTCAACAAATGTTCCTCTGTGTTCTCTAGTGTGCTATTCAATAGGCCTATAGCTGTGTGTGTGTGTGTGTGTGTGTGTATTTCAGAAAGTGTCTGAGCTCTGTACAGCACAAATGTGTGAACGCATGCATGACCACTCTCATAGGCAAATCTATGAAATTGAAGACAGCTTATTACACTTGGAGTCTGTAGGTTGTCCCACTAATGTAAAGTGGAAAGGACTTGAAACAGTCCTTAATATAGAGGCTTTGAAGTTGAGCAGATATCATGTGGCCAAGGATGATGCAATCTTGAAGGAGTCACTGAGGTTGTGCATCAACAACATAATGTTGAAACTAAAGAAATACTGTACAATTGTCCCTAAATGCTGATTCTGTCTATTTTACAAACACACATCCATGTGTTTTGGGTTATCCTGTTGTCCATTCACTTCACACTGAACTAAGAAACATGTGCTGACGTACTGATTATGTTCTTTTAATTATATAGTATACCAGTCCAGTTGCCAGAGCACAATGCATCAGTAGGAGGAGGGAATGGTGGATAACGTGATACCCACGTGAGACGGCTATTAAGCAACAGACAGCGGCCGACCACTGTTCAAAACCAACAGATGTACACATTTTTGACATCAGACTGGGACATTTCCAGATAGTGACCAAAGCAGGTATTCTAAAGGTCCCATATTATGCTCATTTTCAGGTTCTTATTTGTATATTTGGATTCTGGGTTTCTACTGGAACATGTTCACATATGCTTAAATCAAAGAGCACATTATTTTTTCTCATACTGTCTGCCTGAATCTGGATTTACCCTCTTTCTTTTTATCTACAATGCAAAACATCCAACAGGAAATGCAAAGTAAGCCATCTTGAATGGTGTTTGTGACATCACAAATTCATAGAAAATCTTGATGGCTTGTTTGTATTTCTCTGTGGATTGAGTGTTTTTGACACTTTCACAGTATTTATATAGCACCTGTACCTGCTTTTCTTTATAAAAAGACATACTTTTTACAATATGTGATCATCTAGCCAAAAATTTGGGTTTTTTAAAAAACATGTTTTCCTAACTCTCTAACCAAGTGTTTTTGTGTCTAAACCTAATCACATGCTAACCACAGCATTATCACAACATACACTTTACAATATCTGTGTTTATACAATATCTGTTGTTTGCAGAAATGTGCAATGCCAACATTTACTCTGGGGAATGGGTTTTGGATATATATTGTTTTGGGGTAAAAATGGTTATGCAGCTAAACACACTGAGTCTAAACTTCACAGGCTTTCAGAATATTGATAAATTATAAAATAGATAATAATTGTGTGGTTTACATCCTCAGCAGAGTGATTGGGAGAAATGATAGTCATATCCGTTCTTGTTGCAGTGTGGCAAGGTGTTTTCCGCTTGGCTGGCAGAGGAGGTCTGAGTCTATGAGGGAACATTATTCAGCATATCCTACCTGTCTTGCCTTGCATGCAGTCATCATATCTAATACTATGGGTTATAGGACAGTAGTAAAACTGTATTTGAGTGAAATGTAACTGAAGTTAGCACAGTGTATGTAATGTAAATGGTAAGTTACTCAATGATTCAAGGAAATCATTTACTGCGTGTTCTTTTACACAAAATTTTACATTTTATAATTAATAGACAATTATATTGTAAATAGACATTAAGAGAACCTCTCTCCTCTCCCCTCTTCTCCTGTTTTTTTCATCCTACCATGTCTCTTTGTTTCCTCTCCTTTCCTCTGCTCTGCTCTCCTGTTTATCAGCATCTTTTCTCTCCCTTTTGTCATAACATTGGATTAATCCCCCTGCATTTTCCTTCTCTCCTTTCTCCTGCTCTCTTCCCTTTGTCTCACTTTCCTCCTTTAGGCAGCACACCTCCTCTCCTCCTTCTTCTCTTCTTTCCTTTCTTCCTTCTCTCATCTTCACCATCCTTTCACTTTTCCTTCTCTCTCATCTCCACTGCTCCCTTCTCCTACTTGTCTCCAATCCTCCTTCCAACATCACACCTTGAATTTTCTCCTCTCCACTGCTCCTCTCTCTTCATTTGTCTCATTTTCTCTCCTCTCCTCTCCTCTTTTCTCCTCTCCTCTCCTCTCCACTGCTCTGCTCTTCTCCTTATTCAGAAGGTGTATGACAGATAATAAAAAGCCCTAGTGGTCGGCAGGCGGCGACACCTTATTATGCAGGAGAGGGATGAAGACCATTTGCACCATAAGACAGAAAGAAAGAAAGAAAGAAAGAAAGAAGGAAAGAAAGAAAGTAAGAAAGAAAAAAACAAGGTTCTTTTCAGCTGACCCCAATATATATAATCTACTTATCTATTTTTTTGTACTCACAGTCACAATATGATGCTTTTTCTGCAATATTCATATACATACTGTATTCTGTGCCTCTGTTTGTACACACACACATACACACACACACACACACACACTAAGGCAGCAACCAGCCAGACTTTCTGCTACAGCCTTCCAACAGCCTCTGCATTTAAATCTCTCTCTTGTCTTCAGTGGCAAAGCAGCATTTTCGATTCATCTACTTGATTAGAAGGAGCCTTTACCTCTCCCTTGCTTGCCCTCCTCTCCCTCTCTGTCTCACATACACACACGCACGCACGCACGCACGCACGCACACACACACACACACACACACACACACACACACACACACACCACACTGGTGCGTCAGTCATTGGAATAATATACAGCATAAACCTTCCTTCCTTCTCTCCTCTCGTCTCAACTCTCGCAGCTCTCCTCATCTCCTCTCTTCAGCATTTCTCCCACCATCTCTCTCTCTCTCTCACTCTCTCTGACCCCCCTCTCTCACCCTCTTTCCCTTTTCTTTCGGGGAGAGCTGATATCTCTGGCGGTTTGCCGCATGGAAGTCGCCCAGGCACGGCAGAATATCATCTGTCTTATCCGGACTCCTTCTCTCCAGTTGCCGACCACTGCACGAGCAGACACCAACATCACACTCACATTTCCTGGGATTCAACGGGATATAACTGCATTTATCCGCTGACCGACTGACAGGAGAGTCTAAAAACCCCGGCTTCATTCCTGCAGTGTGGGGGAATATTTTCTCACTCAGATGTAACAACAACAATAACAAAAAAAAGCCGTACCGGATCGTCAAGTGCGCAAAAGCCGCAGCTTGAAACATTACGCACAGACAAATATTTTCTATTTATTTATTCTCTATCCCCTGCACGGACAAATCGGGGACCGGAGGTCGGGGGGTGGGGGGGACTTCCACGGTATGGAGTCCTGATTTAACCAAGCCACCCACCGGGAGGAATGAAACTGAGAAAATCCGTCGCCGTGGTGGAATATTAATAACCTCATCCTGACAATAATTCAAGGGATGTTGCGGCAGAGTTTGGGACTCTAGAGAGCATTTCAACTTTTCTTTACAGAAAAAAACCCCTCTCATCTTCCTCGCCTGTGGGACTTCTATTTTCGTGACTGATTTGCAGCACTTCACTTCTCGATCATGGACCGGTCGACGTCTTTGGATATAGAGGCGCTCAAGGTAAGACGCCGGTGCGCCGCGCACTTATTTCCTGGGGAGAGTTGCAGTCCCCGTTTGGTGGTGGGTGGATGACTGGGTGGCCTGTCGGGTGACTGGGTACGATGGGTGGCTGGTCGGATGGCTGTTATCACTGGGTGGCAGGTTGGACTAATCCGCAGCAGAGTGCCTGGTGATGAAGGGTAAAACTGCTTTCCTTGGTTGGCTGGGTGGCTGGATGGGTGAACGGGTGGCTGTTTGGGCTAGTTGGGTGACCCAACAGCTATAAGATGCTATAGGAGCCGGATGTTAAACGTCTCGAGGTGCAATAACAGGTTTACCACTGTCGGCTCTGGGTTGTTGCATCACGATCCAAGATCATCTCTGGCGCTCTGTCTCTTCATCACACACACATGCACACATCCACACTATTTCTATGTCGGTTCGGGAATAAAGAGAGAGGGAGAGAGGGGCAGTGTGTATGTCAGTATTCGGAGCGTGGGGTGAATTTCAATATGCTTTGCTTGCACAGAGAGTTGTTGCAGGGAGCTGCTGTGGGCGTCGGTGGGACGCGGGGAAGGATTTTCCCGACGGGGCTGCATCTTTGTGCAGAAGGTAGAAAATTAAGAGACAGAGCAGTGGGGTGAAGGGGCACATCTGACGCTGTTTGGATATCTCCTCAATTTATTTCAATTTCAGTGTAATGTGCATTACCTGTTTAAAAGTGAAGTCTCTTTTCTAACTGTCCAGACAAAAATAAATATTGGAACTCTGTGCGCTTGTGCAGGCGGACTTGTGTGCAGGCTACGTGCCAGTGTGCCTAGTCCTGAATGTGTGTGTGGACTGGGGGGGATCTGGGTCGCTGTTATTACAGCTCTTCCCTCTCTATCTGGGAAAGAGTTTTGTCCCAACCTCCCAACCTCCATCATGTGGATGTCATGTCAATGGGAAGAGCTAAATTGAGCATCAATGATATAGGCAGGCAAATGATGTTCAGATAAAGATATAGCCTATACAGGTGTGTGTATAATGGAATAGGTTATCTTGCATGAACACTGAAAAATCCATTTGGGGAGCCAGGGGAGCATTCCGCACCTGTTCCCTCTCTACCAATAGTTTGGAAATGTACTCAAATCACTCATTCCTTAAACATTCATTCATCACTCAAATTTTATTTGTAGAATAAAGCTATATAAGATGTTTGAATGTTTTTGTATTTATGTGTGGTTGCATTAGTGTCCGTGCACTTCTAGTATATTGCCACATAAAGCCACGGAAAGCCTGGATAATGTTGTTTATTTCAGCACTGTAATAAAACCTGTTACGAACAGAAAAAAACACGAGTCCCTCAAAGGAATTGTTAAGAATAAAGAGCACACATTGTAGAAGTATTTTAGTGATACCATTAGCAATAATAAGCCAAAAGGTTCGTGCAGGTCACTATCAGTACAGACATTAAATGCCACATGCTGTACTGTAATAATGTCACACTTTCATCAGGGAACAGGAAATGTGGGTGGAAATGTCCGTTTCCTATGTATCGCCGCTGTTACAGATAATCAGCGATTGGATAAATCAGCAAATCGATGAGATTCCCCAGGGGTTTGACATTTCAAGTAGCATTTTATGTGATCACATTTCTGAGAGGGAGACCTCTATACTGCCCTAATGCAGCGCTCCAAATATACTTTGACTCTGCTGGCCGGTCACAGATTTCAAAGATGGAAATTGACATTCTGATTTTAAAAAATGACCTTAACTGTAAGCCAATGAACTTGACCTGTAGAGCTGTGAGTATTGGTGTTTTGTTCCATGTATGAGCTGTCTGATCTTTTCTGATGTCATGTTTGTATGTGTTTAAATTTGTGATTAAATTTATAATTGCAGCATATTATATCAAAGAGTTTAACATGCACCAAAATGAGAGTAAATAGAGTACATATCTTGCATTTAGTTTAACATAATTTATCTCGTCATTAATAATGTACTGTGAGTTTAAAATAAGGCTCTGGACCTTTTCAAAATTAGAGTTGAGTTACCCATTTTTCATCTTTAAAAGCTCTTCATGCTTGTGTCATGTTTGAGTGGACTACACAAGGAAACGTTAGGAACACTAAGTTTTGCTGCAGTATCTTTTTGGCTTGTTTTTGGCAGTTTGTAATAAGCTTTAAGGAAAATGTGTTTTTCATTGACAGAAAGGGACTGTCTATTTCCTGTCATGATTTTAATGTGCATGCAACACCAGCCTCAGGTAGCCAGCTGGAAGCAGATAGGTAACTGTGGGGCACAGGAGACTATTATGGGAGCAATGTAAAAAAATAAAATAAAAATAGAATTCCTGTAGTTTTAAATATTTTTTTCCATAATTTGTCATACATGAAAAGACCCAAATGAACACAGTAAGCAGACTGTTTGATAACTGTATGCAGATTATTTAAACAGTGTTTTAAATGATTCTTTCAAAGCCTTTTGCATCATATAAGCGGCTGATAACTGTAACCATGAGCATTGTGGTTTCCACTGTGTGTATAGTTTAACAGGATGCATTGCCAAACAAAACCTTACAACGCCAACATTATGATATGTTAAAGCAAAATTCCAGAAATGTTCAACCTGTGTTCGTGTTCTCATATTTGTGGCCACAATGCTAACTTTGCACTCGTCGCTTCTATTGCAGAGATTTGGGAAAGGCTCTCGAAGAAATGTTCAGGGAAAGCAACACATGACTCTTAAAGCCTTCCAAGTATAGACACTTGCCTTTGAGTACGAATAAAAGTAAACATACAAATTAGCCCCTGGCTTAGCTATTGATGCTAACTGCAGGTAGTAACTGTATTTTCTGAATCCCTACAATGAAGGCAGTGAGTGAAAACAAATGATGCCCCATAGCCATAACAGCTATAAGTACTTAATTAACATCCAAGATGAAAAACTTTGCTTTAAAATACAATGAAAGCATGTTACGGTTTGATGAGTGATTGCACATTAAGTGTTGTTGGGTTATACCTCCAAATTCGAAGAATATTGCCATTCTACATTTTTGAACAAGTAAAAAGTCAACATTATTGTTGAAATACCCTCAGCTGTGGACCCCAATAACGGCCTTTCAACCCCAAAGTATCACTGGGTGGCCAACAGTCAGATCTCAACCTTGGCAGTATTAATCCATCACTTTGACCAACGAGTTTAAAGAATTTCCATCCACTTCCACCAGTCCATCTATCTGTCCATCTGCTGGTTGTTTTTTGCAGAGCTGCTGTCAAATCCTTGGCAAAGCTGACGATCCCAGAGTCCTAGTTCATTGGTAGTTGGCACGCAAATGTGCACACACACACACAAACACACATACACACACACACACACACACAGTCTCCTTCAGCGCTCTTCATTTGAAGTGAAGGTTGAAAATGCGTGTGTTTGTTTGTGTTGGTATAGCCATGTTTATCTATGCTTGTAAGTGTCAGTCCTTCACAACCCAACATACTTTTAAGTACACTGTATGTGGGGATTAATGTAAATCAATACAGTGTCCTCTCAAGTATAGCAGAACTGTGTGTTTGTGTGTGAGAAAGCGTACAGGTTCCAGTTTGCTGGCCAGCTGGCCTCTCGAACTTTTGAAAGTAAACTGGAGACAAACAGACACACACACACACAGCAATCCAATCTAATGGAAAGCCAAGGTTTTTTTCAGTTAGTCAAGTGTATGCGTCTGAGTGTGTGTGCCTCCAAGAGCAATCACAGGAAATGAACAGCGAACAAGGACAACACTGGGACATTGGGAAGTCACTGCATTATATCAAATATACAAGTGGTATAAGTGTGTGTGTGTGTGTGTGTGTGTGTGAGTGTGAGTGTGTGTGTGTGTGTGTCTCTCGATTTGACCAAAGACCTATCTGCTTGTAAATCAGTGCAGGTTTCAATATCAATGGAGCAGTTTAAGTGCTATTGATCTTTAGTAATAGCTGCACCATAAATTATATGCAGTATAATAAAGGCAGTCAGATTGAATTTGACCCACTAGATCAGAGGCTCTCAACTTGTAACAGGAACGGGTACTGAAAAGCCTGGAGTAGTTCAATTTTGGGAGTGCTACATCAAAAGTATAATTTAACCCTGATGTAAACAGACAAGACCAAGCAGAAGAAATCCATACTTTATGGCATTATCGTGCCATAGCAAGACACAAGATATTGAGTTGACTGGTCACCTTGATAGGCAAAAACCTCACAACATTTAAGGTCCTTTGACAATTTTCTAGCCAAATAAAAATTAAAGACCCATAAATAGAATAAGTCCTCTAAATTGTGGTTGGCTGGCTGACAATGTGGCAGCTAGTCCAGACATATTTTTCAGATCCTTTCACTTATTCATGAGCCAACTAGATTTTCAAAATAGAGCACAACCTCCGATTGATGGTTAGTTACCTGCCAAAGTGGCTGGCAAAGTAAACCAACTTATGGTACTAGCTTCAGCCAGAATGAACCAGCATTTGCATGGTGGCTGCTTTCCCACCCTGGTTGCACTCTTTCACACAACCCCATTTGGTAACCACCCAGTGCAGCCACAGTTTTGCATTTCTGGCCACTGAGCAGCTCAATTGGAGCAATTGGGGGTTCAGTGCCTCTTCCAAGGGCACTTCAACAGTAGCTGCTGAGGGATGGGAGAACATTACTCATTCATTTAAGCCAGCCAGCCCCCAAGCCTGCATCTCTAACCTTCAGGCAAGCACAATTCCTCATCTGTGTATTAGCAGGCACCAGTTCAGTTTAACCATCTCACGCACGAACATAAACCATGCATGAACTGATGACTTAGTGAGCTGCAGTGTTAAATACATTATATTTTGGTGACAGTTATGTTTGTTAAAGCTTCCAGTGTGGCAGCTGCACAAATTGAAAAGTGGCCACCTCGCTCCAAGCCAAACAGACTCCATTTCTGTTACAGTGGCACCTTCCCAAACATCTGCATGTGAAAACCATAGCAGATAGGCTATGATGTATTAGGTTTACCCAGGGTGATGTCTCATTAATAACAAAGCCTTTACAGTGCCAAATGATTGCACAGCTGTCTTTTGATAGACAGCCACATGAGTTTAACTACTTGGCAGTTTCTCAGCCTTTGGGATGCGACACCATATGGGTTTACCTAATATGCAGATAAACCGTAGAAAACTTTAAGACTCATATATTTATATAATGTATATCTGTGTTGATTATTATTTAAAATGAATAGATTGAACAGGTTGGATACGATCTACCTTAATAAATCTTTTGGATGTCCCTCAATACTAATTGCAAAATGTTGAATAAATAATGCCATTTCAAAGTAATGGCATTTTAAGAACCAAATATGTATTGCCGTGGTCAGGACAATATTGGAACTTAATAAGCTATCTTAGACCAACATCATGCCTAATGTGGTTCATTGACATATACAGCAGTCCACAGCAATCTGAAGATCAGTGTGATACAGGCTCCTGGCCAGTGTATAAAGTTACAATATGTTTTCATTCAAGGTGACAATGCTATTGCAGTAGCAGTTGTAGCACAGGAGGAACTGTTAAGCTTAGTTCACAATGCACAACTTTCATAGTCAACAGATTGTGTTCACACAACATACTGTAATCTGTAGTCTTAAAGTCTTTGCAGGTTTCACACTACTTGACTGACCGGAGGTCTGGTCACCCACTACAACATCTTTCACTAGGAGGAATCCCGGACCAGTTTGTCATGTGATGCATGAGGAAAATCATGCATCTTGTCGAATATCAGGGCTTAAGTTGTGAGGTGTGAACTAAGCATTAGTCACCAGCTATGGTTGCAATATAAGGGTGATTTAGTTTGTTATTTATCTACATACTTACAATGAAACAAACATTTCAGACTGATAAATGTTCTTCCTTTCCTTTCAACAGCTTTCAGCTGATACCCTCTTTTTCATTTATATTGATCATTCAAATTGAAAATCTTTTGGTTGCTGTTCTCCAAAGAAAAGAAAAATGAAGAGACTTAACATATTCCTTCCCAAGCAGCACTTGTTACTGCCACAACTGTATTTATCATGGGCACTAGTGGCAGGCATCTGTAACTCTGAAAGCTGGTCCTTCGATTTGTCATGCAGAAGTGCATCCTTGTCCAGATGGTGAGACTGAACAAATGTAACATTCAGGGGGTTTACTATGCTGAAGGAGCACGGCAAGACACTGAGAATGTTTGATCTTGTGTTGATCATACCCCCTTAAGAGCTGCAGAACAGCCTGAACCCAATTTTGAACAAGTTAAGGACAGTCTGTGCAGTCTTGAAACTTTGAGTTGAAGTGGTCAGACAAAATGCCCTTATAGTAAGGGCAAGGTTGAATGGGAAGCTGTCCTTTCCTCTAGGCTTTCTTACACTTTCTTTAATCGCTCAACCCTTTGATTCACTCTGTCTTATACACACACACACACACACACACGCACAGGCACACAGCCTGGAGCATGTGCATATAATACTCAAGGTAAGTTGCCAAGTCCAGTAGTCAGTCACCTTCTTTGTCCACATCAGTCCATTTTTCAGGTAATTAGCTGCTCCTTGCAGAAAGGCCACCTCCATTACACAGTTAGTATATGTGTGTGTGTACGTGTGCACACACGCGCATGCTTGTATTAAATGAGAAAAACAAGCGTAAGTTTCCTTCTTTAAAATATATCCTGTATTTATGTGTGTGTGTTTTGTGTGTGCGTGTGTGTCAAGTAGCATTGTTGAAAGGTCTAATAGCTAGCGGGCTACTGTTGGCCTTCTAAAGGTTAACTTACAGTATTTAGACTGTGTGTGTGCATGCATAAATATGTGTGTGATAGCAATTTTGTCATGTTTGCTGAGCAACAGAATGAAGTAATTCACACTGTGGGACCCCTCACCTCCGCACTGCTTGAAAGAGTGTGTTTTCTGTCTGTGTGTGAGCTCCCTACCACTCCAAATAATGAAGTAGCTAAAGGTAAATCTAACCACAACATTTTGGGAATTAATATCATTTGCTCTCTTCGTGGAGTTAGATGGAAAGTTTCGGATCAGTTTACTCTCTGTGTGTTGGCTCTGTGAGTTTCTCTGTGACATGTTTAGCTTAGTTTAGCCTAAAGAATAGAAACAGAGGGAAAATGCCAGCCTGGCTCCATCAAAAGAGCCCGCTAACAACTTCACCATGTATGCGTTAAAACATGTAGCAATACAAGTGAGACCTTTAAGTGCCTTAAAAATGAAAAATTATCATAATTTCACTTAAGTATTCACCAACAAACAACAGATGGGCCTGGTGACCTAATGTAGCATCTAAGAAGTCCTGTCCTGGTTTTGCAGTCACCAGTTTTTCCCATTTTCCCATTTTATAACTTAACCCAGCTAAGATGTTTTTGCTGGCTTGCTGACTAACAAGCTATATCATGTAACAAGTACATTTTGGACCTGTTTGAAACCTTGTGTTTTGTGGCAGAGGCTATTATTTTTCTCCATTTCCAAACTGAAGTAAACTAAAATATGGCCTTGACCTGCTGTAAACTCTCTGTGTACTGAAAGAGCAAGTCAGTCATCCAACTCAAGTCAGTCATCCAACTCTTGGTAAGGTGTATTTCCCAAAATGTTCCAAATAGCCGGTAAAGGCTTGTGACAGACAAACAGACAAACATGCACACAAGCACACATGCACACAAGCAGCTTGTTCTCATTCCCAGGGTGTCAAATACCAATGCTCTATCAGACCTCTTAATGAGACGCACTAGACTTTTAACGAACGCTGAGAGCAACTGACTTGGAATAAAGAGCGAGAAAGTCTACGGAAGTTGGAAGGGAGGAGAGGTGCATTGATTGCTCTGTGCGTCACTACAAGATGCCAAGGGGTACGACAAAGAGTCCGTATTTGATGACTCTGGAAAAACAACAGATGGCTTTTAATAATTTTTGACAAGCACACATGGCAGAACTAAAATGATAATGACAGTAAATTAGAAAACAGTTAATTGTTAGAAGGATGCATTAACATCCTTCCATATGTCAGTCATTAATTTACAAAAAAATGTGCAATCCAACAAAGAGCATTTTCAATTATTGCTCTTTGTTTTTAGGACCTCCGCATCCATGAAATTAATTTCTTGAAACTTGCTGTAGGCTACTTACAATATTAAATGTGAGTCTAAGAGTGTGTGTGTTAGAGATGCACTGAATATTTTATATGTGGTATCCGTATTGTGCAGCGTTTGTTTTTTTCCCACAACTGATAGTGGTTGTCTTTAATTGGTTTACTTTCTAATTACTTTAGAAAGGAACGTGGGTGGTGGTGATCTTGATGGACATTTCGATATAATTTGCAAAGGGTAAGTACCGTCCTGAATTTTGTTTTTATACAGACTTTTGCAAAAATAGAGATTGGCATGTGATGCTTATCAACCCAGGTCCTTGAAGAACTAGGTGGGCAATCATGTTATTATTGGGGGCTGGATAGCCTACAGTTAGTTTGGCATAAGTCAGCACCCACAGAACAGATGCCTAATGTGACATCAGCTGGTTTAGTCTTTAAAACAATATAACAGCATGTATCATCCATTACTAGTGGATTTACAACTCTTTAAATCATAAAGGTCAAAATTTATTTGGTGAAATTTGATGGTGACTGGCAAAAAAATGCAGATTCCCAGCTAACTTGGTCGAATGGATTATATACCAGATGGGTGCCGTGAAAATCCTATGGGCGCAGGCAGGTGGTGCATTAAGCAGCAGGTGTGAGAGGGGGTTGTGATGTTGAGAAAACAGGCCTGTGCAGACCACTAACCTACATGCCATCTATTACCATTATTAGTATAATGTCTAAAAGACTTGGGGAGTCAAAGCGAAGGTTAATGAGCTGCGGGCTGAATAGGGCAAATTGAATTATTTTCAAGGAATACTGGCACTGCCAGGCCGATGTTTTACAGAAACCAGCGAGTGCTGCCAGTTAGGCTGTGTGCTCTGCAAGTAAATGGTGTTGGAAGATAAACACACTTTGCATGAAATTACATGGTGGACACTGGCTACATTTAAGTAGAATTTAATCATGCATCTGAGATGTTTCAGGGACAGGGGCAGAATCCTCTGAGTCACTATTACTAATATAGAGACCTTTATTATTAAATTATAGCAAGGGAAGGTGCGTGTGTGTGTGTGTGTGTGTGTGTGTGTGTGTGTGTGTGAGTGCGTGTGGGTGCACTGGTCCACAGTACCTGGGGACGTGGAGGCAGAGTGGACTGTAGAGGTGTTTTGTAAGCGGAGAGAAAACAGGATGGTGTTGAACTTGGCCCTGGGGGAGCTTCAGGGTCCACATCACTGTACAGTGGTTATAGTTACATACACACACATAGTCCTGCAGACCATCACTAAATGCTAATAATACCTTGCGGGGAAAAATATGTGTGGATGCATTAACATATAACCCTCTGCGTCCACACACAGATAGAGGAAAAAGCACAAACACATGTTTGCTTCAGGCATATTTACTTTGCACCTTGGCCCCAGATTGCCACTCATGGCAGTAATCGCACACACATGCACGCGCGCACACACACACATACACACACACACACGTTCCCAGTCTTCGCATTGACTGATGCTTCACCTCTCTACCTGCCACTCAACATTTCCTCTGTAAGCCTCAGGGTGTGTGTGACCAGTGTTCATGTGTTTTTTATGCATGTTAGCCTTTCATTTCCCATGTTAGCCAACCTTGACTCGAAGAAATGCTTTGTCCATTCTGACATACAGTTGCAGCTCCATAGTCCCTCTTGCACTGATGTCATTTTGATGCATATAGTCGGTGAGAGCAAGCAAATGTGTTTCCAGAGCTACTGTATGAGTAACTCCACTTATATATACAGTAATTCAGTAGCAAATCATATAGCACTATACTGTCTTTATGGCAAATTAGAGCCTATATAATGCATCCAGTGTTGCAGAGTATGCTCCTGCTGCATTTTCACATTATGATTGTTCTACTTGTTATCCCCACAGTCTTGGTTTGAGTTTCCCTGCTGTCACTCAGTATGCTAGTTTTTCCAGTTCCGACAGTGTATGTGGGTGGGCTCAGCTCCAGCCCTTTAAGTGGCATCTCCATACTCTCTGTCCCAGCAGAAGCAAAATAGCTACAACTACAACAATAATAATAAACCACTGTACACTTTTGGAGAGGATATGAGTTTCCTTTTGTGACCTGGTTGAAATGTTTGCTGAAGTGCTGGCTGGAGGTGTGTGTATTATTGCTTTAATAAACCAGTTACCCAAATCTGTCATTTCAGCTTGGCATTTGGAGGAAATGTGGATTAAGTTGGCCTATGGTTACAGCTGCGGTAGGCAAGATTTTGATATGCAATTACAGCCACCCTGCTCGCCTAAATCACAACGTAGTGCTGCAGCGGAGAATAGCTGAATGAATAAAAACTTGAGAGTAAAATACAAGCCGTCACAGTGCTCACAGCAGTGAGCGAGCTCTCCAAACAGAGGAAGGGTGGCTCAGCAGCACTATATCTGTTTTCTCAATTATTTGGTATTCTGGGTTTGGTGAAGTTAACCTAAATCATACAGCAATCCTAGGTATAGTTAGACCGCCATTTGGAGCTTTAAGTTATCCAGTTAAAATCCAGATAGAGTATGCAGACAGTATCATTCATCTGTCACTTTTCCTGCACATCACTTTATCTTGTCACAAGAAGAAGTAATGTATGTGCTAAATCTGTTGGACTGCTTATAAAAAAATTTATCACCAGAATCATATTAAATGCCATCTTAGATGTCAGTATTTCTCTATGAGTCTACAGGAATGCTTGGCTACTAAATGCTAACATCAGCATGACAGCATGGAATGTGAATGTCATAAATTTTTCATCCTGAAGGTTGCATGAAAGTCTGTACATTTCATGGCAAGTCATCCAGTTGTTGAGGTATTTCATCCAAAACCACAACCTCATGGTGGGGCTAGAAGTAAAGTTAGGGTACCACTTAAGTCAATAGGACTCATTCCCTGGGCTTTGTGGAGATCTGGGACTCCCAAAAAAAAAAGATTTTTCAGCTGGGAGCATTGCCTTACGTCTGGCGTTGTGTGGCCATTGTGGATCCTTATCGGCTCACACTGGGTCGTCTCATCAGTTTTTCACTAGCAAAGGTTGCTTATTTGCCTAATCTTTGCCTTAACCCCAAGATTCAACCTACCACATTCAGTTTCTGAAGAAACACTTACAAGGCATACTATCGTTATCCATGTCCTTAGGTGAGAAAATATATGAAGTGTAGCACAACATCAGCAATATATTCTGTATGCCTTCACACTAGACATGCATCACATATATTGATCTGTTGTTTGTGTGCATTATTCACTCCAGTTTGCCTAATTTCCCCAACTTTAGAAGTAAAATTAGTCCATATGTTGCCACTCAGTCCAACTTCTCATTTTCCTCCAACCAAATAATTTAGGAGTTTTGTTCTGCTTTCCAAAAAAGGTGCAGAGAGGTTATGATATAAAGTATGAACATGCATTCTTGGCTGGGATAGTCACATAGCTTGCTGAAGTGTGTACTGCTGTGTCACGCAACATCCATCCAAGTGAAAGGATTACAAAAGTCAGTATCCCACTGGGAACATGGATGTCTGTGCAAACTTGTCATTGTCAATGTCAATCCATCCAATAGCTGTTGAGTCATTTCAGTCTGGACCAAAGTGGTGGACAGACCAACCCGACACTGCCAACTCTAATGACATGCCCCTAGGTTGGCTAAAAAAACCTTATCTACAAGAATCGATACAGCTGTAAATGTGATCATATATGGTGATACTGATAAGGTGTAGCAACAGGTTGTCATGAACAAATGTGACCATAGAAAATGGTCATTGCTCATCAGTGGGTGAGATATTTCAATATTTTTGTGCCAATTCAGGACATCTGCATTGGAATGGTGCATGAACTTGATTTCAATATTCGTGATCAAGGCTCATGGCTACAATCATCCTCGATTTTTCAAATTGGTTGATTGCTTGCATGTAACAACGGTATTATCTATTGCACCGTGTCTGACAATCAAATGCTTATATCAGCTGGCCTGCTGACATGCTGCATAAATTGTAAATATTGCAACTTCAAACTATATTTGCTAGCAGTCAATCTATACCTTCTGTATGACAGTTCCTTGAAAGATTGCAGCTGCAACTTTTGGGTTTCATCTATATGAGCCTTTCCTTCTGCTTTTCCTCTAAGTCCCTTTGAGACAAGGTAATAATTTTGTCCCTGACCATAAGACTTCATTTCATTCGCAGCCCAAATCCATGCCCCTGCCACAAGCCTTTTCACTATATATGGAGTATTAGACTTTAATATGCGGTGTATCCCACCATGAAGGGACATTTACATTTGTCATTATGTGCACTGCCGCAGGCTATGTCCCCCTGTCCAGCAATGACAAGTTAATAGACTGCTTTGCCCCGGGGCTAAACAGGGACTTACATCCATTATTAATCTCAGTCATTTAACTCTCCTCAAATTGCCATGATCATTTGGAGATTATTGCAATATGACTCAATTTGTCAACAACATTATAGTTTGAAATTGAATTATGCTATAATGACAAGGTAATCATGATGTTGTAATTATTACCTGATCCTGCGATGACAGGTTAATGATCACCTGTGTTTTTGTCACTTACACAAATCAATGCCTCCTTATTGTGGCTATATTGCAAACAGAGGCTGATTAAGCAGGGTTATTTAAAACACGGATTATAAATGAAGCTGAATGTTTTTAGCTGCAGGGGCACATTTACCTTCCTTTCCATTGATATGTATAGTCTATAAACTGAAATATATTTAATGACTGTAGTGTAATATTGAATTTGGGAAGTTTTATTATAAACCAAATTAAATTAGAATAATTTTGCGTTGTTGTAATCTGACTAAGCACACTATTTTACTTATTTCCAACCAAAGATTTTGAAGGAAAAGTCCAAAGAGTTCACCCTTAATCTATGTTAATGACATGTGATATACACATAACTCAAGGCAGTGTCGAACCATTTTCACCCCCCTGTTTCCTCAACCTCCAACTCACACATGTGGCACTTTATTCCCCCAATAACATTTAGTTTGTCATTTCCCTGCAGCAAGCCAGCTATCATGTGCCCCCAGCCCGGCTATCAGTTACAGAGACTGTGGAAGTGACACTGGAATGACAGGCTAATATTCGTCTTTTCAGCCGCCATCTTGTCCTGTCTGTCACTATGCAAGCCGCAGCCTCTGCTGCCACTCATGACATGAAGTCAGCTCAAGATCACAGTCAAAGGAAATATTAGGTGGGAGTAAATTTTTTTTGCCTTGGTGATAATTTACCATGATTCCACTGTCAACGAGGGGGAGAAGCCAATCCAATCTAGTTCAGTGCAGTAGTGTTCATTTCAGAACAAAACTCCACTACAGCACATATTCAGATGGATTCACTCAGTGCTGGACCGAGCTCATTTGGCACCCTTTTGGCAAACATTCCCTTGGAGGGGGAACCGATGTAAAACACTTCCTTTTCTGGTTTACTTCCTTAAGTTTATGCAACAAAAGTCAGTGGTATAGGTTTAGAAAGAAATATCAGGACTTGGCTTTGAATTAGTATGGTCTTTAATCACATCATAACAGTAATCCAAGAATTAAGGGAATCTTAAATCTTGAATCAAGTGACATTGGTCCATTGACTTTTGGAATGAACAGAGGGCTCCTTGGTGAATGTCCAGAGTTTGTTTGACCACCATCACTTTCACCTGCTCTATATTGACTTTCTCGAAATGATAGTAGCCGGCAGTGTCACAAACTGCCGCTGGCTGGTGCATATCATACTGTCACTAAGGGTGCCTCTGTGTGTCTTTCCTGATGCTGACATCCACTGACAAATTGGCGGTAATTGAGGAGTTGGGCTGTTGCCTGCTGCGAAAGTTGCCTTTTTGTGCGGTATATCCGATGCAGAGATAACTGACACAACAGTGGTATTTTACATGATGGATGTGAAACAGGCTGGCTTTTTCACTCACATTTCATCTAGTTTAGTTTCATTTCAAAGGAATTGTAATGAGTTCCCTTGAAAAAAAAAAAAAAGATCTGTTTTTCTGAAATAAAAATTTTCATCTCAGAATTAAGAGAAATATTTTCATGGTAAAAATTCCACTCTTGCTTTTCAAAATGACTGTAATAATAATCTCACTGATTTTAGAAAAACAAGGCAAATATTCTCTCAAATGAATGCATGATGCTTACATGCATTTCTGCTAAATCCATCCAGTTTATTCACTACAGTCCAGTCGAGGCAAGGTTAGATCAGGCCAAGCCATATAGGTCATCATAGTAGTCCAGTCCAGTTTAGTTTTAATAGTGCTTCAGCTTTATTTAACATTGTTCAATGGGTACTTTAAGCCAAGTATCATACCACATGATCGCTTGAGAAAACCTCTCCAGGGAGGAGAGTGAAATACAGTCAGAAATACCTGAGAGACAGGGGGGGGTGACATGTGAGTCCTAATAAAACAAACGTGCCCGAGTTCACTCTACATCAATGGTCCGTCACGCTATACCGTATATGTCCCTGCAGTGTACCTGGCATCTTTACATTATCCAACCAGCAGTGCAGTGCATTTATCTGTACGCTGTATCTGCCTTTCTGTCCCTCAGCCCCCTGACAAGTAAATCATCTCTTCTCCTGCTGTGACAGCACAATCCTGATGTCTGTCACTTCCACCAGCCAGGCTGGGCCACACACATACTGAACATACACATATACAGCGCCGCACAGGAACAGGCAATCACTTTTACACACACGCCAGCTTTCGCATGCACACACAAACACTTTTTCGTCAGAGGGGATTCTCGCCCACTCAAGGGCAGAGCGGTGACACCTCATCATGAGCCAAATGAAGCAAGAGTGGCAAGGAGAGGAGGAGGAGAAGAGGAGAGATGGAGGGATGGATGGAGCGGAACGACAGAGCAATATGGAGGAGGGATGAGTGGAGCTATATGCCGGCGAGGCGACTGGCGCCAGGCGGCAGATTTCAGGGGCATGAAATAGGCTCTGGAAGACATGGAGGGACAGACATGAAGGAGGCAAGAGGATGTGAGGGTGGAGCGCTGGGAGGGGCGGGCGATGTATCGTGGTGAAAAGTGAAGAATGAAAACCCTTTGTAAAATGTGAATTATAGTAAACTAATTATACCTTTCCTCAAATGTAGTAGGCAATTGTTAACCTGCCATCATTTAAGTATATTCTAATAGGGTTGCAGATGCTTAAAAATACAGGCCAAAGTATCAACCCCAACCTCTTTGTTGGGTATAAATAACATGAAGCAAGATGCACTGTTGTCTCTTTCACTGAAAATTAATTTATTAAGTGCTCATCTAGTGTGACATTTCTGAACCGTTCTGCTTTTATCGTGATACTGTCAAAGTTGCCGACTATCTAGTTTAATCATCTGTCGTTTGTTTGTTTGTTTGTTTTTTGTTTTTTTTTTTACAGTGATTCAAGTAGATTTCATGCTGGCAAACTATAGTTGACTTTAATCAAGAAAGAGGGTAAAAAAGAAAAAAAAGAAAAAGAAAATAGAGGATAAAATCATTTCATATGTGTGTTTGCCAGACAACCAGACTGTGAGAGGAGAAAAATATAGGCTGGTCTCTCTTCAGCTCACATTAACATACTTTCCACAGCATGCTTCTCCTTTAATTTACTTGGATTACATTCACACCTGACATTAAAATATGCTTCTTGTATACACAATGAATTGGAATTTCTATTTCCTTCACTAAAATGCAGATGTCACTTCCTTTATAGTATTTCCCATCATGTAAAAGTGATTATAAGCACATCTCATTCTGTTCGTGCACGTACCAATATCCTGACAATCCATTCTGACAAGTGGGCTGCCGGACGCCTGTCTGAATTGCATTAGTGATTTGATTGAATATGTGCATAAAGATTGATATTTTTCACACACAGTCTAGACGCGGAGTGGGTTTTTAATGTGGCGAAATGGACTTGTAATTACAGCCAAATGTTTGGATCTTAAATACATTTTAGAAGCATTTATATTTGCATTTCGGGTGATGACACTTTGATTTCCCAGAGCTTATATAATGAAAAAGGGAGACACAGAGGTGTAACTGAAAATGTAAATTGTCAAAATGAAGAGCAAAAAGACAAAAATCCCTAAAAAGAGGCAAAGTAAATGTGCAAGAGAAGTGAAGCAGAATGAGACAAGGTCCTTGTCACCGCCTGTCCCCATCATTTAGAAAAAAGAGAGTGAAGGATTGAGAGAGATGGAGTGATGGAGAGGAGGACAGGGCAGTGTTGCGCCTCAGAGAGCCACAGATGGAGAGTGATGATATTGCAGCAATAGACAGAGGACAGAGAGAAGAGGAGAGAGGGGTGAGCAGAAGGGGGAAGACGAAAAGAAAAAGGTGAGCGTGCAAAGGCTTAGATCGTGCCGATAGAGACAGAGTTAAGTTCAAGGTAAGTGAAAAAGTCAAGGCCAGAATGAATAGAAAGAGCAGAAGTCCAAAACTGTGAAACAGAACAAAGACAAAAGAACCTGTAAAAGTGAAACACACACAAACATAAAAAATCACAGGTATCACAATAATCAATGAATATTTGGAAAAACGTACTGTGTTGCTTGCCAAATTTAAGCCTGACTGTATCAAATGTATCAGCAAATTGACAGAGACATTGGAGACTGACTTGCACAAGCATTTGTCTCATATCTAATTTGATATCAGTTATTTTGGATAATGATCAGTCCAGTCTTTACCTTTGCACTGGAAGCTGATGTTTATTTGCATTATTTCACTGTGAATGAGTGATGTGAGTTTGTGATTCTAGCCTGATATACTTTTTGTCAAATTCAGCAAACATCTCCTCACCGGCTGCCAGCTCTCTGTTCTGTTCGTGCACTAAAGAATAAAATGCAGTGTTCATACACAACAAACAAAGTGACGCGGACCGATCCAGATAACACTATTGTGCTGTGCTGTGCTGTGCTGGTGAGCAAAACAGAGTAAAGGTCATGGATTTATGAAGAGAAAGGCAGTGGTAGTGAGAGGGACAGCAAAATGGAGCCTCTGAAGGAGCAGGAGAGGTGTGCTTGTTTGATTTGATCACAAAGGGCCCCAATGAGAGAGGGTCCCTCAAAAAGCCTGGAATACATTTAGTTTTGTGTGCTTTTTTTAGATTGATAAGTAGAATAACTAAAACTGGCTGAATATTTCGGTTTAAAGACTGAACTAAAAAAAATGTGGATTGCTCTCCTGGCCCCTCTCACCCCTTGAAGGTGCTACACCCCTGGCTGTCTGGCTTACATCTTATGCCATCCACCATCATCTCTTCATCCTGATGAGAAACTTAGTTTATATACATTTTGTTTAAACTATTTCACTTTCAAAACTGTGATATGAAATACACAAATGTAACAAAGTCCTTGTTTGCAGAAACATACAATGCAAACATTTTATTCTGGTGAGGAATTAGGTTGAATGAAGGCCCTTTGATCAGTAATGAACACGGCTGGTGTAGGGTGCAGAGACAGCAGATTAAAGCCTGGATTAAATCTTCATTTGAAATGGTCAGAGTCATGTTTTATCACTCTTTTGAAGGAGGCAACAGAAATGATGAACACAGCTACACTTTCCCCATTGAGGATGACTGAAATGAGTAATGACTGATGGGAACAGATCGTGCAGGAGCTCTTCAGTGAGTGGCTGGCAAACTTCAGAGTGAGGCTTCTACCCAGAGGGCAGGACTCTCTCGCAAATGAGAACATCGAGTACTGAGTGCACACGCTCCTGGCTGAGATCTGACCACCCACAGAGGTGGTCTGGCATCACATCCCTTCACATGTTGATTGTGGATGGAGCTGTGTGTGTGTGTGTGTGTGTGTGTGTGTGTGTGTGTGTGTGTGTGTGTGTGTGTGTGTGTGTGTTCTTCTTTATCAAGTTTAGATAACCAGATACATTTGCTGCATATTTATATAGCGTGTTTAGTATTGTGGATGGATTTACATGAACATATTTATTTTTTCCTAACTTTTTAATTTTTACAAATTTAAACATCTTATTTAATCCCACAACAGCCTAACAACTGCAATGATTAGCTTGTAAAAGCTAAAAAAAAGAGGTACCAAAATACCAACAAAAAAAGTCCATGACAAATAATATACCTGCATTCAAAAATTACCTAGTGTTATCACCAAATAGATGTCAAAGTAAAAGTACGTAATGCAGAAAAATGTCCCATATAAGAGTTACATTATTCATTAATAGTAAAGATGCATTATATGTATGTAGTATTTTAAAGTTGTAGTTGGATCCAGATGGAGTAAATTTTGTATAATTTATAAACTGATTAATTAGTAGATTATTTGTTTAATGTGTGTTTTGTTTGTAAAATCTAAAGTAACCAGTACCTGTGGTTATTACAGTCAATGAAGTGGAGTTAAATGTACAATATTTCCATCTCACATGCAGTAGAGTATAAAGTATAAATGGAATGGAATCGCCAGTGCATGAGCAAATTAATTTAACAGTTATGTTCCACCACTGTCAATAACAGCATTTTTGTTTTGGGTTGATATATGTATTTTTAATTGTTTTTCATATTTACAGTATTTTTAATTTAAAAAAAAAAATGAAAAGATGAAGAAGCTTAGTGCAAAGTGTGGGTCTCCAGACCCAAATGTTTTCTCAAGAGCCCTGAAAGTTTTAGGCTTTTAAAAAACCTTCAGCTTGTAATTCAGATGCCCATGTTGTTTATTCTGTCATGTAATTCCCTAAAGAAATCAAATATAATTGAGTAAATGTTCCTCTGTTGGCCTAAAATTCAATTCAGAGTATTGAGGACCACATTTACTTGGCATTGCTGATTTGCAATTAGAGCAGCCCAGATTATTATGGCATGGATTCAAATGTAGCAGATTGTCAGCTAAACATTCATTCTGTGAACTCTACGCCAGCATAGTATAACAAAAAATAGCTTTCGAGATTAGTAATGCTGTTTACTTATAATAGTACCATCAGACAATTTTTGCCACCATGTGAAAATTAGTCATCCTCAACATTTGGTGTGTTAAGGTTGTTAAAGAAAGATGGATGAAGATGAAGACAGCTGGTAAACAATTAGTTACAAAACAGAATATAGGCTCTACAGGATGATTCTGTTCTCTCAAATGGTTTGAAAAAAAGTGTATACAGTTACTGTAAATAGGGAAGAAAATCAGGGGCTTGCCCCTTGACCCCTCAGGGTTTGGGCTTGAATTTCTAAAATGTCTGACTCCACCCCAGCTACAAAATAAATGTATAGTGAGGAAAAAAGAACCCCAAGCATCTTTGTTAATAACTGGACTCTTAGCCCATAAAAGTATATGATGAAAAGACTATTACTAATGATGTGATGTTCACATGAAGAAGCTCCCATGTTTGATGTCCTGCATAACCCTAAAAGCAGCAGTGCCCACCCAGCCCCAGAGATGCTTTCATGCTGCTCCCATTGTGTCACTGTGTGTGCAATATCTGAGCATTTGGTGTGTGTGTTCCAAGGAGTTGGAGGATTAATCTTCCCTTTGGAGATCAATTGTGTAATGTAAAAAAATAACACAGCACTTACACATAAAGAACCAAGGAACCATCATTGTGATCGTGGTGTTAGATTTGAGTTTGATCCGTGTGCTGCTGCTCCATCTTATTACTTCTGCACTTGTTTGCTCTAAAATAGCTCTACATATTGTTAGTGCCACAAAAGAGGTTGGGCAGCTCATGCGCCTTTCATTCTTGAAATTGAAAAGTGCATTGTGGGAAAATAACTTATTCCCTTTTCTTCTTGACATGAAAGAGACTTATTTTGATATTGTGTTGTTGAAGTTATTTTTTTATGCTGAGATTCTCTTGATCTTGTCCTCATACCTGCTTTTGATGCTTTGTGTGCATTTGTCTGCTCAGTGTGTGTGTGTGTTTATGTATTTGCGGGTATATGCCTGTATTTGAATGGTTTGATGTCAGTTGTGTGTTCTGTTTGTATGGGTTGAGCTTTTTCTATCCCTTCAACCCTTTCCATCCCTTCCCAGCATGCTGCAAACAAATGTGAACTTGTAAAGACTGCAGGCGTTCTCAAATCAAAATCTCCAATCATCTTTGAGTGTAAAGCACTGCAGCCTACCTCTCTGTCCCAAAGTCACCCCCGACTTCTCTACAAAGAAAGCTCCTTAACAAGAGGATTGTTCCCTCTCAGCGGCAAACAACCACCACTTGGAATAACAAGGCTCGATCAAGATTTACAGCTGAACAATACCTCCTCTTGCAGGTTGGGATTGTGCTGACAAACGGCACCATTGCAGAAAAAAGCATAAATATATATTTATACATATCTTTCTCCTATTTTCCTTCCAATTACAAGCCATCACATAGACATGAGTGTGGGATGGCGCTTATGGATTTCACACATTAGCCAAGTGTCAGTTTCCATCTTCCTTATAACACTGGATTCCAAATGTGGATAATAATGATTTTCTAAAAGGCTGGACTGGAAAAAAAAAAATCCGTACAGAATCTGTTAGTAAATGTGGGCTCAGTCTGTCTATCATGCTGAGAGAGAAAGAAAGAAAGTGGCGAAACAGACACACATAGTTTGAAAGGACAGCATCCTCTTGCTGTGTTGGCTGCTGCTTTATATTGTTCATGTTTCAGGATGGTTCTGGTAATCCATGTTTCTGTTCTAGAATTATTTAACTGTCTACTGTACATTCTGACCTCAACAAGACGACTGCGTGATTGCTCCTCACGAACACAGGCAATGCGGCTTTGCAGCTGCTTCTGAACTTTGTACTGCAGTGATCTACAGGAGGAACAGGGCAGCAACTCACATTCCCACCAACACACCAGCTCTTATTTTTGGTAATCCACATGCCTCCTTTCCTTCTCTTACCAGAGTCCTCTGCTATGTCGGATTGGCATGTAGAGAAAAAGACTCCTGGTTGAATGGCACTGCTCAGCATTTAGCCAAGTTTCAATGAATCAAAGGATATTAAATCTCCTGATATCCCATTGGAAACTTATGCAGCAAGGAGGTTGTCCAGTTTATTTCCAATGCCTGTAGAAAGGCTAGCAGGCTGCTAGTTCAGCTGGTACCCATTTCTCTCCAGCTTTTTCTCAATGTTTACTGACATTTACATTTGAAAGCCTCCACCTGGCAAGCTATCAGCTAGCTACAAGTCACCAGGAGGAGATTTTACAGACTGGTGAGCTGATGTCCTCATCCTGAAAACAGACCCACAGCCACATGCCCCAACCGTCCAACACCACCCACAAAAAGCACCAACCAGACTTGCAAAATAGACCTACACAAGAGCCTAAATTTAGCACACATTTATCGGATCTGACAGGGAGGCAACTGAATGTGTCTGCGCCTATGTCTAAATCCTTATTTAAAGTCTGCAATACGACACAGTTCCCAAGGTTTTTTCTTAAGGAAAGAGCATGTAAGGTTGATTATATTATGCTTATATGTCTGTGTTCATGCCCCCAGAGCTGCATGTGTTCAAGCCTATTTATGTCCATGCTAGACTTAACATGCCAGAGAGAGAATCCATCAGAGTTGTAAGTGCATCACTGTGTGTCTGTTCCCACCATGACTCTCCCCCCCCCCCCCCCCTCCTTTTATTCCTTTCATTGCCAGTTTCAAACCTATTCTCTTTATTGGAGGCAAACAGAGCAAAGAGAGAGAAAAGATGGTGAAATGGCTTTGATGTGTAATAGATACTCTACTATTCCTTTTGAGGGGCAGCTCCTTAGAAATGGGGCTTTTTTCATTCTTCCTTCCTTCCGTTCTTTCTTTCTGTCCTTCTATCCTCTTGCATACTTTTTGTCTGTATTGATTTTTCCTCAGACATGAAAGCGGTGCAGATAGCGTCTGTATTGGATGGGTTTGATGTGTGTGTGTGCCTATACGTGTGTGTGTGTTTGACTTTCACTTTACATCTGTGTGTATGTGTGTCTTGCATCCCTACACTTCTGCCAGTTTCTTTTCAAGGGCATTATGCATACAACGTTTGTAATTTTACCAAGAAGAGGCAGTCTTTACTGTCTTCCTTCCATTTGAAAGTGATGCTACAAGAAAGGAAGTGGCTTCTTTGAAAAAGCCTAAAGAGTTTTCCCTTTTTTTAACCTTTGCAGTCATGAAGGGCCATTCATTCAGCAGTACACTTTTACTCGCCTCTCTGAGGCCGAGGTTTGGGAACAAAATAGTGCTGATGACTTAAGATGTGTCTGGGTGAATAGTGGAGGGGGGCTGCCTCAGAACAAAATAAAAGCAGCATATTGGAGTGGTCTGCCCTGCTTGTATTGGTTGAAAAGGAACTTGTGATTTCTGCTGTCTATCGATCTGTCTTTGTAGAAGCAAAGCTCACACACAAAAACCACAAGCACAAACACAAAGATATGTACAAACCAGACACACCATCCTGTTCATACAGACCTATTTCTCTCAGTTGTTCAAGGATCCTAAGTAGCGTGTAAGCTATTATTTCAAAACAGGTAGCATTCATATAAATGAAAACTACACCTCACACAATCATGTATGAATATTTGGAGGTGGCATGCCATTATTCATATGGTCCAAAATTCCAAAGCCCAATTAATCTGAAACATGTCCCACTGGACCAAAGCCCATTTCTCCAACAGCCTGTTATTCCCGAAAGAAACCCATTGCTCTGAAAATACATACTCTCCACAGTTAGTTTCAGTCTCCTTGTGATGTTTGAGCCACCAATCCCGTGTGTTTTTACTAACCCTTTGTGGCATCTCCCAGCGGTGTTTGAAGCACCGGACCCAGGTGTTTTTCATCAACCATCCCTACTATTCTAAATGCTTTTGTTCCACCAAAAGAGGGTATTTTAAGCCAAAAAAGGGGTTCTTTTCCCTAACTCTAACCATGTGGTTTTGGTGCCTAGACCTAACCACACATTAACCAAAGCTTTGTTGTGAAATGTTAAATTTGAATATGTCCACTACAAAGTATTTTTTTCTGTGGTTTTCAAAAATGGTACAATGCAAAAATTTAGTCTGGGTACTGGGTTGTCTAACTGCTGGGAGTGTGTACTTTCAGAGAAACAGAACTTTGGAGTAATGGCCATTTGTTTTGGGGATAATGGGCTGTCAGAGAAATGGGCTTTTGGTGTAATTGGATATCATTTGGACTAACTGGGCTTCAGATTTTTGGGTTGTAGGAACAATGGGCAGTCTCCTATTTGTACATTACTTTGATGCAATGAGACTTCCGTATTAAGCATACACATGCAAACACATGCACAAGACGCTAAGTTTGGAGCATATTACACTGACACAGAAATTCATGCGAAAACACACAGAAACAACAATGCCAGGGAAGAAGCAAAGATGGAGAGCTAGAGGAGGGCAGGTACAGGTTAAGACGAGAAGAGGGAGGAAGAAAAAGCCCAGTATGGGAGCAAGGGAGGGGTGTATGTGAGACATGAAACAGTGACACATTTCTGTGGGATATACATAAAGTGTATATGTGTGTGTGTGTGTGTGTGTGCGTGCGTGCGTGCGTGCGTGTGTGTGTGTGTGTGGAGGTGGTCAGGCAGTCATGAACAGTGTCATCCTGTTGCTATGAGACAGCTGGTCTCACCAGAGGGGGCGAGAGAGAGAGAGTGAGAGATAGCAAGAGAAACAATAGCAGGGAGAGAGAGGGAGGTTTGGCAGGACCAGCTGTACACTTTTAGAGCCCCTGAGCATGATTTTCTTTGGAGGCTAACTTTGGGTTAGAACTTAACAATTACCAAACAGTAAACATGGTGTTTAAAGCATTCTGTTTGTACAATGACAGATTTAGAGAACAAACAGGCACATTTGAAACCTGACTGTCATATTTGCTGCAGTGCTCTGACACAAATGTGTCATTTTTTTCTTTCTGTCACAGTCACTGCCAGCTTTTTTTAAAACTCCAATATATATTCTCAGTGGCATATACTGTATATGTTTCATAACTTAGTGCTATGACCCAAATACTATTTTTTCTCGTCAACGCAGCAGAAAGGATTGAGATTTCACACAACAAAGTTTTAGAAAATGAATGTTAAATTACGCGTCACAAGGTAATGTGATAAAGATGGATGCGATTTGATCATTTGCAGGCACCATGCATCAACAAAAGCATTTGGCATTAACTTATTATGATGCATTGATGGGCGACTATCTATCAAATACAATGATAATAACCTATAGTGCTGAAAAATGGAGCCAACATAGAAGTGCCAAAAACTGCAGTTCCTTGAGGCTGGCTCCTAAAGTGAGTCAGTCTCCATAGATCCCCATGTTAAAATGTCCAACTTTACAGTAGAGATAAACATGTCAGCAGATGGTGCAAAAGCAGTTTCAGTCTCTTGAATTAATTTTCCTAACAAAATTTGTTTCAATGTTTTTTATTTTATTTATTATTATTATTATTATTATTATTATTATTATTATTATTATTATTATTATTTTAAGTTTTAAGTTACACATAATTGAAAGTGTACTTGGGGTTTGGTTTCACAATTTGCTACCACAGTGACAGTGTTGGTTAGGTAATGCAATCATGGCATAACCCTAGATTCAGCTGTGGCACTTGCTATTTTAATTTGCTTTTATGAAAGTTAATTAAAATATGTTGGTCAGCTAAAAATGTTTTATTTAGTGTTTGGTTGTACTAAAATACTCTATAAGAATATTAGATGTTCAGTTTTTTGGGTTTTGTTTGGTTTTTGTTTTTTTATGGTTTGCATTAGCATTATCCCAGTTATCCACATGCAAATCAAGCTAGCAGCTAGTGTTAGGGTTAGCTCCCCTCTGTTGTCCAAATATGGTCACTTCTGCCTCCAGAAATTGAGGATGGCAACGGCTAAAATGCCAAACAGAGGGCTGTCCACAAAGTACTAGGTGACATCACAGTGGCTACGTCATTTAAAAAAAAAAAAATGTATACAGTCTATGATACATAACTGATAAATTAGTGCGTTTAATTGTGTACTGATCATAGTATTACAAATGAAATCAATTATGTTTTCATGATTATATTCCAGTAAAGCTCACTAAAGTCACTCTGTTTTTTTAATATAACCAACAAGAAATAAGACAAACATGGGAGCCAGTCCCTTGTTCTTCTCAACCATGCGCCACCCACCTCCTGCTCTGTCGAGCCCCGCTGTCATCAGTTGTTGATACTGTAGTTCTTATGAATGTCTGAAGTGGGTGGGTTGAATATGAGTTCAAATTCTTGAAGGGACTGATAATAAAAGTTCAAATTTAAAGTGGGCGATAAAAAAAAAGAAAGCAGAGAAAAGTTGGATGGGGAGACAAAATTATGAAAGCAGAGAAAAGACGAGATGGGAGGAGGGAGAAGGAGACAGCAAGTAAATGGGAAGTGAATTTCAGGATTTAAGGCAGAGAGAGTGTGCATGCATGCGTGCATGTGTGTGTGCGCGTGGTTGTACTTGGGGGAGAGAGAGAGGGAGAGAGAGGGAGTTAAACTGTTATGTTCATATCTCCCTCTCTCTTTCATCTCGAGCTGAAGGCAATAATATGATGATTGGGATATGATCTATATAGGTTTGGCCTTGAGCGGGGATTGCTGTCTGGTTAGACTGTACACACACACACACACATGCACGCACACACAGAAGGTCCCGCTTTAATCTAGCATGCATTTAGACGAGACAGACGATTTTGTCTTGTCCTGTAAATATGTCAGCTGGCACTTCTCTCTCCTCCCTTTCTCTCATTTACTTTTCTGTCCATTCTTGCTCTCCACCTCACATTCCTCTCTCCCTCCATCTTTCACTGATTTTTTTTCACTTCCTCTCTTGCCTGGCTCACCCTTGTGACTCCTTTGCACCCACGCCATCTTCACCTTCTCTCCCTCCCTTCCACTTCTTCCTTTTTCCATCTAATCTTTTCTTCTCCCCTTCCACCACCTTTCTGCCACCCTGTCGTCCATCTATCTTCTTACACTTACTGTGCACACACACATACACACACACATGGATGTGACGAGAAGGCCAAGCGTGCGTGTGTGTGTGCGTGTGTGTATAAGCGTGTGTGAGCCAAGATTCTGTCACAGCTTGAGTGGTCTGACTTTTCTTGCTGTGGATCAATGAACACAAAGAATGGTGTCCCACTGCCCCTAGGAATCTGTGTGTATGTGTGTGGGTGTGCACGCACGCTTGCTTCTTGTTTGGATTGAACTCCCCAAACAAGTATATCTAACATATTTCCTGTCAACACTGCTGTAGTTAGAATTGCCATTGTGGTTCTTTTAGTGTGTTTGTGCCCATATGTTTGTGTGTGTTTGTGTGACCAGTGACCTATGTGGTTTGAGGCCTGTAACAGTAATCCATGCCGAGGGCTGGAGGAAGAAGTGGGAGGGTGGTCACTATATGGATCGATATGTCAGCAGTGCACAGTTGTTGCCTCTCTCCTTCTTTCCGTCATGTCTGCCTCAGTACGACTTTCCCTTCTCCTTCTCTATCGCCATCGCCATCTTTTCTTTCTCCGCATCCTACCTATTCCCTCATTTAAATCCTTTCACTCTTATTTCTTTCTACTCCTCCTCCCTCCTTTCATTTTTCAAATCCTGCTGTCCGTCTGTAAATCACTCCCCTCCTTCCTTTCCCCCCCTTTTACTTATCTTTCTCTGGTGCCAGCTTCCTTCCCCACATTCCTCTCCCATGGCCACTTGCCATTCCATAAATCTATTTATCTCACTCTAAATCACTGTCTTCATCACCTCTCGCCATCCTCCATCTCTCCTTCTTTCTTCTGAGCATAGCCAGCCTCCGTCTTTCCTCCTCGCTCTCTCTCTCCTTCGAAGGCGTGAGTCTATTTCTGTGCATTACCAATCTGTCATTGCTGTCCTCCGACAAAAAGACATATCCTACTTCTCTCTCTCTCTCTCTTTTTCTGTCTCTTATTTCACTTTTGTAACTTCATTGGCACTACTGTTAAGCTGAGTACAAAATGCAAATCTCTGCTCATCTTCTCTCTCTCTCTCATCTTCATTAAACTGATTCAACAATGTCACTACAGAATTTCTAAAATGTCTCTTATGGGACTTCAGGTGTGTCTTTGGTTCTCATGGTAAGCTATGATCACTATGGCATAGTTTATCTCCTCCTAGTAAAGCACGACCTTACAAGGGCACACCTGATAAAGTACTGTTATGGCTGTTAGAAATATGACTGCTGTGTGCCAGAAGAATGTGCCATAATGGTACATTGCCCTAAAGCCAATTCAATATGTTAAAGAGGTTAACAATAAAAGCCTTTAACCTTGACACGGGGAGGTGGGGGCGGGCATGGCCACCACGATACCATCACTCTACAATCCCCACTAATCGCAAATAATTTGAGGCCTATGTGTGGGTTTTTTTTAACTTGCTTCAAGAAACCACTGTTATTTTCTTGTTATAAATAGTAAGCGTTGCTCTTGTGTTTTTTTTGCTTGTTTTTTTTTAAGATGGCCAAATCTCAACAAAGTAGTTATTTTAACCTAACTTGATAGGAGAGGTTGAGAAGCGAATGTACAGTGGACTTTCCCAAATAAAAATAAATAAATAAATAAATACAATTTAGTGATAATAGTAATAAACTATTGGAAAAACATAATTCAATGAAAACGAAATACGTTAAAATAAGGAAGGGGAGGAGAAAGAGAAAAAAACAAACAACCCAAAAACCAATGACTCTTTCCTTTGGCACCATGAAAACTAGGCATGTCTGACTTTAGGGGAAATAATAAGAACATGGTCACTCTAGGGAAATGAATTTGAAAATTTCTTTGATCTTGAAGAAATTACCAAAATGCAATAGAATACAAAGTGGCAGAAATATATAATTAAATATAAACACATATGTGACTGAAATGTATGTGTTGTGACATCTTGGTACATTCATAGCCTTCAACAAGACTGGCTTTGCATCGTACAAAAACCTCACATACCTCAACTAATATTCCCACTGTTATTTTCACCTCATTCTCTCTCTCTATCCCTCCTTCACTCCTCACTCTTCCCTTTGCTGCAGTCCTTCAGTTTAAAGTGCTTTTGAGGAAAGAGTGAAAAAGAAAATATGTTTGATCAAAGGAATATTTTGGATAAGACATGACAACCCAAATCACTAATGATTGGTGCATGCACACAAGAGCCAGGTGCATATGAACAAGTGTAATGCACCCACATACACTTTCACGTTTCACATTCTCTCTTTTTTTGTTGGAAGAAGATTCAAAGATTCGCCCGAGGCACTTTCTCTCCTTCAATACCCCTAGCCTCTAGTCCTCTCTCTCTTTCTCGTCCTGTCTCACTCTCTGAGACTAAGATAGTTATTATTTAATTCCCTGCTCTGAGAATCTGACACTCACATCTGTGACTCATAAACGTGCTCACAAACACACACACATTCCTTGAGATGCAGTGTGAGTATATATGTCATATGACACTATATGATCATGCAGTCTGAGATCTGGCATCTCTGGGACTAGACTCATCTTTTTTTTTTTCGGCTTTTTCCCCCCTCTTGCTTTTTCTCCTCTCTCGCTTCTTTTGTTCCCAAGGACGAAGCTGCTTATGCTTTTTTAATTCCAGTATGCCCCGAGCAATGTTTTCTGAATTAATTACTCTTTCTGACATGTAACACGAAGACAAGTGTCCCTTAAAGAGACATACTTTTCTTCAATATATATTTTTAGTTTGGTTTTGATTTTAAAAAATTAATTTTTATGTCATTTTTAATGTATGTATGTGTTTGCCTTTTGAAAATCACATTTCCACCATATATATATATATATATATATATATATATATATATATATATATATATATATATACATGAACATCTTGAGGTCTTGTGTGGATTTCTGTCCTTTGGGCTCTATGTTAAAAAGCAACAGAAAGAAGTAATAAATCCAGGTCTATCCGTCATCTTGGTCTTGTCTCCAGTCCTCCATTCCGATTACTATTCTGCTCACTTCAGCTATGAAAACACACACAGTAGCCTCCACTCACAGCATAGATGCTCCAAATACCAACAAGATCAGCTAGTTGGCTGCACAGCATACACCCCACAGAAAGATCCTGTCTGGTTTATCTGGGCTAGCTGCTAAACTACTAGCTTCTGTGAGTTTCACATTAGAATGATCTTCCTTTCTCTTTTACTTTCTGTATTCTAAAATGAATGAGCATGTGTTACAGCACATGCTAGCAAAAGATGAAATTGTAATTTTTTTCAACTTTTACTGTGCTCTATCTGTCCTGCTTTTGTTCCATCCATGACTAAACTAGCCACAGGCTGACTAAACTCCTATATATATATATATATATATATATATATATATATATATATATATATATATATATATATATATATGGCCTCTTTCTCATGCAGATTACCATATAATTGACATTTCTATATTTATAACATGTATATAAAATAATTATACAGCTTTGCTATTTACATAAGTTTATTAACTCTTTCAAAATACAGTACAGTTGTTTCATTATGTGACCAGCATTATCAAATCATTGACAAGTGTTTCTTGATGCATGAGTAGACTACACAAGGTAACCAGAAGTAGAGAAGAAGTTAAACTGCTCTGTCTCATTGACCCATTTTTGGCAGTTTTTCATACATTTCAAGTACAATGTGTTTTTCATTGAGAGAAAATGACTTTCCTTTTCCTGTCATGATTTGAATGTGCACACAGCACCAGCCTCAGGTAGCCAGTTGGAAGCAGATGGGTTTCCGCGAGGCAAAGTATCATGGGAGTGGAGAAAAAAATGGAATAAAAATTGTTTTTATTTATTTTTCCATATGTTGTCATGTATAAAAGTACTGAAAATGAATGTAAATTGACAAATTGATTACTATATTTGTGATTTGTTTAAACAGAAATTGTACAGGAATGATTCTGTTCTAAGCTTTTTGATCCATATAAGCATTTGATCACTGTAACTGTAATCACTGTAAGTGGTTTCTACTATAGATATCACCATTGTCTAGACAAATTAAATGAAAGGCATGAGCGAGGCTAGTTCCATGGCAGGATGTTTAGTCATGTGTGTAATTATACATGCCACTGTGAATTTTAATGAGGTTTTCATTCTTCTGGAAGAGATCTGTATGTGGGTCTACATGGCAGGTGTTCAGGCAGCCAGTAACTCAGCAGCACAGGTAGATGTGATTGGACCATTTCTAGATTAACCTGGGCCTCATACTGAGAATCTGTGTCTCACTGCTAATTCTGAAGTAGGACATGCATGTTTAAAACAAATGCTACGAAAGATATATTCATTTTGATATGTTGAACTACTTTGTACCAACAGCAGAATGTACTCCAACTTGATGTTCATTAGGGAGCCTAAGTTGACATGGCAGATGTTGCATCCTCTCTGGCCTTCACCCGATTAAGACAGCTGAGTCTGTGGTGTAAAAAAGGGACACGAGGGAACAGTGTAACTCAGCTGCTGACTAAGGTCTTCGGATACAAAGGAGCTCTTTTAGAAGACACATTAATTCAGACTCCTTCAGCTGTAGTTCATGAGGAGGTGAGTACATTTATAATGAAATGCTTTCTTTTTAATTAGCTGTACAAACTGCGCGTCAGCATGCCTTTGTTTCCGGTTGCTATAGCTTATCAAGTGCCGCCCGAGCTTTGTCCTGTTTTGTCACAGAAAATGGAAGCCAGGCAACGACCCTGTCGCTTTTTTCTTTCTTTCTTTCTTTTTTTTGCATTGTCAAAATAATTTCAAGCATTTGATGACAAAAAGGATCAACTTGTTTGTGAGAATTGGCTCACCGCTGTCAGCAGGGTGCTTTTTTTGGGGTAATGAAGAAGGCTTCGACCTCCGATGATAAAGCGAATCGTCCTCTCGTTAAAATGGCATCTCTCTATACTGGAAGGAAGTAGTCTCTCTCACACTTCATAGACGGTTGGGATTGGGGGAAACATGCAGTAAAGCTTGGCTGGATTAAAATCAATCACAAAACTCACACTGCTGTTCCTTAGCTCCCTTAGATTTGTTTCCCCCTATTTGTAAAGCACCCTCTGTCCCTCCATTGCTATCTCCATCTTCCATCTCTCCATCCCTCCATCCCTCCCACTCTCTGGCCTGGTTTACAGTCCCTCTCGCCATCTCCCTGTGAAAACAGTAGCAAGGCCTTCCTCCCACACACTCTTTCACTCACACATATGTTCCTTTGGAGAGAGAAGAGGAAGAGAGAAATGAAAATGAAGAAAGGGAATTGTGAAGAGGCAGCACAGCTTTATGTATCTGCACAGGTAGATAAAGTTTTGCAGTTTCCATCACCTGTCAATCAAATCACATTTTAGTGCTGTGATGTCTTTTTATAGTGTTTATCTGTGGATGGTATCTGAGTTGCCGCAGGTGGCCCTCTTTTCTTTGTCTGTTCAGCCATGATGAGCGTCGCCGCTGAATACCCAGCTCTTCTTTTATTCATTCCAAACAAACCAAAAAATAGAAACACATCACTACCTTCATACTCGACTCCCAGACACGAGGCACTTCTCAGTAATGGAAAGGTGTTGCGTCGAGAGGACCAGTCAACTTACAGTTCTGGCTGAAACAGAAATAATGTTTTGGGTTGATTTTGGGGGATTTGAGGAAATATTTATGCAAGCATGGTATTGTGTGTTTACAAAAAGTGAGGCAAAATGTTCACTTAGGGTTGTGAAAAGCAGTTGAATATGACATGATACATCTGCATGGTTGATATTATTGGATGGACAGTAACAAGAAATTGCAGTTCAGAAACACCAAAGACATTGTATATTTTGTGTGCCCTGGCATGTAACACACATAACACATGCAAGGTAAAATCGATAGAAAGATTTGGGTGAGAATTACAATGCTGCAACTATTGAAAAGATTTTTAATAAAAGACCATAAATACTTTCTTTGTGAAAACAAACATTAAATTTACAGTATATCAGCTGCCATCCTTTTGAACGTACCCATAAAGTTCCGCAGGTCCAGCACATTCAAGGCTAAAAAAGGCAGCCAAAGAGCAGAGACCACCCCTTTATTTCTAGTACTGTGTACTCTAACCCTCCAAAATCGAAGCTCCAGGTACATTGCGCATTCGTCATGCCTCATAGCAAAGGAATGGCCTGACTTACTCTGCCTTACTCCATCTCTGACTGACTTGCCCTAACATTGTTACCCTAACCCTAACCCAAGTCGGGAGCTGGGCTCAAACCCAGGGCTCTCTTGCTATAACGCAGTAGTGCCACCATCGCACCACAGTGATGCCTCCGACAGCATCATCTTTTCTTTTAGATCTTAAATTGGTGATATAGTAGATATTTTCCAGTATTGGTGTCATCTTTTAAAAATCCATATTGGCCAGGCCCTACAAAACAGTCATTAAAAAAATGTATTTTAAAGCCAAATGGGTTTCAATCACCTGTAACTGTAAAGGCTGTCAAGACCTGCCAGGCTAATTCACATTTATGCACTCCCCCATTTACTAACATCTCATGCAAATAACAATATTGGACTCACAATTGACATTTAAAAAAAATCAAAATAGATACAGCTGAACCAGTGCTATCATCCTTTTTAATGCTTGTTTAATGCATTATTTGTTTTTGTCAAAACCTGGTGCCTACCCACAATGCATCGGTTTGTTTGAAGGTTTGAGTGTGCTATGGTAGTAGTAACACTAATGTAGCCTTGAGCCTCTAGCCTTAAGCAGGGATGAGGAGCGGGCTAGAGAGGACCATAAATCATGTTGTTGTCTGATGTGAGCGTTTTAGGTTTGAGATTGTTCATGTGTGCACTTAAATATTGTGTGCACAAATGTGAGTGTTACTAAAATTATGTATGTGTGCGTGTGTGTGAGTGTGGCAGATAATAGTTTTTCACCCATCTCTGAGAACACTGTACCCGTGGGCGCAGTTACTCATCCTGGTTCTTTCCCCAGTTTAGCTGGTAACGCACCACAGTTGCCAGTTCTGTCAATACTTATCTTACAGTAGTAAAACCTGCCAATCACACACACTCATTCCTATCTCTCACAAATGTTGCCACATAAATTGTTCTTTCTTTTTCATTACAACACACTCAGGATTGCGTCCTATTTTGGCTGTGAGTCAGTTTCCAGTCTCAGGTGCAGAATCTACAACCCATAAGCTGAATATACAAATGTGATAGTAATCTTGTCAATTCAAAAATACATTCCTCAGACATAGTGTTACCGGCTTTGTGCAGCTCTGTGACCAACAGTAGCTATTTAGGTGCATTAAAGAGCTCACAGAGGTTTGTCATGTTACAATTTAAATTCCCTGACCTCCAGAGTTTAAAACACAGGATCAAATCCTGGCATACATCTCAAACACTAGACAACTGCCTTATTATTTGTAAAAAAAAAAAAAAATCTTATAGTTTTGAAGCAGAACATATTTCCAGTTATAATATATGGCAAACAAAAGCTGATTGTTAATGACTCTTATGCGAATACAGCTTATAAAAACTAATATGTGTTTTAACTGTCTTTCATTTTACTGAAAATGGCAGCATAAATGAGCTGCTGTTCAATAAATCTGTCTAGAATATATAAACTTATTAGAATACATTTTGTGTCAGACCATTTAATCTCAGTCACTTGTGTGACACAACAAGCATCAACAAAGCTGAGTTTGTGTTCTAATGTATGCTGAAATGACTTCATTACAGTAAATTATTCTCATTTCAACAAATGCCCATTAAATGTGTGAATGTAGTGCCCAAATTCATAACCTGAATCACCAGTTCACAGTACATACAGAGCAACTCATTAAGTTGCCTTTGTTGATCTAATTTAACGGGTAAACATTCTAACATTAAAGCATCTAAAACAATAACATCAAAAGGTCAGCCTTGTTTCACAGAAATACGTGAGGTGACCATGACCTCTTCACACCCCATTAGGTGGTGATGGTAGGTAATGTGTTGGAATTATGTGCTGGAACCTCAGAAATAATGCCTTTGGAAAGTCAGTTAGGATCCTTTGTCATGGTGGACGTGATTTTCTAACGAGGTCATGCAATGAGCAGTGGTTAATGTTAGGAGCCCTTTATAGTATAAAGGGCTCCTAAAAGGTGAGAAAGTCTGCGTAGGAAGGACCTTGAGGCAGATGGGTTAAACAAACATTGTACTTCCTCCCAGGAGACACGTGTTTGTGCCCCATGTGAAACCAAAGGTCAAAGGTGAGCTTTTTAACTTTATGTAATTATGTCCTTTACGTAGTTGAATCACATAACGTGAAAGACTTACCAAATCCAATACATGGCAAATGTTCTTTATCCGAAACCATGATTTTAACTTAACCATGCAGTATAGTGACCTAAACCCAACTATACCACCTTCATGTAATTTAAAACATGGCATGCCAACACCATGTAATGCTTGTTAAGAGGTTGTGTTGATTTCTCATATGTCTGTAAGATCAGTTTGCAAATGGTAGACTCTCCCCTCTATCAGACACATTAGGGTGATCGGCATGGTTGTCTTCACATTACATCTGGACACATTTAAAGAACAAGAGGTGGGAGGAATAAAAAAAAAGGCAAAAATAAGGTTGCCAGACTAAGTCCTCCAAATAAAATGTCATAATATGTTGTCTGTCCATGCACTTCAGAACAACAAATAGGATGTTTACTGATTTAACACAACCCTATCAGTAGAATGACATAATTTGTTGTCCCTTTCAAAACTAAAAATGCTGAACATGAAAAATAAATCAGTTTGGTTGTGTTGAGGCACAAAAATGCCTTGGTTAGGTTTGTGTTAAAGTCAATAAAGCAAATAGTTGGACGAAAATGCCCAACTAAAAGGTCAATCAATCGAACAAATTAAGATTATTTGAGTTAATATCCCAATCAAACCATTTTTAAGCAGAATAAATTGGATGAAACTCCATACATAGATCATATGATAACAATGAAACTATCACCTTGATGACTGAACAACTCCATCCATTGAGGAAGGCAGTGAGATATGGCTTATTGTTTCAGAAATGACAATATGTTGTTGAGAGTTCCTTTGTCAAGCTGATGTTTCCAAGGTCAAGAATGAACATTCAAGCCCGGTGTATCCTATTTGCGTTTATTAGACTCCATATCAGGCAATTCAAAGACATCAGAGAAGGCTGTGGAGTCATTTGTTAAAAGGTCTTTGTGAGTTGAAACACACACACAAACACACACACACACACATACACGTACACATATATGCAAACATAAATAATGGGGGACTATAATTCTTTACTATACAAGTGGGAACCTTTATTAGCAGTCATTTTAAAAATACAAAACTAGAATTGAAAATTTACTTTTGAGGTCTTCTTTCACAATATCACTGCAAATGTGATTTTTATAATTTTTTAAAGAAATTGCCAAGAGGGGACCTGAAGCCTCACACACACACACACACACACACACACACATGCACACACACAGCATACACTAAACGAGGAGGTAGGACCAGTCTAAGGTGATGTTTAACAAAACTCAAATACATGACTTGATAAATTACAGTCATACCCAGCATAATATAATATCAAGACACATTTGTTTATGAATGTAATCAGTTTCTGGTTGCACTTTAAATTGATTTTCATTTTTAAATTGATTGAATTGACCTCCAGACCTGGTGGAGACAGACACTGACTTGATGATGTAAGCAGGGGTCCAAATAGCAATCAGTCAGTGTCTATCTCAATCAGACCATATTCTGCCCTAACGCTGACTCCAGGAACTTCTCTTTTCAACTTATCTTTTCGCTTCCCCTTGTCTGCCTGCCAGACTGGAAGAAAGAGCAGTGGACTGGGCAAATGCCTCAGCTTCTAGAGGGTATTCAAAAGTACAGTACACAAACACACACACGGGCAAACACGCACCCACACACACAGCCGTACATTTTTTGGAAACGGTTTCATCTCCAGCCTATTATTTACAGTCTGCTGGTGACAGCTCGCTACACTGTATACAGATCTAGAGTGTGTGTGTGTGTGTGTGTGTGTGTGTGATGTGGCACTCAGCATCTTGACTCTATGACTCTAGGAGTATTGATATAAGATTTCTATCTCTTTCTACACCAGAGACTGAGGAAAGTGCTCTTGGTTAAAAACTTTTCCTTACAAACACACAGAGCTGTGTGTGTGTGTGTGTGTGTGTGTGTGTGTGTGTGCGTGCATGCACAACAGTTAATATGATATCATACAAATTAGCGCCCCACAAATGATATTACTAACCCTTGTCCTTAACTTACAGTTACGGAGGTTAAGGTGGAGGGTAAGGGTAGGGTTGGGGTTGGGCTTATATCACAGTACATGTGTGTGTGTATGTGTGTGTGTAGAAGCTAAGCTGTTTGTCTCTACTGTATGGATTAGTTTGTTGTGAATGTGTGTGTGTGTGCGCGCGCGTGTGCCCACAAGCATATGAAACCTGTTGAACCCGCTTAGTATTTTAAAATAGATTATGACTTATGTAAGTGGATTACTGTAAAGAACACTGGAAAAATGTTGCTTGAAAAATTACAATATATATTGGAGAAAAGAAAAGAACAAAACACTCCAAGTAAACAGTGAACATGCAGGGAGAAATGGATGTTTTTCTATTGATTTCTGCACGAAGGGCTCTAATAGATATTTTTCATTTTCTTAAGCAATTTACTTCCAGTGTTCCCTTTGATTATGTTCTGCGTGGTGCCTTTTGAAGCCCTGCTTTTTCCACTGTATGTTTCATGCTTACTTTAGTGGATCAAAACAAGCTATATGCACACACATTACACAAGTGATGATAGTAGCTCCACCGGGAGATGTTCAGGGCTAGTGACTTGTTATGAAGCAATGCAGCTGTCATTATCTAAGCAAGGAGCAACTCATGTCTCTTTGAATTTAATGTAATTCCCTGAACAGGATTCAAACAGCCTTCGGCGACCTTTTTGACACAAAGTGCCATTTTTAAATGTTACTGTTAAGCAGTGTGCCATATCAATATCTTGTCAATCCTTTACTCCTCAAATTATTCCATAAAAAACTATGGCTATGCCCTCATCTTTTAAGCAGCAGATCTCCTCCTTTACAGTCAAATTACAGTATCTTGCCATGACTGCTTAATGTGGTCATTCATATCCATGCTCTCATTATCTCATCTCATTACTGTCTGCTTACTGTAATAAAGAATAAGAATAGCAGCATTTGTTGTGTTTTTGTCTCTGTGGTAAGATGTACTTGTGTTAGTGCCCTTAAAAAAATCCCTGGGCTTGATTTTAAAATTTGAACTGGCCAGCATACAGTCATATCTCAATATTTTGAGGTTGCACACTTCTCTATTTTAATAGCGTTAGCTTAAACATGGTGCCTATTTAACAGATCCAAATGTGCTTGTCTTGCCATGAAGTAGAATGTTTTGGTGTCAAGTAATGTTAATTATTGAATTAACAGGTAAATGTGTGAATGTGTTAGCTTGTTGAAGCTGAAGTCAACTATCCCAGTTGTTGGAGAGTAACTGACAGGAAGTGAAGTCAAAACCAGATTATACAAATATGGTAACTAGTGTCTAAACCCTGACTACAAGCTGCACTAGATCAGCCGTACCTAGCCAACACTTGTATGTGGGGCCCATGCGGGGAGTAAATTGGTGGAAAAATTGGCCCTTTATGGGATCATCCAGGGGTACCATAATGGCTCCATGCCAATGGTCTACATGGGTGGGCTTACCCAAGCGACCCCAGATAAAAATGTCCATTTTAGGCCCATACCCTCTTGGTACCCAGGTAGCTCCAGCATAAACCATGTGGAGTCCACTTGGGTAAACTAACCCATATGGGCAACTAGCATTGGGCCAGTACGGGTCCCATGAACAATCCCATATAGGGCCCATTTTTCAGCCCATCGACTGTCCACATGGGCCCCACATACAAATGTTGGCTTGATCCCACTCTGGACCAACTGTTTTTAACTGTTGACCTAATTCAGCTCTTTCAAGTATTGCTCAAGTGCACACTTAAAACACGCCTTTGCCTTAACAAGTGTCCAGCCGATGCACCCCAATGCAGCCTCATCTGTTCATGTATTAGGCTGCCCTACAGTCAAGGGGTCATGAAACTGTTTTTTTAAGTGCAACTGTGAAAATGTAAATGTAATGTCCCTTTAAGGTTCATGCAGCCTGCCAGGATAGTGACTATAATGTAAATGGTAGACCTATCAATCTGCTTAATTAGGATTATACAACATTTCTATCCATTTGATTTCTATCACTGACTTAATGTTACTGGGCTCTTTGGCCGTCATCTTTCTACATCATCTCCATTAGTCCAGCGTCAGAGACACATGAGTGCACTATATTTGCCTCTTCTGACTCTTGCAGCCAATTAGAAACTTTCATCCTGGCCTCTGTGCAGTATCGTTTTCAGTCAATAGTGTATAAAAATGTAACTCAGGGTACTGCAGACAGTTTGTTAAGCTATTTTATTGAAACCAAGTACTGAATGTGCTGAAGTAAACATGGAGCTTGTAGAGAGAGTTTCTCTCTCTCTCTCTTCTCACTATCATTGTTTCTATTGATGAGCGAAGTGAGTCTTAGTACGTCAATAAGATCTCCAGTAAGAACTCTTCTATCGATTATACCGCCTGGATGAGAGGGTTGCTGAACAAGAGCAATGATGGAGGGAAGCGGTTAGACAGAGAAGGAAAGAGACAGGAGGGCAGTCTGAGGCTGGCAGAGCTCAAAGCTCGACTTCTCTGAAGAGAGCAGCGACCAAGTAATAACTCCACTCCCTCTAGTTGTCACTCCCTGTCCTCCCTTCCATTTTTTATTTTGAGAGGGGAAGACAGACCTGGCCAAGTACATCAAAGGCCATCCAGGATTTTGCCTTTTTCGCTGTCCTTTAATTAAAGTAAATGAGGAGAGAGGAGAACACGTGATGAAGAGACAAAAAAAACGAGATGGGAGGAGGACGTAAGATCAGAGGGAGGGGGAGAAGGAATGGGAAGAAGGGAGAGGAAGGGGTGGGCGATAAGATGACAAGAAGGGTGAGGATACAAGACTAAAGAATGACAAGGGATTTATTTTGCACCGAGACTGTATATGCATCTGTTATCAGATGTTATCAGCCCATTAAATGGCTGCTATCTGTAGTTTTTAGCCTCTTAGATTAGAGTAAAAAGGAGCTTGCCACACCTGCTGTTGGGTTTAGAGGCAGTTTTCAGCCTGTTAAATGGACACTTGCATATCCAGTGTTGTGAAACAGCTGTCACTGGTTACAAAAAGTCAAAGTTGACTTTTGGCCTGCCTGACGTGGACTCCTTATACAGCTTCTCCTGACCTCCTCTTTTGCTCCAGTCATAATTATTACGACTAGAAGAGGTCATCGTCTAACAATAAATGTAACTAGCCATTGAATAGATCCTGATAATGGCCTTCTGAACCCAATATAAGGGTTTCCCATCTTAAACCATGTCTATGAATCTCCTAAGCATTAAAAACTCCCATTTAATAGCTGGATAAGAGCCGAGCCAGCTAGTAAATCTATTCACAATAAATCTTGTTTATTTATTTGCATGCTAGGTTTACACTTAAAGGTGATTCATTCCAAATAAATGTAAAGTAAAAACTTTTTTTTGCAAGGCTTAGACTATAGGTTTTAACACTGTGAGACCTACCTCCTTAGGGTAGTGCAGGAGAGTTGGAAGTGAGGCACAGAGACAGAGATGCGAGACAAAGATTCTGCATGAGGTGAATTTCTCAATTTGAGTCAAAAATAGAACTCCTCTCTGAATTATAAGTCAGTCAAATCTAAACTTACCCCAAAAATGCTCTGTATAACTTCAGAACTTGCCTGAGTATCAAAACATTTTCTTTTTTTCCAGTGTTAAAGAAATCCCGTTTTAGTTGTCTATCCCCATGGGTAAAATATGTCTAATGGTGCCAGTTTTCAAAATATTTTAACAAATATAGGCTACAAAATACAGGTCTCAAGTTAAGGCCCAAGGCTAACTATCTAAATCTATGGCAGAATTATTCTGCTTGTTTATGTCCCCCAAAGCATAATGGGAACTGTAGATCCAAAACATGATTATCTCTCAAGAACAAAGATAAAGACATATGAGGAGTAAGAAAAGTTGTCTCCCTGGCTTACACCATAACTCTTGAAAATGAAAATAATAAACTCCTACTCTCATTTTGGAAGTGTACTTTAAGGCTGACCAAGTAAAAGTTAGAAATAAAAACAGCAACAACAAATACTTGTGGGGATCACTAGCCTCTTCTCCCTCTGAGGTCTTTATACTGAAGTACATCCTCAAAGACCACTAAAACAATAGAGCTACCAGCCTATATCGTTGTATCATGTTGTTTATGTGAATACACTGTATGTATTGTGTGTGTGTGTGTGTGTGTGTGTGTGTGTGTGTGTTTGTGTGCGTGTGTGTGTGTAATCCTTGAGATACAGTATATATCTCTTATTAACTTGCTTCCACTCACTGGCCTTCATAACAGTATTATGAAATTATGATTGTGCAGTCAGAGACCTTACTCTGACTATTCGGGGTCTATTCATAATGCTGCTGCTGTCCATTATGTATCTTATTTTTTTTTGTTTATTTGGTGAATTTGCTATGTATCTCATATAATTTGCAACTGACATCATCTGTCATGTCTGCAGAATTCTTCAGCACCCTGGGAGACCGAGACAAATCATCAGTAATGTATTGTGGATGCCAGAAATGTAGCACTGCAGGGAACATTCACCAGATTTTCTGAACATTACATTGTCTAGTTAACTGTGATACCTTGGTATAATTACTTCCAACAAATGAGACCACTGCGAAGACAATATGTAGCTTCTCTCAAAAGCATTAGCATTGCTGCAGCAGAGATAATTGACAAATTTGCAAAATTTAAATGAGCGTGCTTTGTGGTTCTCTTCCTCCTGTTCTTGCAAGTGATTAGGTTTAGAGCTCTTCAAACAACACAGTTGCCTAAGTAAATGTTGCATCGTATGTTTCTGCAAACCAGAGATATATGACATTTGTACTTTATTATGTAGTGGATTAAAATGTCTGACTTTCAACAACGCTGTGGTTAATATGCGGCTTAGTGCTACTAATATGGTATGTTTAGGAAAGAGAATGTTTGATGACACATATGTCATCCGGTGTTACTGTTTGTTGGTCTTGAATAAAAATGTAAAGTATTCTGGCGCGCCTGGTGGCTCAGTGGATAGAGTAGCGCCCCACATACAGAGGTTGTATCCTCACCGCAGGTTCGATTCTGGCTTCAACCCTTTGCTGCATGTCACCCCCTCTTTCCCCCATTCACACTTAAACTGTCCTGTCCATTGAAGGCAATAAAAGCCCCAAAAAACAATCTATTAAAAAAAAAAAGTCTTCATGCTTAATGGAAACATACAAGGCAAACATTTCCTTGTGGTGATATTTCAAGGCTGTTTCCAATAGCAATGAAGTCATAGAGTGATGGTTGCCTGATTGTTGATTAAAAACTCAATGTCACTGTAAAACCTTTATTCACACATTAATCCATTGTAATGAAAAGCTGGAAACGCTTTGTTCATTCTCAACCAGCGGACTTATTAGTAAACAGTGTTAGGAGCTTGACCTGATCTGTAAATAAATTGCCTTTATTGATTTCATTTAAAAGGTGTATGAAAAGTGGACAAGATCAGGCAGCAGAAGTAGGGGATGGTGGCAAAATGCTCTGGTCAAGTTGGACAGTTTCCAGCAGCGTTGAGTCTGTACAAGAAGTCACAGAAACTCAAATCTTCTTAGATCTGATTGCAAGTCATTTAAATCTTACTGGACTCATATATCAGCTTTTTTGCAGTCTCCAATTGTTTTAATTATGAGAAAATGACTGATTGAAATGCTTTGCAGTTGATCTGCAATATCTGTTTATGCTTCAACCTCCTCTTTACATTAATTTTCATGTACATGAGCATCATATCAGTTTTCTACTGTATTTAAATCGCCCGCGCAAACCTGTCACACTCTATCACAAATAAGTCTATGGGTAGACTCTCCCAGCCAGCAGAGACAAGCAAAAGTAATCAGTTTGTTTTCCTGCTACACCAGGACACATTTAAAGAACAAATAATGGGAGGAATAAGTAAGATGTAGGTTGCCTAACAAATTGAAGTGGCAAAAACGTGTTTGTCTATGCACACCAGAACAACACATAAATGGGTTTCCTTATTTGATGCAACCTATTAGTAGAATTACATCATTTGTCTGTGCCTTCCAAAATTTCTAAACATCTGTTCAGTTGGATTAAGTCACAAAAACAACTTTGTTTGGGTTAAAATCAGTGAATCAAATGGATGGACTTAAAAACACGAGATAAATGACCAACTAGAAGGTCAATTAATGAAAAGAATTGGGATTGTATGAGCATATCAGAATCAATCACACATGATTTTTTTTTATTAAATGGAAGTCCATACATAGATCACGTGATAACAATGAAACCATCAACATGATAACTGAGCTACTCTATCTGCCAAGGCTGGCCGTGAGATGGCTAAATGCTTCAGAAGTTTCCCTGTCAAGCTCTTGTTTCAAGTCAAGAATGTTCATTCAAGTTTGAGGTATGATCACTCTGTCCTCTAAGAGGAAATTTCTATACAGTAAATTCCATGTAGTACTCTACAACTGGCAATTCATACATATGAAGACATCATAGGAATACAGATATAATGTACCTTCCTTTTTTACCAACATGGAAAAGTTTCATTTAGGTTTCCAGACCTAATTTTAGTCATTTGGGGAGTTGAGAATAAAAAAGCAGTGGTGGGCACCTCATATTCTTCAGGTTGAAAACCAAGAACGAAGACATTAATGGCAACATGTGGTAAGAGATCATCAGGAAAGAAAGAGCATGCTGTTTGCAGTGTTAATAGTTGGTCTGTGCTTGTTTTTGAATAATATCTTTAAATACACAACTAAAGTGTTCAGGTAATCTGTCGGATCTTGCTTGACTGTTTACTTATATCGTGGATTGTGTGATGCACTCTGTTCATGACACATCCTTGATTATAATGGCACTGCACAAAGGTAGGGGAAACAAAGGCTGGTTCACTAGATAGCACTATGTTTCCAAGATTCCTAAATGGAACCAGTTCAAGAACCAGAGCTAATATGGTGGAAAAGGGATAACACTTAACAGGTTGAGTTCTGTTCATACACAATCTGTGATGATAGTAACAAAAAACAAAGATCTACCATACAGTAATAATGGACACTTGGTTGCCAACAAAGTCCTCCAAATTAGGAGTGTTTCTAGAACTTGTCTGTCCTTGCTAAAAATGAATTATTATTATTTATGTATTTATTTATTTTTAACCAAAACATACTAGATGGAGCACTGCACTTCCACCATTAAAATGCTGTCAAATCATAAATGAAATGTATTGAACTGTTTCAGGAAATGTAGATTGACCAACTTCTACAAATAATAACTTTTGTTCCCCATAATGTTTTCCAAAGTTTGAATGTTGACAAAAACCTTGCCCATGTGTTTTTGATGAAGTTGTCACAACCACAGCTGTCTGTGTGTTTGTTTCTTTTCTCATAATTGCCACATTTGAAAGACGAAATCCCAACAAAGGCTAATCAGGCTGCAGGAGCATAAAGTAAAATAACTGACTCTTTCCTTTGCTGCGTTTCTGCTTAGTTGTGTTTTACTGTTCATCAAGCATGATAGCAATCTTGCTTTGTGTGACTAATAGATGTTTGAAACCCCGGTTAATACATCAGCTCCAAAAAACGATGACGTACAAGAAAAGAAAGCTGATTGCTTTTCATTTTTGTGTAATTGTACACTTATTGTTCAATAAGCACAGCAGCATTTTTGTTGATTTTTTTTTCTACATATGCAAATGAAGCTATTCAGCAAAGCCATCATATTTGTATTGCTGCTGTAGTTCATATAAAATAACAAATATATTTTTTTCATCTCAGCTTAATTCTACTTGATTGTTCACAAAGCGTGACAGTGCATTCACTTAAAAACAAACACAAGCCTCACTAGCTGCTGTAAAGGCGTAGTAGATATGTTGCTGTGACGTCGTCACGAGAAAGTCACGTTTCATCTCCGCTTAATTGCTTGGTATTTATTTTTCATGATGCCTGATGGGGCCCCTACTGATCTAATAACACTTTTTTTGACACATTAATTAACACATCTGTCTTTCCAGTGTGACCACAGGGATGCTTCAGACTCAACAGTAAAGATTCTGATTTTTTTTTTTTTGTTTTTTTTTTTGTTTTATGTAATTACTTGTTCTTCATGGTTCACAAAGCCTGATACACAAGCTGGCTGATTGATACCATTCATGACCTTTACTGTTCTATTACTTGAGTCTGAAGTGTGTCACATTTCTTATGAACAATTACTAGCTGTTTGTAGACAAGAAAACGGTAATGATTAATATGCAGATGTAAATTAAATACCCACGTCCTTTCTTCTGTTCCTTCAGCGTTCTTGCTGATCATCTCCTACATGGCTGTATTCATTATCCAGCAGTCACACTCATTGTGATTACTTTGTCATTATTGCACATCTGTTAGCAACAGAAGACATAATTCCATCTAATGTTTCTTGATACATTTTAATTATTAATGCAGCTTGTTGTGGGGTGCTTCAGGTAGCATTGCACTGAACAGCAACAGCACAGATTTTTGTCACGATTGGGACTAAGGACGCAAAATGCAGACAGACTAAAGCCTTTTATTTATTTTTTTAAAGTTCTTTATTACAATAAGTGAACGGTGCAGCAGAATGATGGGCAAGTTGATCCGCTGAGGTGAGGGCTGATGCATGTACCTGTGGCTTTTGTTGGGTGTAGGTGGGGACAAGATGACTGGCAGGGGATCCTGGCAGAGATCACAAAATAGGTCGCAGAAAAAAAAATTCAGGCAAGTGGGCAAAACAAACCATGATCAGCAACAGTCCAGCAGTGAATGATTGTTGAGCTAGTTCCTTTGTAGGCTTGATTGTAGGCAGGTGTGTAGACTGACGAGTGCCATCAGGTGTGTAGAGCAAAGGAGTGCAGACCAGGGGTGGGGGGAGAGTGAGTGGAAAAAATAAACAAAAATCGCACTCACAAAGATACACAGGAGTCACTTGGGGCCAGTTGTGACATTTTTATTACTGGGAAGACTGCAGGAACATATGTTTTCAGGGCATAAATTCCCTCTTTATGACTGACAAGCACATCGTCTAGATAAAGATTTGGGTTGATTCTCAGCACATTAGGATGCTTAAAGTCTTCAACATCAGTTATGAAGTAAATACATAGAGCTCAGGTCTTTTGACTCAGACATCAGACATTAAGTTAAAAATGCAGAAATCAAAGTCTTGAATTGTAATATTGAATGCATGACAATTAGATTGAGAACAAGAGAACGAGATGGGAAGGAATAGTCGGGTAGTGCGTCTACTGAGAATCCACTTAAAGTACTTATAAATGCAGCGAAACACATCCTTTGAGGTGCAGAACCTCAACCAATGAAACTACATAACTACAACTGAGTACCATTGAATCTGACTGCATGTCCTTTTGACCTGATTATAACAGCAATAATGATTGCTTTTAGGAAGCGAGTAGTAATAATGGAAGCTCTTGGAAGTCAAGGCACTGCATCAAACTACTAATAAGGTGGTATTCATTCTGGCAGCCATTTTTGGTTTCATTTGTCTAAAATGTTGGAAGCTTTGGGTTACATCCAGTTTCATCCACTTTAGTTTTACGATTTATGGGGATGGTCTGCAGCCTATGGACTTAAAAGTCCTCTTTTCTTGATAATAATAAATATGACTAGAGTCAAGGACAAAGTCTACCTTTAATAGATGTAGAACTTCACATGGATGCATGGGAACCATCAAAATTTAGTTTACCCTCCTCTTCATAAGCAAATTAAGAGTTCCATAACCTTTCTGCCTTCATAATTCCACATTGAATAAAATATAAGTTATGTAAAAATATGGATTTTCTATGAAACAGAAACATAATGCTATGCTTTTCTGTAACTGTAATTGTCTTTTTTGTTTGCCTTGTTTACTTTAGGATTTTACTTTTTCTTTTATTCAGTGTGATGTGATTTCACAGACTTTGTCAAAGTCTTTGAAAGCATTATCATGCAGCTTTTTTAACCCACACAATCAGCTAGCTTTATGGAGCTAGCTCAGTTTTTTCTTTTTCATTAGACTCCCTATCATGTTTATCACTGTAGACTCCAGTTGTATGCACAAAGTGTTGTAATGTTGCTCTATAATTGTCTCAATAAAATTGATTAAAGAAGCTAACGTTAACTCAATCAGCTTGACATAAGTACGGACATCTTGGCTGAGGCAAAGAGACCAAAGAGGTCATTGATGAAAGAACCATTGCTGTGAAAATCCAAACCTCATACACTCTCAAGAATGCATGAATTAGGCCTATACATTGTGTTAAGTATTGCAGAGTTGCAAACTGTTTACTGTCCTGACCAAAGATGTCACCTGCCTAACAAGAAAACAACATCAAGCTGTCAACACAGTGTATGTTCATGCCAATGTTTTTTTTTTTTTCATGAAAGAGAGCAACGTAGGATGTAACTTTAATAGTGTCATCCCCGTCACAAGAAGTTGTGCAGTTTATCTGGATGCCAAAAGTCAGATTCAAATGTGTATACGTGCTGAAAATGCTAGAAGCCTTTCAGCAAAAATAAAATAAAACTAAAATAAAACGTACTGTTATCATTATTTTTTTCCCCATTTGGAGTCAATCTCCGATGTCACAATAAATAAAACTGTGCAGTCATATATGTGCAAATCCCTGTAATATTTCTGTACTGACACAGATAAGGTTACAGCCTACATTGCAATCTTTCATGTGTAAAATTGGCAGAAATGTACACTCTGCTATGAGACTGTTATTGTTTTCCTGTTAGCTGTGAGACAGATCACCACAGCTTAAGTCAGGACAATATATCCAGACTGCAACCTGCAGGTACAGTTTGTATTCACGACAGTGATGTACCACTCTGAAACTGTGGGGGTGTAGAATTGCAAAAACACCAAATCTTGCGGAATGTTTCTTTAAGAGAAACTTAAAAGCCACCACAGCAAATATTAGATTTCACTGAGAATTCAGACAGCTTTGAAGTAATACTGGACTTCACCCAAGGATTTCTGCACTTTTTCTCTTTTACTTCAGATTTGAGAGTGGATGCATGTATCACACAGACATGCTCACACTCATTCTTGCACATGCACTTAGACTAACCCTCAGGGTAGTGGAGTCCTAGAGGGTGTAGAGCGATGACAGTCAGAGGATGAATGACCCAGCGGAGTATCACTGAGCTGACACTCTGATAATTACATGCCAATCTCACACACTCTCATTTCCGCCATCGACACACACAAACATGCACAAACGCACCATGTAGGCCTGGATTCACAGATGAAGCACGTGCACATGTACGCTGATCCCAGACAGCCACGGCGGCATGTAACAAACATGCACTCAATCCACACTAACCAACAAATAGCATTCAGTGAGTTTTTTTGGTAGGAGCAAATTTTGACAGCATGGGAGACACACACACACACACATACACACAGACTTGATGTATTTTCCGCATTGCGTCTCTCTCCAAATTCCTAACTGTGTTCATTTACTAGCAGAGGTCTCATCAAACTTTAACCAGGCAGCATAAACAGCTTCAAATGGAATAAAACACCACAGCTGGTTACACTGGGACTATGGACACGCACATTACACACAGACGCACATACTGTACAACACACAAAATTTAGAATTACACACATACATAAAATGAAATGCACAAAAAACATGAAGCAAACACGCAAACACACACACACACACAAATATGCACAGACTTGCATAAGGAAAGGAAATGCAAGAGAATGCAGATTGTTGATATTCAGAGTAGTAACGCTTATATCAGCTGTCAGTGAGTGTGTGTGTGTGTGTGTGTGTGTGTGCATGCGTGTGCATTATTGAGAGATGAAGTGAAGCAGCGGAGAGGACGTCTCTCATCAGCTTGTGTGCATTTGAATTGTTTCATTTCCAGCATTTCTCGCTATTATTTGGTGCCACACTCACAGCTCAAGCTCTTATTGTTTCTGTCTCTTTCTCTTATTTTCTCCCAAAAATGCCTCAGTTTTGTTCTTCCTATCTCCCCCACTCTATCTTTCTGACTCACCCGCGTCTTATCAGGGGAGGAGTTGAGACTGAGTACCCACAATCCTGTGCTGCGATTGGTGGTTTCCTGTCTGACACTCAGCCAATGACGTGCCGGCATAACCATTAAGGGGCTATCTCATTAATCACAGCTAAACTCATTTGCCCAGAGCCCCCCACCCCGGGACTTTATTGATGCCTGGCTCTTCAGAAGCCCATTGCCCCCCCTTTGTGACTGAGAGGAGAACATATGATTGGTTGTCCCAGAGGTGAAGGTGGACATCCATTGGCTGCCATGATCAATGCAGGGTGTCTCCAAAAATGAATGACTGCCCTCACCTGTCAAATCACTCTTGCTCACTTGTTTTGAAGCACCTGCTGAAAACGTGACATACCAGTTGGGAGTGGTTTGCACTTATAGTAATGCTTCGGTTCACGTGGTGCAAACCACAGACTGCATGATAATAATGGATGTAGCCACCGTGACGCCACCCATTGGTTTGTGGACTCATGTTTTGAAGCTTTAAGTTCGACATTTTGATGGTGACAATTTTGGATTGTTGGAGCCAAAAGTGACCATATTTGGATGAGAGTGGGGAGCTGTGTAGGAGGGAGAGGATCTGTCTAAAAGGTGAGAACTATTACTCAAAGCACTCACGCCCTAAATTATGTGTAACTTTAGGCCCTAATAAATAATTAAAATTAATGGATGGGAAAATTAGCTATAGAGACCTAAACCTTTTTGTACCAGGCTGTGAACATGTTTATTTCTGCTATTAGGTTAGACATTTTAAATTTCTCCTTAAAATATTAAAATATCTCTTTCTCTCCTGTTAGCGATCTTGTCTTACCTCTATGGTGGACAATTATGTTCAAAGTTTTAGGACAGCAATTGCCAAAATGCTCAGGGGGATGTTAATCAGAAGTGTGGTGTTGCTTTTCATTCAGTGCGGTCTGGGCAATCCATTCAATCCATTTTTTAGCCGATGTTTGTTTAATGGCAATTGAAATTCTGAATTTGAATCCATGGCTGTACAAATACTTTCACTGAATAAATTTAAAAGAGAACTTTTAAACATCAGATTTTTGGACAAAATTTGATTACAAATTTTGTATCACCGAAAACTGCTGGTCACAAGTATGATTTTTAAGGACTTTATGGACGTGTTATGACTCAGAATGTACATGTACTGTGGCATTTGGGAGCTTAAGGAGTAAAAGTACCATAAATTCCACTATTAGTTGTGTGCCACAGTCACTGCTGCTGCTTTCACTGCTGACTGTGTTGGTAAATGAGCCAAATTAGTTGTCTAAACTACAATCACTAATGATGCATTGATTTTAAAAAACCAATGTGCCCCTGTCAGTTCAACCTCTCACAATATCTTTGCTTCTCATCTATCTCTTCCTCACCCATCAACTCTCCCACGCATCCCTGGGGATGCGGGCCTTATAGCTTAAAAACCTCTCATCTAGCAGTGGTTCTCAAATAGGGTGCTATGACACCCTTTGATGCCTTGAGGACAAGCAGAAAGTGCCGCAAGATTTGCTCTGTTCATTAATTTTACATTCCTAAAAGTGTTTCACCACTTTAAAAAACAAAGTGATATTCGCATTAACTGCATACATATCCTACATATCAAAACCACTGAATTAAAAACCCTGTTAAATGTGCAGTTATACCCCAGTTACAACCTGACAGCTCACGGTTGCCAGTTGTCATAGTAACGCAACAGGCTTTGCGAATGTGAATCAGCCAAAAGAACTGAAATCAGACAGCGCAGTGAAACAAATTCCTGTGAAGGGATGCCGTGGTTTAAAATAGTTTGGGAACCACCAGTCTATAGTATGTGCTGCCTCACACAGTACATAAACATAACATTATACCACACTGATTACTGAATTCATTCTCTGCTCACTGAGTTGCTTTATTAAATGACTGTAAGCGAGTGTGTTATTATTTTAGGCTGACACGAAATTCTTTTTTACCAAACTATCTTTTTGAATGATTAAAATGGCTAATGACAACCAGCTGCTGGCAGCTCCACTTTAGTTTAGCATATTGTCTTTAATGTTATATTAATACAACTGCTTCCATTCTGATCATTTGTCATCTTTAACAGTGGCCTCATATTGCAGGTTTATTGGACTGGATTACTGCCACTGCTAGAGTCAGGCCAGTCTTGTAACAGGGGAAACTGCTGTCTTTCTTTGGTGACTTGAGGCTCTGCAGTGTGGCAGGACATGTAAAGGTTACTGGACAAATGTCTGATATTGTGCAAGGAGAAAGTGTTTTGATCTGCTGAGGTAATTTAAAATAAAAAGAAAATAGGTATCATTATGGAGCCATGCTGAGAGGGGGTATCTTCTTCTTTTGTGTCCCCAGTTTGAGCCTCAAGTTTCAAAGGACCAAATGACAATGTCAAAAAACTGCAAAACACGTTCCTGTTTTTGCCATTGTTACCTCAAATCACTATGTTCAGTACTACACTGAACATGTTTGTCTTTTTTCTTATGTAATAGGCATATGACCAAATATGACCAAGCATAGTGTGAATGTCTCCACTGCTTCTTAAATGGTGACTGTTTAATCCATTCACTTCCTGAGCTTGAAATGTGTTGTATAATTCAGTTTATCATTTGGCAGAGTACCACAGTATGAAGTCAGCGTTTGTTTTCAGTCCAGCTGGCGCACTTGGTTTGGCTTACCTGTATGATGTAACTCATTGTAACCACTGACTTCACTGTGCCACCATATGGCACTCAGGTGTGTGTGTGTGCGTGTGTGTGTGTGTGTGTAAGTGACGTAATGAAATTTTCACTTTTGCCAAAACTAAATGTGTGCAGCTAACTGAGTATGACTCATAACAGTAAGTAAGTATTAGAATTTTCTTGGTCTTTTAGCTGTTGTGACCCTGTGGCTGGCTACAAACTTACTTCCTGTGTTTGTTTGGAACAGTGCTCAGAGTGAAGTCTGGAGAAAAGGTCAGGGGAGCTGGTTTGCGTGTGAAGAAATCTGTTAAAGCAGACATGAATCCATTTCTACACTATCACTTTGGCATATGAGGTAAAGAGGCAGCCTTGCCCATAGAGAGAAGGTAAGCTGCAGTGTTTTGTCAAGCAGCAAATTTGTTGAAATCTCAGGGTTAGTGCTGTGTGACTCAGCTGGGCCCTGAGGAGGAAAGTATGAGGGCCAGTACACCCATGCAGATTTTATCTTCTGTCTCCAGCAGCTTGGAGAAAAAGAATTATTTTTAAACAAAGTAAGTACTCTTTCACTGTTGTTGTTCCTTTTATGTGTCGTCTCCTAACATAATGTTCTCCCTCCCAACTCGTCATGTACATGCAGCATTGTCAGTGGCCCTACGATTATAACCATGACACTCAAGGTACAACTATAGGATCATTTTTGGAAGTATCAGTTTCCGCTCATTATATGCATACAGAATCTTTTCAAAATAAACTTCTGTGTTCATACCAAACTTAGGTTTCATCAACATAAATACTTTAGTTTTTGACAACAACATCTACTTGGTTAGGTTTAGAAAAAGGTCATGGTTTAGGTCAGTGTATCATACAACAGCTTGTATGATATCTAACGAATTTGTGCCCCATGAATGACATTACACACTTAATAAAAAGTGACATACTCAATGTAAAGTTACATAACTCCAATTATCCTCCCTAATGACATGGATTCTCATGATTACGTAAGTTATATACAAATCGTGGTGCAATACTTTTCATAGGTATAGGAAAAGTATTGCATAGGAAAAGGAAAAGTAGTACATAATAAAAGCCTGTTGGGGTTAAATGTCACTAACATTTGGTTTCACATGAGACACAAAGTGCGGTCTTCTAGGTGAAAGTCCTATTTTTGTTTTAGCCACCCTGACTGCCCTCTTATGCAATCTCTTTATACCACGTGTAACATCGGCACTATATTACAGTTAATTAAAAGCCTAGCGCATCAGGCAATAAAGGGTGCTTTATTTGAATGTCGAGGACAGGATGCCGCATTTAAAGACTTAGGGATGAGCGGACTGAAGCGGACCAGATGGCCGAGGATGCTTTGTTAATGTGGGTGACCCAAGGTGACACCATGCTCACTGAACGAGTGAAGTCTTTTGATGATGTACAGTTTATCCTTATTCTGAATGAGCCTATTTTCATTCATCATAATTTCTCATTCATAATAGTAAATTAAATCTCATTCACACACATGCAAGATTTTGCCAGTCAGGAGCAACCTGTTCAGTGTCTTGTCCTTGCTCAAGGATTCTTGGACAAACGGACAGCATAAGGTAAGGATTTAATGGTCGACCCTGCAATCAAGGGACAACCTCGCTCTACTTTCACGAGCCGCAGACGCTGCTGCTAATGCAACTTTGAATTTCAATGATGTCCTCCTTGGAAATGCTTTGTTTTACACATGAAAGAGTTCACCAATTCTGGGTGTATGTCGTGGAAACCAATGAACACACTCTGCATTTGCATTATTTACCAGCCCATTAGTTAGAAACCTCACATGTCTAAGCACATCACAGCCGTGGAAAGTGATGGATGAAATCGCTGCTGTCTTCAGCCACTTAATGTAATGCTTTTGTTTCTTCTTTTATAAACGTCCCAAAATAGACACTAATCTATTAAAAATCCCAGATTGTGTGGTGGTTAATTTTATGCTGCCTGTGTGGAAGAAATATTTCACTTGTAGTTTTGAGGTATTTCCATTTAGTTCTCACCTCCAGCTCAAATATCACATTTGTAAATGTGCAAATACTTGTCTGCAGTATGTGTTGCAGTAAGATTGCAAGTGTGTGTCTGTTTGCCTGCAGACACATGCACTCCCCTCGATCCCCCCTGTATCAAATGTCACATCTGCCTGTTTAAATGGCACTGACTTCACTTAACACAGAGACACTGCTGGGTCCCACTTCTACTTTAATACGATTGGTGCTGTGTGTCGGAAGGAAAGCACACACATGCTCAAATGTACTGACACGCACATATACGACAGGAGCCACTGATAGCCTCATTTTTTTTTCTTTTTCTCTCCTTTTGTCTTTTTCTTGACACACACACACACACATACGGCGAGGCTCAGCATGTCTCTCTCTGTTAAAGCTTAGGTCCACTTGGTCTAAAGTGAGTCTTTCTCAGCAGCTGCTCAGGTCTCCATCAAAATCAATACAGAGAATTGGTCTCCTGAATCCTCTGGGAAAAGTTACAATATGGGAGTATTTCTAGGTGTGTGTGTGTGAGTGTGTGTGCGTGTGTGCGTGTGTGCGTGTATCCGAAGACATGGTATTGAGTCCAGGAGGCAGGAGTAAAGAGAGTAAGCTTACTGGATGCCATAATGGATTCCTGTTCACACTCTCCCTCCCCCTTACTCTTTCTCACACACACTTTTTTTTCCATCTCCCCTCTCTCACCATGCAACTCTTGAGATGACCTCACCTCCTCAGACTCCAGTCTTAAGACCTTAAGCTGTCTAATCTCCTCCTCTCCTCACTCTCATCTTCCTCCTCTTCTCTCGTCGCCATCCTCCTTGCTCTTACTCTACTCCCCGTACTCCCTTCTCTTGTACCTCTCTCCACGTCTGACCTCCTGCAGATGTCAAATGCAAAGTACCAGAGACGGCTTTATCCTGTGTTGAGAGACCTACGTCCTCCTTTGAGGCTCCTTTTGTGTCTGGATAGGCAATTCAAGTGCATCACAAGTGGTTCATTTATTAAGAACTACTATAGGTGTTCCCAGGACAAAGAGTAAAGCATGTCATTACGAGCCTCTTTTAAGAAAATAAGCCTGTAATTCATCATTCCATATGGGCCTCATTAGGTTCCCTCCTAGGACTGACACTAATCTGATGGTACTTACAGGATTCCAGTGGGAGAGGAGTGTTATTGCAGCAATGGCAAGAACATAGCATAAGAAACAAACACATGAAGAGTGTTTAAGTTTGCATTATAGGTAGTTAATTTGATGGCTAATAAGCAATAACGAAAAGCATTCTTTTTTTGACACTTGTAACTGTTAAAGGCCCTGAAAAAAAATCTCATTTGTTTTTGGACCTTTTCACCTTGGGCTATTTTCAAACAGAAATGTCCAGACAGAGTTCTCTCTTCAAACTACATTTGTATGCTCACAAAGGAGAGAACCTGATGTAGAAACTGCATTGGTGTCCACTTTTTGTGCCGAAACAATCAATCTACGCAGTGAGGAACAAACATTTATTACAATAGGGCATCAATACCTTGATGCAAAAAGCCCTTCACATTTCAATAAATAGATTGTGTTGTTTTTAGTGTTGAGTCAATGTTACACTGTACCACAGCAATATAGCATTAAAGGTTTAGTACGTAGGACTTAGTTGCACCTAGCGGCTGAGGTTGCAACACAAACTCCTACTGTGTACCAAGAATTTAGGAGAACTATGGTAGCTAATATAAAAACATGAATAGCCATTTCTACAGCCAGTGTTTTGTTTGTCCATTCTTGGCTACTGTATGAACAACATGGTGGACGTCATGGAAGAGGACCCACTAAATATGTACATATAAATGACTCATTCTCAGACAACCAAAACAGTCCTTATTTTCTGGTGATTATACATTTAAAAAAAGAACATACTTACCAATTATCTTTTATTCAGTTTCTGCCAATATATCCCCCTACATCTTACACAATGGACCTCTAAAAGATAAATTGCATGAAAATATGTCCAGAATATATTCCTCGGTCTAATAAGGTAATCCTTTTCAGTCTGAGCAAATGTAAGGAAAAAGCTTAACTCAAACAGACTTCAGCACACCACAATCTACAGACACACTCCAGAGCTGTCTGTTATAATCATCTACATTTTGGAAAATGCTTGAAAATGTTAAAAAAAATATGTTCTGATTTTTTAATTAAACGACATTTGTTTTCTCTCAGGTTCATATTGATTGTGCGAACCAATGCACTTGAGAAAAAAACAATATCAACTTAATTATTTCTACCAAAGAGGTTATGTTTTCAAATAACCTTTATTAATATTTCTGTCTGTGGGTATTAATGGATTTCCAAACCCTCTCTTGTGCAGGCCAAAACACAACTGATTACATTTTAATGCTGATATGGATTTGGGATTTTACCATCATCAACTTTTATTAGAGATTATGAATCTAATGAGATAGCAACTTTGTAGTAAATATTTGAGCTATATTGTCAGTGGAGGGAATAAAATGTATGTTAAAATCTAGTTTTCTTGAATGCACCAACTTGGAGAACTATTTGCTGGTCTGTTTACTGAGGTTTGTGTTCTCTGAGCACTTCTAATTTCACACTAATTAAATGCACTACATGAGAAAGAGCATCTGTGTCAACCATCGGGAATTCAAACCTGGCAAAATTTGAGCTTGGACGCTTCCATCGGACACGGTGCAATGGGCAGTGCAACAGCTTTTATGGATTTCACAGTGAGCATGTCCTCAGTGGCTGTAGAGGAATTTGTGGTTAATGTTCTGACTGTCCTCCAGGTTTGCCTTCCAGAAAGTGCTCGTGCTGGTTTCAATACGTCAAGACTTACTGGAAGGGAGCTTAAGATATAGCTTCCCAGAAGCGAGTTCAGATGTCTTAATGTGGCGCCTGAAGTTTATGTGGTGAGGTGTAAATGGTGGATGGGCCATTTGTGGGCAGTAAATGTACAGTTCTTTTCTGCAGTAGGTGTCGTAAATTTGTCATTATCATTCTCTGTCTCTTCGGCTGCTCCTTCTCCCACTTGAATTTCTCTCTTTTTTTCTTTCTCCTCCTAAAATACACCCAAAGGATGCTATTTGCCCATGAAAAGGCCCAAGTACCAATTAGCATTACTCAGCTCGAGTGATGTTTTGATGAACGCACTAATGAGCATTCTCCACATGCTAGACCAAGAGCATTCACCTAATGTTGTGGTTCTGGGTATCTAGTGGTGATGAAAGAAGAGGGTGGCATCACTGCTTGTGTTGCCATCACAGCTTTACATGGACTGCCCTTTAGCATCACACTGGCCGAACACATCTTCTTTCTGAGGTCTATGTTCAAGGCCATTGCCCTCGCAATCCTGACCCGTACTGCCATGTTGCCCCAGCGACCCAGCTCCAGATGTCTGTCTCTGTTGGACACCGTAGTAACCAGCCGTCATAGCTGGCAACAAACATGGCCAATGCTAATCACTGACAACATGGACGCTGTGGGGTGGCTCGACTGTCAGCAGGGTGGGCTGAAAGGTCCATGAACTATTTGACTGAGTCTTTATCTGCAGGCGCAACTTGTTGGCTAACATGGGATGAGCCATCTTTGAGCCCTGCCATCATTTAGGAATGTTGCCAGATCTTTTTTTTTTTCAAATTTTCTTCCAACATGAGGGCGTAAAATCTCAAAATAATGAGTAACATCTATTAAAGATAAATAATAAATAAATAAATAAAAATAAATAGATAATGAATGCCTCTTGCAATAATGTCATGCAGATAACCAAACCAGCAACCCTCATATTTGGTCTCCGGACGAAGGCTCAGAGCAGGGGATCCACTGTCTGCTAAATTGTCAAAGTACCTTAGACGACATTAAAAGTGCAGAAATTTGATGCAGAGAGAAAAACACAAAATCACCAAGAAACCCACCAACCGATGCCAAGTATTTCTATCTTTTGTTTTAAATATCTGCTACGAGACAAAAACATTGCTTTTTGTCATAATAAACAATGCAAGGACATACTGTCCCTAACCCTAAGTAATTAACGCCAGCTTCTGTTTTTTTTTTTCTTGAATTTTACAAGATACAGCATTGGTCTTGAATTCAATTCTAATTGGCAATAAAAGGTCCTTAAAAGTTTTAAATCAAACTTGCTTTAAACTGTAGGGACCCTGTTCTTATATGTGTCTACCATCTCACAGGGAGACACAAGTAAACTCAACTAACTGCCATTTTCCAAGGCATTTAGCATTTTAACAGTCTGACTAATGGACATTCTTATGAGGTTACTGGTCACTTCAAATGCTCCTCTTTAAAGCTTTTTGAAAGCTAATTTTCTCTTGTAGCATTTTAAGACTGTGTCTTTGGGTTTGCAATCTTCTATCATCAGATATTTTGTGACACCTTTTCTGCCACTTAGTTACATGACTCATTGATTGTGTGATCTTCAAATAACTGTCATAGCTGTCTTCAGCCGTGGATATCTTGATGATGCAGGTGATTGCATAATAGCTTAATTGGATCTGTAGTATTATATAATTATCTGCTTTTTGTTCTTACAGCATGAAATAGTTGCACGTTTGTTATTTCTTAATTGTTTTGTATTGTATTATTATTTTCCAATAGTCATTTTTGTGTGTCCACATGTGTTTATTTTTCAAAAAAGGATAAAGTTGTTAACAAATACCATAGCTGCAGTTGTTCAAATACTAAAATTGTAAGCTCAGATTTCATAATACGGTGTGTCATCACCACAAATGGAGCTTGAAAATGAAACAGAAAGGAATGTGCTGTAATTGTCAAACAAACTTGATGATTCAGTGATTCACCATTCAGTCAACTGAATCACATCCTTCTAAATAAATTGCATGTTGTGTTTCAGTCCTCTGATTGTTAAACTGTTCCACGTGTGTCCTTGAAAAGTTTAAAAAGACGGCAATAAAAATTAAATAAAAGTCCTCAAATGGTGCCCAAATTTATTGCTGCATACACTGGGTGCAATAAAAAGTTGCACCCATTAAACTGCAACACCTGCGCACAGAGAGGAGAACATGTGTGTCGGTTTTATTGTTAACTAATTTGCTAATGGGGATTATAAAGATTGAAATACTTAGTGCTGACACCATTCGACATTGAGACTGCGCAATGAATTTGATTCTTTAAGATGCCCTATAAGTCATTTATTAAGCATATACTGTTTTCACTTACATTCCTCAGCAAGAAGGTCAAAGGTTGAGCTGGACTACAGAGCAGTACCAACTTGCTCAGTGTTGTACTTGATGAGTGCATGCTTGCTAAAAATGAGATTGAATCTGGATCCTCTTGAACCTGCCTGATGCACAAACATATACAAGCACTGTGAGGTGTTTTTCAGTGGCGTCGATCCTTATGACATAGTGGGCCCCACCAAAGGCCCCACCACCTCTCCTACACACAGACTTTGTGGTGGTTTATCCACTTTTTGTTGATTTACTTTTTGTTTCATTGTAGTTATTTGGTGTCTCTTTGTGCTTGTTTTGCTGCTTTTCATGGTAGTTGTAAATCTTTTTGTGTCTCTTTGCAGCTTCTTTGCATCCCTTTGTAGTCATTTTGTGTCTCTTTGAGTTTCTTTTGCCTCTTTTCGTACTCACTTTCATGAGTTTTATTGTATCTCTTTGAGTGATGTTTTGCAGGTGAAGGCCAGGCAGGTACCAGACACTTTGGGATCCTGGGCTTGCACCCAGTCGGTTTGTCCAGTAATCCGTAAGCCATATCATGCGACAAAAGAGGAACCAATCCAAATTAACTTAATTTAGGTTTGGTGACAGAAGCCCCAGTCAGATCGGCCCCAATCTAGCATTCAGTTTAAGTGCAATTACTGCGTTTCTCACAAAGAGCACAGGTTGTACACTGAGATAGCACTGATATCTTTCGTGCTAGCCGTTAAAACAAACTCAGTAAGCAGCAAACATGCACACACATCCACACGCTACGAGGCAGCTCGAGGCCTTTCTATGGTTTTGACATGGGCTCTTGTGATGTGTAACAGTATGCCAGCTAGCTGGGTGGGAGGATAGAGATGTGTTCTTCTACGCCTCAGTAAGGCTGTAATCCATGACTCACACTGTGTGTGTGCACGCGTGTGTCGTGAGATAAACAATAAAGCAGCAGCTTGTGTTAAGGTAAACTTATCTCTTATCACTTATGTGTGTGCCTAAATGCTCACTGGAGGGTGATAAAGTGTGGAGCAATGACAACAGTAATGAAATGGTAGCTCTGCTTTTCTACTATTGTTGATGATGTTACGTTGTTTATAGCATTTTTCCAAACTTCCATCTTCATTTAGTGAACATGTCATTCTAGTTGGCAGAAACATATATTTAGCTCCATGTATCCATCATTTGCACATGTTCCTGCTAGCGCTACTACAGTGTGTATCTGTCAGACCAAATATGTCAGTGCGGTTTGGTTTGGTAAGTGATGTAAAAACACAAGAGAGAGCAAGATAAAAATGTATTATTTTTACCATGCTTGTGTTTCTTATTATCAAGGGATAGTCAACTATGCCTGCATTTTTTTAAACAGTGCTGCTTCAAATTCAAACAACCAAACACCCACTCACCTTGAAGCCGCCCAACACAACAGCAGGTCTGTATTTGTTGGCCTCTGTTGCTGGGTGGTCTTGCTCAAGGGCACCCACGCAGTTTTTATAAGGAATAAGTGAGTTCCTTAAATTTCTCTGTTGAGAATTTGAGCTGGATATCTTCTTACACAAGCTTGCTCATCTTCTACCTTTAATTATTTGTCCTTAATCAACATTAAAGAGGCTCTATAATCAGACACAATAGCGTGCATAAAGTTCAATACATGTGGGCTGATGAATGTTATCATCACACATATTTGAAGGTTCAGAAATAAACTGTGATTTTATCTTGCCAGCAGAAAGAATAAAACCTGCGAACAAAGAGTCTTGACCTCCACCTCCGTATAAACAGATAAAAGAAACAGAGATGATGAAGTAAGAGAATAGAGTGGAATGGATTGAATGAGGGAAGGTGGGACAGTGGGAAACATAATGGATTAAAGCAACAAGAAATTACCAGTTGACTTCTTTAGTATCCAAAGATAAATATGCAAAGGAAGCAAACGAGCTGCAGAAAGGCAAAGAGGGTGATAGGATCAATTAAACGGAAGATGTGATGTTGGTGCGCTGTCCAGACGGAGAACATGCATCTCAGGAGCAAAGACTCACAAAAGATTACACAAATGCCTATGATTTGCACTTATTTCAACTGTTCTAACTGATCAAATTGGAAAAAAACAAGGACCACTTTAATTTCTGAAAATAGTAGGACATAAAGGAGAGAAATACATTTAAAAAACCTAACTGAAAAACAACAGACAGTGTCAGTTGTGGAGGCGGATGGATCCAACAAACACCAGACTTTCACTTAAGAGCCCGTTGTCTGCCTCCTGTAAAAATAATGAGCCAAACCATGATTTTTTTTAAATACCCAACTGTGTGCTTTTGTTATTTAAACCTAACCATGTCCTTTGGTCTTTTTGAAAAAGATTGCACGCATCCAATCAGCAGAAACTGTACGTTTCCTGTAAAAAATAGAAGTGTATTTTGAAAAGACACAATGCATTTAAGAGATGTAAATCGAGATGGCACACTGGAACATCAGCAACAGATGCACGCGAGGATACCTCGTAGGTCATAAATAAATGTGAAAGTCTACTGACCAAATGCCAATATTTGACGAGTTGGGATGAGAATGTAATGCATGCGCCATGTATTTAGCCACAGCCTAGATTTTAAAAGGCATTTATTCAGACCTCTGGGAATGATTAACCCAGTAGGTAGAAATAGCTAAAATTAACTTACATTAGCTAATACTGTAACTAGTAACATCAACAGCCTAACAGCAGTGATAGATATACGAAGATGAAAGTTATACTCAAGCACATTTACTCACCCAACCAAAACAAGATGGAAGCCATTTTAGTCGTAGACCCGATCTTTCACAAATACGTTGTAGTTCAATTGAGTGTTGAAAAACAAGTTCATTTGTAAGAACAATTATGTCCTTACCATGCAAATCAGTATGGATCATATGTGTCCAGCCATGGAAAAACCAGGAACAAGTCGCCAGAGGGGCATTTTGAGTTATATATATATATTCTGAAGTTGTAGCTTTTCCAACACATCCTCAAAGTTTCTGAAAGATGCTCACCTACCTAGGGAGCCAGGTAACAGCGACTGCTGATTTGCATCACATTTACATAAATCCAACCTCCTACTGGTCTAGCTATCAGTGACATCTGTTAGCCCACAGGACAGCCAATACTTTATTCATGCACCCATGGGTATGTTATTCACACAAAATTCAAGCACATTATCAGGTTGGTGTGTTTTTCAAATTAATAACAGATGCTCACAGTTTTGATGTGTGTATCATTGCATTTTAAAACGATAATACTGAGCTAGTTAAGTAGATAACTTGGACATTAATGGAACTCAAAGTGAAACTGAAAAGTATTCCTGCAGACTTCATTGCCTCCAATCAGATAACAAATTCAGGGGTGCTTTCTTTTCATCACAGGCTTCTTGGTGGATGTAGTCTTCTCAGAAGTAACTGCTGTACACCTGTTTGCCTCAAAGTGTCTATTTATTCTCATGTCCTGTCACTCTCTTTCGGCCGCTAAAGAATCCATCCGTATGTTGTACATAAGCTCTGGAGAAAGTTTGCTGCTACACGACTGTATCCCGAGGAGAGAATTCTCCTTTCTTCTTCCGTAGCATTTTGCTGTTGTCGATTTCTTCAGTTTCATCTTCCAGTTTGGGTTCAGAATCAGAAGTGAGATCAGTGTCAGTATGACCAGAAGCATCTGGCTTCTTGAAGAAGTACTGCCAAAGATCTGCACTGTAACAGCCCTGATTTAGTTCTTCTGAAAAGCGTTTTTCCTGCTCCATCTTCATTCAAAGATGAAAACACACACAGCTTCCAGAACTAGCAGTAACAGTTACTAGCCTACTTTAAATGCAGGAGCGGCTGCTCAAGTAGCCATGTGGTTCCTCTTTAATGTGCAGCTGATTGGCTGAAAAAAGGAACAAAGGCACATGAATAGCCAAAGAAAACCAGTATACTAATTTACTATGGTATCACCACACCCAGAACTAGGAGCTGGTTTTTACTATGAAACAACCCAAATTCAAATACAAGTTTTATGGTTTTAAGGCCCCCAATGCTGTTATTTGAAACATGGATTGGCTTCCTTGTGATTTTAGTTCACATATTCTGCAAAAAAAAAAAAAAACAAGTTTTCTTTGTTTGCACGACTTGCTGGTTTTCTGGTGGCGGGTCACATATTCAACATGATTTGCAGTTTTCCGATGATACTTGCTGCCTGCAGGTTCATTCAACCCTATCAATCCAACACGTTCTGTCGTCTTCAATTTATGCAGTATGTGGATTTCTCACCTCAAACCTCCATCTGAATTTCACACTTACATCATGGCTGGCCCTATAGAAAAAGTTCTCACATAACTGGTGCGAGAAAGGAATAAGACAGATGGATAATGTAAAATACTGAATGTAAAAAAAAAATTAAAATTTGGAGACTGCTTCCAATAAAACTGCATTGCTTAATCCTACAGTATGGTTCCAGTCAGTGCTGCATAACACTAGTTATAACATTCTTATTTTATTTGCAGTTTTTGACTCACTTTTTTGGTATGTTTCATAATTTATCATGCTTATATTTTTTCCCTCTCTGTAGGTTATTTTGTGAGTTTACAGCACAGTCAATGCATGATGACTAAATGTAGGATTTAGAGGTATTTCTTTGAACCACTTAATCAAAATGACTATGCTTTAAATGTAAGATTCATAAAACAATGCCATTAGTCCACCTGCATGTTGAAAAAACAGACGTGACAAAGGTCGAACACTGATGAGGATGGCCGATAGTGTTAAAGCTATGATTCAGAGGAGCAAAAGGAAATAGAAAGTAATAAAACCAAAATAAAAAGTAGAAAAGGAATTGCTGCACAAAGATCAGAAGCACACAGAAGCTTCAGGGTGTGACTTGAATAGTAATAGTCCTTGAGGCAAAAGGCAGAGTGAGGGGACAGAGGGATGAGAATAGTTTGACGCTGGCCCTTAGTAACAGACAAAGGCAGAGAAAGGGGAGAAACAGTAAAATTTGTTAAAAGACATATTATCCAATATCTGTGCTCTCTCTTCCTGCATATTATTCATATAAGGTGTTGAATCTACTGCAGTGAACATTATCTGACTAACTTCCCCTAGCTGTTGATAATATTACAATATCACTTCAGTGTGTTAATCATACACTGTAATTGCATTTCCACTAGTTTTTAGACTAAAATTCTGTGCTGAAGTGAGCTGAAATTGCACACATTCAGAAAATGAATGAACGTACAACAACGCATATGCAACACGGGCACTGAAGCGGCCGCCATTCATTTCAAAAGAAGTATTCCCTATGGGGAGAGAGACTGACGGATGGAGAGACAGAGACACACACACACTGAAGGGAGAGAAACTCATCCGTAACTTTGCAGTATTCCCGCGCAGCTGATCTTTTTTTTCTCTCTCTCTCTCTCTCTTTTTATTGTCAATAAATTCTATTAAAATCCAGCTCAGGGTGTCTGATCTGCTGATTCCACTTCTCCAGAGACTGTTCACATTTTTTTTGTTTCCACCAAAGGCTCAAGTGATTGGACATTGATAATTAATTATAAAAGTGAGATTGGTGGCTCTCATTTAGTTATTTCATTTAACTTGTTAAAATTTCATTTAATGAACTCATAGTCAGCGGTTTCCCTCCCTGCCGATGTCGTTTTGGCAGTCCATCAGCACAGCTTCTCTTGTATGGCCACAGACATATTAGTGTTAGCACTTTTTAGGCATTTCATTTGGCTTCTTGTTGAATGAAATATGTTAAAAGCAGGGATACACAGGGCACACCTGTATGGAAGGCAAAGATCTTAAATAGTCATGCATGCAGCAAGGGGGCCATAGAGAATGCCTGGGTACAGGGTCCAGAATGTTTTGCTACACCCCTGCAGTCTCTAAATAGCTAGGGCCCTGCCTTCTCACACACAGTGAGAAGTATAGGAAGCCCTTGGTGGAACTGTCTGGTGTGTTGAGTAATGACACTCAGCCAGTAATGTTTACTGTAGGAGGGTAATTTTTATCAGTGACATGCTGAGGTTTGACTCTGTAGCAACAACAAAATGTCTCGTTTAATCAATGTCATATCGTTTTCTATTGCATTCATTTAATGCAAACACTGTGCATGCATTGTGGTGGTGCTTTTATTCAGAGTGACTGCGGAAGGAATGTGTGTGTGCGTGTGTGTGTGTGCTTGGTTTTTTTTTTTGTTTTCACGGCCATGCTCTCTAGTCTACCATGATGCCTCCCTGACCTCATCCATACATGTAGAAGACAAAAGTCATCTTTCTTTTATCCGTTCAGCCGGCCTGAAAAGAAAGAAAGAATCTGATTTCCATAGTCTCTACAGTCCAGTGGACAAGAGGAAAGGCATTTATATTGGAGGTGTTTTCCCATTTTCTCATGCAGATGAGGAATTTGACACACCTGAAGATTTCTGACAGGTGTGTGTATGATTGCGTGTGTTTGCGTTTGTGTGTGTATATGTGTGTGCGTCTCTGTGACGGGGCTCCATCTGTGTGCGGACACACATCATTCATCGTGCCACCAGCTGAAGCAGAACATGGAGGAAATTTTAATCAAGGCTCTCAGCGAGCCTGGTGGGCCAGTAGAGGTGAGTATGTGTGTGTGTGTGTGGGGGTGGGTGGGCGGAAGTATATTGGAAATTGTGTCTGGGGTATTGTGATGAAACATTAGGACTACTCCCACCAATGATAAAGAAGCAAATAGTCCATTGTGACCCCAGAGTGACTTCTTGTTAAAATAAAGAATAGACTCTAGCTCAGTTATAGTAGTTACAAGATATATATGCACATTGGGGGACTTCTGCCATGACCACCACAGTGGATCACATTCGAATTTTAGTTTGACAAGCTCTCTCTAACCTTGCGATAAAATCCTGTCACCTCTCCCAGGGTGCTTTTAATTCTCCTTTTCCTTTTCAAAAAACTCTCAATTTAACAGGAATCTTGTCAGGGCACACTGGCTCTGACTCTTACATTATTGATTTTTAAAGGGATACTTATCTTTTACAGGATTTAGTTATTTAAGATTATAGTTTTTTTGTTTTTTTAACTAACTTAGGAATCACTTCAAGAAAACATTGGGGGAAGTGTGTAAAGAAATTGGCTTTCTTGAGGTCAAACAGTCATGCAGGTTACATGAGGAGACACATTCATATTCTGTTGGCCAAAGTAATGTTAGGGTCTAGCTAGTTTTAGTAAGGAACTAGTAAGTTTACTAATACCAGTGCCAAACCTAGCACATTTGAGGCCCTAGGCAACCTGTCCCCCAGCCCCCACTCCCCTGAAATAAGAATAAAAATATTATTCTTATCATCATTATTATTATTAGATACAAGAGCTAACAGGAAATCAACACAAATAGTCTAACAAACAATTAGTAACATATTAAAAGCCTTTTCACTTTCTTCCTTTTCTTTTCTTTTTTCTTTTATTTGTGTATTTTTTTGTCATGTCAGTCTGTCTTACTTCAGTGCTTTCCCAATATACCATGCTAACATACAATACATGGTTTAGCATGTATTGACTGTGATGATCTCTAACTGATGAACTATATTAACTACAGTTGGTACCTGCTACAGACTGATTGTTTGATTGATGTAAGAGATTTTTTAATGTACAAATACTTATTATTTTTGTATTTTAAACTTTTTATATATTTTTTGAAAATTTTAATTTCTATTTTTCATTATTTATGATCTGTGTTACCTATAGGAATAACCACTGGTTGCTACTGTAGAAATCCCCACTGCACTTGAGAAAAAGATGATACAGAGGCCAAAGCTTCACTCAGTATCCAGCCATGTTTAAAGATGTACTAGCCTTTACACTCCTTACGATTACTTTCATATAGATCTGAGGATACCACTTTTTTGCATTAGAATACAGAGAGCACATCCTGGTGTTTCATGTCCTTTTCCATTCAGCTCCAATAAAATGCTCTCACCTTGACTTTTGTGCTCTGTAGCATCTTTTATCTGACTCTTAGCTGATGTGGGCCAACTCACTGAAGTAGAGATGTCAGCCATCGTCATTGAAGAATGTGTCAAGGTCAACACTACTGGGAAGGGTTTTTTTCTCTACTTATCAGATTTATTTTAGTCCTTTTTAATCTCTCTCTGGGGAGTGAAGAGCACAGTGCTTTTACTCAAGGGCTTCGAGTCTTACAATGTAGTGCTCATCAAGTCAAAGTTTACATCACACCAGTGTGTCCAAAGAAAGCGGAGAGGACTGACAAAACACACAAAACCATGGTTTTAAAGAAAGAGGGTACTGATATAAGGAGCTCCTTGCTTTTCTTTATGATTTAATCATCAGTTCACAATGACGTGACAGTTGACTTTCAAACTGTGGATGTTAGAGAGTCCTTGAAGGTCTCTTCTTACTGCTGCTTTACAGCTAAACAACAATGGAGCTTGACAAAAAATATAAATAATTATATAAATGAATAAAGGATCAAAATATCTCAAATCTCTGCTTACTATTGATCAAAACTAAAATAAAATATTCTAACGCTTCTTTCAAGGTTAGAGATCAATTTAAAACGTGTGTATGTCAGTTAACAATTGGCAACAACTTAACTGCAGAATATTCCATTTGTATTCAAAAGGCTAAAAATGCAAAATCAACAGCATGGTCGGTTAAATGGCATCAAATGCCAGTTAACACAAATTACTTTTTTTTTAAAATTCTCATGCACTTGGGCATACACGAGCAGAACTCTCCAAACATATGCACACACATACACAAAATACAATTATTTCTCCATCATCTTTGCCAAGAGGAATAATTTGCAAGCTGTGCTATTTTTTTAACCACTTTGGTTTTGTGCAATTAACATTTTGAGATGGCCCCGTTCCACGCTCTGGTTCATCCCAGTCGGCTGCACGAGGAGACAAGTTGCTATTCCCTTGGACTTCGTGTTGGACCTGTCACCTAAAAATAAGCTTTCGAAAGTTACATTTTCCAATTCACCCTTATATGTATTTATGTATTCTTCTTTTTTTTCTTAATGGCAGTATTTAAGGATTTCTATGTTTAATCACCAAAAATGGAAAAGACACATTTTGGAGTTAGGACAGTTTCACACCTCTTTCACTCCCTACTTATTAACTCATGCTTGGTCGACGCTAACCTCCTACCCCCTGCCGTCTGTATTAATTATGCTCCCGTGTGGATCAGGGAGGATTTATTAGATAGAAGAAGGCTTAGGGTTGCTGGCATTTTGCTTATTAATGATGATCATGATAATCCCCTTTTCTACTAGACTGGGATTTAGTGTCTGAGGACATGGCGCCTGTTTTCACACTGTTAAAGGTAAACCAATTTCTGTTTGCAAGTCCCAGTGTTTTGTGATTTTGTGTTCCTGTTTCTCTGTCCACTTACAAATGTCTCTGTGAGCGCCACTAAATTTGTGCTAAATTTAGGCTCTTGTGTCAATTTTGCAAGTCTTGGCGGTGCATTTTGTGGTTGGCATTGGCTGTTTTCTGCATGTGGCTGCAAGTCATTCATCGGAATGAGGAAATAATCTCACCATTCTGTAAACTCTTCCTCTGTAGACTTCTAGTTAGTTAGCAGCTAGTTTGTAGTAAACAGATTAAGATTGAGGTTTTCAAGTGTAAACATAACGTAAAAGATAGAGAAGAATGAACAACAGCTGAACTCGCATCCGGCTCGTTGGAAATAAACTTGACCTGGACAGCACCATTCAGCCAGGAGGCTCTTTCTTTATATGCCGATCCAACAGTTCAGAGACTCTGACAAGAGAAGGAGAGGAGTGCATTAGGGTCAGCTGGACGGTTGTCAGCTGGAGCCAACTAAACTGATGTTTCACCCCCTTCCCAATCTTCAGATGGGTAGGCGGTGGCTACATGGGGACATCACCCCCTGCAGTTGCCTTCATTGGGGTGTTAAATCCCAGGAACTGTCCCTCCTCCAGAACCACAACTAGTAGCATACTTACTCTGCCTCCTCTGACAGCAGGGGCAAAGCTGATGAGGGCTATCAAAGAGCTGACATAGCCACGTAGAGGAGCTCGATAGCCAATCTTCCAACGAATCCCCTGTACCCAACTTCCACTGAGTGGATGGTTGTGACCCAGCCCACCTCTTTATTTTGCTGCCAATTCAGTATACCTGAGCTGCTTGATCTCATGTGCCACCTGTATTTCCTCCTTCAAGGGGACAGTGAATTCAATGATAAGGACCCCGTTGGCAACTGTTGACCACATTACAACATCTGGTCTGAGTGTTGTCTGTGTGATCTCAGTTGGTAAGACTAACTGCTTGCCCAGGTCACTGCGCATTTCTCCTTCTTTTTCAGGTGTGCTCAGAGATGTTGATTTTCCTGCAGTTGACTTCTGCAGTTTCTCTCCTGGTTTGACAAAGGGGATGAGCATCCCATTGTGACCCAAGGAACTGACTAAATTAGAGTGACAAAGAAATGATTGATTGATTGTTTTATTACTTAGTATGGACACTGCTGATTCATCCTTTTCTTTCCTCCTCTTACTTCAATCCCTCTATCCGTCTTTCCTGCCACCCCTTCTTCTTCCATTATTTCTTTTGTCTTTGCATTATATCATCCCACTGAGCTCCTTCTTTGCTTATTTTCTCAACCTCTACATCCTTGAGGCACCCGTATTATACTTCCTTCTGTTATTCCTTCCTTCCTTTTTTCTCTCTCCCACCTCTCTGCAGTCCTCTTTTCTCCCCATTATCTTTGACAGGTGAAGCTTTACAGCTTATTCCTTCACTCCTTCCTTCACTGTCTCCTTCCTCCCCTTCATACAGACATGTTTTGTCATTCTTTCCAGCCCCATATGGTCTAACACATAGATACAGAATAGTTAAAGCTCCATGCCTCTTACTTTCTCTCAATTCATCCATCCTTCCTAGATGGAAGCATTCGTACCTGCACTCTCTCCTTGCAGTTCTCTGTTTGCTCGTTTCACAATGTCAACCCCCCCACCCCCCACCCCCCCCCCCATGCCCCCCCTCCTCCCCCCCCTTGCTCCCACTGTCCCGATCCCTCCTTTCGTCTTTCGTTCATTGATTTCTTCATTCTCTCAATGTCAGCCCTTCTGCTTCCCACTCCCCTTGTCACCCCCACATCTATCTACACCGTCTCCTCTTCTTCTTCTATGCCCTCCCTTCATTTACCCTTCTCCTCCTCCATTCTTCTCTCTTTTCCCTCCCTTCTCTTCCTTTCTTCCTCCTTACCAGAAGTCCTTGCCACCGAGCCAAGTCTGCCTATTTACATTGGAATAAATCTACCTCATCACACAGCCGCTTCTCAGTTGTTGGGTTTTTTTTTTTTTCAACCACTGCAATCCTTTTAGCCACCAGCCTGAAGAATTAATAAAACACAGCTATAAACTCTCCCTCCTCCCTCCTTTCTCCACCCTCTCCTTCCCCTTCCTCTCTCTGCCTCAATGTCAAATGATGGATGGCTGGTAGAAGTGGGTGCCAGCTGTGATGTAATGACACTACAGCTATGTCCTTATTTTAACTCTGGCCTCCATCAGCGTATTTGTCAACATGGGGCTCCTTCAAAGACACAAATAACAATGAGAGCTTATAAAGGGGGGGTGAAATAGTAAAATTATACAGTGATTGTAATAAGTAATCAAAAATGACAGTTAATTGGATGAGGCTCTAAGGTCTCCTGCAGGGACACAATGAAAAAGAAAATGAATGTAATCTAAGAAGAAGTGAACAATGTTGCTAAACAGGCAAAGGATTTCCCAACAGCCCCTGCTTCACTGCAGCTGAAGTTTTAGTGGCACAATGTTGTGTTAAGGCTGTACTCTGCTGAAAAAAAATTCTGAAAGAAAAGTCAGGGCTATTGTTGTTTCTCTATAACAAAAAGTGCCCCAATCCTCTGTTGTTAATGTTTCCTTGTATAGTTTTCATCAGTTTGCAACACTGAATCAATGGGAGATTGAATGTGTCTTTTGGGGTACTGATGAACAGAAAAAGAAACAGTAAAGTCAAAGTGAAAAAGACAGTTGCACCTCCAGGAAGGAGCTAAGGACGTTGCTGCCTACCTTTGGCCATAAATAATTTGAGGCTGACATTACTGGGGTGCTTATTTTTTTAAGCTCGGAAACTAGACAATAAGGCATCTATTGGTACCAACCATGTGGGCATTGCTTGATGGTAAAGGGGCTAAATAATACTCAGTTTACTCAGTTTAGGCTAAAATTTGGCAAGAGAGCAACTGGCATTTTTAAAAGTCGCCTCAACTCTCACCTAGAGATATCTGAATGAACACGGGTTCTATCTGCAACAAGTCTCCTTTAAACTTCAGATGATTTGCTCTAAGTCAATGCATTGTTCCCCATAACCAATGTTCTCCTTTGAATCAAAGCTGTAAATTTATATTTGTTAAAAAAAGGAAAACCACCCTATTTTATGAAAAATGGAGCAATATGTATACATAACATGTTAAAACAGGATTGTTGCAGAACTCAATATGGTAACCATAATGGTATTTGGTACTATAATGCACCTACTGGTGCCACTTGGATGCATCTTCAGTGATGAACTTAGGTCATCAGGTGTTTTGGGTCTTAAATCATCAGACATTCTCACCCAGCCGGAGCTGATCAGTCCCTGACTCATGTACATGTGGTGCACTACTCCACAGATCACCCCTTCGAAACCACAGCCACCAGGAGGGATTTTTAGCAGCCTCCAGAATGATTTTGGTGGCTCTTCTATACTTCAGTCCATTCACTCCAAGGAGTTTGAGGGTTCGTAACATGACAGCCTAGCAAAAGCTCCTTGACTGTTTTACACTGGGCTCCCCAGCCATGGCTCCTGCACTCTACAATAAGCTCTTTTTTGTACTTGGCCCTTTTTTGCTTGCTGGCTTCTCCCAACTGGTCCTCCCAGAAGACAGTGAGTTCCAGCAGGTTCCACTTGCTTTGTCGACTCTGATGGTAACGCCATGTCTGGGTGGAGTGACATGGTTGTGATGTTTCCTTGGATCTTGAGCTGTCTTCCCTAGGTCGACTATGAGCTGCCAGTCCCATGCATATTAGCTGAAGCACATCAGAAACAAGAGAAATAAAAGGTATATTAGTATGCAATCTTTAACGCTTCATATTGACAAAGATTTCAAATAGTTCAATAGCTTAATCAAATTCCTCAAATCCATTAATGGCTTTTCGTTCAGGTTTTTCAGTGGCCCCGTCTGGCCACACCTCTGACTGGGGTTTCTGGGGGCGCAACTAAAAACAAATCTCTGCAGTTATCTAAATGTATTACATCGATATAATATTAAACACATGTTTGTACAAGTGTTCACCCCATCATCACTGGTGCAGCTAAATGGTTGTAGAAGTCACATAATTACTTAAATAGAGATCACCTGTTTGTACTTTCAATGGGGTTTCAGTTGATTGCACTATAATTACACCTGCATCTGGAAGGACCAATTTTTAGTGAGTCTGTATCATAACAAAATCTGCGGCATACGCCACCAAATACGCACCTGAAAAACGTTCAACTAAAATTGGACCAGTCCTCAAAAGGGAAAGGTGCTAAAGTTAAGTATCAACAGAGGAAACTGTTTGGTCAGGTTTTGTGTCCCATCTCCCGCAGGCGACAGACCTTTTTCACCGCAGACATTTCACTTGTCATAGCCGGAGAAACACAGGTGAAACCAATTTTGTTAATGATAACTCACCTCCATCAAGTGTCCCACTAAAATATGACAGCGAGCCAGTGTGGACAATACCAGGAGCCTAAAACCAGTTCACATGAATAGAATGCAGTCATTTTTAATGTGTCAATCAGTCCTCTTTTTCCTGCTATGACATGCTAAGATGTCTGTTGTGGGAAACAAAGGTCTTCTAATGTTGGCTTTTCTCAATAGTTTATCATGAATCATGACAAAAATATTATATACAGCAACAATCAGGCAGAAAAGTGCACACACAGTATATTAATGCTATCTCATATTCAAAAACACATATCCACAGAAATCGGATGGAAAATTGCAGTAGCCACACCCTGTCGTGACAGGAAGGTGCACACCTCCAGACAATCATGCACACCCACACACACACACACACACACATACAATAACTACTCTGTGCCTAGTTCTTCGCCTCATTAGTCATGTACAGCAGAAGCAGTTGACACTTTATACTCTTGTAATAAAGGAATGGGAGTGTGTGTGTGTGTGTGTGTGTGTGTGTGTGTGTGTAACCTATGGAGTAATTAGATTTAAGAAACACCAGCAAGTCTTATCTCTCCAACATACACTTGCAAACATATGCACATGCACAAAGAGAATAAGAGTGACAGAGACCCTGAAAAGTAAACAGCACAGCATTTGTGTGTTTCTTGTGACACATGTGACGATCGACACGGACCAAATGTCAATACGACCCACTAATGATTTGAGCAAATGAGCCAACATCATCCGTAGCTTTCATCTAACGTTTTGCACAGTTACGTAAGGAGCCGACCTTGTTAATGCAGAGAGCGAACGACGCGGTCGGCCTGTACGTCTGGTGCAGACGTTATGGAAGACGGCGGAGGCTTTGGTATTCAAATGACAGATGATACAGAATTCACAAGCAGGAGACGAGCGAAGCAGCCCTGTACTTGAGGTAGATGAGACGGGGCGACCTTTTCAAACCGCTGTGACTCCGCTGCCATTGAATGCTCATTTGTCATACTTTGCTGACTCTACTTTGAAATGACACGGATCAGCATCAGGCTGGGAAAGGGTACCGCTGAGTTTCACATTTGTAATGTCTTACTATTCTGCTCTCAGACAGTTTGTATGTGTAGGGCTTTTTCATCTTGATTCTTATCCACTTATTACTGCACTTCAAAAGGGGTGCCTCACTCACATTTTTTTTTGCAATTGCCCCTGTTACCGTGTAACAAAAACAAGACTTTTATGTGGAGTCTATTTCTTCAGTAGCAAGTAGTTCCAATGAAAACTCATCATAGTAAAGTAGGAAACAAACTTATGTTTGGCGAAATTGTCCTTTAAAGGAGCCATGTGCAGGATTTAGTGGCATCTAGCATTGAGGATTGCAGATGGCAAGGGGACCTACTTCAATCCAGTTGCCTACAATATAACATTTAGAAGTACCATGACCTGGATGAGTGAGATCTTCACCAACATTTTGTGTTCATTGTTCAGGAGGCTTTTATCAGGAGCCAGATTATCTGCAGAGTTCTCACCCTCTTCAAAGCAACAAACGTGATTAAAACCAGTAAAAACACAGAATTGTAACTGTAATCTTTTTTTCTGTTTATTTATGATTTGAGAAGGGGCAGGTAAAATAAGAAAATTGTTGTGCATTAACATGAACAGAACAAATGTAATGAAATGAATGAAGCAGTTTCACTTTACAAATTGTTTCTCCAACGTCATTCAGATCATCGTATGACTTGAAACGTATGACGTTCTGAAAGTTTTTACCGGTGTCTGAATTTTCCATAGACGTCTTTTCTTCTCCAATACGCCTGGTAACTAAAACCAATAAGAACACTGTATAAAGCAGTTTTATATGACAAATTACATTGAATTCCTCCAGTATTGTTTGGCTCATCACAGTCGGGCTGCTTGCCTAGCAAGTGTAAATGTGTGCTAATTTCCTTTTTTTTCCTGATAACTTAATGAGTGCTGCATTGGTTTCTTTAATAACTACATAGATAATTTGCTGGGAGACGAATTCTGCATGGCCTTGGACCTAGTGTTTTACACCCATGAAAACACTGATTAAAGTTAAAAATCAGTGTTTCTCCAATGCTGTTCGGCTCATGGCGGTGGGGCTGCTAGCTACACTGACTGATGCCAATATGCAAATGGCCCTGTCCAAAGCCATTGTTTGGTTTGTTGGTTTTTGGCTACTGTAGAATCATGGCGGTGCAACATGGTGGACTCTGTAGACAGAGACCCACTTTCCACGTAGATATAAACAGCTCATTCTAAAGTGAGAAAAACACAAGGATTCTTATTTTCAGGTGATTATACCCTAAAGAAAACAACCTATTGCCAATATATCCACTTAAATCCTACACATTGGTCCACACTACACCCATTCCATGATAATGCTAAAGTCTAGACTTTATACCTCTTGTCTACCATCTCTTGCTCTCTCTCTCTCTCTCTCTCTCTCTCTCTCTTTCTCTCTTTCACTCTCTTTCTGTCATCAGGGACAACAAATTGAATATGCTGAATGGGTTTGCTTGACCCTGTAAATGGAGACCTGTCAGGCCAATCCAATTTGTACACACACAAACCCATATGCACACACACAAATGTACACGCACTGAATAGAAGATGTATTTTATTGAGCAGGGAGTGTCTGTGTGAGTTTCTGAGTGCTTCTCTCTGTGCATGTGACCTTGAGAGAGTGCCTGGATTCTGTGGAGAGATGTGTGCATGGTTGTGTTACCATAGCCGTTAACCCCACCGTATGTTGACGCGCAGAGTCAGATTAAAGGGGATTATGGGAGCTCAAATGCAGCACCCCGACACCCCGCCTTTGCTGCTTCCAACCCAGGCCATTCATCACGGATTCCTGTGTGTGATCTTGTGATTACCCAGTGGAGACTACTTGGTGATGGGCATGTCTAGATTCCAGACATTCACCAAACAAGGCAGACAGGTTACATTCACGAAACAAAGCAGATGTGATTCACTCATCAAATAAAGTAGGCGGGTGACATTCACTTAACAAAGCCTTTGGGTAAGATTCAGCAATGGGATGAGCGGGTTGCATTCACTAAAGAGACAGGTGTGCCACATTTATTAAAAAGGATGCTTGTATTGTCTTTAACAAACAAGATTGCTGTGTGATGTTCATGAAGTGCAAGTGAAAATGAGACGCAAGGAATACTCATAGACCCCATTTACACTTGTCATTTCAAGTGTCCAGTATCTATGCGAAATGCAAATGTGTTTTACTACACATTTATTTACACTTAGCCACATATTGTGTATGTGTCTCCACATCACACTTCTAGATTGCAATCTGTCTTGGGTCTTCCTGAGCCAGGTTAAGTTGCATCCCAGCCTAATGGGTTGATGGTAATGCACCTTAAGCTGTTTGAACGAAGGAATATAAATTGTGTTTGGTTACATCGATAACAGTTTAGCCATCAAAAAAGTACTTGTGGGCAAACAAAAACACCTGGATGATTTAAGGGCTAATTTCATCATCACAATAGAGGCTATTACTACAAGAGTTATAGTTTCCAGAACCAAGTATATATTACAAGTCTTGATAAACAACACCCATCCATTCGTATTCCATAGCTTCTCAGTCTTTGTGGGGCTGGTAGTTAGGGATACATGTTTGATAAGTTGCCAGTTCATAACAGGGTTAAAGCCACAGACTGTATAAAAACAATAGACCTGGCCACCATGACGTTACCTACTGGTTTATGGACTCCCATTTTTTACTTCATGGCTGAATATTAAGCCAAACCATAATGTTTTTTTTTTGTGTTTTTTTCTTAACCTATCTCTGTGCTTTTGTTGCGTTAGGAAATATACGTAAGACATGTTTTACCTAGGCTGTAAGTATTTTGTAAAAGACCATATACATGTAACAAGCGGAAATGCCTGTGAAAATTCAAGTGTATTTCTGGTGTAAAGTTGAGCATTTAAACATCGGGGTCTGTGGGCATAGACTTGCTTTGGGAGCCAGCCTCAATTGGCCATCTTAGGAACTACAGTTTTTGGCACTGCCATGTTGACTTCATTTTTCAGCCCCAGTTGCAACTTGCTTTAGCTTTTTTCAGATTTCATAGCTATTTGTATGACGGCGTTTGAAACTGTGTAAATGCTGTGATGATGAACTCACTCTAGCTCTGGTGTATACCTTCCTTTCACAGTGATATGCTTGTCATGCTTGCTGAAAGTAAAGAAGGGTGGTCTTATCTCAGAGAGTAAAATGCTGATCTGTTTTAGAAACCGCAGAGGGCATTTAATGCATCTCCTTTTCCCTCAGGTAAGATTCAAACACTTTATTCTTCTTCGGACTGAAAGGAATAGCACTTAGTATATGCTTAAGCTTGTGAGTGGCTGGTAAGAGTAGCTGCAAGGCTGAGTGTTCATTCCCTACATGTGAAAAATCTTCACTCTAGTACTACTACTAGAGCTGTGACACCAGCCACGTGACATCAAAAGTGACTTCTGTGGTTTCTCACCTTATGGTTTTGATCCACTGTTTGAAAAGCCGAGTGGTGCCAAAGTGCAATAGGATAATATTTCTTTCATTCTAAAAATGTAAAGTATAGTGGATTATATTTAAACTTTGCATAAGAGTGGGTCAACTTTACTAGCCGCTTTTCTTAAGTAGTTTATTATGGTGAAATGTTGTGACTGTAATTAATGAGCTCATTTTAATATTGCAGTGACCTTGCTTTAGGTCCCAGTGCAGACTGGTGGTAAATATATACATTTTTGAAAAAAGTATGCTGATGCTGTTCTGTTTAGCTGGTCAGAGCTGCTGCTGGTGATTAATTACACCAAAGACAACATGGATGGCATTGTGCAAATTACACACGCTCAAACATGTGCACACACAAAAACATGCTGCCACTTGTCCATGTTGGCTCTCAAGTGGACACACACGTTCCATCATCATTCTTTTCCTGTGGATGTTTGTATGTTCATTTATCTGTGTGTGTGTGTGTGTATGTGTGTGTATATGTGTGTGTGTGTGTGTGTGTGTGTGCGCGCGTGTGTGTGGGGGGGTGACATTTCCTGTATCACGTACCACCGCTTGTTTGATCTTCCCCCTTTCATCTTCTCAGCAAAGAAACCTGACATTACAGGGTCTCTCTCTACTCTTCTCTTGCTCCATTTGAAGTCTTAAGTGTAGTTGACCGCATGTGTGTGTGTGTGTGTGTGTTTCAAAGCTAAGCAGAGAGATAAATAACTGTGTCCTCTCCACCTTAAGGTGAGTAGGAGTAAAGTACATATTCCCTCCTTCTTCACACAACCTACATTAGTAAAGGTAGGGCATGCATCGGCGTGTGTCTTGCGTGTGATTGCTCTTTGCAGTCATTACAGCCACTTTGCAATTGTGTGTGTGCATTTGTACTGGATGTGTGTTATCAGTAGTTATAGTAATTAATCTGATTCCATTGCTGATTGTCTAATCTTATGATGATGGAGGCTTAGTGAAATTCAAGGAAATTCAGGTGACTCACCAGGAAAAGAAAAAAATAGTCTCCTAACCTTTTCTGAGAAGGAAGAGTTAGAACGCAAAACTGTAACCTTGAAATTCCTTAACAATGGAGTGAAACCGACATTTGTAAACAGCTCCTCATTATTATAGTAATTGCTTAGTGTGCTGGGGCTCTTATATCAGTTGGACAAGATAAATACAAGGTAGCATATGCAACAGAGCAGAGAATTGTTCTGCAGAGCTGAATATGCAGCCATCGAGCTGCTTCATTAGCAGTAGCTTGGGAGGATGCTTGTGTTTTCCTTCAGAAATAAAAGGGCCCTGACATGAAACCTCTCTCTCAGTGTAGTGATTCAGAAATTGCCTTTTCACCAAAGGACACAGCTTTAAGTCCCCATGTCAGCAGCCATCCACCTTTCTTTAATGTCTGTTAGTTTGACATTGAAACGCTGCCAGCTGCAGTGGTGCTATTCAGGAAATGATACTGACCTCTGAACTCCATGTGGACATGGCTGAGAAAAAAAAAAAGAATTTCCCAACAGGGAGCAATGAAGTATGTAACCAGTAAATGCAAGGGGGAGGAGGTTTGAATAGTATAATGACCTCAGTATAAATACACCTGTGGTCTTCATTATGCTTAGTATAAAACATTTTGCTTTTCTTTTTTTTCTTTTTACATTGGTGAGGAAGCAGCATGTTTTATGAATTTTATTGAAATCAAATCCGACCAAGGGTTCTGTACTTTTGCTCAGTGTGAGCAGCCACTGGTGGCAGGTTAATTGATCTGCACACTGTGAGCATAAAAGCAGTTATGGCTGTGCAGAAAGGCTGATTAAAATGTGTCGTGTGAAGAAATACAACATACAGGACCAATAAAAACTCCGCCCAGCTTTATGGTAATTGGTTAATGTGTTAGACTTTGGGAGCTCCAATCTAATACTTGGACTGAGTACTGAGTAATCTGCCAATGAGAAGTCCCAATACAATATGTATATTATTCTGCTCCCCAAAGGAACCTACATGCATCACATACATCCCATTTATAAAAACCAATTATATTTGGTGAAAGTGTATTTTGTGTGAGATTTGCTTGATTATTGAATACTTTGAATCTCTGCAGTTTTCAATATATATATATATATATATATATATATATATATATATATATATATATATATATATATATATTATATATATATTTATTAATCTCTTTTACAAATGATATCCTTACAAAGTATGAGGCAAATAGAATCTCAAAAATAGCTTTATGAATTGGTTGTATCGAAAGCCATCTGTTAATGCCTTTGGCAGTGGCATCGCAGACGTTGCAGGTGGCTATTTAGGCTGATTTAATTTTCCAAATTAGACCAATTCCATGCTGCAGAGACCAGTGTGGAATTTAGCAGCTTATTAACTTTCAAAAACACATGTCTAAGTGTTGCATGAACACTGTCAGTTTTTTATAACACGCATGACAGCTAGAACTAACTGAAGACAATGGGATGAAATAAATCTAGAAAAGGATCATAATTTGATCACTCTCACACACATCAGTTGAAATATGGCTTCTTCTGTTGGTTCTGATACCAGTCTTTTATGGCATCCCGTAACAGTTACAAGGTAAGAGGGGCTACTAGTCCTGGAAGTGGTTTTTCTCCTGTCTGTATTTCTTTCTTCTTCTTTTTTTCTTTACACAATATGCTATCTAATAACACTGGGCTCAGTTTAATAAAACAGTCATATATGTTTACATTTGGACCACTCTTTTTAATTATTTTTACTCAGTGTATGAGATATGTTTTCTTCATTAAGCCATGGCAGATGGTTCTTATTATATACTTACTACAATAATACTACAAAAAAAAAAAAAGATCATCCACTGTTGCCATGGAGCAGAAAACATTTAGAGGCAAGAATTAGATCAGTAGCAAATTTAAACACTTTGCTGAGAAAGTTTTTAACAAAATGAGGTGCCACAGTTGCAAAAGTGAACCAATTTAAACTGTAAAACCAGTCTGATGTTTCTTGCAGAAACACCTTGGACCTTGCACCATGGGAATTGTAGTTCACTTCACACCCATTTTTGTCTTTACAGATGACTTACCTATGACTATGACTTAAAATAGAGAAGATATGCAGTTGTTACTATTGGACAGGTTTTTAATTCAGTTTTGTCGAATCTGGATACTGTCTTCTAGATTCTAATTTTATCATACTCATCTCTTGTTCCGGGTACAGTAATATATATATATATATATATATATATATACTTACATAATAAGATTTCAGAGAAATAATGAAACACAATCATGTGATGTTTCTGGATTAGTATATCTTATGATAGCAGACTACTGCAGTTCTTTTACATTGACTATATTTTCCAATTTCTCAACCCTCTCAATACTAATAGTCTCTCTTCTCCCTCAGAATATATTGTAGAAAAGAAAGACACTCTATAACACACAGACATATGAAAAAACATCCCTGCAGGCATCTTCTTCAAAAAAAAACCTCCAAAAAATGATGTTAATATTTTGTGTGTTCAGTGTGTAGTCATGGAAGTGAAAGACAAACTTGATTGCATGAACACGCAGAAACTGTAAAACACATGCACACACACACACACACACACACACACACACACACACACACACACAGTATGAAGCAGAGACGCACAGCTATCACGCTGTGAAAGGCTGTTGTCAAGGTGTTGTTAGTGTCATAATGCTGTTTGTATCTCTGCACATGATGCAGAATGAAAACACTACTTAGCTGACAAGGCCTCTGTTTCTTTATCTCTATCCCTCTTTCTCTCTAACCTTCACTGTTTCACCCTGTACTCTTACTCTTCTCTCTGTGCCCCGTCAGTCTCTTATTACACCTTGCCTGTCATTCTTTACTTGTCTCAACCCCCCCTCCTCCCTTTGTCCCAGTTGAATATCATTTTGTCATCCAGTTGTCATTTCTGCCTGCTGCCTCTGTCTCGCCCTCTTTCTCTTTTTGCAACCCCACTGAAAGACTAATGAGTGACTGCATGCAGAGCGATGGAAGGTTAAAACGGGAGAGAGAGGGTAAGCAGAGGTAAGCTGTGAACAGGGACCGAAGGAGGGAAGTTGCTGAAAGATGAATTGAATGAAAATGAAAGCCAAAATGAGTAAGGTATGAAAAAAACATTACAATTAGAGGAGCTAGACCATCATCTCTTGCTCATTTTGGCAGGTTTTGGCAGACATGGAGTAACAGTAGCATTCATTTGGAGTTGTTTTTTCCACCACTGTGATGGATGTAAATTCAACATTAACTCAGGTTTTAGTTCTAATTTTGGTCTCCACCAACCCCTGAGAAAAAATAACTGTTTCTCTGGCTGCTAAATGCTTCACTATGTTTGCCAATAAGTCGCATACGATGCATCTTGCAGTCTGGTGCTGGCCAGATAATGCACCATAGATTTTAAAGAAATGCTTCACCCACAAAATGATCATTTCAGTATCAGTCCCTCAACCGTGTTTCATTGAATTTGACCAAAAAACTTTGTTTTTTCTTGCATGCCTCTGCAGTGAACTAAGAACTCAAAAACATATTAAAAATTAATAATGGGGTCCATATTTAATTTGAGTCTCACTTAACTCAGTGCACTGGTCTCATGTATTCAGTCATATGCACAATACTTTTCAAACACATGCATTTTTACGAAAACCTTAAACACTTACAGGCAAACCCTCTCACTGATGGATGAGTAGCGCACCTGGGCAAGCACGTGTGTTTGAACTCTACCCAATAAAATGCATGAGCAGAGTTCAACAAAGAAATCCCAGACTTTCATGCAGGAGTATGGTGTTTGCTTACTGTCTGAATGTCATGTTTAATTTCCTACACCTTACCATGTGCCCTTTTTGCCTAAACCTAACCATCCATGCTTTTGTAGACTAATCCCACCTTGTGCATTTATTGACATTCCAGCATCAGTAGCGGCATCCCAGAATGTCAACAGCAGACGCAGAAAGATACTTAGAGCATAGGATGTAGACAGGGAAGTCCAATGACAAAGCAGAAATATGTGACAATTTGGGATGAGAACATGTCAGGTACTTGAAGTGTTTTGAATAATACGATTAAGGATACCTAATTAAGGATATTTGATGTGCTGTTGTTAAATGTGACCCCTCTTTGCTCCAGTTCATCAAGAACTTTGTGCAAATTATCATTTTGCGGGTGAAGTATTCCTTTAAGACGTTTTCAAAAACAGCTGCCTGCTGTAGATGAAAACATGCAGCCCCTTTTTCAGCTATATATATGTGAATTGATAATGTAAAAGTATTTGTCATACTCCCTCAAAGATGTAACAATCACTAACTAGGTGAACTCTGAGAAGAACCTCCACCATGTGAGAGGTAAAGACTTCCTTAATCACATCCAATTAGTAATAAATTACCAGTATTGGTTTGGTTGTTTTCCAAATGTAAACACCTTTCCAAAGAGTAATGGGGAAGCCGTCTTCTTTTTATATCCAGCCTGTATATTAATGAGTGTGTGTATAAGTCAGGAAGTACAATAGCTGTAATCCAGCGCTTAGCTACCTCATTTTATTCAATTTATTGTTTATTGGCAGCCAAAATGTTGCTTTTCTCTGCATTGCTAAAGCCATAACATTGGCATTAAAAACCCATTTTACACACACAGGCATTGTCACACAAAAAGCACTTGCCCTCTTACTCATTCTGCTGTCTCTGTCTCATACTCGTAAACACACTCACACACACACACACACTCTCCAGGGAGTGTGTTGGCATTTCACTACAGCTCATTCTGTCATGACGGCGTTACGGAGCCTTCCAGACACCTCTCAGACAGATTGGCTTCTCATCTTTAAGACAGCTGATAATGAATTTAAAGCACGGCCCTTGGCTTTGGCATACCTGTGGAAAAGCACAATCCCAGACGATGAAAGAGGCAGACAGACACTATGTGCCTTGGCAAGACATCATAGCGGAAATGAAAATAACTTGTGCTGGTGTGAGGGTAAATTGGCAGGTTTCATAAAAGGCAGCCTTTTCTCCGTTGCAAAGTGCTCCAAGGAATGAATGAGATTTGCCTTTCAGTGTTGTCCTGCAGCAACCTGGAATCTGTGAAATGACAGCTCGGTTAGAAAACACAATATCTGGTTGACTTTTCCATCCAGCATGTGTGTGTTTTGACAATCTCCAATGAGATTCAGTTATTTGGCTTGGTTCGGTCACAAAGCTTTTCATATGTGAGACAAAATCAGCAGTCAATTACACTACAAGAGAAATGGAAACACTTACAGCTTTATATTTGACTTTTGCAGAAATGTGTTGACAAGGCACAGTCTCAATGAAGAGCCAGTGAAATGCAATAAGTTTATCAAATTGTACTTCAGAGAATGGAAAGATGTGAGTAGGGCAGTGGTGACCAATATAATGAAAATTTCTAAAAATCAGCACACAGGCAGCAATACACTGTAACTTATGCAAATGAAAGTCTAACTGTTTATTTAATGTGCTATTATGATGATTGTGATTGCATGGGGTTTGTGACTCTGTGCACAGCCTTGACCAGCAATTTCAATCATGACTACTTGCAAGCTTTTAAATCCCCTTCTGTTATTTATGTTGCACTTGTACAGCATTATTTTTCATTTTTTTTCTTCAGGAAGAGCATTAACTTTTGTATCCAGGTCAGCAACATGCAGGTGTGATCCGCTTTACACCCCAATCATTGTGTTGTTGTGCATATTTGGCTGCCTCTAAATATTTAAAACCAAGAAAATACTTCACACAAAAAGCAACACATTTCTTTAGCATTTGCCCAAGCACTGTTGGAGTTAGAGGATATTTTCTCTCTGATTTAATGAATCTTAATTCAACCAAGTGTGTCAGCTGAGAACAAATGATTATTAACAACAGCTGCGTCTTAGCATCAACAACAAGAGGCTGTTCCAACCCTCGGTTTACCTAGGATTTTATAACTGGATCTTAAATGGCTAGTAATTAATTTATCAAACACGTCATGGCATCTAAACTAACTGATCATTGGGGAAAGAGTGAACCTAATCCCCTAATATAGGTCTTTTTTTAAAGACAATGGATGAGAGTAATAAATACCTCCCAGTAGGCGTGTGTATTTGGTAAATGAGTGAGCATTAGTACAGATTGTGTAATGAAGCTGCCTGCTACTGTAGAGGGAGGACATTAATAAAATGCAACTGGGTGTAGGAAGTACTAGCCATGATTAGCCATAGTATTTGCACATTCATTTACTTTAAAACAGCACAACCACTCCATCATTGTTGGCAGCCACTTCATGCATCTCACAGAAATACATGGAATGGACCTCTTCACAACAATTAATGTGGTGGTGGGCACAGAATGGGTTAAAATTATTTGGGATGCCAAAAACAATCCAATGCAAAGATTATTGCCAATGTTTACAGTTTCAAGCACATATAATGTGGAGAATGTAGTTTAGTTTAGATTTAAAGATTATAAAAATAAATAAAAATGCTTAAGTATTAAGTAGTTTAGGAGAAGATTGTGGTTTGGGTTACCTATGGGACATGCAAGGCAGAAACTCACATCATTTGCATAGTTACCTTAAGCAGCTGCATATAATTCTTTTTAAGGTTTATTCAAGTCCATAAAGTCATGCAACTACAATGACTTTTGGTTTCACACAGGACACAAGCAGAAGTCTTCCAGTTGAGAGTCCATGCTTCTTGGACCAACCCACACAACATGAACTTTCTCGCTCTTCATATTAAGTCAGTCACCACAACAAAGGATTCTTATTTACATTGCATCAACATTGTTTTTGTGTTGCCAACATGTCAATTTATGACAAATTTGTATCCACCACCACATAATATTTTGTTAAGAGTTTGATTCTATTTCACATATTTCTATGATAAGCAGCTGCTTCATGATGGATGGTGAAAAGGATGGTGAAAAGTATGGTCAGTGAAAAGTATGGTCCATTGTAGCTGGTTTGAGAATTAAATCACCCTCCAGGTCAAGAGTCTAATGAATGATTGGTTATCAATAGCTCCCCATCCACCTCAAAGCCAAATATTAGCTGAGGATTGAGAGACTACAACACATCTACTATCCCGCTCTAAGTAGTTAATATCACATCGATGACAGTCAGTCGTTGGTAAGAGTTCCTTATACAATGAGTCTACCCTTTTTAATGACTTTTTTTCATTTTTATGAACATTGGATAGCCTAAGAGGAGCTTAAGTCAAATCGGGAGTCTCATGAGAAGTAGCTTAAATTAAGTCACCTAATGCTAACATATTTTGCAGTAGCAAATGTAAAAGAGATAGGAATAGACTTTCAAACTTGACGAGACACACATTCTAACTGGGACCATTGTATTTTCAGTCTGAATGTTTCCAGTAGATGTGAATGACATCAGTTAAAAAGATGTAAACATGGACCCAAGCTTTTGACTAGCAATGCAATTCTAGTGAAACAGTTCTGGTTACTCTTTTACTTTTGGTCAAAAACTCACTGGTTGATGATTGTTTGTGTTTTTGTTTGTTTTTTTCATTAGGTAAGTTCGAAAGGTTCCGTCCACTGAGATTTCACTAAGCTGCTGATGTTATTTCAACCTCTGTCAAATGGTTGTGCAGAAAAAACTCTGCTCGTACTACAACAGCAGTGACATTTTTTAATGTATGCAGCCTATTTTTTCAGAATAAATTACGGAAGAGAATTGTGGATGAGGGCGAATATTTTAAGATGTAACAAAAAGTTATTTCCTCATAGCTCAACTTTTACTACCTTTAATTAGTTTGATTCAGCTCTGTGAAGAATAGACATGATTTGTAGAATAATGTTTTGAGTGCTCCAAGTAATATAAGGTACAGAGAAGTGAATTGTCGCAACTCTGGCCTGGAATTTCCAGGAAATTGTTAGTTAATTTGCTGATTAATTAGCTAAAACTGCAATAACTTTGCTGCATTTATCCTACTTTAAATCTAAAAGCATACTGTGTGTTCTGCTTATGATAGAGAGACCAGGGGGAAATCAGAAATGGGTTGAGTGAGAATCACAGACAGAGAGAATGCGATACTTACTGAGTCGAAGAAAGGAAAAAAATTACATCGATATACTGGAGTAGAGAGAGTCAGAGAGAGATTTAAATGAGATTTCCATGGGATGAAAGGCAGCTTGCAGATAATGAAGTGCCCTCTTTGACCAGTGGCCAAAATAAAAAGGGACACAAAAGCACATGTACACACTCTCTGACACACACACACACACACACACACACACACACACATGCACACACAGGCACACACACACATGCACACACACACATGCACACACACATGCACACGCACACACACTGTAACAGGACTAGAACCATAAACAAGCATACGCCATTATCAAGTGGATACTGGCTTTTACACACTAATCCCAGGCAAATCCCCTTGGAAAGCTATGAGACTGGCACCATCACACAGCCATGCATGTGTGTGTTTGTGTGTGTCTGTGTGGGATAAAGCGTCAAAGTGATCATGCAGAGTGTAAATCCCGGAGTTGAGTGTTAACCATCCCCGAGGTTGTGTTAGTCTGTTGGAACAGCATTTCTCAAACTCCTGGGAACCAAAAGCAGTAAATTTAGTCTGTCCCCAGGGGTGATGAACAAGGAAGGTGAGGGAGGGGAGGAGCATGTGGTGGCGGGGGTTTGTGAGCCTCTGAAAGCATACAGCTCAATTGTGAAGTGAGGAGACACTAGAAAATAGCCTGCCACACACACTTCATCGGCGCTGAGCCATTTTGGAACAGGGTGTCTCGAACAACCCTTTTAGCCTGAGAGCAAAGTGGAGCAAAATATGGGTAATTTAATCTGGTCTGAAAACATACAGTATGTGTGCTTATTTCTGGATACATCAGCAAGATTCTCAACAGACATGACAGGTTCTAAAAACTGAGGGATGAAATAGATGCTATCGCCAAAAACACTGTTGAAGCAACAAATAGAGTGCTCCAGGGATAACGTTTTTCTATAGGCAGACACGGAAGTTAACGTCAACCTGGTTCCTTTGTCAAAAAATCCTTCAATTGACTTTGCATTACTGCAGAAAAAAAAGGTCTGTGGCAAACAAATGATTATGATTCTAACAGGTTTTGTTCAGCACCAGCAGCAAACTACCAGGATAGGAACGAAGCCAACAAATAAGTGCCAAAAACTACAATTCCTTCAATGGTTGCTTGAAGCTAGCTCCAAAACACAGAAAATGATACAAAGTTTACATAGTGGCCACAAGTGGGATTTCACTCTCCAGGTCGGTCAAGTGACGCTTACTGATGTTTGTAAATCGGTCAATAATTTTTTGTGAACGTTAAAACCCCACAAAACAACTCATTTCATTTTCTAGATTTAAGCCATCCAGTTCTATAACATTTGGAAAGTCTAAAAGAGCCAAAATATTAAAAGCAGCTCTCATAGGAATGAACAGCCTTTTTTTGTGCTCCTCCACAGCTCCGCAACTATTTGTCCAAATATGATCACTTCTGGGTCCAAAAAAACGACAACCAAATGACGAACACAAGGCTTTAAAATGGCAGTCCACAAACCAGTGGTTGATGTCACGGTGGCTACATCCATTATTTGTAGTCTACGGTTCAGCAAGATAATAATCTCAAATTAGCACCACTTTTAGGAAGTTTGAAGCCCAAATGCAATTGCCACAAGTAAAAACTACATCACAGTCCAATGACTTAATGTTGCCACCACAACAAGGCTGCAAAGGTGTGTTTGGCATGATGACGTTCTGTAGTCTCAATTAGCAACCTGTCAGCAACTGCCTTTTTCAAGACACAAGTGGGGTAAGTACTTACATGTTTTATGTGGTACAACAAAGCATGACAATCTCTAAAATGTGTGTTAACCAAAGACATTTTTTCAGGCCTCTAACCAAAAATCCCAAGTGACCTGGGAGTGCTATAAGGCTATCTCATTTTCTGATTTTAAGGAGTGATACTAATAAGCTGTTAATAATAAAATAAAAAAGTATTTATAGCAACCAATCATGTTAAAAAAAAATACAGCACATACAGTAAGTAAATACATTGTACCTTTCTTCTCTCAAGCTGACTAGGACTTGGATAAAATGATAAGAAACTGAAATGAGAATAAAAAGGAGGAGGGGAAAAGGAGAGCAAAGTTAATGCAAATGGATAACTTGGGGGGGGGAAACCAAAGAAAGATGAAGTAAAAAAAATATTTTAAGTTTTCAGGTCAAAAAGGGCTAACGGTGCTAACGGAAACTTGCATAGGAAAGGAAAATGAGAAGGAGGAGAGGAACAAGGGAGGAGATGGATGTATAAAAAGCCAGTCCTGTCTGCTTGTGCCGCTCCCCTTTGCCCTCCCCCCAGAGGATGGTGTGATGGGGTGGAGATGAAAGACAGACTTTGAAGAAGGAATGATCCTTCCCTCGCTCCCTCGAAGGAGGAGGAGAGGGATCAGAGCAGAGGCCCCTGACACAGCGAGAGATGTCAAGATACACACACACACAGTACTTTTCGCATTATGCACTTGACTTCTTTCAGAAGCGCTTTCGAAGGTGACTTTACAGTCCATTTTATTTTGCTTTGCGCACAGCTTTCTGAAACTGACCATATGGGCTACCTTTTTTCACGCTTTCTCAGTGCTGACAGCACTTAACGGCTCACTAAAGTCATCCCTACTTGCGGCTGGATGGCAACTAGAGCTGAGATCCTTTTGCTAAAGTTGCAATATTCTTTTTTTCCCTATCTGAGTTTGAAAATACTTGACACTGACGAAAGTTTGCTTGACTATATTCTTTGTCATAAATAATTTGGACAGTCACACATCAAGGCTACATTGTGCAACCACAGTCTTTGAACAGAGGTGACTCTTTCACCGGGGATGAGTGTGAAAAAGAATGATTAGCCTTGAGCTTTTCCGTACAATCAGCTTCTGGCAGCCTGTGGGGCATGTTGAATAAGTTGACAAGACAAGAGAACTTGGAGAAGCACAAGACAAAGAGCTCTATTTTACTGCAAACACAGTGAGCTCGACTGGTTATGAGGCTAGACAGGGCTGGATGGTGGCTGGTGAGTTTGGATCACAGAAGGGTTCACAACGAACTGGCAATGTGTGGAGAGGAAGGCCGGGCCTAAATTAGGTATCTGGCAAAGATCAGCAGGTGTGTGTGGAGCAGCAGGTGTATGAGGCGTTCAGCTGGAGAGCATAATGTAGGTCAGCCACGCCCGGCCTGAGATACAAACACACACATACAGACAGAGGAAACAAACAAAGTACTGCAGATCTTAACAGCAATATTATCCTCAAAACACAGCTGCTTGTCTCAATTTCCATCCTTTCATCCACATTCATCTGTAATTTCACTTTGTCAAGTCTTGGATGATAATCACTGCTTTATCTAAAACATGTATCCTTTATGAATACAAACAGAACACAATTAAAGGGTTGCAGAAGAACAAAGGCTGTTTCCTGGGTAGTCCATTCCGACAACTCCAAACACAATAAATACTTTTAAATCCCTGTTTGTGTCCTCACATTTTTACACATTTCCTCTAAATAGCTCAATCATGTCATGTTTCCTCCATCAGAAATGTCCTTTTCAATCTTACCGGCAGTTTGACTGTCAGCATGTGAAACCCTCCAATCATCCAGCCACCCATCCAAAAATCTCACTATTGATTTAATTTTCAAGTCATCCCTTTTTATGCCTGGCTCTCTTAATGTCTCTGTCATTTTGTGCTGTCAGCATGCAGTTTCATTTAATCTAACTCTCTTCTATTGATTTGGCTGTGTGTGGCCTTTCTCTGGTGCTGTCACCGAGAAAATTCCATGTTCTATGATTTTATCCTTAACTCATAGTCAACGATGAGTCAGTCCAAGACCCCATACCCATCTATTAAAACAAATTCTCTTTTCATGATATGCAGTCATTTCAATCTCGCCTTAATTGCTCAGCCTTTTCACGTTTCACTTGAATACCTTAGTATGCACACTCACACTATTCACAGCAGCAATCAGCCTGTCTGATGTGCTCACAGCAGTGACGGTGTGCTAAGTTGTAAAATACTAAGGTAAGCCAAATTTTTAATTGCTCTGAAGTGTCACAGAAAAAAAGGACAAGGAAAAAAAACCCCTGTGGGATCATCCAAGAGGGTCGGCAAACACAAAGGGTTGATGGATAAGGCTGAAATTATGGGAAAATATGATTTTAAGCACATTTAATTAAATCTGAATATAATTAAATTGGATTTTTAGTGTTAAATGGGATTTGATGTCCCCGTTGCTACAAGAGGCTGGGTGGCCCAGTGATGAGGGAGATTGTCTTTAAAGGATTTGTGGTCAAGGTCCTGTGCTAAAGGACATCAACCGCTTTGTAGTCTTTGTCAACAAGACTGAGAGCTCTGGTCTGTAGCTGACAATGATCTCTGACCTTTTAGTGAAGGAAAGCAGATTAACTCCCATAAAGGAGTAATAACCATTGGAGGTGTTCCATGGAGACAAAAAAAAATGAATGATTATCTCATAAACTCTAGTACATTTGCTGTAATAGAAGTTTACATTATGAAGTACATACTCAAGCTTTCTTGCAAAGCAACTGAATTGCTTTGCAGCACAGGCCACATAGTCCAAAAAAATAACAATTACCATTACCATTTAAATTACCTTTGAATTACCATTTAAAGAATCCAGGTAGTTATGCTTTTGTGAGTGTTGGTGTGACACATGCTGTTTTATTTTGTCTTCTTTTTTGAGAAAAAAAACCCAAAACAAATATATTCTTGCAAAGCAACTGAATTGCTTTGCAGCACAGGCCACATAGTCCAAAAAAATAACAATTACCATTACCATTTAAATTACCTTTGATTCCTGAACATGAATGAATAAAAGAAAAAAATCTTGAATGAGTGGTAGACTTTCTGTGTTAAAATACAACATAACGCTTAAGAGAGTAACGCTTAAGTATGTAGTTTTTCTCAGTAATGAACAGAGTCAGGGATTACAATGGGAAATGTAATAAATACCAGGCTAGGTTTGTTTATCTGTTTGTCAGCAGAAATTACACAAAAAACTATTGGCCTGATTTTCATGAAACTCGTTGGAGGGGTGTAGCATGACCTAGGGAAGAACCCAATAAATTTTGGGGTGTATCTGAATCACTGGGTGGATTCACAAATTAGTTCTCCACTTTAGTTAACATTGTGAGATAAGGTGTTTGGCCTTGGCAGAGGTCTGCACTCTCAAGGTGATTTTCTAATTACATTAAAGGTCTTTATCCCTGTAATGCTCGTTCCTTTAAAATACTGGGTTGCTGTTTGTTTGCTATATTATGTTGTTCCTATGTTGTACTGAAGGACATCCAGTGTAACCAACAGAAATGTGTTTATATGGATCCCTGTTTTCTAACTGTCTCACATTCTATTAATAGCCGCAGGCTTTGTTTCGTATCAGTGAGGTCCCTTCAAGGCTCGTCTTTCGGTTTTTCAGTTTCAGATGGTTTCCCCATAAAAAATCTCTGCTCTCGAGTTGGTGAGAAGATGGCATGGGTACAAATATTGTCTGGTGGTTGAACACATTCTGCATTCGTACAATTACACCAGTGCTGGTTCTGTCATTAAGATTGTGATAAGCCTGCTAACACCATTACCTCATTTGGTAATTATTGTATGATAATTAACATTTAAGAAGCAAGTCATGTCAAAATTCCAGCCCCTTCCATGTTAAGTGTCCCACTGCCTATTGATTGGAAATCTGATAACCCCACAAAGCCTCTGAATCCCAATCAAGGGTGCTTTTACTCAAATACACACACACATTGATATATTACCATGCCATATGTATCCTTCCTGACCTGAATGAATAATTGTGTGCATGATGACACGTGTAGATCTGTGTGTGTGTGTGTGTGTGTGTGTGTGTGTGTGGTGTCCGTGCATGCGGGTGTGCGTATTTGCATTGGCTATCAAATGTGATTAGCTGGCTGTTAGATAGTGCATGTTGATAAATCACCATGAAAACTAAACCTAAACTGACCTGATATGCAGTACACTTTGATTCATAAACACAGCTCACAGTTGACTGATGAAGGTTTGTGACTCCTTCCATGATAAAAGACAGCATACACAGCAGGTAGCGAGGACAGATAACTGCCTTGCTTTTATTATTTTGCAGACACACACACAAGCGTGCTTGGGGAATAGATCAATAGGGTGTCAGTAACAGGGGTCAATAAGTCTACAGATAATCACAGCTGGGGTTGTTATGTATTGGTGTGTTGGGGTGGATTGAGATTGAAGGGGACTATGGATGGTTGCATTTTAGGAAGAAGATTATGTTTTGCTCCAATTGGGATGTTACATGTCTGTGTGGGTATGTGAGTGTGTGTGTGTGTGTGTGTGTGTGTGTGTGTGTGTGTGTGTGTGTGTGTGTGTGTGTGTGAGTGTGAGTGTGTGAGTGTTGAGCACATGGTTCAGTTGGGTTCCATGGAAAGGCAGGTGTGAATAATGAATTCAGGGGAGCAGAGAGGTTGTAGATTAAAAAATCGAAAACCTGCTCTTCTCTCCTGTCTTCCCTTCTTTCTCCTCTTTTACTTATCCCTCTCTTTTGCCTACTTTACTCTGGACATGTGTGTAGGAACATCTTTTCGCTGGAGGGTACACATAGTAAAAATGTGCAGGCATGTATACAGTGCAAGCACTTACACAGGAGCTTCAAAAAAAATTCCTCACATGCACTTACATTTCTGGTTTCATCAGTCCAAAGAATGTGTGCTCCCTCGCCTCTGACACAATGTCTCTCAGGACTGCATGTGACAAAATCTCTAACGTTTAATTTAAATGGTGCTGGACATCATGTTGTCTTTTTGCTGAAGCCACTCACGTGCCCTGGGTAAATTATATGCCTGCTCATTGTCTGCTCCATTAATACTGGCTATAAAACTCCATCCCAATGGCTATGTTCCCGCAGTGGAAGTCCCTTGCGTCCAAGGAATTTTATGGATCTAAAAAGCAGCTCCAAAACTGAGCCTAGTCTCAGCCTAGTCAGCCTATCTGCACTATTGATTGACTCTTAAAATAAATCCCTCCCCAAGTTATGCTGACCCCAACCTTTCGACTTTGAGCTGACATGATTAGGTTGTACGTTGTGAGATTGGTGGAATGATTTAAATTCACACATTTTCAACTTTTTTTCTTTAATATATTTTCTATCAAGCACCTTACTATTTGCAATTCACCATTTAGCAGAGATCGTCAGATAGCCCATGAGCTTTGGTAGAATAACCAACTATTAACATACTATGTTGTTCCACCCCTTGTCAATAGGGGTTGCTGCTGCACCCTCAGCACCCACCTTCCTTTGCCAATGTTAAAAGATATTTTTTTGTGGGTGACTAAGGAAATATCACTGGACAGCATTAAATAGAAGTAGTTTGATGACTAAAAAGCTTTAATTGAAAAAAATAATAATACTTACTATCAAAAAGCCCTGGCAAATAAGAATATACAAAGCCAGAAAAACGATATCACTTTTTATAAAAGATAAACTTGTAATTCTGATTTTCTGACTTTGTTGGGCCATTTCGAATATGTCCACCCACTTCTTTGGATGCACACTGACCTTTAGGAGAGATCGTTAATGGACCAATGCTCTATCAGTATAAAGAAAAATCCATTATCTCTATGGAAGTCAATTACGTTTTTCATTTAAATATCTTTATATGTCATGCTCATTCTACTATGGTGCACACTGTGAGTAACACTGAAGTTTTACATCAGCCTGAAATGCCGATTTCACTGACAGATATCTGCAGGCCTGTGTTTTTTTATAGCTCTGTATATGTGTATATTGTATATTTATGAATGGATGGACTAAAGACATAAATAGAAAAACTGAATAATAAAAATAAACAACAAACCTTTTGACAAGAAACTGAACTTCAACAAAAACCAAGGACCACACATGAATGCGTACAAAATGTGTGCCCAGTGATATTCTGTACTGTACAGTACAGAAAAGTACAGAAAAAACTGCATATCGTCACATACCAATATGGCAAGGTGCTTCTTTCAAATTGTATAGATGAGTACTGGGAGTATCTAGATACATGCATGCATGTCCAGGTCTATAATATTCGATAATAATGGTATAATAGATAATAATAGTATAAACAAGAACAAAATAAAGGAACATCACATAATTGGCAACTGAGTGGGGGAAAAGTGCATCTTTTAACATTTTTGTCTGATTTATTAATAATGTGACATGTGCAGTTACAGTTTGTATATACACAAGAACATTCATTCACCACACGAGCCTGCATGCTGCACATGTATGCAATCTGAGTCTGAGCAAGGGCTTGTTCTCTGTTTTGCTTTGTGTGTGTGTGCGAACATACTGAATACATCCAAACTGAGGGAGAGAGAGAGAGAGACAGAGAGAGAGAGAGAGAGAGAGCTGATTTATTCAGTGGAACAGCAGGAGGTTGGGAGTGTGAAAGTCAATAATTTCAAAGTTTATTTGCTCATTCAACAGCTCCACACTCTGATCTTCATCATCCTTCAAACTTGGTTCAGTAGGAAACCTACAGACTGCGGGCCTGTACGTTTTGTTGTGTGAATGTTATGTTGTTGTGGTTCTTGCCCAAGTGTGTCTTTTTGTATGCGTTCCAGTATATGTGCTCTGTTGTGGTGTGTGCATATGTATGTGTGTGTGTCTTTGAGGTGAATAATAACTTTTTTCTTATTACCCTGGATACGGCACGGTGCTTCCAAGCTCCGCTCACTGGAGTTCAATTACTGGGTTCCCTCTGGCTCGCCTTTTATCACTGAATAAGTAGCTCCTCGATACTGTGTGTGTATGTGTGTGTGTGTGTGTGTGTGTGTGTGTGTGTGTGTGTTGTCACACTCACACACTCGCATTCTAAAGCGCGCTCTCTCTCTCACACACACACACACACACACACACACACACACACACACACACGCACACACACACACACAAAGCGCTGCAATGCCTCTGAACTACAGGGACTTAGATTTGGGTCATCAGCTCCACAATGAATGCCTGCAAAAGAGAGATAAATAGTGTCTTACTTGTTTTCACCTATTGTGATACTGGTACACCGATTTTCCTGTTAAAACAAATCAAGCAGTTTCACCAAGCAACCTGGTGGGTAGAAGTAATGAGCAGAGACAGATGTGTGAATGGGGAGAAAAAACACTACACTTTGCTTTTAGTCGGGTGACATTTAGTACATTTGTCTGAATAGTCTGAAGTGTTGCTGCCGTAAGTACAGTATATTTGTCTTGTAAAGTACCTGTAAGATGTGACACTTGAAGGGATTTACTCTTTATGAGTGACATTTATTGAAAATTCCACAGTCTGAATAAATGTCAAGCAATTGAGAGATAAGGTTGGGCAGCTGCATTGAGAAAAAAAAAGCTTTTACACTTTATCTTTCTCTTCAAACACACTTACATATAACCTTGTAGCTATATTTAATATTATTGGCTGGCTAGATATCTAAACAGTGATTTTCATTTAAAATGGTAGCTTTTAAAGTCTAAATGAATGATAATTCTCTTTTAAGAGCCTGAGGTAATTTGACTGACAATTTTCAATTCACATAGGCCTACATAAATAAATAAACATAGCCTATATTAGGAGATAACAAAAAGCTCAAAATGTTAAAATGGTTGATATACTGTTTTCCATACAAGCACATGCAGTCTACTTTATTATTTTTAAATGAATCCATTTGTATTATCTGGCCTATTTTATTATGCACTCCACGTTCCCTTACTGTACTTAAGGCACTGAGCGGCACAGCTGCACTCAATAACTCAGTAATTAGCACAGACCCTGTTGCCATGAGGATTTCAGACAGGGGGCTAACAAAACCTGAGTTGATGATAGCATGCTACAGATTTGACAAATGTACAGTAAAACAGAGGTAAATGAAGAAATGGACTATTGAAACAACGGCGATAAACTGGAGTTTGGTGGAAAGACATACTTTTGGGAAAACTACAAGGCACTTGGAGTGAAGTTGTGTACTCTACAACTCTGACATTTATGCGGTTTTATGCTGTAACTGGAGGCTATGTGTGCTCTGGTTGTCTGTGCAACTTGTGAATGCGGTATATTTTTAAAAAACAATTTGAGAAACATTCATTTCACTTTTATTAAATTCTTCAGTCGTCATGGACAGACATGGATGCAAACTGCAACTTGACCGGTTGGCGAAGGTTTACATCTACAAGGCACGCGGTAATTCCAGTTTTAAGCTAACATTCGCCCTGCCTTTGACAGCAGCTGCACCTCAACTGACCTTAGCAACCCAGCTAGCTTTTTCCAAGCCTCTGCACACAAAGCTACAAAAACACACCCTGTTCAAGGTAAGACTGCTCACTTTGTGTGCATATATTCAACACTATTGCTTTTTTAACATTTAATGCGGTTAGCTAACTCAGGTGTGATAATGTTGTTTGCATATGGATGGATTTTGATGGAAAATATATTATTTTGTCATGATTTATTAGAGAACAGCACCAACACATCTACTGTGAGGGATTCACTGGTGAGGATGGAGCAGGTCTTTTATTATGTAACAGTTGCCGGTAATTTTACTAATTAGTAATATGGAGCATACAGGTGATCGACATTTAAGAAGTATTTCACTGATACAAAGAACATAAAACAAAGCTATCAGTGCAGTAGAAAGATGAAATTGATACTACATGACCAGAGAAATCTGAAAAAAGGACATTTTTGCTCAAGAAAACCTACAACTACCAGCATTACACTGTACCAGACCAATAAATACTCCCACTGATGGGTGACATAATGTGGACTGGTCCATGTGAAATCACAGTTAAACGGTAAGCTAAACACTTTTAAAAAAAAAAAAACAATTAATGCAGAGACAGAATCTTGGCTGATTTTTGATCAGCCATGCTTATTTTAGATTTCAGTATTTTTAGCCTTCATTTTCACTGTGCAGAAAGCAGTATGAATTCCTGTTCAAAAAATGTTTTTCTAAAAACATATTAAGAGAGAAATTGGCAGTACAGCATAATCTTGATTTATATTTGGTCAGCACTGCATAGTTTAAAGGTTTGGCTGGATTTTGGTCTGAGTTAAAGTGTTTTGATCTAGGTTAGATTGAGGAACGTTTACTACAGTTTAACTATACATACTACCCCCATTGTTTTGCTACAAAGCTGGTTGAAAATCAGCAAAGCATCCTTTTAAAGCTTTTCATATATACAACAAAGTCATCTAGACATTTGATAGTTATGTTTTCTTGTCAGTAAACGGCATGAATTTTTTTCTTGGTGGTCTGCACTTTTTGTTGACCCACAGGAAACTCTTAATCTGTGGTTGATGGCAATCATATCTAACTCAGCGATAAACAATGCTGGGAAGAAGTGAAAGTAGAAGCTGGATCTTGTGTTTTTCTCTGTGTCTGTGATAGTCAATAGTCGTGAGTGAAAACATATTTTTCACATGTTTATATTGCATCAAAATTATTCATATTTCTTGCCATGTATATATTCAAGCAGTTGCAGTTATTTGTGTTTCAAAGGACTGTTGGTATTTAGATTGTGTAGGCACTCTCTGGGGTTGTATTTTCATTTTACGGTAAATAATTCAACAGAGGCAATGATAGCCCAACTCAAAGTTACTCTTAAACTTCCCCAAAGCAGTCACAACCACCCAACACATCTTCTGTATTAAAGAATCCTATAGGGGAAAAAAAGAGGATGTGGCCAAATAGAAAGAGAAAAACACAGAGGGAACAATCTGTGGTAAGGGAAGAAGTTGTGTTTCAGTCAGTTGATGGGCTTTTTGCTACAACATATCCAGCTCGCCTAACACATAACACACCTAACACATAAATATTACATAAAAGTGTAAAAGTCTTAATAGGCTAAGTAAAAGGAGGATATTAGTCATTGACGAGTAAATAGTAAGAAGGAACAGAGGAACTATAAGAGAGAAAGGATCAAGATGAATAAAGATAAACAACAAAAGGAAAGAAGGACAGAGGCTGATAGAGGAGTGGATATTAGAGTAATAAGGAAAAGTAGGAGAGCTGAGGAGAGGAGGAAGAGGAGCCGGAAAGGGATGAGCAGGAGGACAGGAGTAGAAAGGGGAGAGACAAACGACAGGGAATAGCTAAGAAAAGAGAGGCTGTGATTCATGTCAGTCGGGCTACTCTGCATCATCCTGTATTCACCGGCTCATAATCTACCACTGCCTTAGACAAGTGTGTATACATGTGTGTGTGTGTGTCTGTGTGTGTGTTTGTGAGAGTGTGCACACACTTTATATTGTGTCAACTCTCTGAGGAAAATGGTGCCAAGGTTTGGATAAGGATACAGATAAAGACAGGGGAGATGGGGTTGTAAATCACACAGACACATACACTTACACACAGACACCACACGCAGTTCGACCTTGACTTTGGCTGCTACCCTCCACCTCTCATGAACATGTTGTGTATTATTCCCCCTTCCCGGCTGCTGCTGGAAACCGATGTTTATCTACTTTACAGAAGATAACAGCGAGCACACGCGAGAGAGAAGGGAAGAGAGAGATTGAAAAAGACGAGGAGATATGGAATGTGTGTGTATGTGTGTGTGTGAGAGAGAGAGCATGAGAGAGAGAGAGAAATGAAGAGGGAGGAATGAGAGAGGTCATAGCAAGAGAGCGAGAGAAGAGGGGTGATAGAGGAATGAAACAGAGACGGGTCTGAATAATAGATAATATTCCCAAATAATAGATAGAGAGACAGGCAAAACTGATGTGCTGCTGAGTGTGTCCTACATTTGTTCATTTGCTGAAGGAAACTCACAGATCAAAATCAAGTGTGTGCATGTGTCTTGTGTGCATTTGTGTGTGTTTCCTTGTGAGGTCACGTAAGCATAAAATGGGAAAAATCCATAGCAGGGCTGGGTGTCCAATCTCACTATCACTGGTATCAATAGGAATGTGCCCATAGCGATGACTATCAAAAGCAGTCAAATATGGGAAGCTGACATCGCATGACTGGTCAGATTCATAATCCTGTTTACTTATTCTTTGATGGGTCAGATTTAAAGCACCACAATTTTACACTTAAAGTTCAGCCACAAGGAGTATTACTCAGCATTGGAAAAAAAAAGTTGTATTATATTTTCTGTGGTTCTGGAGGCAGTTTTTCAAAGTTGGAAAAAAATAACACTGATGGTATCATTTTAGGTTTAAGAGCTAAGAATTTTTAACAAAATACCTAAATCATAAAGTGCAGGTAAGGAGTGTGAATGATGGGTGGCAGTGGGCTGTGAAAGTCATCTTGGCTTCTGCGATTGCTGCATTCCTTGTGAGACTGTTTTTTTTTCCCTGTTTTTTTTGTTGTGTTTTTTTTTTTTTTGTCAGCATCAGTTTGAGGACAGTGTGGATAACTGATCTGTCAAACCGATTAGAGCTGATCAGATCGATGGATATGAGCAGCAGCTGATGCAGAGGCGAGTGAAAGCCAACTTTAAGACCCAAAAGTATTAACTGTTAAGTTTATACTTCCCTGTGCCAGGTGGTCTGCTGCCCAGTCTGTGTCCAAGGTGTGTGCTGCGCTCCGAGAGTGTGGTGATATGAATCACTAAACAGCATTTATATGCCATTGTGCAATTAATGAATGACCCAGCTCAAAAATGCAAAAAATCAGTGCATGGCTGCAGATGTTTTAATCATGGCAGGCTGCCACAGTTAATGAATATGAGGGAAACCCTAAATACATTTTACTTTTATTGTAAGTCTAAAAGACTGTTTTAATAGAAAAATATTGGTTGTATCTCAGATATTGTAATTTTTTTTATTGATTGGCAATATCGTTAAATGATTTCAAGCCATAACCAGTCCAGAGTGATAAAATTTAACTTGCCCACTGACTGTTATCCATGATACATAAAAAAGTTCCCACAAGGTGTATGTCCTCTCTTTGTCCTCTCTAGGCTAATGCCATGAGCAACCCTTGGCTTTTTACCTTCTGCTCTATTCATCATTGTTGGAGAGATCCCACAGCCATGTTTTTGCCAGCCCCGATGATAGCACATTAGTGTAAAGTACAGTATGTCCTGATTAAAAGTCAGTGTGTCCTTGAGCAAGGCCCTGGAGCAGCATGCAGTGTTTGTGATGCATACTTTACTGCAGGTCTCTAGCACTGTTGCATTCTTGTTGGAAAGACATTTGGAATTAAATTTCTTCATGCCCGTTGTCCTCCACTGTGGAGTGTCTAAATAGGTTATCACATTCACTGCAGTGTTACATCAGTGCTGTGCTGTACACAGCTGGAAGCATTCTAGTGCTCAATTATGTAAAATGTACAAAATTGCTAACAATGCTGAAATGATACGGCAATCAAATATACTTTAATTGCATTTGCACTGCTGTGTATGCATGTGTGTGCATATGTATGTTACCAACTGCCTCCTACACTAGCTCTATTAATAAAAGTATTATCCATTGTGTGACTCATTCTAACGCCAACTCTGCCATGCTGACTCACACATATACTCCACGAGCACAAGTTGCTCCTCACCTTCAAACATTACTAACTTCTTTTGACCTTGTGCAACAGTCCCCCTTCTAAAGGTACTCTGGGTTTTCTTAAAGTGAAGTGAGAATAATTAATCAGCAAGTCAATAGTCCCTTGGCTAAGGTAAACCTGGGCTTTCTTAGAATAGTGCTAATTTGTTAGGAGTTCAACAGTCCCTTGGTCTTCTCAAGATAAAATAGTGCAACTCATTAGGACTTCAATAGTCCCCTGGCTAGTGGCTTCCTTGTGATAAAATGAGACAAATTTGTTCAGACTTGAGAGTGTTCCCTTGACCAAAGGGGTATTATTTCTTCAATTAAAATGCTACTTATTCATTAAGATTTCAATAGTTCCAAGATCTGTCTTTTGTTGGAATGAAGTGGCACTGATTTATGACAACATAGCTGGAGCCAAGCTGTTTTAGTGCAATAAAAATAAATTAAATTGCTACTAATGGTGGCTCAAGTAAAGGCTTCATTTGAAACTTCAAATTCATTAATATAGCCACTAAATACTTAGGAAAGATAGGGTGAACAGCCCGCTTTTAGCAAGAAGAAAACATTTATATCTACTGCATCTTTCTATTATAAAAGAAGCATGGCCAAATTTAAACTATGTATGATTTCAGACAGTTATTAAATGGTGTCTTCTGAGTTTATGTTCGCCCTGGTTAGATTAGGTCAAAGTTCAAGGTCACTGTGACCTTATCTGTCTTATTCTTGTGAAGGCAATATTTCGGGAATACCTTGAAGGATTTTTATTTATTTATTTTTTTTCAGATTTGCCCCAAACATTTTTTTAGACTCAACGATGAACTGTTTTGATTTTGGTGGTCATGGGTCAAAGATCAAGGTCACAGTGACCTCATCTGTCTCATTCTTATGAAACTGATATATCAGGATCAACTTGGGGTAATTCCTTTAAATTTGGCACAAAAATTCACTTGGGGTCAACAATAAACTGATTAAACTTAGGTAGTCAAAGTGGTCAAAAGTAAATGTCCCTGTATTGCTAGTTTTAAACCTTATATCCCATAATAACCATGACCACAATTACTCATTTCAGTGTCTTCAGTTATTTCTAACTTCTCATGCTGACAAACATCCGTTATTCAAAGCTGAGAAGGCTCATCCTTTACCTAAAAATACTCCCATTGTTTATGTCTTCTCTATTTAATGTTTCATAGTCTTTCAAGGTGAAAACAGAATATAATCACAAAATAAACAGGCATGAGTGCACAGAAATATACACAGACACTACTTAAATGAAGACACACATACACACAGGCGGTGTGGTGCTGACTCATTGAGATTAGAGGAGAATAATAATCCTATTATCCTGTTGTCTTTCCCCCATGTCTTCTATTACACTTGACAAGAGCAGAATGGATGTGTTTGTGTATTTGATAGGCAAGGAGGGAAAGCATGGTGTGTGAGTGTCTTTGTGAATGTTTGCTGCCTTTGTATATGCACATGGTATGCTTGTGCATTTAGAGTGTGAGTGATTTGGACCTTCCTGTTTGTGCAGATGCTGCTGCAAGTACACTCAGAACGGACTGAATGGGATACAAACTGATGCAAAATAACAACAGTATTTTATTCTGCTTCTCACTGAGTTAACTTTGAATGCTGGGGTGTGTGTGTGTGTGTGTGTGACGCCCAGTAGCTAATGGTTTAATGGTTATAGATTAATATATAGGGCCCATAATGTCCATTAGAGTCAATGGAAAATCAATAGTTGTCATATGATGGATTTTAATGTGGGCTCTAAAAGCATCCAACTCTTTTGTTCTCTCTTTCTATATATATTCTCTATTCTGTCTCTCTCTCTCTGTCCATGTCTTAGCTTCTCTTACCTTCCTCCCTCTATATCTTCCTCATGTCTCACCCTCCCCCTTTTCACTCTGTCAATCTCTCCCTCTCTTTGATTTAGGTAGCCAGCCTTCCTCCATACTCCTTGCTTCATTGTCAAGTCAATAGTTTGTAATTCTATGGCCGCCTCTTAACACCCATCCTCACTCTTCTCCTTTACAAAATCATCTTCTCCATTTCTTTCCCCATCCCTCTCACTCTTTCCTCTACCATCGTTAAGTATGCATTTATCTCCAGCCACTGCTGGCTGTCGAAAAGCTAAATATTGTCAATAGCCCTTTAAAACTTATGGCAGAGGATCGGCCACAATGGTTCCAAATTGCTTCATTTTACACTCAGACACACACACACACACATGCAAAACAATTACCCAGGAAGGTGCAGGTGGTGATAGCTAACTACTTGACGCTTGCAGTTAAGTGCTGACCTGTTGACCCCGAGCTTCTTGGTATAGCTGCTTTCAAATAACTTTATCTTCCTGTCTCTCTCTCCCACTCTCCCCCATTCAATCTGTCAGTATCACTCTCTTTCTCTCTCTCTCTGTCTATCAATTCTGACCTCTGTCTTCCTTTATCTCTCTCTTTGGTTTGTCCAGACAGCAGTATCAGTCTTTTTCCACCTACCTTCCTACCACTGAGGCAAACAGTCATTGAATCTATATCAGTGTATGTACGTACACATACACAGGATCACGTTAACAACTACTGTAACTGCTACATTAGGTGGAAAAACTGTTACTATTGTAAATCTTTATTTTGATGAATAATGAAATAAACTTAATGAACCTCAGTTTTTCTTGCTTGGATATGCCCATGTGTATGGATAGGGATATACCACAACTTACAGTGTTTGTCTCACGTCATTCAGATCCTTGTATTATGACGTCTCCAGACAAGAGTCAGACAAAATGTGTGTGTGTTACTTGGGAGCATCAGCAAGGGTGACCACGATTGACTGAGGTCAACTACACGGTAATGCACTAATTAAGAATTCTTATGAGACACAGAATTGAACATTTTTGTAGTGTCCAAAAATTTCATACCATATTCAAAAACACTCCCATCTGCAAATCCACCTATTAGCTCCCGGTCAGGTAAAATTTGGACATGCTCTCAGAGGATTTAAAAAGATGCACACAGAGTTGAAAGAAGGATGTCATCCACTGAACCAGACAAATCACTGTGTTTCCTGTGTTTTGCATCAATGCAGTCTTTTTTCATTTGGTCCCTGTGATATTATGCCTTTGATGGAAATGGTTGCTATAGTAATCCTATACAGTCAGTTGTAACTGTAGCAATTTAGTACTGATCCTTCATCTCATATCTGTGTCTTTTTTCTTTTCCTGCACATAATCTTTTTATCTGTGTCAATTTCATCCCCTTAGTCAGATTCAGATTTCAGTTTGTACAGACCAGGTTTTGTGTTCATTGCCTCTGTGTTCATGTAATTGAACAAAATGTATTTTCCTTTGTAATTTCCTTTGTCCTTATTTTTATGTACAACATACAGTAGATGCTCAGTGGTGTATGTGCTTAGTGATGCAGTGAGCTAAAAACCCTTGAAATGATAGTTGGCTTTACAGAAAGCAGTTGTGAAACTGAATTAGATGAAACACACCGAATTTAATGACAGTGATCACAGACAATATAAAGCTCCTTGAACAACAGTTAGACCGCAAATATCATTAAAAATACCTAATGCAGTAACAACAAAACTGTAAACACAAAAGTGAGTATAGATTAGCTGTCTAATTAGTTACATTGTTCTTACCATGAAAAACAAATGAATTATAGGTTAAAAGATAGCCTCGAGTCACCATAAGAAGGGTGACACAGTGATTTGTCTCATAAACATAAACAGAGTCCACAAGGGAAAAGTAATAAGGTAAAACTACAGTAACTTCATTTGTTATTATTATTATTATTATGAGGCTTCTCTCTGTCTTGGTTAGCAATAAACTGATCACAGAAGTATATCTATTAAAAAAAGACTCAGTTTTTCTGAAATAACAAGATTATTAACTCAACAATTTAAGATAAGTACTGATCCGAAAAATGGAAATATTTTCTTCTTGTAATACTTTTAACAGAATTTTAAGATAATTAGAAAAAAAATGGGCAGTTTATTTTTCTCAGTGACGTTCATTATGCTTCTGTAAAAATCAACAATAGCAACACCGTTATAATAAAGGGATCAAGAGATCTTTTGTACATGCAATTGAATAACTGAGCAGACAAAAGATAGTCGTCATTTTTTTCCTGATCATAGATCTGTCAAATGATTGGATGTTAGTTAAACGGCTACTGCTGTGGATCTGTGTCAATAGGGGTTGCTCGTGGCAGAAAACTGCTGGTGGCAGAACATATCCATTCAATTAATCATTTAGCATACTCACTCACAGTTAGACTGTAGAAAAGACAACAGATGACCAGGATTATTTATTCTCTTCCTCTGCAATACTGCTGAGCTGTGTAAAGTGAACATCTCTGAGCGTGTGTAACTTGATGTTTCAGAACATTTATCATCTGTGTTCAGGTATCTGTTGATTCATCCTTACACACTTGCCATCACTGAATATACCTGTTTACTTTTGTCTGCGTATTCTTGCGGATGTATTATAGTATAAGAGTGTTTAGCAAACAACAAATGGTGAGCTGTCCCAAATAAGAGAGCCTGAGTGTTGCTTTGCCCCAGTTGCTTCATGCTACAGATCCAATAGGCTAACACACATGTGGGATATGGGGGGGTTAGGGGGTTTGGACCAGGGCAGAAGGGAAAAGCTGATAAACAGCCTCCCCTGCTGCCCTCCATGGCAAAGAGTCTAGACATTGCAAATGGTTTGAACATGGCTTGAAGGAGTTACAAGGTTTTATGGACCACCCTGCTTGTGTGCATGAGGGTGTGTATGAGTGTGTATGAGTGTTTAGTACAAGGTAAGATTTTATAGTACCATCTAGTGCTTGTAAAAGGAGGCAGTTTTATCTTCACACCTTCTTGGAACGTGTTTACACCGTCTCCTTCGTCCTATCTGTGTGTCCTTCCTCCTCCTCCTCCTCCTCTCTCTGATCCCATACTTAGTTTTTTTCACTAACTCACCCTTCTGTGTTTCACTGGATATCGTCAAAGTGCTATCTACTTAAAGGTGTTGAAATTGTAATGTTTTGCCATGTAAACTTCTTGCCTCATATTTTATTTTCTGTTGCCTTTGCTGACCAGACAGTCGGTCAGCTATGTTAACTTGTTAAAATATGCCCACCGCCCAACCTCCACTCTCCACTGGTTCCTCGGCTGCTCTGCATTGCGTGCCATCCGGATTGGGTGGGCGATAATGTTTGCCAGCTAGCTGCGCAGTTCTTGGTGAATACAGATGAAAACGCCATCCTAAATGCTGAATGAGCATCTCTGCTATCTAGTTAGCTCCTACCGACTCAGGTGAGAAGCAGTGCAGTAAACTGAAGAGCAGCAAAATCAAAGACAAAAATATCTTATGCGGTTAACCTGTTAACCGATGAATGGTAAAATGGCATTGTATTAACCCTTCATAGCCACCAATAAAAGAGCTGAAAATTTTTAATTTATCCTTTAAATTAGACTTATTATGCTCAGTATAAGAAAGTTGAGGAGTGTCTACAATCTTTTTGACACAAGCTCCTTCAGCAGATGAAGTCAGAAGTGGTTAACTGAATTAATAATACCAGTACCAATACCAGTAACCTTGAAGTGATTCCAATTCAGATAGAGTTAATAATTTGATAGCTTTTTTGTACTTCATTTGAATAATACCTCTCATATGAACTGAAGCATTCAAATATATAAAATGCCGCCAGACGGCACAGGTAATATAACCATACTTAGGAACGTTTTTGCGGCATCTCAGCTTGCTAAACTGCCAACTCCAACAAATACATCACGCTTGACTTCACCACACCACAGCTGATGCGGTAGAGGGCTAATCATATATATTTATGTGGAAGAATGCTTGTGGTGATTGGTTTTGAGCAAAGCCATACAAGTAGTCAATATTTTCTAGATTTGAGTACAAAAAGTATGGAATGCAGGTATCATTTGACTGGAGTAGTTTCAAAACTACTTGGTTCTGGTATTAAGTGGGGCACAGCCATAATTACAGCTTAGCTTTATGAAAATATGTCCACAGGCTTTTATTTTGAGTATACTATGAAGTGGTTACATAGAAACAGCCTTCTCTGAGATAATTGGTGGTTATACTTTGTCTACTTTTATATTTACCATTATGCCAGAGGAGGAGAAGATGTTGGAAAAAGATAAACAAGTTAAGATTTAAAATCAGTCAAACCAGCCGTATGATGAATTCTGTGAAGGCCCGTATTCACTTCATGTATTATAGATCGAATCTGTTATATAGAAAACACCAGGTGGGCCGGTATCATTACCTACCTCAGAGGCAGACAGCAAACATGTATCTGCTGAGTAAATATTAGGCTGCTTGGACGGGCATACAGTGGTTGTCATGGTTACTGACCCATATGGGATGTTGGAAACTGGATGCCATATTTAGAGTTGCGAGCCAGACATTTTTGTCTGCTGTAGCGGGTGACTGAGAAATTGATGGGACCACTGAGCAACTCCTAGGTGTGTGTGTGTGTGTGTGTGTGTGTACTTCTACGTCTGTTCACCATGCATAAATGCACCTGAGTTCATGTTGGAATAGTATGGGTTTGTGCTGACATTTTGGTATTTTAGTATTGTTGCGTCATGTGAACACAGTGCATTTTGTGTGTGTGTGTGTGTTTGGTGTGTGTTTGATGTGTTTTTAAAGGAGAACTGTGTATAAACTGCAGGTCTGCTGATTCTCTCTTTCTCTCCTCCATACTGTAAAAACAGTGCAGAAACTGGGCCAGGGCTACAGGGGCAGAGCAGATGGACTGTCAAGGCTCTTTTCTCAAATCACTCTCCTTTATTAGCATGCATGTTAAATAAGCACTAATGACAAAGCATGTAAATGCTCTCAGGCAAAGCTGTAAACTTGTATAGCAGTAAACTGTGCTAAAATAATGTTTTATATCTCTGTTTACACAGCGAGTAAAACACAATGCATACAATTAGTGTATCTACTCCAAAATGCAGAGTCAGACATGTGTAAAGAGAGAGACCAAGGGAGGCTAAGATTGCAAGACTGCCGGAGAGAAAGGGATGGGAGGGAAGTAGTATTGTGAAGGTTGGAAACCAATTATCTACTAACAGTGGATTCTCCTTAGGGACCACTCGAAGACCAGCATGAGAAGCTTTGTGTGTATGTGCGCATGTGTCTGTGTGGGTCTTGTTCTGAATCGGTGTCTGGACAGGGCAGCTGAGGCAATTATAAGTTGAAAGTTCCCATTCAGGGCTGTTGTTTAAGATCATGTCGGGAGAGAGAGAGAGAGAGAGAGAGAGAGAGAGAGAGAGAGATGAAGTGAGTCTGCATGAAGGGATAAGGGTGGTGATTTTCTATACTTTTCTAATAGTCAATTAATCCCATGAAAAGATCAAAATGCAGACCACCAGAAACCCTCCAACTCTCCCTCCTTTCCCCATCACCTGTCAGCCCCACCCATTTACACACTTGTCTCTACTTTACCTATCCGCTCTGCTGCTCAATCTCACCTTCTCCGCCACCTCCATCTCAAACTTTACGTTTCTTTTTTTTCCTGCGTATGTGTTCCTATAATGATTATTATTTTTATTTTCATTATTATTATTGTTATTATTATTTTGTTTCCCCTCTCTAAATATGGGGGTTTTGAGGGTGTGTAAACACAGAGCAGGTAGAGCTCTTCATGAGTTTATTTTTAGAACCAGCATAATAAACGCTTTACTTTCATTGTATTTGGTGTTCTGCTGCTCTACCTGTGCCCAAAGTACGCTCGATATTGTGATATTGTGACAGAGCCTTATTTTCATCTTCATGCATTTTGCTCATTGCCCAAATACTTGTAGATACAAAGCACCTTATGATGAAAATACCTAAAGCGCACTTCACAGTTGCTTCAGAGTAGTATGAGGAGAGGGTGTTTACAGAGATTTTACAATCATATTGACAATCTGGAGTTGTGAGTAGAGGACACAGTGTACCAGACACAGTCAGCCATATTGACTATATAAAACGCGTTTATGAGCACTGTAAACGTACTTCAAAAATAATAGTAGGGGTTGATGGAGAAGGTTTGAGTCTGCATGTGAATGGAGGGTGGGCTCTTTGTGTGTATGGGAAACAGAAGGTGGCTTTATTTGTTTGTGCACTCGGGCAGTTAGCTGCAGTTGTATGTGTTGAAGATTATGTCTTTGTTTATATGTGTATGTGGCTGTGTGAAACTGTAAAATTAGAAAGAGAGCTGTGTGTGTGTGTGTGTGTGCAGATGAGCATGAAGCACAGGTAGTAAAGTCTGTATCTCCGCAACCACCCTCTGTTGCAGACAAGGGGGAGGGGTGCAATGCTGACAGACAGAAAGCAAGATGTTTTTGCTGAATGAGAAATGCTTTTGCAGTGAAGTGCAGTCATGTACTCATAATGCACAACAGTCATTTGACTTTGAGCTTTGTATTGCTAAAGTATTGTGATGCAGGCCTACATTCCTGTCAGTCAGATGTTGAGGGTTTCCGCCAAAGAAGTTGCTCCACCAGGTGGCAGGTATCTTTTTATGGGGCTGATGGCGCAGGGACAGATGTTGTTTTTGATGGGGGCCAGCAACAGACTTTATTTTGATTTGGAAGTTGACAAAGCAGCTTAGTTAAATTTTTCTGTTTTATTTGTAAAAAGTAGCATTTGCTCTCATATGGAGGTGGAATATGGTGCAGATTTGGGTGTCTCTATGAATAATTAAAATAGGAGGTCAAAATAAGATTTTGTAAGGGCCCCTAAAAAGTAAGACATCTCCCTGCTCGCTGGTGTGGCTACTGGACAAGATGCACTTACTATTGGGAGAGATGCAGCATGCTGCCATTGACAAAAGTTGATGGAGAGATTTCATTGCAGCCTTAAGTACCATTTAAGATTCATGTAAGTAAGTCAGTGGTAAATCTTAATAGATGATTTGTTGCAGAATTTTGACTCCTCATAGTTAATGTAACACTAACAATATTGTCAGCTCACTTACTGTAAATGAAAATTTTGCTACTGAGTTGTTATTATTAGGTTTTACCTTACGGTTAACATCATGTCTAATGTTAGCCAAAATTGTAACTTTAAAACCATAGACTGTATATAAAGCTGGACGACTCATCTCCACTTACCCCCACTATACAAAAATAAAGCCAAAATATCCAGGATATGGCCGCTGCCAGTTTTTACTGTCTAAATCATTCTGCGCAGTAGCAATCTCAGTGGCGTGGAGTTCCCACCCAAACACCCGTATGATTAATCAGAACCATTCATTGTGTAATTTATTATTTCATTTGTTTATTAATGTGCTCAGTCATTCATTCATGGAGGACACTATTTATGCTGAGTTCATTAGTTATCATTGTGATTCAGCTTACTGATAGTCATGCAGCATCCAGCCAGCTTGTCAATTATATTTAAAAGAGTGTGTGTGCAAACACGTGTATGCGTGAATTCCTGTTTTTCTAATTTTTAAGTTTTTCTGTATGCAACTGTCTGTTGTGTCTATGTGTGTAGCAGATCCTATGCAAGTGTGCATCTGCAGTGTGTCAGTCTCTGACTGTGGAGCTGCATGTTTACCTAAAGAAGAAGTGGTAATCAGGCCATGCATATGTATGAGGGTTTGCGAAAGCTCCTCTAAACGTTGCAGAGGCGTTACCAAGACATTGTGGATCAGGGTCTCTGAGTGTTATGCCTCGCTGCCTCATCACTGGCATGCTAATGTTTAGAAACGAGGTTACACTGTATGGGGTGCATTTGTGTGCATGCGTGCTGGTCACCAGCGGGAGCTCTATTTTATTTCAATGGCTGTAAACAGGCACATGAGCGGGTTAATTGACTTGCAGGTTGATCAGGAGGAAGCCAAAGAGAGACAGAGAGAGAAAGGCTGTGAGAGCAATGTGTTCTTGAGTGGAAGAAAACGACAGATAAGATGTGAGTCGGGATAATGGCTTTGTCTGTGTGTGTGTATATGTGTGTGTGTGTGTGTGTGTGTGTGTGTGTGTGTGTGTGTGTGTGTGTGTGAGAGAGTATAGACTTGGAGAGGTCTGATTATCATTGTCAAGTTAATAATACCTCATTTTCCTCTGTTTAAATTTCATTCTGGCTACAGGCAACATGGCCAGGTTGGAATAAATGACTGTCACCCACACATATACATAATAATGCAGAAATTAAGTGAGAATCGTTGGTGGTTGATATAATGAAAAGCTAATACTTGAATACCCCCTTTTTTTCAGAGGGCGAGATGGGAGGTGATTCGTCTGCTTCACAGCTTCTCAGCATTGGTTTACTTCTTCCATTTTTTAGTATGATAGAGTTCATTAAGAAATGTGTAGAACAGATGAAAAGAAAGAAAAAAGAAGAAAGAAAGCACTCTGCTCTGTTGGACAAAACAAAATAGTTACTATTCATTTGTTTGAGCCGATTTTGTTTTCAAGATACTTTTAGGATCTTTCAGATTACTTCTTTTAGTTACTCTTATGTTGTCAAAAAGGCACAATTTAAAATTCTCTCAGGGAAATAATTCCAGAACAAAATACTGAGGATGCAAAAGTGAATCTATTTGCCACTATATAAAGATGGAACACATAACAGCTCCCCAAAGGTAAAGCCAGGACATCACCACCCGTTTTTCAAAAGATGGTTTCTGTCATTTTAGGAAGGTCTTATCATGCTGATGTTTGCTCAAGTGTTGTTTTTCTTTTTCTTTTTTGACAACTTTGGTTTTAAGTAGTTACTTGATGCTAATAAAAGGGGGTTTGACATCATGATTGACAGCTGTGTGTGTCAATCAATGTGCTTGGGATCTATGGTGCTGTCTGCGATTGCTTTGAAGAGGGGAACGGACAAAAACTCAACACTCCGGAGATTTCTTGTGCCTAGACTCTTGTTCCAAATAGAATTGGCAGCTGCTCCAGGATATTTTGGCCTCACTTTTGTACAGTGGAAGTAAGTGGATGAGCGTCGTCCATCATACAGTATATGTTAGTGACTAAAAATTAAGTGCTTGTGCTCTGAACACTGATATTAGATGAGCTGACCAGAAAAATCTAGAGAAACAACTCCTGCTTTTAGGGTTTCCCAGAGGTAAGGGAGGGAGGCGCATTCCTGGAGAGAGTGCTCCTTAAGTAAGTAAGAACGCTCTCCAAGTAATATCATCAAGAGCCCATGTTTCTGAACTCCTATGATGCTCAATGCATTTTGGCTGCTGACGGGGAAAAGAGGGTGTATACACATTTTTTGGGCCTTTATCAAAGCAGCGGAGACGGTGTGTCAAAATCTCAAAAAGTGCAAGAACGAACTTCATAAATGAGGAAGTAAGTTTCCCCTGGGTCATCCTGCTGTTCTGCAGATGTTAACAGAGGAAGGGGGTAAAAATGAGACAGCAATGCAATTAATTTCCTCCCTGTGACAATCTGGATAGGATACCATGGAGGTATAATTGAGCATACTATAAGACATTTGGAATGACTTGAAATTAAATTTTGCTGCCCCTTATTAAATGCTCATCCTATAACCGTGTGCTCTAGATCTTATCTTTCCTTATCCTGACCTGAAATGTTCTCTTAATGCGGATCTTTGGGCCTAATAGGAGCATAATAATACTCTTTCACACCAAGCAAACTATAGACTGCATGTGGGTCTTAATGCAATTGTCCCTAGAAATGGGCTAGGGCGACTTTAGATGTGAATTTTAACTACCTTTTTGTTTAGACTGAATGGAATATAAATGCTGTCTTTTGTTTAACAAATCAATTATATGGACTATATGCCAGTTAAATAGACTTTTTATGTTTAGTTAGTTTAAGGCAGTACCACCAGCTGGGGCCAGGAAGATGGAGTTTTCTCCTCTAATAATTTAAGACTTTGGGCATTTGTGAAAAACTTTCATGGAAAGTGGGGATATATGGAAGTGTCTTTTACCAAAACACTGCTTTCTTACATTGGCTGCATTGATCTGCTGTTGACCTTGACCTCTACAGGGATCAATATATTGCACATTATTCAAACCAACCGTGTGTCACTAAAGTGAAAATTGCCCAAATGATCTCTTATCTAATGTCTCGGTCTGTCTCTACCAAAAGAACAACTCATACAGACATTTTGGTCCCTAACTAACAGAACTCCAATGTTGTGTTTTTTTTCTTCTCTTCTCTTGTGCTTTTTCTTTTATCTGACAACAAAGTTACTTCTAAAAGGAGCAAACCTTCTCCTCATTTTCCTTGACTTAATTTCTAAACAGGGAGTGTTTTAACCATTATATGGGACCTAGATGTGTCTGTCTGGTGTATTTGAGTGGAAACTTCAGCTTTCCTACAATGTGTCAGTTCTCTTCTCATTTACCACAGTTAAGTGCTGTTGATACTGACCATTGTTTCTATGGTTACAGAAGTCCTGCCTTTGTTTGCAGCATCTGCAGTGCATTTGGAGGGGGTGCACGTTATGGAAACAAATGCCTTTCTTATTAATATAAACTACAAATCCTGCACATGATGAGGACATATTTTGCAGTGTGTCTATGTGTCTGTGAATTGACTGTGAGGAATATTGTTGATGTTGTTGTTCCGTAGTACCCAACAGCAAGCTTAGACTATCACATTACATAACATCGGACTGTCCACACAGAATAAGTTAAAAATGCATTTATTCTACATCATGTTAACAAACCATGTAACTTTCTGCTGTGTGCTAAAGATCAGATTGGAGACAAAAGTATTGAAAAGATGGGTGAGTAGTGGAGAGCTGGGTTAGTTGGGACACCTTTGTAATTGACACGATATAACCTTCCATTAATCACGACTACTTGGACAGTCAGTATTTCCCACAGATTGGCTGTGTATCTGTGGTGATAGCAGGCAATGGGGTTGGGGGGGCAAGAGGCATTCTGTGGTCTTATGTGGTTTTTTGCAGGTCCATGAATGCAGTGCAGCATGTAGAGTTCTTTTTATCTCCTTCGCAGCTGAATGTCACTCGTGGGGTGGAAAATTGACCTGTAGATACATTCACAGCTGATCAGATTGATAGATAAAAGAAGATTATGCAGAATTTTGTAAGTGAAAGTTTGAGGCCCAGTGGAATGAACAGTTTAGTTTCACTTTTAATGCACCTTACATTCTGTTGCTCCTCTTTGCTGCTACTGTGCTATAAATAACCCAACAGTGTTTTACCACCATGCCTAATTAACAGTCCAGCTCCATTCATTGAGACTATGGTGGGACAAATTTGACTATGGCAGCCCACCATAGTCTTGGTTATTAATGGGAAACACCAACAGTAGTGAAAATAATTTGATCCCTGAACAGACAGGCAGCTTGCTATCTTCAAACATTTGTACTTTTAAAACAAAAAACACATTTTACATTCAATGTTTACTGAAAATGACAAAGTATAGCCAACGGCAGTTCCATTAACAACCATCAATAGAAACTTTCAGCTCCCTGGCGATCACCCTCCAGCCAGGTGCCACTTTATTTAAAATTTTGTTGTGGAATGAGGAGGTATTTTATGTATCACTCTTCATTTCAGCTTCACAAATCAGCTGCTCCTTGTCCATTGCAGCACTTTCATTGTGAGTGACAGGAGTGAGTAGAAACAGAGTGTCCGACAAAAGTTCCCCTCAAAATGGCGACATGTGTCGTGCTGTACGGGGCTGCATTACTTGTGGCCAATTAGGACATTTGTATAGAATAACAATGTAGTCAAATAGATTTTGTTGCTGACAACAACTCACATCACAATTATGACACAGTATAAGACAGCTGCTATTGTCTCCTCTTACCTAATACTGATGTTTTACAGTAGCTGTGTTTCTTTGCTTGTCCCAAGAGATTTGACTTGTGATATAATCCTCTGTTGTTGAAGAAATCATCAAAGACATCAGCATCAAAAATATAAATATATTGTGATGATCTACTGGTCAGTGTAGATTTGTGTTTACTCAGTGGATAACTCATCTCATCAAGAGATGTCGTATTGTTTTCTTGTAAAATTAACATCTTCTCTTTGGTCATCTTAGATTATGTAAATTGATCACCTTGTTTAATATAAAACTGTGATGATTTTGACCAAAAACCTGAGCTAAATTTAAAGTGCTAGTGTTGGGCAGACTGTGCTGTTTTTGTTTTCTCCTTTCAAATCAGTTACATTTTCATTAGTTCTTATACTACAACCACTACAAACAACAATTATCCCAATAATTCTATAAAAAAAATACTCCCCTGACAGAAGCAACAACATAGTTTAAGCCGACAAGTCCCAGTTAAATCTTTGTGCACAGTATATTCTGCAATAATATTACTTTGAGTTGTGAATTTAACAGAGCATAATGATATGCTGGACTTTCAATGCCACAAATTCAACCAGAGTTTGTTTTTCACTGCGTGATGTATAATGAGCTTTTAATGTTTATCAAAGTTATTGTACTATATTGTGTTACAGACCTCAGACAATAACATAAATTGCATTATACACTCAGTATAAGTGAATTATACTTTATTTTCCCTTTTGGAAATGGGCTTCAGCTATGTTGTATCATAGAAAGAAATAACAAAAACCCAATAAGTCACCATCACAAGGAATTTAATCTCATTCTACATTTGAACTGGAGCACTTAAAATGCTCTCTTTTTTTCAGCTTGGGGAAAGGAATTGAGCAAATTAATCCTCTCCTGAGACCCACACACTTTAAATCATGTTAATACCTTTTGTCAAGTGGATACCCATCAGAAAAAAGCCTCTGCTTAGTTAAGTTCTATTAAACTATGTGCTGAATTTGATAATAGAGGGAGGCAAGTAGTTCAGAATGTTTTGATGATGACGCACTGAACTTCAGTGTACTTTAGGAATTAAAAAAAAAAAACCCAAACTCCAATCCAGCTTCTTATTTTGTGGTCCGGTTCCATTTAAGAAACACATTACAAGGCAGCTTTTTTAGAGGGCAAATACAGAGGGTCTGCAGTTACTTCTTAATCGCTGGTTACACAGCATTCCTTATTGATAACTTCTCTCTTTAAATTGTTCTCCTGGGTCTGGCTTATCATCCTGTTATGTAAGCCATTATGGCTTCTTCAACAATTCAGTTGTGTGGGTGCAGCACTGCTAATCAATAGCCAATAAAGCCAGATCAATTGAGCTTACAGAGCAATCTAGCACTCCGGAGGCCTTGTCCAAATCATTACTGTGAGAAACCAAGGTTGCCTATTTTTAGGACATGGCTACACCCTAAAGTTTAGGGAGGTTGTGTTTGTCTCTGGTTTGCTGGCCAGGTGAACCTGCAGACTGACTTAAGAAAAAGTGGTCAAGGGATTCACAGCCCTACGCTAAGCAAGGTTTTGAATTCACTGACTGTGATTTGAATATTTAAGCAGGATCACCCTAGTTTTGGCTTGTAGATATTCAGTAATGACTGTGGTCACTGCAGCTTACGAGCTCTATGGCATCCAACTACAAGCATTTAAGCTGACAATGATGACTATTTCTGATTACACTGTATTGATTATATTCAATGAGCATGGAGGTGAGTTATCTACTTGGCAAGTGGTTAAGTAATGACCGTGGCAATTAAAGTCAACGGGTTAAGATCAATGACTCCTCATCGCAGAGGCCATACTTCAGTGTGCCTATTACTGAGCATGGATGAAGAATTAAAGAAATACAGATGTTCAAGGGGTGGGATGGGACCTCAAGCAGCTGGATGCAAAATGATTCAATATCAAACTATTAATGGTAATGCTTAAAAAACAATGATTTACCCTGATGATGACACTCTTTTATTGTTTTGTTACTAAGTCTAGGGATTTAATCACCACAAAGCCTTATTGCCACACCAGCTACTAAGAGGCTACAACATACTTTGAGTCCCTTTGGTTGCCTGCAGCAAAAAACAGGATACAGGGTATACCTGAAGTGGACTCAACTAGCTTTCCACCACTCGTTTCCTGCATGTTGATCTCTTGACTTGGTGGTCTGGCTGGGCCACTCTCATCCTCTTTCCCCGTCAACAACTTTGCACTGAGCTTGGTGTTGGGTCTAGTTCATTTATGTCAACCAATAGACACTGATGGAAACTAAACCAAATACTTCACAGATGAGGATTATCATTTATGGTCAGTCATGGTCTCAATAAAAAAACACACACACAAAAAAAATACTTTGAGTTCCTCTGCTGCACACCAGTCTCCATACTACACAATATGTGTTAGGTAAGATGGACAATAATTCTTGTAACCTTGATGTTTACAGTGATGAATTATACCACTAAAGCATTAACCAGTGAGTGATTTTCCTTTTATATATAAATATATCATCTACTATAATTTGTTGTTTAGGAGCTTAAACTGGCAGACATATTGGCACAAGCATTTGAAATTTGAAATATCTGATTTCCTCCTAGCGTACTGACTAAAACAATTGTCCAAGGATATAATGCAAAAGTAAAGTAACTATCACCTCATTATGTAATAAGAAAGGCAATTATACTCTGAATAAAAGTAACAATATGTTTTTTGTTCACTGACTGATCCCAGTGGTCCCACCTGTACCATTGGTCTTATCTATGTTATTACACATGAGCACAGTCAACACAGCCAGCTTTTATCTCCTGTTAGTGCTTTGATCATTTCAAATGTGTCCACTAACCATGTAGCATGTTCTTGGCTTGTCTCTGACATTGATGTCTATTTGCTTTTATCTTTGACATTATTTAGCAGACTTCACATACTGGGAATAATTATTTCCATCCGTTCTCCACTTGCTCAACCATCTGCCATTAACAGAAACTCTTAAAGCTCTGTTAGTGCCTTGAGGACAGCACTCTGTTCCTATGTTGTGGTGTAAAGCAATCAGGTTCCCCAGTCATTTTATTATTGTCATCAAACAAATGTCTCAGAATGAATGTTGCAACGATTGCTTGATTTTAAAATTCCACATGAAGCATCTGTAAAGTAATACAGCAGATTGTTTGGCAATGTAGTGTGTGCATGTTAATGTTGTACAATGAAAGAAGGAGCTTTGGTCCCGGCTTTGGGATAATTACTGACAAATATAAAGATTAAAACTTCAAAACTATACTACTTTTAAGCTTTTGGGAACTAGTCTGTATATTGCGTTTTTGCAGGCCTTCAATACAATCCTAATTGGTGAGTTGCAAAGTAGTCTTAAAAAACGTGGTAAAACATGTCAGCTCACTATAATTTAGGTTAGACTATGTGGAGAGCAGAACCTTTTTGAGTCGTGACCCCTCAGAATCACATTCAAGTGACTGTTTGTGCATTAGTGGATGTGCATGTAATCTATTGAACCTGGCGACATCAGCAGGCATGTGATATTCTACAGGTTGGAGCAAGTGGTTGGAGAAAACAACAATGGAGAAGTCAAGTGTAAAAATTATTAGACAATAAAGAGTGTGCAGTGTTCCCATTGGTTAGTTGATTGGTTCATGCTTGGTTTTTAAGTATGAACAAATATTAACAGAACAAAAGTCAGCAGGTAATCCATGAAATCTGCAATTCTGCCAAGAATGTTTACTTCTCTTGTGTAACACCTTCTGTTGATGAGACATCCTTGATTAAGATGGCTTCACACAAAACTGGTGGAAATGCAGGGTGGTTTGCTACATAGCACCAAGGTTCCAAGAATCTTTAACAGAACCACCACTGATTTGGTGGAAATTGGGTACTTAAGACACTTGCTTTTGCTAAATTACTTTTTTGGAAGGCAATCACTCCATAGTCATTCCATGTGATAGCTAGCAAAACTGACTGTCAATGCTTGGTTAAACATGACAGTGTGGGACAAATGAAGCACCAAAATGAAATTAGTTTGTTTTGTTGTAGTGCTGTAGTGTTGTGTGTGTGTGTGTGTGTGTGTTGTGTGTGTGTGAGAGAGAGAGAGAAAGAAAGAGTTTATGTGCTCAATCAGGAATTCATGTGCATGCACACTTTGATTCTCACAGACACAGTTACAGTCTTCTTCAAGGCAAAGTGTATAACTGGCACAGGTGATGTCATGTAAAAAATATTCCCCAGTCTAAAATGTGTAATTTTATTTTTTCCCCTGGCAACCCCCGAAAATGATCACCACCCCCAGGTTGAAAACCACTGGCTTAAAAAGAAACAAAGAGTGATATTAAATACACATTTTGAGGTATTGATGTATTGATGTCTGTAATGAGCCTGCATCTATTTGTGGTCTGTGTGTGTTTATGTGTGTGTGTGTGTGTGTGTGTGTGTGTGCGCGTGTGTGTGTGATTGTGTGGAGTCTGAGACAATGACAAACACATGCTTGTTAGCATACAGTACACCCACACGTATATGTGCAGAGACAGTGAGAGACTGATTCACCCACCCACAGACACACATACTCAGCATCATACAAAGATCTGCTTCGAGTCTCCCAATAATGGCAGATGGTCTTTTTGCTCCACCATCTTTCTCTCTCTAGGTCTCTCTGTTGCTCACTCACCCAATCTCTTTCCTGTCTTTCTCCCTCTCTGCTTTCCTCTCTCTGTCCATCTGTTGCTATATTGCTCTCTCTACCAGTCTTTTTGCTGTCCTTCTCCCTTGCCCGTCCTCTCGCTTTGTTGCTCTTGTCTACTTACTCCCTGCTTCTCTTTTACTTCCTCAGTCTCTATGTCTCTCATTCCCACCACAAAATTCAGGCTGCCTCTTCTTTCTTCTCCCTCTCTTGCATATGATCTGTGCTTTTGAGGCTGTGTGTCTGTGTGTTTCCTGTGGGAGGTTACTTGAGTTGACAAGGCCACTAGCAGTGCCTTGCCATGCCACCTTGATGATGTGCCAGTGCGTGTGTTTGTGTGTATGTGTGTGCCCTCCGGACTAAGGAAACATCAGAAGTGTGTGTGTGTGTGTGTGTCTATGTGTGTGAGTGTAGTGTGTGTGTAATCCGGTTGACAGGGTTGGCAGTAGGCCCTTGCCACCTTGTCTACATGCCAGTGTGGCTCAGCCTTTTTCGGAGTATTATTATCAGGCTGCATTTGATGAATCTGAATTTAATATAAAGACTGATTTATCTATCTGCCTATCTGTCCATATATCTGTGTATCTGTCTGTGACCCTAATTTTTTAATAAATGTGTAATTATTCACAAAATTACATCACATGGTATTCTGGTAATGAGATTTTCGATAAACTGCCGACTCTTGCTCAATACACTGGTGATGCAGTGTCAGCCTCACCTCAGTTTACTTTATTGTTTAGCAGTCTTCATACTATAGTCGACCAATTTCAACACTCTCACAGCAGAAATTACCGCAATTGTTCTAAATGCCTAAAAAATAGAGGCACAGCAGCAGAAAATATTGGAAAATGAGGTGTTAAATGCCGGAGCTGGTATTCACACTGCTGTAATGTCAAACTGCATTTTCTCTGCTCTCACATTCTGTCTCGTCACGCTTTCCTAAAATATAGCACAAGGAGTGAACCAACCAAAATTGCTTGGAGCTAAGAAGAAGGAAAAAAAAAACTGTAAGGCTTCCTCTTTTCCTCTGCCACTTTATTCCCCATCAGCGTCTCTCCCTCTACTTATTCATCTTTCCATTCCTCCCCTCTGCTCTCTATCTACCCCCCTTTTCTTGTCCCCCTATCTTTGTCTCCTCCTTTGCCTCCCACCTGGCATCTTTTCTCTCTATCTGCCTTCTTTACTCTTTTCATCCCTCTCCCTCTGAATCATTAATGCCTGCCATGTCATGATCTGTGTGGATGTGAGCTGCGTTCAGAATGATGATTATTCCTTCTTACTGTGTTCACTTGATCTCCCACTTGCTGCTGCACACAGGCAGCAAACTCCCGACTTCTAACACAGCTTATCATCAAATATTCACTAAAAGGCTGAAATTAACATAAAATGACATAAACGTGCAGATGTAGTTGCATACAAGTCCATGCTGCATCTCGCTTTCATCGTTAACTTACTGCTTAGTATCATTTCATATGTATTTTGTTAGAGGAAATGCAAAGATTTCACAAGTTTAGTCACTGAACAGCCTTATCTGACAGTAACTACACCATAACTTCACATTGTTCTAGTTTTTGTGTGCGTGTCATTAAGCCTCGCCTCAAGTGAGCCATTTTCAGATTTTACTGCAGCACGTTATGCAACAGCCTACATTATCTGAACTCACTTTTTCAATCAGATGCTCTCTCTTTTCTCATTTTCTTGCTCAGTCTTGGTCACAATACTTCTACTACATACAGTATCTGGTCAATTATACAGTATGGGAATTTATGTATATAACATACTTAACTCTAGTGACCTCGGCAAGCATAAAAAAGGACAAGTCTTATTGTGACAATAAATCAGTCAATGTAATCTAAACTTCTATGCTTTTGTTCAATGTCTGACCCTCATCTAAACACCACATTTCACTGTCCCATTGCATCCCAAAGTGCACGGCGATATTCTAAAAGCTAGCTTAGAGTCAGTTAACTATGCTAAATAACACCATAACATTTTCACAGCTAGAAACAAAAACATATGAGTGGTTGATTCTTCACTGCATCAAAAAGGTTGGGGCGAGGTCAACTTTGGTTTATAGTGCGTCATACTCATCAGCAGTGACAGGATCGGCGGGCAGTTAGTAGCTTCATGTCACTGGCTTCTAATGTTGCTTTGTCACTCATAATGTAAGCACAGCATTACAAAAAGTTCTTAAATAAGCACATAAATAAAAGGTATAAGTCAGTAAACTGGATAAACACTATATGAACATTTCCAAGGGTTGCATTTGGGCTATGACTATTTCCTGCTTTGGTATTGAATGTAACCTAAGCCCCCATGAAGTGTGGCGGTCTTGGAAGCCAGTTTAATGTATTGGCCAAACCATGAAATTACAACATCCGTCCCTGTCACGTGATGCCATGGGGCCCAAAAAGACTTTTCCCACAGACTTACATTGTAAGGCAGAGGTCTGTAAATCAATGTCTAAATTATTTTACACATTTCAACCCCAAGCAAAATAAAGAACCTTTAAAAAGTTTAGAAGTGCCTTAATTCATTTTATTCCAGTTTAAGTTGTTGGAGGGCTAAACTACAAGTTAGCCTTTCAAGCTGGCAAAGTCGTCAGTGTACTTGCATTATCGGCCCTATGATGTAGAAAATCCAGGTAATTGTATGGCTAGGATGTCAAACTTTTTGGCTTCATCAAACTCCTGCCTCCAGTGCTATATCCTGCTCTCTTTATACATCCATGATGGTGAAAATAGGCTATTAGAAGAGTCTTATATTTAAGAAGTGCTTTATAAACTACAGCGAAAAATAAGTAAATAAATAAACCATTAATATAATATGTGACTCCTCTGATTCCATGCAGTACATTCATGCACTGATTTTCAGCGGCTAATCATCATATTTAATTATCATTTCATAAAACCATGATAAATATGAACCATAATTAAAAGAATAAAAATGATCTGTAAATTATATTTAGTTAGTTTCACACAGGGTTTATTGCAGACTTTGGTAACAAGGTTAGGGTTAAACTAATAACTAATACGGAATACATACATATTTAATTTCTGATGATGAAAATTGCCTGTCATAAATTCAGAAATGGGGTTTGATAAAAATTAAAACATTAAACACAATTTACCACAGTCATATGGCCTGGTTCAAGAAAAGATGTGGTACCTTTATAGGTAATAATTTCATGCAACAATAACCTTATATTTAGTGTTAGCTAGTTGCAAGAGTGTCTATATTCAAATCAGCTGTTGCACACATGCACACCAGAACTCGTACAATATGCAGAGTCAGGTTGAGCTGCAGTCTTATATAAGAGCTAAAACATCTAAAAAAACCTGTGCTGCTCTGCCAGTATGAGTGGCTGGGGAAGGAAGACGGACAGAATTAGGGGGGCAAGGGAGATACATGAAACAAGAGGCAGAAAGGGAAGGAAATAACAGAGGGGTAATCAGTAAGAAGAGCAGGAAGTATTTTGGCAGGAAAGACAAAAAGAAAAGAAGAGGACTTATGAGGGAGGTATTCTAGAGGGAGGTGGCCTGCAATATGCTGCTAGATTGTGACTGAACTGCAATAACAAACTAATAGTTTGGATAAACGAGAAGACTGACCAGGTCATTCATAACAAATATTATTTTTATGGTGGCTTCAACATGTCTATTACAGGTTATACAGTATTTTAGGAGGAAGCAAATATTTAAAATCAAATCAGAATTTTTTAGTAACTTATGCTCTCCCAGACCCCAGTGCTCATTCATAGAGTCAGATGCTCATTCCTCATTTTGTCCTTAACTTTAATGAAGGAGCAGCGCCAAGATGAAATTGAAAATTGAAAGCAAAGTTAGAAAAAACTAATTTTTAGCGTTTGCAGATGCAGTAGGCGTCACTTTACAGCAGCACTGATTGATTTACTGCACCTCTGCTGCTGACAACGGTGAGCATCAGGTAAACTTTCCACTATCTACAAACACAATGTCAACGAAACACTGGTGAGAGTCATAAATAAGATGGATGGGGATCCAGGGGTAATGAAGGAGGAGGAGAGGACGAGAGAGAGGAGGTGGGAGACAAAGATGATAAAATGATCACTTCCAAAGTTAGGAAACAGAGGAAGAAAGAGGTAGAAGGCTAGCTGCAAAAGGAGAAAAATAAGGTGGAAGAAAGTGACAAAGGGTGAGGAATCTATAGAGTAGAAGAAAAACAAAGAGGAGAAGGGGTGCAGAGGTGAAAGGTGTTGGACAGTAGGAGGGATGATGTGCAGGGAATGAAGAAGGTAGAGGACAGGAGGCAGAACAGAAATAAAAGAATAAAATAAAAAAGAAAGAGTTAACATTAGTAACAATAACTTGAAAGAACAATTTGTCCTCTCTTTTATCAGTCAGCTGAAGGAGAGCACTATTGATCACTTCAAATCAGAAAGAACACCTTGTCCTCTTTGCATTAATAAGAATCCATTGTTGTTTTTTTATACATAGCCCGATAGTGCTTGACTGATCATTTATATGTAAGAATCTTTAGAATTGATATCATTCTTCAAAAGAGGAAAGTTGTGCTGTGTGTGTCTTTGTGCTTGTTGCTGAAACTCCTTCAAAGATGATTTTTTAGTCTTCTGAAAACTTGTGCTCAGTGATTTCACAGCCCTTGTCAGTGTCTTTTGTTGAAAAGTCAGCTGAATGTCAGCTTAATGTGTTACTTTTTTGAGATGAATGAAGAAAAAAATCGCTTTAACAGCAGTAGCATTTTAAGGTGCCATATGCATGTGTGCCTGTGTGCCTGTGTGCTTGTGTTTGTGTGTGTGTGTGTGTGTGTGTGTGTGTGTGTGTGTGTGTGCGTGTGCGTGAATGTGTGTTTCTCTCTGCCTGGCTCGCTGTCTGTCTGCCCAATTAAGCGGCTGTGTTTTTTTCTATACTCTGGTTTTAAGGCACACTTTGTTGTCAAACTTCCTATAATCCCTTTTAGGCTGCATCTCATGACAGCAGCTGACCAGAAATCTCTCTCTTTTTCTCTCCAGCTTTCTTTTTGATCCCCTCATCACTCTCAAATTCCTACACCCTCCTCCTCTTCCACTCACACATCCCCACCACACACACACTCTCCCTTTCCACTGCCTAAACCACTTGCTGTGTTTTTATCTGTTACACAGTAAAACAGCACTTTGTGTTGTTTCCTTTCCCTTTCATTGCTTTTCATATCTCCTGAGTGGACAATTAATGTCTGGGAAGTTATGATCGGTCTTGACACAGGAAGTGAACCAGTGAGAACATCATCATTTATTTAAGGGGCTGCCTCCCCCCGACCTTTTGTTTGCGTTTGAAAACAACTTGTCGCAAACTACTTCACCTGAAATCATTCTTTACACCCTAATGTGAAAATGGGTCTTGATGCAGAAAATGAGCCACATTCAAAATAATTTATAGCAGCGCAGCTCCTTTGACCTCCTGTTTGGTTATTATTACAACAACTCAGCCTGAAATAAAGTGTTTTATCTGAGCACTCTCTTCCCTCTTTATCTCTCTCTTGAGATGATGACACATGGATGGCAATTTTCTGCATCCTACACATCAGCATGTGTAAAAAATTACCAAATGACCTCACTGTAAACAGTGCTGCAATAAGAAATCAAAGCAGAAATAGAGTGAATACATTCATTTGGGATGCAGTTTATAGTGATTTGTATTATGGATTAATGTGTTTATTTTTCAGGTAATCGGCAAACTGTCCAGCCTATAAAACATCACAAAAAGTCACATATGCACTGAGGACAAAGGGATCTTTTGTTATTGCTTCTTTCCTCTGTTTAACAGTACAAAGATATTAAATTTACAATAATATAAAACAAACAGCAAACCCTCCCATAAGTGAGGTGTAAGCCGTCTAGGGGATTCAATCAACATTTGTGTAAAAGGAACTGGCAGGAGGGGACCTTGGACCCAAAGGGTGTGATGTTTAAAGTGTTATATGTACAACCCAACACGGAAGTTTTAACCAAAGTTAGCTAACCCAAAGAAGGACAGCAGCAATAAATCAGACAGAATCAGTCGCCATACAGCAAGAATGATACATGATTGTTATTGCCATCTAACATCCTTGTTACTTTTTTAAAAAGTGATGCTTACCATGAGTTTCATAAGTCACTAGAGGCCAAAACTGTCGTCTTACACATCACACCTCTTTTGCTCGCGAAACACCTGGCTATAGTAAAAGTAGTAAAACAGCTAAAGCATTCTGGGAAGTTCAGAAAATTACATCACTTTATTGTAATACAGCCTTTTAAACCAGGAAAAGGCACTTATGATCTTATGATATCCAAAATCTAAGACATCAGTCACAGAAGTCACATGTGACTTCAAACACCGGTGCCCCTGAACTAGCTGTGTTTTAGAGAGATGTTTGCGTAACAACACCTCTGACACAGTCACAAGTGACCCTTTTCTCCCTCCTCTTACTCATGCTTGCTCTGAGTACATCTCTCAGCCGATATGTACTAACACAATTGCACAATTATTGTGATTCCCATTCATCGCCTGTCTCAGCTCACTCACCCTTCCACTAGAAAGGCTAATGTATGGCTTTAGTTCCATCTCCTAAAATTAACTTCCTCTTTCATTGCTGTTGCCTTCCTCCTACCTGACATTTTCATCGTTTCCTTTCATATTCTCTCCCTCTTGTCATCTAATTGTTGTGTATTTATGTGACAGGGTAGTACTCTCAGAGTTGTGGCTACTCACCCTTACAATATGGAAGATAATGTGCAGGTTTGAATCTTTCAACCAGGATTTACTTCTCTTCCTCTTCACCCCTCTGACTCATTCATTCACTTTTTTTCTCATGGGCCCCTCACTGTGTTTCTCTCTTTCTCAGTCATAGTGCCTGGAGGTTCCCTTTCCTCCTTTGACTCTATTGTGGTCATTTTATTACTGAATTGTTTAGAGCTTTCAATATATATATATTTTTTCATTGTTGCTTGTGATAAAGAAATTCCCAGTCACTTAACAGCCTAATTCAACCTAGAAAAGTCCCAAATGAGAATCTTCGGGGCTAGAGTTGCAAACACAGACAGTTTGCCACTACTTTAATGTGTCACTCGTCGTAATTTCACAGTGATTTATAAATGAGGAATATCTACAGATAGCATTTTTAATGTGACAGTAACATCCCATGTGCTGTGTGGCAACCCGCCCATTTTCTTACAGTTTAATGGGGATTTTGAATTCTTCCCTCCACTGCATTTACTCCTTTTCCTTTCCACCCCTTTAAAATATTCTTATTCTTTCATTCCCTTGTCTCTTTTCTCTGTTCCACGTCTTATATACTAATGTGCTGAGGGTGTTGCTCTGTTTTGTGTCTGATCACTCGTGTAAAAAAGGGACGAATGGAGTTCAGCGACTTGATAGAGTTTTTTTTCTTCATCTCAACTAAGTTTAACTCAAAATGAATATACAGTTTTCCAACAAAACTTTTATCCACTTTAGTGTTAAATATTTTAGATACTTAACTTTCTTGTCACATGTCAACAACCATCAAATGGACTGGATTAGGGCTTAATCATTTGATGGGAAACTGATTCTAAGATCAGAATTATTTAGACCACAGTCTCTACATTCACACCTGTAAACAGGTGGTAGGGACCCAAAATTCTGCATTTGCATGTGCCTGGGCTGGTTGTGGCAATGCTGATGTGGGTGCATTTTGAATATTGTACCTGCAGTTTTCAATCCCACATTTCAGATAAGCACCTTTGATAATTTACTTGAACTAAAAATACTTTACCTTTTTGAGAGAATCTGCACAGGATGCACAGACTGGCTTATTATGATGTTATATATCATTGGGGCTGCAGCTAAGGTTATACCAAACTCAGAATTGTGTCAGTCCATCAGTCCATTTTGTAAATTGAGCCCACGACAACCCCTCCCCCTCCTGTACACACACAAATCCACCAGAACACTTTTTTTGTCCTTCATTTTAAGCTCTATGTTTTCTTCTGTTTTTCTTTGCCATTGTTCAGCAGAAAAAGGGCCTTCTACACAATGTGCCTAAGGCTGTACTATCAGCACTTAAGGACAGGAAAAGGCTTTTATGTTTGTTTTTTTAGCCCTACATATAACACAGTGATAGGATCAGAGCTCCTTGTATATTGCCATTAAATCTGAGAATACAGTCGACCGAGGTTTGCTTATGTTGCTGTAACATTCTGTGGATAAAAATAAAAGGTTTTCATTTTTTTCATGACAAAGCCATGATCACAAATTGACTTTTTCATCAAATAATAATATGTGTTGTATTTATTGTATGGATTTATGTTGTGCCAGGTAATTGATGCTCAGAAGAGATGGAAAAAAGAAAGAGACTACAGTTTGATAAAACAACAACCTCACGTTTTATGCCTCCAATGCTGGTGATAGCCATGGCTTAAGGCATTATGTTATATTATTATATTATTGTATTATTGTTTTTGGGTTGTACATCCGATTCTTGTGAAATTGATATTACAAGAATGCCTTGAGAGAATTTCCTTAAATTAGGCACACATTTCCACCTCAACTTACTTGTCAGCATAAGATTTGTGTGACGCATCCGTGTTTTCATAGACATTTATGTAGACTGTCAGTGTAACTCAACATGTGCAATGAGGCATGCAACCACGATATGGCAATTCTAGTTTTCCCATGTTTTTAGTGGAGCTAAGTTGCAGATATCAAATCAAACAGACATGCGCGCGCACGCACGCACGCGCACACACACAAACACACACACACTGATGTCTTACAACCCTGTGCATACTGACAAACCAACACACATGCATATGCCCTTAGTGCATAAGATATACAAATGCACGTACGCGCACACACAGACACACACACACACACACACACACACAAACACACACACACACACACACACACACACACACACATTATTCAAATCAGCTCCAGTTGATTAAACCTGTCACATCAGACCTGTCTAAACAGAGAAAGGATGAAGGGAGTGGAAAAAAAGAGGTGAAACATAATCAAAGAGAGAAAGAATGAAAAATATGACAAGCTGTCCTTCACATCAGTTGGTGATTGAACAGATCAGAGAAGCAAAGGCCATGCACAAACACCCACCCCAGCTCACTTTTGCTTTTAAACCTTGAAGGTAATTGCTACGTTTTGAAAAATTAAGGTATGAATAGCCAAGGTTGAAACATTTAATTTGTGAGCAGACCATGTCAGTGGTTTTTTTGTATGCATGCATAGCTCAGTGTCATTAATAAACCTGTGAATAACAAACACAATAGTTGTAGCAACTAAATTAACTATTTGAATTAAAGGCAACACTTTCACGCACTTCCAAGCCATTTCACAAGAAATGGCTAGGAAGTGGGTAAACTGTAGAGCACATCTACTCATTCTCTTTTGCTTTGCCTTTCTGTCATATCAACACAGCCACACACTCAAGTAAACAGCAACAGGCAGGCCAGAGCAAGGACACTGAGGAAGAAATATTAGCTTTGTGGTCCCCATCCTTTGTGGAGTCAATATACATTGTTCTTTGGCCCCAGTCTTGGGACACATTTGTCATCTGTTACCTCTAACTTTGTCAAACAATGTTATATTTCTTTTTCCCTGCTTCTCCAAGTGTCTACAAATCCCAAAGAGAGTTTGTAAGGTGAAGTGCAGAATCTAGTTTCATGCGTGTCATTTTTGCTGCTATCTTCTGAGGGCCATGTGTCAGCATAATGGAAAGAAAAATACTAGGAAAAATGTGTGTGTGTGTGTGTGTGTGTGTGTGTGTGTGTGTGTGTGTGTTTTGAGAGGCAAAAGCCCCAACAGACAAGCGGACTGACCAAGAGTTAAACAGGATACAGTTTGGAAGATAAACCAGAAAGTCTGAGGGCAGATATAGAGTGAGATCAAAATGCGCTGACATTTGATAACAGATCCAAGGATGATGGCGTTTGACCCTGACTGACAGAGTTGCTCTTATTATTCTTCATTAGACAAGTGAGGAGTGAATGACAGACAAGTTAGAAACTCAGTAGACCAGAACAGAAGCTCTGACACAGGTTATATGCACTTTAAAATGAATTATATAGTTACAGTTCTCTGTAGCTCATTGGGTGAAATCAACTTTGTTACCCTGAACATGTTTTCCACTCAGAATCTTGTCCAAATAAGACTGACTGTGTTTCAAGAAAACTAGTGGATCTACTGTATAAACCAGTTCAGATCTAAGCACAGAAATCATCTTATGATAGGAGTCATGTGATTCATGAAATTGTCTTATCTAGCCAATCACAGCGCACAAATGACTGGCTGTTGATACATGTGGCTGCTGAAAACAATTGTCATTTACATATCCCGCCATACAAAACATTCTATGTTTACAGGCCCCTTGAGTTTACGACATGAATATGGCAAAGAAGATAAACGTTTCTGCATCAGACATAGAAACACTGACATCGCAGGTGCAATTTAGCCACTTTGTACCAGTTGGAAGCCTAAAAAGTGGAATCAAAGGAAGTCATAAAAAACACAGTATACAAAGGAATCACTGCTGCAGTCAACAAATGGACAATGGACAAATGAACATGAGGCTGGAATATTTAAACTGTACATCCATGAAATGTTCTGACTTAAAGCATTAATATACAAATCATTTTATCCTTAATATTATTTAATATTGATATTGTTATAATTGTTATAAAAAAGCCAATAACTGACCCAGACTGTGCAGTGTATGGCTGCTTGTCTGCCTCTATTTCAGGCAAAACAAGTGGTGGAGGAGACACAGATTTAACATCACTGTCTGAGCCGGACAAGGGTAAAAATATAATTGCTTAGGCTAATACTATTTAAATAATTAAACTGTTGCATGGGTTATATATACTTATTTCCAATAATTAATAATAAATGCTATGCAAACGCTTTGTGTTTGTCGGATTAAAATTTCAGATTAGAGCTGGGCACCAGTGTTGTCTAGCCTTCGGTCAGCCTGGAGTCAGTCCCACAAAGCCAGGTAACAAGCATGTTGAGGTTATACACTTTTTAGTGATCGATATGTGGCAGTATGTGTTCTCAGATGTCAGTCAGAATGTGGTCTTATAACAATTCTCGGACTCAGTCAGATTTACTCTGCTGCACCAAAAGTCCATACAGACTAAAACTTTCATACCCGTGTTGAGACCTGACATGAGATTTGATCGTAGTCTCACATCCACATTGCTAAGCTATGCATGTAAATTACAGTACACCTAGTTATCGTATTTGACTGGCCAGTGCAGTGCAATGTAATGTTGCCGCAAAGTTCAGTGTATTCAAGTTTAAAACCCCATCTGCTCCTTAAAGGGAAAATATTTGGCAGCACCAGCCACTTCATTTGATTGACAAGAGATGTCTGGGAAGGTGCAAAAAACAGTAATAAGTGTTTGCACCAAAGACAAACAAACAAACAAAAAAAAAAAACCAAAACTAAAACAACCACTTTAACATTGTGTTACGATATTTTCACTTTGACACAGGGAGCCTTTGCACTGAGAAGCCTAAAGTTATTGCAGTCCATTTCTATACTTGCATAAATAGTTTAATCCAAAGCCACAAGGTACGTTCTTCTTAAATATATGGGCTCACTCTATTTCTGTCTATTTCTCTGGGCTGTTTGTAAAGCGACAACTTATTTTTGACCAATTCCTGAATGTGTCTGAGACAATAAATTGAGCCTTGGGGGCATTTTCCGCCATTCTGCTGTGCTGCTTCTTGTCCATATTTGACTAAGGGGATTCAGTAATGGCTTCTCCCCGTGTCCCAGAACCAAATACAGTTTCCAACAGTGGCTGGCACATAGCATGACTGGGTATGCAACCGAGACACTGTTATGGCCTTAACACAATGCCATTATCACTGTAACACAGTGCTAATGCTCTCGCTTACTTGTTCTCTCACTCTCTCTCTCACACACACACACATACACTACACACTAAAGCTGTGTCTCTCCGGAAACTAATGGGTTGTGCTCCTAGAAAGACACGGATACTTAAGAGCTGGTTAGGGGCTGAACACAGATGGTGTGTGTGTCTGCATGTGTGTGAAAGAGAGAGAGGAAAACATATTTAAGTCCTGTTGTTTGTTTGTTTGTGTCTTTACCATGTGTGCATTGTCCTTCGGTGTGTCTAAATGCATGTGCACGTTAATGACTACTCGCACTTTGGTTTGTGCGTGTGTGTGTGTGTGTGTGTGTGTGTGTGTGTGTGTGTGTGTGTGTGTGTGTGTGTGTGTGCGTGCGTGTGTGGCTAAAAAAAACACTATGATCTTACAACTGTTTATAGTTATAATGATATTATAACAATTAACAGACACAAGTCTTGTGTTAATTGTTATTTCTTACTGCTTGTGTGCGTCCATGTTTCCTTGTGTGTGTCCTAAACTGTTTCTCCACCCTTGTTGCTCCCCACAACAGTGTGCCAGTGTGTGTGTGCTTTCTACGTAAATAGATGTTTCCAAGTTATGTGCTTTGGCATGAAATGCACACATGAGTCCAGACACACTATCAGGCCCAGTTGACATCAGTGCAGTCATCCATTCATTCTAAACACTGGGCTCAGGGCAGCATAGGGACCCTTACTAGAGATGATAAAGCACAGACACACACAGGCAGAAACAGTTAAAAGTGTAAGTGCACGAAATGTAGATGCATAAACACACAGAGGCAGCTTATTATGTCCTCACTATACATCCCTATTCCACAGTTTGCATTAGTATAAATGGACCCCAGTGTGCATTTAATGTTTAAATACAGAACTGGGACAAGGCACCACAAAACCTATCCTCTTCCCTGCTCTTATGACTGTACTTAGCCCTCTTCATCACTGGTGGTTAAATGAACAAAAAAACAATGACATGAGAGAGAGGAATGAAGAAATGCTCAGAGAGTGAGTGCTGTTTTTGCCACCATCTCACCAGTGCTTTTACAAATGGCTCAGCCTTAGTCCAGCCCTGGGCAATGTACAGTATCGTATGTCCTTGTAGAACAGTAATTCAGTGATGGGAATCTAATTTGCATGTTGCAGCTGCCATCTGTTTGCAGTCTGTATGTGCGTTCTGATACCGATTTCACATAAATTGCGGTTGCTTGGGAACTTGAGCAAATTTAACTGAGTGTTTCATTGCTAATCTTGTTCTTTGCACCGACGGCTCCACATTTGGCTTTTGAACAGAATAATTTGGCACTTGTGGCTCACCTCCCGCTATAGCTAGAAGGCCTGTGGTTCAGTGGGTTGCTATATTCTCCCCATGTTCACGTGGCTTTCCTTTGGGTGATCTGGATTCCACGCACAGCCCAAAGACTTTCAAGTGAAAAAGGATTTGAGGAAATGAATTGCCCATAGGTGTGACTGGGAGCGAGAGTGCTTTTCTGTCCATTGGTGTTACCTGTGACAGTAGACAGGCGACCTGTCCTGAGTGTATTTGTGTCTTCTACTCAGGGCATGCTTGAATACACTCCAAATCCTTGTGAGCCTGAATCAGAAAAGGCAAGAAGAGCAACTGAATTCATGAATTACTTTTGGTTCTTCTTTTGCCTAATGTTTATTTGGGGAGTTTGACATTATTAGTCAATCTATATACCAGTATGTCAGTAAAATCCCAACAGATTCAGGCTAAAATTCCACAGTACTGTAAGCCAATATGACCAGATAATGAGGAGAAACAGCAGCTGCTAGTCGACCGGATTTAGCATTAAAGACCAACTGTCATGCACTGAGGAAGAAATAAGCATGCAATGCTTTGGATATTTGTGAGTGCATAGAGAAAATAGGCAGACTATGAAAACAGAATGAATAGACAGGACAAAATGTCTGTTTTTTGACATTTGACTCCTTCAAAAGAAAATTAGGATTATTATAAGTTGTTACAGAGTCAACACATTAATAGAACTGAGTGTGTCACACTCGCTATTTTTAGAACTCTACAAAGTCCTGTTCTTACACCTGTTTTCCTTGTTAATCAGAAATATATGATAGTTCACCAATCCAGGTTTGTAACATTTGCCTAATTGACTTAATAACTCATTGTAAAAATACACTTTAGTCAAACCCAACAGAAACAAAATAAAACTTGCCAAAACTATTTCGGTTAATGTTAGACAACAATCACCATTCTGGCTTTGTAAAAATACACCCATGATTCAACAAGCTGGGTGTGAAAATATGCTAGATCTACACAAAGTTTATCCCCGCAGGCTTTCACTTATTCTCCGGAGGCAGCTACAATAATATTACATCATGTTTCAACAGACATGCAACCATTGGCAACAAACAAAACAGGGAAATATGGTGATATTTTAAAAGTAATGGAATGCATATTTAAACAGGTGTGATTTTTCTGATTTCATTGTGACTGCAAAACCTCAACTTAGTGAGTTCTTGATTTGCTGCAAGTTGGTTTATTTATACATCAGTCAGCCCACTACAACAGACGCAGAGCCCATGTTAAACATGAAAATGACTGCCACTCTGACCATCTTGCTATGCTGATTTGAATGCTAATGTCTGTTCTATCCTTATTCTATCTCTATGGAGCAGACACAATAATACATCATTGTTGGTTGTATACTATTTTGAGAGGCATCACTACTACTTGCCACTCTTTGCCTGATGGGTGAATGAAAGAGAGACAGAGGATGGTTGGGGATTTGTCAATGATGCCATTTGCCTTCAACTAATGCTTAAATTTGTGGGGGATGTTGACAGTTTTTTGTGTTAGTAAATAGGAGGAGTGGATGATGACAGAGCGATGAGAGGACTCTATAGAGCTGGAATGACAGAGAGAGATGAGATCCATGGAAAAGAGTGGTTGGATGATAAAATAACAATAAATAACTGTTATATAGAAACATCTGTGGCTAGACTTTCCTTTATAATAATAACATATTTTACTACCGTGCAGTGTCACATGTTATAATCTAGTCTAGCAGTACAGTCTAATAATATCTACAGTGTAAAAAAGCATGGTCTGGCAAATTTATGCAAAATGTCAAATTTTGAACAGACAGTAATTTAGGCAAAGGCCAAAATCTGCAAATTGTCTTTATGAAAGAAATAGAGATTATTTTATGGTGCAAAACTATGGAATGTGCCCTTTTCAGCATAAACATAGCTTAAGTTTTTAGAGATGTTGTTGATGGCAGATGGTGGAGGTGAATTGAGAGTATTTATCCTAATCCTTCAAGACACAGAAAATGAATGCACCCGGAGATGTCAGTAGGAACATCCTGTTTGCTTCAGGATGTAACAGGATTTATGGGAAATGTGAAACTAATTTTCATGAGCCTTTGCAGCACTTCTGTGAGTTCTAGCCTGCCAGTTTTACCCACCATTGTTTTATTTGTTGGAAATACGGCAATAGTTTGCAAATAATGTATCTTGGTAAATAGTACAGTATATTGGCAGTAAATACTGATCAGGGTGTGTTAAGAATTGTACTATAGCAGCCCTTTCTGATTCAGATTCTTCCAGTGAGTATGCAAGTGAGCAGTTTTGGGGGTTTTTGGGGCTAGGTTTAACGCTTGTGTTTTCTGATTTTTGATTGTGTCCCTTTTTTATCATTCTGTGTCCTGTACTGCATTGAACATTCTTGTGGGTCTAAAAAACATTTTTTTCCTCAGCAGCAGTTTGAGGAGTTTTAGTCGCAGGGTGGATAATTGATTTGTTGATACAGTCAAAGCTGATCAGATTTGGCATTCTGCTTCTCCATCCATGCCCAGAATATGTTCTGCGTTCAGTAAGAGTAGTGAATGACTAACCAAACTGTATATCCAACTGTATATCCAACAGTACAACTAATTAATGGTTGAGATCAAAAAATATGTTTTAATCATGGCAGGCCACCATATATACTAAATTAATGTCTGGAAAACCCTGGACTAATCATCAGAGCTCTAGACCATAGCATGTAATTCATATCATTTTTAATCAAACCATTCCCTTAACCCTTCTGTAATTTGTTTACGTTTTTGTCTTTAATTTGTCACCTAATGTATGTGCAACCCTCGATCTTGACAGCTATTTGTCTGCTTCTGCAGTACTGTGCGCCAATAAAGCCTCCCATGGTTAATAGTACTTAGAGCTAATTTTCAAGTTCAAGAGTTATTGCAATTGTGAAAGCATATTAAGAACTTGAGGAGTAAAACAAATTTCATCCACTGCTGTGAATGATTTAGGGTATGAGGGGAATGGTATCTCTTTCAATGTAAAAAAATAAAAAAGAGAGACGTGCAGCTCCTTGTTAACTCAAGACCTTTGAAGCCAAAATGTGTTAAGAAATGATAATTAACCTCCTCCCTGTCCTCCTTATTAAATTTCAACAAAGCATCTACTGGTAATATCCCAGAGTTCACTGGGGGAGGGACAGAATGGTTGATGGGATACGAAAGAGGGAAGCACATCTGGTGTTAGAATACACCCACTGAGATGCTGAGAGGTTTATGGGGCTACACTGATTAGGAGACACACACACTCACACATGCACAGAGAGTTACACACATACACACGCTATCAAATTTTAACCCAGATGCCGGGAGGAAGGGTGTACATCATAAATAACTGTGTGTATGTGTATCGACTTACTGGTGTACTGTGTCTGCAAGTATATGCACTTTACTGTGCAGTGTGTAGGTGGCTGAATGATTGGACTGACATGTGCATGATTATGTTTTTCTACCATTGTGCATAGACTGTGCATGTACAGACGAGTGACAAAAAAGGAAAAAACTTTTCAATCCCTTTAATAGGAACAGTGACTAAAGTGGCTCTTTTGTGATGTGGGGGCATTTTGCTGACACAGTTTGGGTCCACTTGTCCCTGAAGGGTCACTGCAAATCAATGCAACGATGTTCTGAGTGATCACCTATTTATCATGATGGAATATTTCTATCCTGATGGGAGTAGTCTCTTCTAGGATGACAATGGCCCCATCCGTAGGGTTCAGGGGATCACTAAATGGTTTCATGAGTATGAAAATGATGTCAAGCAAATACTATGGCTTTCACAATCACCTGATCTCAACCCAGTATCCAATATAATTTGGAAAAATGGTGTCAATCCCTCCTGTAGAGTTGTAAATTCAGTACCATAGCACATTGAGGCTGTTCTAGTGGCCCAACACCTCACCATGACATTTTATGTTGTTTATGTTGTTTTTTTTGTTTGATTTCCTATTCATATGTATAGGTTAAAATATACGGTATGTGTATACTGTATATGCACGCATGAATTTGCATGTGTGTGCAAGTGTATATGAGGGTGAAGATGGCTACTCCTGCAATTCTGATTACAAAAGCAGAGTGCAGATAATGAAATTTCCTCTTGTCTCAATCATGCACTAATTAAACACTGAAAGATAACTGTAGAATGCTGCTTGTGTGTGTGTGTGTGCATGTGTGTATGTGTGTATGTGTGTCTGTGTGTGTGGTCTACACCTCAGAGATTTTTTTTCAGATCTTTTCAATTGGGGTTGTATGAGGCACTTATCCATAGTCAGTTTATGACTATGGACCTGCGACCCTACCCCGGATAAGTGGAAGAAAATGGATGGATGGTTTATTACACACAGTAGGTTGTTGGCTCGCCCTCAGTTTGGGTGTGTAGGCATTACCACCATGGAATCTAAGCAATGTACTGCTAAAATCAATATCAGTTTAAGTGTATGCTATAGTGAGAGTATTTTCACTGATTTAACCAACCTGGGCAGCCTGTTCTGTAGGGGAAGCTGTTAACGGCTTCAGTTCCCCATCAATACTCCCCAAAGCCACCAGACATCATTTAAAATAACAGTAATTTTAGCTCACTGAGCACGAGAGCTGCTGCTCCACCAGTGCTTTGATTAGTTAGTTTGCTTGTGTTATTGTGTGACTTTGGGTAATCCAAACTCACCCTTTCAACCGTCAAAGTCACACAATAACACAAACAGACTATTTGAGGCAGCGGGTGACTTTTTTTAAGTTGAGACATTATTAGGTTGCTGAAATACATTTTGGTTTGTGGTTTAGTTGCTGACCTGTCCACAGCAGTACATTCCTTACATTCCTGCCAGCACCTCCAAACTGTGGGCATGCCAACAGACATCAACTGTATGTAACAATGGATAACCCCATTTCAAAACATCCAAGATGTCCCCCCAATAGAATAAACAGTTCTGATATGTGTGTCAGAGTGGGTCTGATGAAGCGTTCCTCATATCTGACCAGCTTTAAATTTAAACCATTTAAATCATGCATGTACCATTGCATTTCCAATCTCGCTCCAGCAGACATTTGTGTATTCCCACGTTATAGCATGACTGGGATCAGTGAGCTCAAGCAAATGTGCTGTTGTGCTTTGTCAGGTTAAATAATTTAGATAGCTTGACATAAAGACAATGAGTCACCAAGATCAGATGCCTGCCACACGTTACTTGCGCTTCATAATCATTTGTTACAGCCATATTTCAGTGAGTCAACTTCAGGGACTGTGTTGAGCCCCCTGTCCCAATTCTTTAACTTTTGACTGCAGCTGGGAAACACTCCCAGGGTAGCCATTAGTGGCTAGAGAGGCTGTAATGAAAAGCTGGAGGGGGTCCCAAAAAGTCTAGATGAAGCACTTGCCACTTTACACTGCATAGGCGTGAAATAATAGCTTCCTGTAATTGCCCTGGATACTTTATGAGGGTGTGGTATGAGGTTTGAGAGCTTTAATGATACAGCTGAAGTATTGAATCCATTGCTGGTCTTCACTAGGTTTGCCTTGGGACATTTTTTTCATGTTTGTGTAAGGTTATGCAAAATTGAAATTCTTCAAAGATTCCTTTGAGGTTGAAGTAGATGATGCTTGTTAAACTTTTAGGTTATCCAGGGAAAGTCAACTGAGTGCACTTTGTCTCAGAACACTTCCTGCTGTTTCACATTTAAACACATTCACACTTGGTATCTGTAGTGATCTCTTTCTTTTTTATGCCTCCACACCAGCAACAGCAGTGGCCCGAGACATTATGTTTCTGGGTTGAATGTCCATGTGTGTTCATTAGCTTTTCCCATTCGTGTCACACCTTGAGGGAATATTTTTAATTGTGGCACAATCATTCCCTCAGACTCAACAATGAATTGATTAGAATTTGGTGTTCAAAGGTCAAGGCTGACTGTGACCTTGCATCCATCTCATTCTTGTGAATGCAAAATATCAAGAACCTTGAGGGAGTTTCCTCAAAATTGGCAGAATGTCCACTTGGACTCAATAATGTTGGACTCAATAATGAACTGAATAAATTTGATGGATGGAGGTCAAAGGTCAAGGTCACTGTGACTGCATAAAACATGTTTTTGGCAATATCCCAACAAATCTTAAGGTAAATGTGTTATTATACATTATGATGCAGCAATAACAATTTCTATCAATAATGTCAAAGGTCAACTTCACTGTGATATTGTAATATTCTGCAAAAACTCTTTTCTTCCCATTACTAAACATCATATCTCAGGAACAGAGGGGAAGATATTGGTCACTTACTGAATTGGTGACACTAATCTTGAGTTCCCACCTTGACACTTCACTGAGTGTATAGATCTGCTGTGCTACCTGGAGGATAGACGTATGTGAAGCATCCAGGTTTTCACAGACATGGATGTAAACTGTAAGTGCAACTTGAGTTGTTTTTAGGGGCATACAAACACAATGTGGTGATTCTAGTTTTTAAAAATGGATAGTCTCACTTTCGCTCTTCTCAACACACATTTTCACATTTTGGTCTTGCCTTGGCGATCTTGCCACCACCAGTTTCACAGTATGTTGGTAAAATCTGCTGGGAAAAAAGTGTCGTGTTCACAATTTGAACTTGATAAGTAAGTCACAATACAGGCGAACACATTCAGTAGTTATATAAGTTGTGTTAATGCCTCATCCTACAGAACAACAGGCTGCCAAATAATGATCTGGAGTTGCAGTTTGCGTGGGAGTATATGCATAATGTGTTTGTGCCTTACTCACTTTTTTGATCTTAAACACACACACAAATAACACCAGATTATGTAAAAATGAGCTCAAAAGGCAGCATAAGACGAACAGCCCAATTAATGAGGTCTATTAATGACCTTTTAGAAATGGAGACAGAGACAAAATTGATCATGTTTATCGTTTGATTCCCCAAGGACACTGATTATTTTTTTTTTATATCCATTCTTTTTTAATTTTTGCATTTGCTACTTGGAGGTTACTCTGTCTCTGAGTCACTGCCTGTTTGTCTCTTTGTGTTCCTTTCTTGTTTCACCTGTCTTATCTTATCTGTCTTTTGCTCACTCTGTTGTTGCATAAATTATATTAGCGCTTTGTGCTTTGTTCTCTAGCAGATACCAGATGAGAAAAGATGCAGCGTATCCTCCACAAGCCTCCAAAAGCTTCACAAAGCTATAGCTATACAGCAACTCTGGTCTTATAAACCCAAAGAGGTCCAGATAACAAAATAAGGCTTTAATAAAATTGATCCTTTTGGTTTGCTTTTATTCCCAGGACCCATTAGTTTACCCATGGCTTCTGACATTAATTCCAGTTAATTGAGTACTTCCAAATTTCTAGAAATTCAGCATTTCCAAAGTGCAGTCCCCTGAACTAGTAGTTGCTATTTTCTGTTGCTGACATTAGCTTATTCTATCTCTACACCAGTAAAGGTTGCAATGTACTTTTTTGTGTGTGTGCAGGAAGACTATGCTGCAGATTTCTGACACAACATTTAAAATATTAATTTCTGCATAAATCAATCAACACATAAATAGAAAATAGAAATATACAGGCAATGGAAAGCCTGGAAGTCACGACATTTGGTTTATTTTGTGTATATTGAAATTATTTGTTCCTGGGATAACCTTCCATGTAAAGAATCAAAACTGCAAATTTATTTTCTGTTAGAAATTTCATCATGTGTCCTTTAAGTCCTTTAAAAGATTTTGTCATTGATAATAACTGGGAGTCCTGAATGTAGTATAAATCCTTCACTTGATCAAAGAGCTATAAATAAGACCTTTGCGTGAATTGCTAGGGAAATCAAATCATACAGGTAGGTGTGTTGTTTTCTGGAGAATGCCAGAAAAGCAATTTAAAATGTAACATACATCAATGTCCATCTACTGTATAGAGAAAAACAAAGTGATGAAATGCTGCAATCTATTTTTCATGAAGACTGACAAGTATGGACAGCCACTGACTTTTTTATGCATCAGGTTCTCAGTTGAATTTCACAAAACAGTACATTCTTGATATGACAGGGGGCGTGATAAAATATTGAAGTGTTCATCTGGATGGGTTGTCTGTTTGAGCGGGACAGACAGTCATGCAGATAGACAGATCTGCGGAGCCAAGGATCTGTGATGAGGGATTTCTGCGGATATGGTGACAGTGATATAAAGTGATGCGCTAACACATTGAAATGTCATAGAAAGCCACAACAAAGTGATATACTAAATTACAAAAGCTGCTCAGACGTTGGAATGCCAATTTTCCTGCATGAACAACTTTATTTATGACTTGTAAGCGAAAAACTCTGAGAGCTCACTCCCTGTGTATTGTCAGTGCCTCAAGAAAAAAACACTGGATTTCCAGTTTTGTGTTTTAATTGTATTTGATAGCAGACACTGTCTAACATGTCTAAAAGCATGTAATATGAGACCAGACAAAGCAATCACAGAAAAAAAAGAAACCCACATGATCATAAGTAGGGTAATCTTTGTGCTTTTTAATGTACTGTACATTTAAAATCAATTCATGTATCAAAGCTACAGCAGTGGCTGCCAAAGACAAAGCATACATTATTAACTTGCTGGAGGTACAGAGTGAATATTGGATTACTATTGGACATGAGAGAAGTTGGGAATATGCTGAGGTGTTGTAAAATGTTAATGTTTGCCAGGACAAAAAGACACTTCATTGTTCAACACATCAGACTTATGCACCCTGGTGTAAGTGTCCTTTAGAAACTTTTATATCCATGTATTGCTTTGTTTCACTTTCTGAAGAAGAGAAATTATATAAAGTCCTGTGTTTCAAAGATGTTTGAAGCAATTGGAGCAAAGTAGTGATCCCGTGGTGTGAAGTGATTATTTAAAAATGAGTCTTTGAAATTCTAGGCAAGAGAATTTAGATGAAAAAGTATTATAAGGCCCCTCATTTGTTACCAGATAGGATTGGGCAGTTTTTTTCAATACCATCCTGATATTTCACAGAGGATTACGGTTTGGGATGTTATTTGTGCGCGAAGCTACCTACCCTTACTGGTTTTGCAAGTTCTCTTCGAATTTTAAGTTTAAAAAAATAAACGATATAATCTCCAAAAATGTCTAAAAAGATGATTTACTACAAGTAGATAGTAGTTCGACCAATGTTCCAACAATCGCCAAGTCTGCTTTGGTCAAAATAACGCATTAATTTAAAAAGTTAGATTTGAAAATATGCTTTCTCCCCTTGCTGTTCACAGTCCTGTAACTTAATCCACATCACTCAAAGCTACCATCTGTCAGCTCAGTGAGACTGACCTCTGGTGGTCTCTGGTTTGCATTATATACATTATATCCCGAATTAAGCTCCTCTGTATAGGTTTGATAGAAAGATGAGCATCTCTGTTTTTGATCATACTTAAATTCATACTGTCTGAAAGTCTAATTATCTTGGTCTTCTGCAATACCTTGAAAACGTCCAAGTCTATAAACAAATGCTGATTTTGATAACTGGAACAGACATCAGCAACTGGTTACACTCAGGCTGGATTTCTCTTTCTGTAGGCAGCATTCAGGTGGTTGTTTTGTCCACATCTGACTTTGAAAAGACAATATTCTGGACAACTTAAACAAAATGGACCACACAGTAATAATGTGTCAAGCTGTGCATGAACTGCACCAAAAGTTTAGGCGCAACACAGCCAGAGTCCAAATAAATGGAGACTGCAACCTTCAGGGTCAGTGGGCAGGTAACTTTATATAATTTAAGAAAGTTGCAGGTAGTGTTCAGCATAGGATTATGACTAAAAAAAGAAGCTGGTAACACTGAGTTGTTTGTTGAACTGCCACCAGTTTGAACAGAAACAAGGCAGACGTGCACAGCATAATTTGTCCCGTCTAACCAGGCACAGTCGCACAGTGGGATGGCAATGTCAAAATGCAGATGACTTTGTTATCAAAGTGTTGACATGAAGTGATGCAGTGCGACTGTCAGTGAACTGTAGCTGTGTCTGGGCAAAAATGAATCACAGCTGGAGACAGACACAGTGGTTGGTCTCAGCAGATGTAGTGTGGACGGCACTTAATGACTGTATTGTATGTATTATTTACAGGTGGTGGACAAAATAACAGCAGCTGCCTAAACTCTCAGGCAATGTTTTTTTAGTGTAAAAGAGCAGCTACAGCTTTTCCATCAAGACAAGAACAAGAAACAAGATCAGCTTTTGTTGGGGCCTGATCGATCAAGCTGACTGTAGGAGGTTTGTCAGTTAAGGCATCATCTTTATCAAGTTTTTGGATTTAGGTCTGTCATGATATTGTACTGTAAATTAGTGTTCGAGTTGCGACGATACATCAGTCTGGATTGATATGATAATATCATCATCAGTTTCCGTCAAAGCACACCTAGTCCCAAAACATTCAAACAGCACTAGTGGCAATCAAAAAAAAATTGTGACAGACTTTGTGATATCAAAAAATATTACATCATGGTCCAAAAAATCAATAAGTACTGTTTTGTGATTACACTTGTGATCAACACCCCCATTTGCGAAGTATTTGTCTGTGTAGTACTGTATTGAAAACTAGAGAAATAAACACATGAATAAAAGTGTAACCAACAAATACCCATTAAGAATAACAGCCCTCCAACCATCTGGAATAAGTTTGATGTAGGGTTGGAGGATAGGGCTGAAATCTTCTATTGCAGTAGGTCAAATTTTAAATCACCATAATGGTAGTTCCTATATTTCATAACAGAGTGATTGTTTTGCAAATGCAATTAAGAAATGGGTTAAAATAACCACACCAAACATGATCACATTTGATTTTTTTATTCTTCTATTTGAGGCTTCTATTCAAACAAAGAACAATTGCCTCACATGAGGCAAAACTAAAACAAAAGACTTAAAACACTAAAACTGACATTCATTCAAAATGGTTTGATAGAATTCAGATTTACTGAGAAAAAAGAATTGTAAGTGTCAGAGGTTTCTGTAGTTACAACTTTACTCTCCCCCTAGTGTCTGCCCAAAGCACAATACCTTGCAAGGCAGCTGAATTCTTGAGATCACTTGATCACACAAAAATCACAAGATCACACAAAAATACAGCCCTGATTTGCTACATTGCCTGCCCCAAATGCAATTTGCATTTCCGAGGATATAAAAACATCACCCACCTTATTCTGCCTCTGCCTCTTGACTCACTTTAATATTCGTACCCCTTACCTTAGATTTTAAACTGGTTTCTCATCATGCTACGCCTGGGGCTAAAACAGGCACATAGGACACACACCTAAATCATTTAAGTAAGGCATTGATTAAGTTTAACAATCAGTGTGGACAGCGCAAAATAGATGAATGTATCATGTCTGCCATTTCCCAAGGCTGGCTATGTGCTGGGTATCCAGTAATGCGCACGCACACACACACACACACACACACACACACACACACACACACACACACACACACAGAAACAGCCAATTTATATGCTAACCAACTTGTAATATGACTCCTCCCATCATAACTTTCATAAGGATTAGCACAAAGTGTTGTTAAACTACTGTGCGTGAGCTTGTGTGTTTTTCTGTATGTGTGTGTCTGCTACTTCACTATAAATAACTGCCAAAGACAGCTTGGAGCACACGGACAGATCAATGAACACAGGATTTTACACACCTGTAAACACATCTCTATCATAACTTTAACACAGCAGTGAAAGCAGGCAGGGCTGTGCTCCTATTCCCTAAGTTGTCGATTTTATGATTATTAGGGTGCTGATGGAAAAGCAGGGGAAGGAGAGAGAGGGGCAAATAGATGGATGTGAAACCACTTGAGATTTGCTTTTGAAACTGTGCTGTCACATTGAAGACATAACACATTTGTATTGTTGCAACAGGATTAAGAGGCATCGAGACAGAGTTTTTAACAACATTATTCACTTTATTTTCAGGTCTTGACCCAAACTGTGACCCCTACATCAGCCTTACTTATTTTAACCTGAAGTAAATTATTTGTAGGTTTAGTTGAGAGCAATGCAAATCCTGAGGTGCAGACTATACTAGATGAATAGATGAATTCTGCACAAACACTTACACAATTTCAATTCTATAAAACACATCATAGGGAAAAAGATTAAAAGTGAAAGTTCGTGTGTGTTTCCAGATTGGTACATCTCCCTTTAATGTGCTTTGTCTGCAATGTTCACCATGCCTACAATATATTTTGTTTACCGTATCAGACTCTTGGTTATAAGGCAGAATGGGTTAAAACAATAATAAGGACATAATGATGACATTATGGAATAATTATGAGATTTCTGTTTTTGTTTTTTTTCAGGTGTAAACAAACACCTTAGAGGCTGCACCAACAAAGCTACTTCGAAAAATAAATCTATAATCTTAAAGCCATCTCATTATTCTGCATGTGTGTAGGTGTGAAAGAGAGAGATCAACACAGTCAGACAAAGCCATTTAAATGGGATTATTCAGCATGTGATGGAGAGCTTTATCACAGCCCTTCCTCTTGTCTGTTCATTTTTTAACACACACAGTATATTCAGTATGTGCATGTCTGTATTCTGGGAACGGAAAGCAGTGATGGATAAACAAGTCAAGTTTATATGTTTAAAAGAAAAATATTAATGAAATATGCTTTTGGATATATATATATAAAATACACTAATACACACATGCACACAGAATTATGACATGTGACATTAATTCAGGGAGAGGATTTATTATACTGTGACACACAGTGTGCTTCTGATCTACTTAAACAACCATGTTAAGTCTTTAACTCAGCAGTCTGATATTGCTTAGAGTTAAATACAAGTTAAAGCATCCAAAAGCCATCAGATACGAACAGTTTTAATTGATAAAAATGCATAGAATTCTGTTTTAGAGAGAGGGAGGTAAAAAGTGGGATTTTTTAGTGGGATTCTGAATGCTTGCAAAAGTTCTATGCATCTCTATAGGTCCCTTTATTGTGCTTTATATTTTGATGTCTATTGTTTCATTTCATTCTCTCATGATTCTCTGTGTATTTCACAGAAGCTGATTCTTTACTTTTTTTGTATATAACCCTATGTTTACTTATTCTGCAGTGGAAAATCCCCAGCTGGATTTAAAAGATACCGTATAGACTTTGGAGCTGTTCAGCAGTTATATGCATTTAAATAGTTCATGCATTTAAATACACTTAAACTGGTTTTGACAAGCAGTTCATGCATTTAAAAAAGAACAGTTTTATGGTGTCAGTGGTTCACTGGGGCTTCGAGCTTCCACCCAAGGCCATTTCAAACAATATCCAGCAAACAGATAGCTGGCAGGATCATAATAACCATTCATTGCCGCAGTAACCTTGACTCCGCTTTTCACGCTGCTCACTGTTATTTCCCAACTTTATTATTCACCTACTGACATATATATGTTTAGATAAACATAGGCTTACATGTTTGAATGATACAACTTAACTATTGCCAATTTGACAAGCCACATGCTCACGCGCGTCAGGCTGGATGCCATTGCTCAAAAAGGAAACAGTATAAATAGTCCCCAGACGTAAAATGTAAGCCTTACTTCTAAAGCTTGCACTGTGAAGCAGTTTAAACTCTAAAATATGCCAGTCTCCATTACCAGCTGTCTGCACAGGCATCTCACACATCTCTGACAATTTCTCTAAATGTCACTCTTTAAGCTATCAGTGCGCCTATCAGTAAACTGGGCTGATAACCAGATGGGCAATCAGTCTTTTTTGTCTACCCCTGTTTCTGTCTCAATCAGTCTTAAAGTTGTAAAGCCAAGTAAGTCATGGTACACAAGACAATTAGTGCCTTTTTGTATTTCCCTGCAACTGAGCATCATGGCTGGTAAACCCATAGATCACCTCCAAAACAGCAGCTGTCTTTCTTAATTAGCGGTTAGAGAAAACAAATTCACCAGCCATCCCGTACCAATATTTGGCTGCAGAGACTGTCGCTCTTGTTGGAAGGTAAACATTGCCAGGATCTGTTGTCATTTGCAGTGCTGTGTTGCCTATTGAAATCACTTTTGCCTTGTGTATTTTGTATCTTTCTCTGAAGCGATTCAGTCTGATTCCTATGAGGATGCAAGATGGCATTAACGAACAGTCCTGTTAGGCGAGCAGAGCAGACACCAGCTACTAAAACAGTCCAAAGACAGTTGGCAGAAAGAAATATATATCCATAATAAAAATAGGATCTCCAAAAGCAGTGGCAGTTGCAGTTTGCTGACGTCAAATACTGCAGATCATATCAGATGATGCCACATTACTGTCTCAAACCAATACACACACTCCGCAGCTCATAACCAGTGCACACACCTGCTTAATGTAAGCTGTTGTGAGAGGCAGATCACTTCTTTTGCTGTTGCCTATCCTTTAAACAGAAGGGCAAACAGCTTTATCCTTGTTAAACTGGAACAAATCACCCCATGACCAGTCCTCATCAGTATGGATCCACACAGTTAAACTTCCTCTTCCGACCCTTTGGCACTGTGCTTTGTCAGTTCAATTCTTTAGCAAGACAGTTGGCAGCGGTGCCTAAATTCAGGATGGGACTGCTTGTTCTCCATCAGGTTTTTCACATATTCCTATTGATCGTAATTCCTGTGACTCCAGCTGTGGAGAATTAGCATAAATATATTCCAAAACATTTCTCTCTTGCCTGAAACAGTGCCAATAAAGAGAGAGTGAATGTTTGAAGTATTTTGGGGATTTGGCTCGGGTACAGAATTGGGAGAAGGGGGGATTTCTCAGAGGAATGACTCTGTTTTAATGATTTTTGCATCTTCCCAGAATACTCACTCATACACAGTCATGCATGGCATAGTGTTGCGGGTATACACATGTCTACATAATGTATGAATGCTCTCACCCTTCTGTGCTCACTACGATGAAGTACTTAACACTCAAAGGTACTAAATCTTAATATGCAGTTACCATTCAGCAGTACACACATTTGTGTACTCTGTTGTACACTGTAGTGACAACAATTTTAAAGGTTCTAAATCATTTGCATAGTTGTTTTAAAGAAGGTTACATCCAGAAAATGACCACACATTAAAATTTAGTTTCAGTGTCACCATATGTACTGGAAAAAAACAGAGGTGAAATCAACACTGCTTTAACACTGAAGATGCTGCAAGGGCCATGGACCCCCAACACAGTCAACTAATGAGAGCAGTGGCTCATGTTCTTTCCTTTGAATTATTGAAAATAATCTAAAACATTTATACTGAAGCAAAAGTCTCACCAAATGTTTCACAGATGCTAAAAAATTATATATGTTTGAAAAAAAAGAAAAAACTTTAAAACCTTTGAACTCTGAAGCTTGTACATGCACTACAGTATTCTCACCAGTTATACAAGCCTTAGTCTGAATGTGCTTGCCCCAAAATCAAAAATACACATCTTCTTATCTGTAGTACTATATTCAATCAAGAATACTTTGGTATGAGTTGCAGAGTGTTGGAGATATTGGCTGTAGACTTTGCGGCTGTCTCTTGAATGGAATGGAACTAGATGGAATTTGTCGTCAGGTTCTCAAAGTGCCTAAAATACATTTGAAAAACTCAACAGCAATGTCTCTTTCCAAAAATCACAACCCCGTTACTCAAGATAATCCACCGACCTTGTTGTGAGCAGTTTCATGTTAGAAGTATTTTCCTTCTACCAAATGAAACCCACCAATCATATCATTGCACAGAAGAAGCCATGCATCTACTGTTAGTTCACCTAGCATCACCAAACTAGCCAACATAACTGCTCAGCCGAAGAGGACGCCATTAATCTGTACATCTTTAGCTGTCATGAGCACGAGCCTCTCATCCATGAGCAGATGCACACTTCCTTCTGCAGTTTCATGTAGGAACTATTTTCTTTCTACTGAAGTACAACCAATCGTTTCATTATGCAAAAGAAATGTGAATGTATTTCTAACTCACCTAGCACCACCAAGCTAGCTAAAAGCACTGCTATAACCAGGATGAATGACAGTAATGTTTACATCTCCAGCTATCATGAGCATGAGCCTCTCATTTATAAGTAGATCCACACTTCTATATGTGCAGCTTCATGTCGAAGCTTCTTTCTGCGCAGTGAGACTGTTGGCATGTCTACTTTTGGAGAAGGGATCACTTGTCAACTCACATCAAAGCAATCTAGATTGATAGGTAGCACTACAGGCAAGAGGAAAAATATGTGTGGAAATTTCACCTATATCCAAAACCAGAACCCTTCCATAAAATGCCTCCCATTCTAATTGCAAAGTTTAAACACAATCACAGTAATACAAATCCAAATAAATGCATGGACACACAGTTATTTAAGAAGGATTTATGTTTTATCATAATGTGCCTTTGTTAAGGATTATTAAATGCAACTTACATTATTGTTACTGCAGACTGATCTCTGAGCCATCCATTTGTTCTGACTTTTTTTAATATTGTCATCTTCGTGTGCAAACATGCATATGTGTACACCCACACACACATCACTCATACATTAAATATGCATGCAGACAGACTTGACATGCATTGGTTTTTTATGCTGTTACACGTGGATGGTTGTTAGATAGATTGCAGTAACTGGGAGAATGAGGGGATGTCACGGCTCCTCAGCACTTTAGCACCTCTTGCGCATCGATGAATAAAACATAACATGAGTTGCTACACACTCAGACAAACTAGCAAGCACACACACATAAAAGGATTAATAAAACATTAATCAATCTATTACGTCCTCATTGTAGTTAGCTGGATCAGCATGTACAGTATATGGTTTCGGAGACTAATGAAGAGACAAGTGCAGCTGTGTGTTGCTGTGTTGCAGTATCAGAGGGAGAAAGTGTGTGTTTGTGTGGTATTTGGAGACAGGCCTTAGAATTGAAAAATTGATGAACTTAACCTGCTAATTGCAGCCAGTGCCTTTAGGCATGCACTTCAAATTGCACCTTCTTCCCTCTTCATCTGTCTTTTTTTCTTCTCCATCCTTGCTGACTTTTTACTCTTGTCTCCACGTCTGTCTTTGTATCCATCAGATACACTGACTTTGTATGCACATATCTCATTTAGAAGTGTACACAACAACAAATGGCTTTACAAGGTTTTGGGCATTCATGATTTGTTCTCTGCTCTCAGTGGTCTGATGGATACAAGGTGTAGCCTCAACTGCTTTGCAAATTGTGCTTTACAAACACAGGATAAACAAGAGGCGGAGTGGAGCCAGTTTACTTTTGAAGGACAGAATTTGAGATTGTGCTGTTCTTCGCATCATCTTGTTTGAGTAGGGTTACATGTCTTATTAAAGAACCCACTATTACAAAACCAGTCTTCATTTCACCTCATTTGAGCTCTGGAGGCAGAGTGGCCAAGGCCCAGAGATAATAAAATCGAAAGAGCACTTGTGTTGCTGCAACAAATCCCTGGTCTGATGTTGCAGTTACAGCTGTTATGGGGTAGCTTAAATGACCTCAATGCAATCTATCTTCTTTTACTTGCATTCAGAGTCTGAGCATGTTTTGATTGCCTTTGCACTTTCATGGGATGCAATAATTGAGCGAGGATCAAGGTGTGACTGTGGCAGTGGATTTGACTTCTCACCAGTGGACTGTTTGTTATTCTCCCTGAAAAACACATCTTGAGTCAAATTAGCCTCAATAAATCAATAAGGAGGAGCTGTTATGAGTAATAATTATTCTAGTATGACTTAAAAGAATGCCTTTGTGGTCTGGTGATTTGGTTTTAAAGTGGGCGCAGTTAATTGGACAAACAGGAATTTTAAAGAAAAGAAAAAGAAGTGAAGGCAGCAAACATTTCAGCTTTGTATTCAGTTAGAGAAATAAGCATGACTGTCTTCAGTGCGGTGAAAGCATCTACTTTATGTTTTCATGACTGTACTCTATATAGTAGGCTAACCTTTGTGAATTAATAAGTCAAAGGCTCAATGAATTTTACATTCACTTCAATAACGGCTGAAGATTTTCAAGGGTTGGTTAGATTCCTTGCCCCTGACCTCTCAATGTCCTCTTTTATGTGTGAAATTCTGCAGTTCCATTTTACATTTTTCATGAAAAGAGAAGTGCCCTGTAGAGATAACTTTCTCACTTGATCACCTTCTTCACTTACCATTTCTATTTTCTTTTCTTAAACCCTGGGTACTTTATACACTTTACATTTGTGTTAGTGTTAAATTCTGTACATCTTTGGATATCAGCTCAGCTATATACTGAGATAACATACATTCTTAAAAAAAAATACAACTTTCCACTAGCTTTTGCTGTATCTTTATACATCTACATCGGCAATAGCCATGGCCAGAGGCCTTATTTGTTTTCTTTCATATTGTCTGTCCATACGTCCCTCTGTCCATACCATTCATGTGAATATAATATCTCAAGAACAACTTGTATGAATTTATTAAAATTTGGCACAAACGTCCACTGGAAAACAACAAACAAACAACTGTTTAGATTTTGGTGGTCAAAGGTCAAAGATCAATATCATTGTGACCTTGTCTGTCTCATCCTTGTAAACACAATATCTCAAGAGCAACTCAAGGGAATATTCTAGAATTTGGTACAAACATTTACTGGGATTCAATGGTGAATTGATTTGATTTTGGTGGTCAAAGGTCACTGTGCACCTTCATTCATTACCTTCTCATGAATGAGCTATCTCAAGAACACCTTGAGGAATTTTCTGCAAATTTGACAAAAACATCCACTTAGACCTAAGAATTAACTGATTAAAATATGGTGGAGAGTTAAGGTCACTGTGACCTCACAAAACCCTTTTATGGCCATAACTCAAGAATGAATGTGATAATTATGACAAAATACCACACAAATGTTTTTTGTTTTTTTTTTGGTAAGGATACAGGGATAACATTTTATATCTAAAAGGTCTAAGTTAAAACTCACTGTGAAATCATAATGTTCAGTGGAAACAATTTAGTGGCCGTTATTCAGCATCATAACTCAGGAAGACATTTGGTCGGATGCTAAATTGGTGACAAAAATCCTATATGCCTGCCTTGAAACTGTGCTGATTGTGTAAATCTTCTGTGCTGCCGGGGGGGAGATGTGTGTAAAGCATCCATGTTTTCACAGACTTAAACGTAAAGTGTTGGTGACACTGGAGTGGTTCACAGAGGCATACGACCATGAGGCAGTAATTCCAGTTTCAACCACATCTTGCTGTTTACTTCAGCAGATGGAGTTTGCTCAGCCGTCATGGGAATAACTCAGCTGTCACGAATGCTATAAAATATGATATAGATCTGGCTTTGAACATCAGGTACTTACTTTGTAGCAGCACTATACACATACATAGAGGAGTATTAGAAGCTGCATAAACACATAAATGTGACACACACACACACACACACACACACACACACACACACACAGGCTAGTACTTAACAACTCCACAGGTGAGTTTAGTCTCCAGGGTCAGTGCACACACACACTGGCAGTTGTACTGACAATGCCCATTAGCAGCAGATGAACTCCTGTGGCAAGAGAGGACAGGGCAAGCACGGTAGGGGAAAAGTTAAGAGTCGCAGGGGAGAGAGAGAGAGTGAGCGAGAGAGAGAGAGAGAGAAAGAGAGAGAGAGGGGCTTTATCTGAATGGTTGATGCTGATCCCTCATGTGTCATCCATAGCTGGTAGTTGGCAGATGCACACACACACACATGCATGATTCACTTGTGCCACTCTCATTTTCAAACACACTACCACATTCACTCACTCATTCATTCTGCCGCTCTGCAGTGTACACACACACACACACACACACACACACACACACACACACACACACACACAGCTGGTGTCAGCACGGTTTTAGGCTGATTGGCAGTTATTTCTCAGGCTGTATCTAATGGCTAATTAGCATGCAGTTAATGATCTCCAGCTCTCAGTAGTTCCCTCTTTCTCTCCTTCTCTTCTCTGTAGAAGATGGAGGGAGGGTTTCCTCCAAAGGGCAGGAGGGGGTCAGGAAGCTAACCAAGACTTCCACTCTGTCTTTCTCTCAGAAACAGATGGGTAGACAAAGATAGAAGGAAATTGCAGCTGCTCTGAATTCTCTTTACTTTGAAGGTTGAGGGATGAATAGATAGAGTGGCACTGTTTGGAAAGATGTTCCACCTGGCAACTGTTTGGGCAGTTGAGAGTGTAGCTTTTTAGAGAGGTGCTCATGTTATATAGATCATTGTCATGGCTCATTCTTTCATATCACAGAGGAAGTCTGATGCTATACAGACACTCTTCTCCTTTTCAAAAAGCCCAAACATGCAGAAGGCAATATGTGAATAAACTGTCAGTTTATATCTTACTTGTGTCTGACAATTTAAAGAAAACTGCCTCGCAGTAGCACCAGAAAAAAAAGTCTGTTTTATTACTTACTTTTTTATGGTAGTTCCTCGTAATAACATCCAGGCAGTTTTCATTTGCCAAAAAAAAGAGAAATATGTGAACAAGCCGGTATTGTTTAGCTGCACTATGCTTCAAACATAAATGCAGAATAATGTGAATTGGATCTTACTTCTCCCCTGTGACTCGCTCCCTCCTGTAGATTCTAAAAGAGCAGCAGAGAGGTTAAGAGCAAAGCTGAAAATGGAGTTTAACTCATTTATTCCAGACTTTACCACAAGCTTTTATGATCTATTTTTCTAGTTTACTTCAGATAATGACCACAACATCATATCTTAAAGAAATTAAATGGTAGTTATACACACAGTTACAGTAGCCATAGCTTGGTTGGTTGAGCATACATGCACTTTTAAACGGAAAACCAGACATGAGGACACATTCACTGCTTCTTTTTTTTCTGCAAATCACTAACGTGTTATATTTGTCCATTTTATACATATCATTTGCAATGGGACATGAGCTGCAGGGTTTCCAACACATTCATTTATTTGTGGCAGCATTGATTAAAACATTGCTGCCATGTATTGATTTTATATTTTTGAAGTTAGACCATTCCTAAGGAGCTGCTTGGGATATATATATCATTCGGCTATTTATTGCACCACTCTGACAGGGCGCAGAGCGTACTCTGGGCACAGACAGAGCAGCAGAATGCCTGGGGCAGTAAAAATGAAACTTAATTATTGATTGAACTGGGCCTAAAAGTTTGCATTCCCTCGTCTCTGTAGCAGCTGCTACCCTCATCCATCAATCTGATCAGCTGTAATTGGATTGACTGATCAAGTATTCACAACTCAATCTCCACAAACAGCTGCAGAGGAATAAAAAAGAACTTATGAGCATATCCACCTGTGCTCCATTCATGGACCAGTGAAAATGTCTGAATTTCGAGAGGGGACACAGAATGATGCACACATACAAAAAAAGTAGGTATGGGTTTTAAATCAGCATCTAATTTGGGGCCCATTTTGGTAAACCCACCCATGTAAGCATTTGGCATTGGGGCCATTATGAAACCCCCAGACAATTCCATAAATGGCATATTTTTCACCCCATTTAGTACCCGCATAGGTCCCACATACAAATGTTGGTCAGGAGTGTCACATTTTCCCTGTGACACTGAAAAAAATTGATGTTTTTCATGGTACTGTATCAAAGTTAGAAATTCTATTATTGTAAAAATACTATAAGCTGGGCTCCTCTGATTTCCTTGCAGAGAAAAAGACAAATTGACTTACTGAGTGGACTATATTCTGTCTTTATACAGTAAAGAAATCTGTAAAGACAAAAATAGCAATAGAAGAAAGAGAAAGCAGTAAATTGAAACTGGAGAGACCGGGCCTTGCCAGGAGATAGTGATTAAGAAAATAACAGTCGACCAAGATGTGAATCACTTTTTGTCTGGCATGAGATCCTCTGACTGGATCACTGACACATAAAATTGCTGCTATTCGCCTTAAAAAGTTAAACCGAGACAATCCTTTTATCTCACTGGCAGAACTCTCTATGTCTTACTGTACTCTTCATATCAATCTTCTCCTCAGAACTCTTTTTCCTGCCTCCATCCTCCCCTGCTTGTGTGTGTCCCTCTTCATCACTTTCTGCCACAATCTACCAATCTTTCTCAGCCTTTCAACCCCCAAATGCTTCACTGTCTTTTTGTGAATAAAAGCTTGTCATCTTTGAGGTGAGAAAGGTGCAGGAGGGAACTTAAAAAGAGCCCCCCGAAGTCCAGCTGCCTGGGGATAAAGGGTGATAAGGTGGGAGGTGAGGAAAGGAACTGGCAAGGGAGAGAGAAAGAGATAGTGAGAGAGAGGTGAGGACTCAGGAGGTCCTGAAGGACGGCAAGAGAAGTGTTGGAACAATTGGCTGAGTTTCTGAGAGCCGAAATCTTGGATTGACTCATCCTCACATTGTTCTTTCTCACACTTGCTGACACTGTCCATATGTGGACATTAATGATATTCTCAGCATTTTATGGGGCACCTGCGGGAAAGGTTTGACTTTTTGATTGTATCAAGTTCTGGCAGCTCCCAGAACTAATTTTGCTTTTTGCATGAACCACCAGGTGCAGTGCATATGGTTGAATCCCAGTGCATTTAATTTGGCTTTCAATCAGAACTCAAAACAGCTTTCTGTGATGTTTTTTTTACACATAAAATTGTCACAGGTGTGAGTTTGTGCGTTTGTGTGTTTGTGTTTAAATGTATGTGTGCATGCTGGTAAGCTGTCAGTTTGATGCAGGGGTGATCAGCCTGGCTAATGGAGTCCTTGGGCAATTAATGAGTGTCTTAACTCTAAGATGGAGACATACCAAACACACCCCCACACACACACACACAAACAAGTGTAAACACACATACACTAATCACACAGGAATGTCTACACACACAATAACCTCTGCACTAATGCAGTAAACTTCTCAAACCACCCAAGTCAGCATTTCCATTTAAAACCAATTACTGAAGCCATATTTCATTTTCTAGTAGATCTCCACTTGCTACACAGAACAAGAAAACAACTCATTGCAGCCATCACTTATCAATGACAATTAATCAATACAATAATGCAACCCGGTATAGGGCGTTGGTGAACGCACCCATGGGGAACAGGCAGGGACACATACACAAACACACTGATACGCACATGGACACACACACGGATTAATGAACACACATACAGTGTATAGACAAAACCTAATGAGATTCTCACAGACACACACACACACACGCTCATGCTTTTAGTATGTGAAGTGCATCAAAGCATGTTCCAAATACACTTAATAATGTCCCCTAAGCGTGACCTCTTTGGTATTCCTTACTATCTTTCCTCCTAACTCCTCTTCCTCTCCCTCCTCATCTCAGAATTGATAGCAGATACGTTTTTAATTACTTCCCCTGACAGTTTGACAATAAGACATGTACATTCTGTCAGTTGCCTCTGCTGCCTCTTACTTTTACTCTCTTCAATTACGGATTCACCTCAGTTCATTTCAACACTCTGCTTCTTCACAGTGCTGTTGTCATTTCCTTTTTTTATTGGCAGTGGGATACTGCAGGACTTTTAAGGTCAACATCTTCACAGTTGCCTTTTTTCAAATGAATGCAAATTTTTGCAATTGTGTCATATTGTTTTATTAAAGTTGGTATTCACAACGGAATCGCAAATTATTTTTTATTGAAGGCCATCTTATAGTACAAAAAAAAGGAACCTGACAAAAAGCCACAGAAGCCTGTAAAAAAGGAAAGAATTTATTTTAAATCCACTTTGCCAACACTTTTTTTATATATCTAGAGGTGGACCGTTCATTTGAAATGCAGATGGAATATATATACCATTCATTATTCATGTGCACTACACTTGCGGAGCGTAGAGCGTAGGCTACTCTGAGCACAGACAGAGCAGCAGAGCATCAGGCGAGGTTAAAGTGTAACTCAACCGTCCATTTCACTGAGTCTAAAAGCACTCGCCACTGTAGCAGCCACTCTTCTCATTTATCAATCTGATCAGCTCTGATGGATCTCATGATGAGTTCTGCCTGTGCATGGACCCACAAAAATGTCTAAATTTAGAGAAGGGACACAGAATGATAAAAAAAAGGGACATGCAAATGTTTTTGAAAAAAGGGGGAATGTGCTAGCTTAAAAATTGTAACTGTGGGTCACATCATGAGAAATAGCTCCAATTTAATGAAAATACAGTGAGCAAACAAGAGCTTTAATTTTATCATGAACATACAGTAACATGAAGCTCATACGACAGAGTCATCAGATGTTCCAGAACAATGAGAGTGACTTCCACAGAGAGCTCTGAGAAGATGACAAGATAATCTCCAAGTGCTTTAGTGATGTTTCAGATCAAACAAAATGAAAGTGCTCTTTGGGTCAAACTCATTTGTTCATGCACATTTCTGTGTGTAAATTGTACTTTTCAAGACCCCGTTTAAACTTTACTGCAAGTTGAAAATGCATTCTCGACAGCCTGAGATGAGAGTTGCACCTAGTT